>NC_140444.1:18063127-18677293 GCF_963576455.1 Neolamprologus multifasciatus
CGCTGTGACTGCCAAAAAAAAATTGACAACCTATTAGTCGAGTATTTATTTCAGTCAGCTGCGAGGCAAGAAATACCTTCATCAGGCCAAGCTTTTAAAATAAGAAAACTTGCAGATCCTCCTGGTAAACATGCATGTAAAACAAAAATATAAGCAAAAAAAAAGTATCTTAGTATCTTAGTTGACAAATCCGTCAAGCAGAAAAGCAGTCTGCAGATTAACAGAGAACAGAAATAATGACCTGCCTGCAGCTATAACATGTAAAGTATGTGCAACATTTTTTGCGTGTGTCATTATAATGCGTGTGTGTGTGTGTGATGCATGAGCGAGTAGATGGGTGTGTCTCTGAGAGAAAGAGAAAGAATGAAGAGCAGGAGAATCTCTCTCTTAATCCTCTTGCTAATCTCTCCCCCACAAAACAAATGAAAAGTGTAAAGCCAGCAGGGCCATACTAACGGTAGATCTTTCCAATTGCTTTTTTTTTTTTTATCTATCCCCCTCTTCTTTTTACCCACCCTAACCCTGATCATTCTCTTCATATATCTCGTTTAATTGTCTTACGTTATGCTTTGCCTCTCTATCTCTCTACCTCATCCCAGCTTTTTTAACCACTGAATCCTTTCTTTCTCCCGCTTCACAGCTGCTCTCCTTCCTCCATCTTTCATCCTCTTCCTTGTTACTCTTTCCCCATCTCCTCCCTCCATCTCTGGGGTGTTACATAAGTCTTCCTGTCACATTGACTGACTTTATGAAGGGAGGTGGGGTTCCAACCGTATGCTCCACACTTCTCCCAACTCTCTCCTCGCAATTCCCCATCTCTTCTCTCCTCCCCTCTCTTTATTGGCTCTCATCCTTATTCTCTTTTCTTTGATTTCCCTTTCAGTTACTTCACTGTATTTTCTCTGAATTCATCTTCACTGTTTTCCTCCTCTGGTTTCCTTCCTCTGGGTGTCCTAACTGGTCTGTCTTTTGCCTTGATCATCAGGGTTTTTTTTGTGACTGTGCCACTTGGTGGGATTAAGCATTGACATCTGGGTCAAAGGAGAGAAGCTGAAACTCAAAAGGAAACTTAAATATTTGTACATGTTTTCAGGAGGGACAGAATATGTACAGGTTTGTTGTTTTGCTGATGTAGATGGACTCGGAAAAATGAAGAACAATTACAGTGAGAAGGTGCTCATGAATGTTACCATATGTGACCACATTTCCTCACACCATCCTTCAATGTGATCCAAGATGGAAGTGAAGGAAAACTACTAAGTGGTCCACAGAGAGAGATTTAGAGGGAATTAGACAGTGCCAATCTTTCCACTCTGGTGTGTGTGTGTGGGGGTGGGGGTGGGGGTGGGGGGGGTGGAAGAAGGGTGGCCTACATAGCAATCCATATAGTGGGACCTAATCTACACAACAGATTGCAGAAATTATTCGGTCAGCTCCTGTCCCTGCACCACTTCTGAGTCATGGCTAAAGATCTACGGTAAACAAAAAGATAATCTTCAGATCTTCCTTGTAATAACAAATAAAAGAAACATAAGAATTTGGTTACCACCAAGTAGCACTGAAGATCTATAACCTGAATATTTTTGACTTCTTCACACATGCTTTCACATTTAGACATTGTCTTTTCCGTCCAATTTTTAGTTTTAATTTTGTAAATGGTGACAAATATTATGCCGTTTTGGAATTAACCGCAATGGGGTGATGGGGGCTCAGTGAAGAAGCACTTTGAAAAGACAAATAGCCAGACTAAAGGAAGCTAATGGCATAGTGTAGGAGACTATGGGGGCATATTATAGCTGGCAGATGCTGTCTTAACCTAGAGGGAGGGAGAGAGAGAGAGATCGGGTTTGTAAGAACAGATGCTAGAACAAACCTTCAGGGAGCATGGTTTACGGATATAGTGTACTAGGATTGGGAATGTGATTAGATATAAGAATGGAGAGCTGATGTTTGGTAGGGAAAACAGATGGAAAGTAGTGGAACTTTAAAGGTTTGATAAATAAAAGTCTACTTTTATTGCGCAGAGAAATTCATGAATATGTGCCGAGTAATGAACAACAACTGAAATGTATATTTTATTCTCAAGACTCATGCATTTGATTACAGAAACCTAGGACGACTTTTTCATTCATTTGATTACATTTTCTACTAAAAGTAACCCTTAAATAGCAATATATTTTGGACAGGCTAAGGGCTCTGAACTCATTCCTACACATCTTTTAAAATGCTGCAAATTATGTGCCCTCATGTCTCATCTTGTGTGCCCGCAATCACTTAGCTGATCCAATACGAAAAAGCCGTAAAGCAGACAGGCGGATCCGGAATCAACAAAAAGCAATGGATTGAGCAACACGAAATGGGACTATTCTGCCTGATACTGCAGATATCAATTGGAAAAGAAAAACTAATATAAACAATATAAAATATAGCGGGAGTAAGCTGAGTTTTCATTAGTGAAAGACTAAGGTTTCAGCTAAAAGGAGCAGACACTGAGGTCAGCTTTTCCTATGTGCTGGCTAATGTTTGGAAATGAGGATCAAATTGTTTTTAACCTTTATGATCACATCAAAATCAGGGGCATCTTCATCCGCGTACTCATAGATAATCCTGGGTGTGGACGCGTAATCATGCGTATGAACAGGTTATGTGAGTACTTGTGTTGGAAGTTTTGATCATGTCTAAAAACGCTGACTAGATCTTACCAAGCATCTGTGCTGCACCTGAGATTCATTAGTATGTTAGGGATAGAGAGAAAAGATCTAAATGTGGCTGGCTGATCAGTACCCAAAAGAGGACTGAATCAGGCTTGTCAGACAAGTTGAGGAACGAGGCCAATATAGAAGACTGAGCCAGGGCCATGATAGTCAGGCGAGAATGGGTGGGCAGCTGGCCAGAACCATAACTTAAAACACATTAACATCAAACGGACACATTAAGAGCAAATTATCAGCTGCTCGCTTTCGTCCTGGTAATGAAATTGGATTGCTTGGGCCAATAAACACAGAAACACAGAGCTATCATCCTTCTGCAGAACACAGAAACATTAATTGGAAATTATTTGGCAAAATGAGCAATTTCAACTTAGCAAAATTAAATTTTACACAATAAAGTGCCGTAACATTTGGAACAATTTTACATTAAAATATGATGTTATTCAGGTTGCACAAAGTTTAAGTGTCTATTTGAACCAAGCCAAAACAAAGTATTACATCTTTCTTTAAACTCAAAGCCCTGCAGTTTTTTGGGGGAATTTATTATTTGACTTATTTGACACAGATTAGGAGTTTCTGAGCCACTGCCAGCTGATGTTAACAAGCATTAATGAAACATTGTGATTTTTACACTAATGCAGGGAAAACAAAATGCATTTTTATTGCTGATAGTTAACGCACATCCAATTAGCATGACACTTACCCACCCAAGCTGCCGCAGGGTTTGGCTAGTGCCGAGTTAATCAGGGTTAATTTGTTAGAAACACAAGGGGAGGAATTAATCAAACAGGATCTCTTTTTATACACAGGTCATTAGAAGCACATGGGCTTCCCACTGGGTATACTACTTTACTGGGTCAGAGCTGGCTTCCCATAAAGAGGAACAGAGGGTTTTTTCAGTGCTGGTCGCACTGCATTAGTTACAGACCACTGGTCAGTTACGTTACAGCAAAGCTAACATTATCCAGGCCTCAACACAGATGAGTGCACCTGCTAAGCTAATTCTAAGACAAGGTAGTCAGATTCTGTTACTCACAGATGAGCGCACAGCTATGCTAGCTGCTAATAGCTACAGTGCCTGTGATAGCACAAAACTGAGAAGCTTCATATTTCTTCAGTTTCACATGGACTGTCCTGCTCTCAGCCTATCACCTTACTCATGGTTGGACATTAGTAACAATAAAGAACAAATTGAGGGATCACAAATAGTCAATTTAACAATAATTTAACAGGCTAATTTCCCAGAAAGTTCATAGTAAGTCCCTTAATCCTAGCGTGAACTAGTTAAAATAAAGTAACACAACTTTGATTGGCATTTTAGTTTCGTGTGTTAATGACTTTGGAAATTGTTTGTGATGTGGCCCATTTCTGTCACCTTCTGCTGCACAGATCAAAGATTTAAAATGAGCAGATGAGCATGAGGTGACACATCATCACTGAAAATGAATTTTAATACAATACAATGAATTATTTCAGAAAACATACCATGAATTATTTGGATAATGACTAAAATTACTTAAGTTGATGGATGGCATTTTCATTTAATAATGAGCTGCACACATTTCTTATAACCAATCCTTTTCTCCACTATCGGAGCAGATTTCTGAAAACTGTTAACCCTTCTACTCTCCATGTGTCCATAAATTCATAAATCCTTTACTTGCCTAAAAAATTGTTTATATTGCCTTTTTCATTTTTAAGATGCAGGAGCAGAGGACCTAATGTAAACAGATTGCCTATTGGTCTATACTAATTTTCATCTTTAAAAAATGTATTATATATAAATGTAGGTATTAGTAAAGAATTGAAGTCAGTTCTAAAGCAAAGACTTTATCCATTAAATAACCTGTTTTACATTTTGCTTCCTTTGATAGCTCTGAAGTAGAGCGGAGGACTGGAGGGGCATGTACTTTTTTGATTTCATGTGGAGACCAACAGTGTCGACTCAAAAGCAATGAAAGATCTTTTTTTAAAATTTTTACAAAAGCTCAAATGTAAAACTAAACCATTGTGATTGTGCAGAGAAAGGTTACTCACAACGAAGATACAATTAAAAAGATATATTATGTGTTAGGCCTGTTCAGTTTATACAAAACAACTGCTGGATCTTGCTTAATACTGAATAGGGAGCTGTTATATTTATTTCTACAAAAATCTTTGTATACAGTACAAAAAAGTGTCATTGATGGCAATGAATTCACACAAAAACTGTATGTTAATAACAAACTACAGAGAGTTTCACAAGCGTGATCATACCAACTTAATTTCTTGGACCTCACCCAATAATGAATGACATCACTCATTCATATGTCAGCTACATACCTAAATAGGTACAACGTTTAAATACATACATAAAGTTTGGGGCTATACTTTGAACAGTTGGACACTGTTATTGATCACTAGTGCGCCAGTCATTTGAAAATCTGAGCCTACAGAGGAATTCAGCAACTGTCTGCATCATGGCCCAAACTGCGTTGGGCAGGTGCTGACACTGTGACATTTTTAATGGACGTTATAACCAGTCATGTCAACCAGGTTTGGGGCTTTACTCTCCTCTTTCAGTGAGCAAAGCGATACAAATCACAAAAGAAACACGATCCCTTAAAGTAAATTGCTTGTATATCTTTCACGCACTTAACAAATTCTTTGGGCTCAACCTGCTGACCCCGACCTTTAGGCTAACCTGACCTCTCTGACCCTGTTTCTTCACCCTGATCCAATGAATCCTGACTATGGCTGCATCCACACGTATTGGAATTTTCCACTTTAGTTTTCTAAAATATCTCTGACCATTTCCATGAAAATGAAAATGCAAAAAACGATGTCAGTTGTCATCAAGTGCATGCCAAAGCAACAGGTGGCAAAATAACCTCAACTGTGTTGAAATGTCAGTGATTCAGGAGCCTGAAAAAATACTGAACACGCAGTCTGCCAATAAAAAAGGAGATAAAGGCACAAACATTTGATGTTGGAAAACAAAATCTTCACTCTGGCTTTTCAAAATCTCCTTTCATAGTGACCTAAAATAAAATGTCTGTGGATGAAATGTCAAAACGGATAGGAAAAGCTACATTTACTTATTTTCTTTATGTGTGCGTGTGTGTGTGTGAAAGTGTGAAAAGCTAGCTCCACTGTCACTGTAGCATTCTGAGCCAACCATCTCTCACATTAAGCTCGTCCAAAAGGCCAAGTAAATGCTGGCAATGGCAATGTGTTCAGAGGGTGACGGGTCAATCGGTCACCACATGAGCAAGTTCTTTGTTTCTAGTGTTGTGCGCTTGTCTAATATGAATGAAAAGATTATTTTTTCTAGTAAAAAACAACAAGAACAAAAAGACTTAGGAGTTTATTGAATCTCCTGTGTTTTTTTCCCTTTATACAAAAACCTTTCAGAATAGATAAATCGGAGCTGCCCAGTTTTCACAACACATTAATGAAGTGACGAAGCTGAAGGAGAGTTTCACATTACTGAAATCTTCCTCAGGCAAAATGTTAAAAAACTCTTGCTTGGTTTCAAAATGTACAGTCCCCCTACGAAAGCACATGGCTGCGACTCGATAATGCCATCCCTACTGTAAGCCTCTGAAACATGAGCTGTTTCTTTGTGTTGTGTTTCACATAGTGCGGGCTGGAGTTTTCACTGATACATCCAAGCCACATGGGGAAGCATGGCAACCCGGTGATTTTTGGGGGCAAATGCAGGCCAGCAGAAAGAAACCCTGTTGTTGTTTTGTTCCCGCTCACCCTGAATGATACGCAGAGAGATGGAGTTTCTCGTATCTCGATGCGTACGTGTGGCAGTGGCCTAGATTGTGACAGGATCAGGGCATTACTCTTAATCCACCAGATAGATGTCATATACATGCACGCGCACAGAAACACCGAGAAAGAAAAGTGTGTGGGGGGGAGAGGTGGAGAGTAAAAGAGGGTGAATTAAAAAAATAAAAACGTGAAATCACATATGCAAGCTCAGTGCTCTGCTTGCACAGTTGTACCAGCGCTTGTGTGCAGAATGCACATATGGTGAAGTCATGCAAGGTTTCCAGCTATGCACATGGGATACTGTTCCATTTGATTGCGTCATAATACTCTAGTGTAACTATACGAGTAACTTGGGTGTCGAGCAAGGCTGTCGATGTCGTCGGGATTTTTAGTAACATTTTATGCCACATATACATAAAAAAATCAAATGTGGCCTCTTTCTCTAGAAAACCCTATTATCTTTCAAATGTGTTTCATTCCTTTTGCATTAAGTTTAAGGAGAGATAAGCACAACTGAAAGCAATTTTTAGAAGGAATTTAACATTTCAAAACATGTCGCCACATTTTGAAGACCAAAGATGTCAGTGTGTCCCAGCACCCCTGTTTGAATCCTCAGTATTCAAATCTCAGAGTCCCTACTGTTGATATTAAAAGAAGCTCTGAATGTCATACACAATGAGATAAAAAGGGGAAGAAACATCCCACCGCCCCCTTTCAAGCCCTCTGTCCCTTCTTTCTCACCAGATTACATGGATGTGCTGAGAGGAGGCAGAGAGCGAGCGCGAAAAGAGCAATGGCGAAAGTCACAACGAATGAGATGAGGGCAGGAGAAAAGAAAAACATAGACAGAGAAGGCAAAGTATGAATCCTTTCCCCCCTTGTCGCATCTGTGCTGCTCCCCGAACTCTCATAGAGGAACTGTGGGAGCATCATTGTTTTGATGGATGACTGGGCCTTAACTGGCCGACCCTGGAACTTACACGTGGGACAAGAGGGCAGGAGGCTGAAAGGAAAACAAGAGTGGTTTGCGGATATGTGTGCGTGTGTGTGCTATAACTGTGCTCTGGGTGACTGTGTACTTTTAAAACATTGCAGGATGGAAATGGCTGACTGAAGCCTGCACTTGTGTGTCATTACAGCAGCTTTGTGCATATGTATGCCTGCTTTAGAAGGTGATGATGAAAAATGTGCTCTATTCTATAACCACAACCTTGCTTGGAAACACACTCCATTCTCCTTCCAACAAACAGCTACGCATGCTTCATGTATTATATACTTATGCAACAAGCATTTCAAAACAAATACACGCAATGAAATTTCCACTAGATACCATTTTGACTGAAAAAGTATAACTCCTGGATGTTTAAAAGACTCATAAAGCTTGACTAGCAGCCTTTTCCTCTTACATTATTCCCTTTCTGAGTATCAAGTCTTTTAGTACTCCCACATTCCTCTTATGCCTTAATGTCTTTTATGCTTAGTCTCAACTCAGACCGGAGCATTTCATCATCTCTGCTATAAGATTCTCATTGCTAATTGTCAACCTGAATAGTCAGACCTGGCCATGTCTCTCTCTCAAAAAGTCTGGATATGTTTCCAAGCACATCAACTTAACACAACGTTTTTGGTTTCCAAAATCTCCAGAGCCACGTTTGTCTCTCTCAACAGCTCCCAGCGGTCTGTCAATCTATACAGTCTCCAGTTATTAAATTTAATTATTAAAGTGTAGCCTAAACACCAATAAATGAAAACAGAGAAAACAAAAATTTGTCACCTAAAAATTGTGTCATAATCTAATCTATTACCTTGTGTGTTTGCAACTTAATTTGGTAGAACCTCAATAGCTGTGTTTAGCATCGAAGTATACATATTAACGGCTCTTTTAGTTTCCAAATCCAATAAAAAAGAGAAGAAAAATGGAGAATTCAACCGTGTGTGGATATGCGGCTGGATTAAATTCCAAATTTAACTGAAACTGGCCTTTTTAAGCTTTTGTTATTAGCCTGCGATATTTTTTTATTTATTATCAGAGAAAGCTGCTTTAAATTTCTTTCATTGGCACAAACAGATAGAACTGACCTTCCTCCATATCACAAATATTCCGTTTTGTTGATAATGAAAAAATTTACAACACTGAAATGTAGCTTTTTTGTTTCCACAGTTTCATAAATGCAGATGAAAATGCTGATTTAAAATACCAAAAATTTTGCGAATAATTACTGGAGACAAGAAACACCTGGTAAAGATTTTAATTCTTTACACTTAATTAATAATGTAGATATTTTACACTTAACATGCATTGACATCTTCATAAGATCAAAAATGTGTCTCAATACAGATTTTTGTACAGATTTGATCTTGTAAATTAATTCAGTTAAACAAGCTTAGCTTAAACTATTGGTAAACTAGCTTATGCTTAAGAAAATGAATCACCAACTATCTTTTAATCATATTTAAAAGCACAAATTAAAAAAAATATCAAAATTTAAAAATTCCAAAACGGACTATTAATAAACTAATTGTCTTTCAGTTTTAATTTAGCCTGTGGTATAAATAAAATAAATAAATGAATAAATTCTTTTTTGTTCAGTAACAATAAAAGTAACGATTTGCAGTAATTGCAGCTATAGTTTTGGCCAGGATGTGACTATACCCAGTATGCTAATGTGCATGTACATTTCCTTGACAAATATATCGGATGAGGATTGGATGATGTGATGAGCCACAGGGATCACACATGGATACACACAAACACACACACACACACACACGCACATGGTATAATCACAATTACACAAGCAGTAGGGAAATTATCTGATTTGCCATATGTGGTCTGTCTATCCATGCCAAGTAATACTGGGATGGACAAAAACATCTGGCCTTGTATCAAACCTGCTACCAAACATACACTCATGCACAGATGTACACACAAACTCACACAAACACACACAAACACACACACATATAGTAGGGATGTGATATCTGGAATAGTGGTCTATGAAACACAAACAGCTATATATAACATATAATATATACAATTAGCTTTAGCAATGAAGCAATGAATCACAATGTACAATAAATTACAGCAACAGTTTATAAAAAAGCATTTTATTATATTTTTTACACTTTACATACTTTGGAGGTTTGTTGTCATGTGCATGTTGAAGAACTTCAAGTAATCTCAGAGTAGCTAAATGTTAATGAGATCAGGGCTCTGTTGAGTCCATGGCATCTACTGCAGATCTGTTTGTTCTGCTTTCATGACTCTGGCTGTTTGTTTGGTTTGATTTCATCAGAATAAACCAAATTAAATTCAGACTCCTCAATGTACACAAATCCAAACATATAATGGTCACAAACCTCTGCACAATATTATATACGTGCGTGTGTGTGTGTGTGTGTGTGTGTGTGTGTGTGTGTGTGTGTGTGTGTGGCTGTGTCTGCACTAGTGCAGAGTGTGAAAGCACTCACTGTCAGCATCAGCGAGGAAGAGGAAGCTGAAGAGGAGCAGGCCTGGACAGGAGTGCATCATTGGATATGTCGACACATGCATGCTGTATCAGCCGTGAGCTCACTGCCTCACTGTACAACAGGACAATAGAAACAGGCTCTCACAACCTGGGTAGGGAATCAGGGAGTCAGAGAAAGAAAGAAAAGGAAACACAGTTATTAGTCCAATTTTTAGAGAATTTCAGACATTATATCAACTGTGGCTACACACAGACACACACACACACGGGCACACACAGACTTGAAGTGTGTGAGTTCCCTCTGGGCCTCACACTCCAGTTATGCAGCTGCCTCTCCCCTTCTCGCTTCATTAAGACCATACACTCATTGCCAGAGGTGTGTTTTGATGTGTGTGCACTTGTGTGTGTGTTTGAGAGAGAGAGAGAGAGTTGACTAAGTAGCTGATGAATTTCAACTTATGGCAAACATTTGGCATTAAAAAAAAATCAGCAACTTCTGAAGTTCAGTTATGCTTTTCTTTTTTTCTTTTTTAAAATCTCCCAAGCAAGCAATGGTCTGAGTTTTTCTGCTTTATTTTTTTGCCCATTATATAATCTACAAAGCTTTTAAGTACTACAAAGTACTTCAGTAATGGATTTCTTCCAAATGTGCGTCATATCGTCATGATTTCAAATTGATAAAAAAGGAATGACTGGCTTTAAGATGGAGGGGTGGAAGGCTAGAGCAAGGGATTGATGGATGATGGGCAGATTAAAGTGGGAGGAGACTGACTAGTGTTATCTGCTGGCTATGTTGCACACAGTGTTGGATCAACATACAGCTCAATGTCTCTATCCCTTCATCTTAAGCCTCCTTCCTTCCTTACACTCTGTCAGGTCCTTCCTGCTTTTAAAGTCTTTACTCTCCAAAACGTTCCCTCGTCACTTCCTCATATCCTTCCTCTTTAACTTACGTTCCTTCCCTTTTCCTGTCATTTGTTGTTACTCTCTCCATTGCATCATTCTTTCTCCTTTCCATCGGTTGATTTTTTTTGTATTATTCCTAACTCTCTGTCCCTCTAACTGTCTGTCTGTCTGTCTTTGTGCCATCTGCAGTGCCTGGTGTGAGTGTTTGGCATTAGAAGAGACAGGCGTCAGTCTGTGTGTCAGAAATCTCACAGCTCAAATCACATGACACAATGAGACATGGCAGATCACTGCTGCTGTCCAGAAGCTGACAGTGTTGAGTGAGAGACACTGAAAGTGAGCAGAGGCAGGAGAGGGATGCGTCTGGGCCTGTGCTGTAACGTACATGCGAGCATATGCGCGGGTTCACGCTCATGCTGCTTTACGTGAATTCCTGTGTGCGCTAACTCTGACTGCAAGTACCTGTAACTGAACTGTTTCTGTGTGTGCATCTACATATGCATCTGTGCGTGTCTGCAGCTGTGTCACTGAGAGGGTATGTGCATGTGTTTGTGTGCCTTCCAAAACTGGACAGATTCATCAGCGGCGGCAGCAGTCTTAATCCCCTCCACTCATGAACAAGCCATCTGATTAAAAAAAGACAAGGGGGGTGGGGTGGAAGAACACTGGAACCCAGAGCTCTTTGCATCCCTGCAGCTAAGGCAGCAAACAACTAAAACCCTCGCTGGATTTTCCACTTGGTTTGGTTTGGAACAATTGCTTTGGGATAACCTAGATCTCTCCCTGCACAAATTAAGTCCTGCACTGATTTACACTACTCTAGTACAGTATGGCCAGGCACAATACTTATTGTGTTTCTTGAGGATCTACCCAAAAGAAAAACACGTTTTTTTGTGTGTGTTCTTACTAACTAATTCACAAGTTATTTTGTTATTGGCTGTAAAAACTCCTCTCAATTACACAAACTCTACTTATTGTACTAACTACAGAGTGACTGCCATTGTCATTCTAAATGCATACTCATAACTCATAACAGAGCATTCATATGCACATTTGTGTAATTAAGTCTAATTTGCAGAAAATTCAATATGGGTAAGAATGGATCTTTTTTTTTTTATGTGTGTGTGTGTGTGTGTGTGTGTGCTGTCTATGCCCACTAATCACTGCAGCTTATTCACTGTCACTGGAAAAGCCTGCATTATTTAGTAACTCACTTCACAGCGTGTCACGTTAATTAAAGAGCTAACTCGGGGTGGTTTAGGGGGTGGCAGTGATGGAGGTAGTGATAAATAAAAAGATATGAGAAAAGGTGTGTGGAGAAAGGAGAAATAAAAGAGGAGCGGTAAACCTGTAATGAAAAAAAGACAAAAAGAAGATAACCTGAGCCCAAAATACAAACTTACACACACACACACACACACAAACGGACAATCACACAAACACACAGCCAGGTAGTCACCAGATTGTCATCTGCTGGCTGTTGTTGCTAGTATTACTGACGGCCTAACAGAAAGCCTCCCTCTATGCCCGAGCTTCTGCTGCTGCTGTAGATCACAGTCGGCCCTAAGCCATTCACTTACATTAGTCCCTATCACTCAATTATACACTGTCTGTCTGCCTGGGCCTGCAGCTATCTGTTACACTTATCGCTGGAATAGCTTCTGACAGAACAAAGACTAACTGAAGAGTGGGAGAACGGCTTATGCTTCTACGTCTGGGACAGACAGACGGACGTAGAAAATTTGATTAGAAAATATGTCCGGAGCCTTGTTTCAATAATAATAATAATAATAATAATAATAATCAAGAAAACATAGAAAAAACAAGGTTAAATTCATTTAAGTGCTATTTATAGTATTTATTTTAATCTATTGCATTCTTTAAGTTGTTACAGTCAATTTATAACAGAAACAATTCATTAAGAGATCAAAAGTTGAGAGCTGAGGAAGTGCAAGTCAAAAGGAAAAAAAAAACAAATTAAAAGAAAGTGAAAATCTGATCCAAAAACGGAAAGAAAAGGAAAAGAAAGTGTGGGCGGATGATGAGAGAGAGGAGGGGATACTACAAAGCGAGAGCCTAGTACAGCTGGAAGGGATGTTGAGAAAGATAGAGACAAAGACAAAAGACAGATCCTAAAAAGCATAGCTTAAGGCAAACCGTGTGCCATGGAAGAGAACACTGAGAATCCTAATTTGATTTGATATTCCAAAAGCTGAGCCACCAAATGCAATTAGATATACTAATTAACTTATTCTATTTGCCCTGTTGAAATGGTGGCAGACTGACAGAAATGTCAATGAAGAGACAATTTGTGTTTGTTGCATCATAGCGCCGCACGAGAAAAAACAAGATAAGCTAAGTGGCAACAACAAGGTTTTTGTTGCACTCCTCAGCAACGAGCTCAAGTTTCTCAAAGACCATATTTTGATTATCTCAGGCCGCTTTCACACATGCAGTAAGTTTTATGGATCAGCTCATACGAACTCCGAAAGCTGTCAGCTCATCTCTGGTGCTGTTATTTTATGAAGAAAGTCATCTTACAAATGACCTGTATGAGATCATTTGGTAACCACGGTAACACCTGGTGGTTCCTTGAAAGCACTCATGTGGCAAAACTGGCTTTTTTTCTTCTTCTCAAGATGACTAACTTAATTCCTAAAGGACTTCAATTCTTAGCTTTTCCTCCATCTCGGTGTAGGTGGTTTTGACGGCAACATGTCGTTTGATTATTTAACAGCTCCTAAAACAAATACCACGGCTTAACGGCGAAGTTGAAGATGCTGCCTTGTCACTAACACACGATCTGAAAGCACTCACTGACATAACGGATAGATAACAAGCAGTATAAGATAAGAAAAAGGGGGAAAAAAAGAGCAAATTGTCAAACTGTCTCCTACAACAAAGAAAACACAGCTGGATATGGCTTGAAGGGAGAGTGTTTGTTTGATGTATATGACTACTGAGCATGTGCGTGCACATAAACTCATACACATGCTGATTACCAGTTATCCGTCATCTTCCCAAGTGTACACAAACAAACTCAAACAGACTCCAGAAGTAAGCCCTCAGCATTTTTTTAAGAGAAATTATGATCTTTAAAGGCACAAAACTTAACGTTGCGCTGGCACATTTTAATTGCCTCTGCAGAGGATAACTCACCCACCTTTGAGCGTTCAAGAGCAGCCGCTGTATGCAGGTAGATACATCATATGCCCGTGTGTCATTATTTGTCAGTGTGAGAAAAACACAAGACAAGAGACCCAGAGAAAGTGCTCTGCCAAGCCACCTCGCTGGCCTTTTCAAAAGTGACTCAGAGGGTGGTATCGTGTGGGCGCTGAGACGCAGGTAAACTGTATACATCAGCTGCATATCCCAAAGATTCAAATGCTTATATTCAATTACTGTTTTTCATTACTGATGACATTTTCTCAAAAAATTAAGGCCATCTGTGCCTCAACTTTTTTCAATGTTTTTCACATTAGCCATGCATGACAGATCAAAAACCACATACATTTGTGAACTTGCTGCACCTCTTGCACCAACATTTTAAGCCTGTAAATCCAAATTGGACAATACACTTGAAACTTGACTGCTGCGTGACTTATTGACCTCACCGAGTATAATGACAGAGAAGTGAAGAGCAATAGATTTTAGATGAAATCACATGTATTTGTGTTATTAATCTCCACATTTTCAAAATAAGCAAGCTTTACATCTCCATTTGTTTAAGAGAACATATGATTTACTTGCTCTTAAAGATAAAAAGAGACGCCCCAATTTCCTCAGTTCACACCATAACACACGTCAAGCACTTTAATGTGAGTGCAATGTGGAACAGTGAGCTGCTGCACATATAGCTATATATAGCTATGAGAACAAATGACCAAATACCAGTTTTCACTGGGAAATGGAGCCCCCCAAAACTCTGAAAAGTCATTTGAGCTGGCTTTCAAGACACTGGCAGCAACAAGAAATCAATAAGACAAACTGAGAGGGGAGGAAGAGAAAATGTGATTGATTGAGATGAGGATTTAGGCTATCTGGCTGTACTCAACTTATCACTTCCCCTGGTTCACCAAACACTCTGTCCTCCTCCCCTCACGACATGCCTCTTATCCTTTCTTTCTGCCTCCCTTTATATCTTTCTTCAGCCTGGCTGCTTCTCTCTCTGCCTCCCCTTTTCGTCTTTTCTCTCTCCCTTCGCTACCCCGAACTTTCATCCAATCCCAAACTCTCAAGCAAACTATCATTTTCTTTTTTTGCCTTTGTAAGATGGTTTCACCAACATCTTACCTCTATTAAGGAGCACTGCAATGTCAATCAAGTGTCTTATCAGGTGGGCGAGAGGGGATTTTGGATTTTCTTGAATAAAAATAAGAGCAAATTTCATACTCAAAGAGGCAAAGAGTACCTATTTCCGATTGCGAGACGGGCTTCTATTTCATTTCAGAACACATTTTTATTTTAATTTGCAGACATTACCCTTTTTTCCTTCCTCCTCAGTTCTGTTTCCTTGATGTTAGAATAAAAGCTTTTGAGTTGGTTCTCCCTTTTCACCAGCTCCTTGTGTGAAAGCAGTCTGTTCTTAACACCTGAAAGATGAAAATCCATACTGCTGCGACATTGCTGAATAATGTGGAGACCTCGAGTTTACCTCTGTTTAATAGCCATTTATGTATTATGGTAAACACCGTTATCACTGATGTAACAGATGACAACTCAAAGACAACATGGTTGCAATTATTTATTTCAGTCGCTCTGAAGCTGATTTTTTTTGGGCCTCGGCACAATAATACATCCCACTAGCTTCACCGACTGCCTGTGGACTGTTGCCTTCAGGCAGGCGATTTGATTGCTTTAATAGCCGTTAGAGTGCTGAGCCAAAGCGAGTGCTTTTCTGATTGTCAGTCTCACAAAAACTGCAACTATTGCTCTCCACTGCTGACCATTTATGTCACCTCTTTCTGACAGACGAAAATACCCCGGACTGCATAGTCTATTAGCAGGCAAGATAGTGTCATCATTTAGCCAGTGGGTGGTTCCAGTTTTCCCATTATGATTATACATTTCACCAAATAACAGGGAGGGGAAAAAAAGGGGGGAAACTGTGCACTAAGCAGACTGCTGAATATGGCCAGTTCACGGGTTAAGCCAGCTGTGACTAACAGACCCACTCTTGAGTTTCTATTGGACCATCTCTGGCAGCCACCCATGATATCGAGAGAGCAAGAGGGAAAGAGAAGTAGACAGAGAGGAGTGTAGTGAAGTTGAGTGGATTAGCAAGAGGTGGGGGGATGACAACATGTAATTACCTATTTATCCAGCCTTTAGTGGAAGCCTCATCGAAGGCTAATTGAGCGGTGCATTAGTAAGAGGGCTGTAAAGATAGCAGCAGGGAGGGATGGAGGGAGGAACTGGGAAGAAGATGAGAGATGAGCACCAGCTGAGGGCCATGAAGGTTAAAGAGAGGGATTTCAGTGGCACACAAACCAAGAGCTGGAAAGAGACAGAGAAAGTACAGCAATGCGGTTACTTCGGTGTGGTAATTTTATGTCTGTGCCCGTGTAACTGGAGCTCAGATGCCTTATTTTAAGTGGCGGCAACACAGTGGAAACATTTTCAGCCATGTTTTACACGTATCCTGTTTTCATTAAATGTCATTTTTTTTAAAAAGCGCAGCAGGAGCTGTAAAAAAGAAAAAAATCTTGTGATTTAAAATTCACATTAGAGCAGAAACTACAAGCCAACTAACTCATTAGTCAACTGAAAGAACTGGCAACGTCCCAGCAATGTAGCAACTTACCAGGACACTGCACCACCGTCACCTCGGTTATAGTGGAACCTGCGCACACCATCTCTGAATTACACCACTTCTCATTTTCTCAATCAAGTCTGGTAAACAACAACAAAATTGTGCCGCAGTGCACTGGACAGTGATAAATCTGCAATGAGCCTCAGAAACAGTAAAAACAGCACTCGTGTACAGTACTTCAAAATCTAGTTATGTCATATTTTTCGTATTCTCGTGCTTCCAAGTGTGCTTCCTCCGGAGGCATTCACTGTACAGCGGAAAGCCTTTATCGCTGGAGGTAAAGTGTCACATCAGAGGCAGTCATCTCTGTAATGTGTTTTAGTATATGGATGGACGGAGAGAGGATAGATCTATGGATCGATGGGCCCGCAGTATGGTTATGGTGTGACTGCTGCTGCAGCCCTGTGACATGCTACACATGTCTAGCAGAACTGGATACACATCAGGGGGAACATGAGTGCTAACACAGGCACACATCCACATCCACAAACACACATACAAATATCTATCTAGCTGCCAGGGTGACCTCTAAAAGCAGGAATATGGCAGTAATAATTTACAGCCCTTTGAACGGCTCTCACATCAAATAAAATATGGATTTCCTCCAGAAGCGGGCTAACCCTTCTGTAACTGGACCTTTTATCTACAGCTATAACCTATCTCCCAAATCCTCTTCTTTTATATACTATCTAACCTGGGTGCTCAATAGGTTCATCAGCATGAGAGCTCACTCAGCGCAGTCTTTTGCATTCTGCTCACTTCCCCTGAGAGTCCACTGAATGCACTTACAGTACCTGTGGTCTCAAAACATGCAACCATTCACAGAAACAGCCACTCACATGTCCAGTGGTGCTCAACAACTGAGTGAACCTCCTGTTTTCGTTTGACACTGAGGAGGACGAGGAGGAGGAGGGGGCGGCAGTGGAACCACGCAGCAGCTCAAACTCTACTTCACACATTCACCGAATTCCACGGTGCACCACAAGTCAAGAGATGGCCTTCCTATTGTGAGAGAAAACCACTTTCTTCGTCAATGAGAGGAGTGACTGCTGACTAGATAAAAGCGAGCTCCATTTGAATGTAAAAAGTCATGCTTTTTCCACGGTTCCCTCCGGCTGATTTCATGCAAAGTGGACAAATTAAATCAAATCCTAATCTCTCCTTTTCAACTATTCATCTGTACAAGCTCAGGGAAAACTTTGAAGAAGGCTGAAACCTACTGATTACTGGAAAAACACAGACACACAAATATTCCTAGCAACAACGAAACAGAGACAAGGGGGATTTTAAAAAGTCGTAAAGAGTAACTACCCTCAAGGTCAAAGGGAGTCCAAAAATACATTTCTAGATCAATCTTCTCCAATGTCATGTTACAATGTCTGAACGAGAAGGATGGGGTTACCAAAGCTTTTTTCCTCAGATTGATTTTGGCCAGCAGAGTAGTGGGAGTACATAGGTACGACTCAAAATAACATGCAGGGAAAAGCAACGATGTGAACACCATGCGTGGATTTTTAAATGTGTTTTTTTTAGCACGTGGTAGCATCTTGAAGGATTCTTTCCAACTCTATAATCAACCATAACTATTATAATTAGGAAGGAAACATGTGCCAGAATCTTGATTATGTCTTGCATATGCTGCTGCCAATTTAAAGAAGGTAAAGAAGAGCAGAAAGACCAAGTTGTACACATGCAAAATTGCTTAATGAGAAATAAGAAATAGCTTTGCTTCGAGCTGTGACACATGCAACATCACACACTTGTCACATGTGCCAGTTCCATTGGTTTTCTGCAGGAAAATTCAAACATGCTGGGTAACTTTCCACAACACAAGCTGCTGAGACTACAGTTTACACAAAACCTCATATTTTCCATTGGTGGTTACTTTATATGGATATGAAGTTACATAGTTTGAAAGGACAGAGGTCTGACAAATGGAGAGATGGGAGAGCAAAAAAAGACAGGAGAAAGAAGATCTGATCGCTACGAGTTAAAAAGAAAGACAGGAGAGCGAGACAGAGAGAGGGAGAGAGCCTGGCTATATATCCTTTGGCTCAATAATTAAGAGTGGGGACAATAAATATGTAATGGGGACTTTTTCCACCAAGTGCGGCTGCCTCTCCTTCTTGGAGATGGGACCGTGGGGAGACAGGCCCGGGAAGAGCAACTAAGCACATTGGCCATTAAAAATGGATGCAAGGAACCCTGACTGGCCCTGTCGACCAACCTCCCTGAATGTTGTGATGGGAGTTGCCGTGGTTACAGGGTTCCCAAATGGTCCTTGGTTGTCAGGGTGAATCAAATCAGACATCACAGCACCTCCGCCCTTCGTTGGGCTGCTGCCGCTGGGGGCACCGCAACACAATGATGTCACCAAGAAAGGAAGTTTGGACCTGCAGTGTGTGTGTGTGTGGTTTGAAGAGCAAGAAATCCAAGAGGCAGAGAGATTAACATGATTTCCCAACCAGCCCTTAAAAAGTTCTGCTTGTTAGTATCAGTGCTCCATTTGTCTCAACTGGATCCAGGGTTTTATATAACAGCAGGCTTGCTTGTTTGAGTTCCTAGAGTAAGATTAATACAGTGGAGTGTTAAACAGATAAGGATCTTATTGCGCCATGACTTCAAAATATGACTTGCGTCCCAGATCTATCAGTGATGCATGTTTATCCAAACTCATTGAGACTTTTCAGAGAAAGAAAAGAATATTTTGTTTTAGAGAGAGCGACAGGAGAGAGGAAGCAGTGGTGGAACTCGGAGACTTTCCTAAAAGAGAAGATTGAAACCGCCCTCATATCTGACCATTAAATATGAAGTAACACCCAGCGGCCAGTTAGCTTAGCAATACGACTGGATGGAGGGGAAGAAGAAGGAGGGGCCTTAAGGATGCTGTTAGCTCGATTTTGTTATCTTTCTTCAGAGACAGGTGAACTGTTTACTGTTGTTTTCACCTTTAGTGATAAACTAGCTTATCATGGGAGTCATAGTGAGCAGTAATAAAGTACTTGAGTGTACTAATTAACATCACCTTTTAGATACAGACTGACTGTGTTGTTCCACAAAGCAGGGAATCTGCACCCATGATGCACCCATAAAACAAGCAGCATCACTAAAAAGAATCAGTATGATGTAGCATAAGCAAAAATACTCAAGTAAAGGTCCTCAAAACTGTGCACACATCTATACAACACTAGAAAAAGTGTACTTAGATACTTTTAATAATTGTTTTGGAGGCAAAATTAGAAAAGGACATGTGTAACAGTGATTATGTGGTATTATTCCACTTGCCACAAATGTCAGTGTAATGGGGAAACAGCGCCCCCCCCTCGGGGTGGCTGGTTAGGTGAGGCTGGCTGCAATAATCGCTGCCAGTCTGCCGTAGCCATACGAGAGGTGAATTGTATTGTTCTGCACACGATATAGCTAAGTAGTACAGACACATAAAACATGTTTGATTAGTTGTTGTGCACCGAGTGTAATAAGTGCTTAGTGGACACATGTCCAACACCAGTTTTTTGTACTTTTCATTTGTTTATTACTGTGTAAAACTGTATGCTAAAGCGGAATGCTAATGGGATGTTCTGCCGTAGTGTGCTGTGCGGAGCGGTGTGTGGCGAGCCATTTGCACTGATACAAAACCGTTGTTTCCATTCAGGTACATCATTTGTTGTTGCTGTTATTTTATTGTATATTAAAAATTGTAATATTGCTGCAGTAATCGCGGCCAGTCTGCCGTAGCCATACGAGAGTGTGCTGTGCGGAGCGGTGTGTGGCGAGCCATTTGCACTGATACAAAACCGTTGTTTCCATTCAGGTACATCATTTGTTGTTGCTGTTATTTTATTGTATATTAAAAATTGTAATATTGCTGCAGTACGAGCGATCAGAGACTCCTTGTCTTTTTAAAAAACAACACAACGCAGAGTCGAGGAGTCTGTTTGGGCCGAACTGTTGCAGCGGGATGAAGCAGAAACCGGTTACACTGGTGCCGTGACCCAAGCTCCTGCAATCCTGCGACCGCAACGGGGCCGTCTACTTCCTGGAAGGTGGAAAAGTCGCGGGAGACCGGCTTTTCTTAGTCCCGCCATTTTCTGCGTTCTCTAGAGACATCGGGGTGGGGCTCTGTGCTTTCTTTTTTTTTTTGGAGATAAAAAAAAAAGAAAAAGGGAGAGACACATTGCTGAGCCATGGCAGATTTTCCCAGTTTTGGCAGGGGAAGGGGGGCAGTTGGTTTTTCCCCTCTGCATTCATTTGGCAGAGGCAGATCAAGGTTGCTGACAGCCCCAGTTTCATCCACACCTAAGCCTGTCCTTGCTGAGTTAAATGGAAACCCTATTGATGTGAACTGTGATGATCTACTAAATACTAGATCAGAAACCAGTCCCACAAAAGAGAATCTTTATGCAGAGATTGCAACGCAAATTGGGTTTTCTATTGGGGAAAGCATTGCCTCTTGTCTTGAATCTCGGTTGGGCTCTGGAGTGGGAAACAGTGTTTTTGGGTCTGCCAATAATGTGTTATCAGAACCCTCACTGTTGAATGTGATTGTAAAGTCTGATGTTAAAGAACCTGTGTGTTTTAGAGGGGATGGCTGTGATACATGCAGTGTTCAGGAATGGGAGGAAATGATGATGACTTTTTTTAAGAGAAGAGGGGTACCTGTTGCTGAACAAGCTGATGATGTGCTAAGTAAACTGCTGGGGAGGGCACGAGAAATAGTCAAGGTGGGCATACGTAGTAAGCCATCTGTGTGTCTTGAGAGGGGCCCAGAGCCCATTTTTGAGATCTTAAAGCAGCACTTCAGTGACACTGCCTGTTCAAGCATGCCTTTAGCTGACTTTTATGCAACACTACCCAACTCAGGTGAAACACCGTTTGATTACTGGCTCAGGTTGAACAGAGCCATGGAGGTGACAGAAGACTGTCTGAAGAGACAAAATAAGTCCTTTGCATATCTGACAAAAGAGCTGACTGCTATGTTTATCCGTCACTGCCCAGACTCAGAACTGTCTCTTATTTTCAAGTGCAAGCCCCTGCAGCAGTGGACGGTTGCTGATGTGCACGAGAAATTGCTGGAGCATGGCAAGGACCGGAAGTGCACCCCTCAGTTTAGTGCAGTCAGTGCCTTGAGTTTTGAGCAACAGGAGGTGAGTCCTAATGTGCAGCAGGCGACAGGCAACATTAAGTGTGTTACACCATCACCAACCTCTACCCCAGCATCACTTACCGACCTTCATGCAAAACCACCTACTGATCGTCTTGATCATGTGATAGCACTGTTAGAGAAAGTCCTGGAGGGGCAGCCTCGACAAGCGAAACTGCCTGCTAAGGATGATGTAAGGGTCCCCCGGAACCAAACACACAAAATTGTGCCTTGCATGATTTGTGGTGACACTGAACACTCTACGTATCACCACTGTAGAGCCCATCAGCTGTGTTTCATCTGCCATGCTGGCGACCACACACGGGCTCAATGCCCCAGGGCCGTGTCTGTCAGAGTCAGGGGGCCTGAATCAGCCACCCAGCAGCTGGGAAACTAGATGGCCTACATGTGGAGGGGGCAAGTGTTAGGCCTGAAATTGCCCCCAAAGATGATGATTTTGATGATTTAGAATCTGTATTACACACTGTTTGTGAGGAGCGCCAGCTAGGCCGGAGACCCATTCTTCAGAACACACACAGACTAAAACAGCATGATGAGCTGTTCTATGAAAATGTGACCCTGGGGGGCAAAGTGTCTGTTAAAGCCATGCTTGACAGTGGCTCTATGGCCTGCACCCTCAGCACCAATATGATGCCCCAACTATTACATCATGCGGTGCTGCAGACCCCCACCTTGCAACCCACGGATGTCGTCCTGATTGGCTGTGGTGGTTCGAGGACCGTTCCATCAGGTGTGTGTGACATTATGGTGGAGATGTATGGCTGTAAAGTTGTTGTGCCAATGTTGGTGATTGCAGGGCAGAGTGAGGACCTCATTTTGGGCAGCAACCTAATGAGGTATCTGGGTAATCGCCTGAGGGAAGAGGGACATTTAGGAGAGGAATGCAGCAAGACCCTGAGTGCTGAAGAACAGCCTAATAAAAATCTGCTGAGTTCAATGTCAGGGGTGGTGGCCCCAGGGCATGTTGGTGATAAGATCGGAACTGTCAAGCTGAAGAGAGCTGTAACATTAGAGCCCTTGACAGAACACCTTGTTTGGGGCAGGCTGCAGCTAATGAATAATGGGGAAGTGGGCAGTGCTGTAGTTGTAGAGCCCACCGGGTCAAGGTCTGGACTGAGGTCAGTTATGGTTGGGAGAACTGTAGCGCATCTAAACAGTGATGGGTGGCTTCCTGTGAAAGTGCTGAACCCCTTTGACAAGCCGATAACACTGAAACGGAACATGAAGTTGGCTGACGTGTCCCCCTGTGCAGCAGTGGAGAACTTCAGCCCCACTGGCTCCTACTTGCAACAGAACATGCAACGGTCTACTGGCTCAGCTTGGTGCCATGATGAGCAGAGTCTAGTTACTGATGTTTCCACTCTGCCAGATGATTCACCCTCACAGGAGGTGACAAGTGGTTGTAGCCCCTTACATGCAGTGCTGCAAAATCTGGGGCTGTCTGATATTGACATTGATTCATGTGCAGTTTCGCCGGCTGGCAAAGAAAAACTGGTTGGCCTTATAGCCCAGTTTGAGTCTATCTTCTCGAGAGACAAGCTGGATTGTGGCAAGGCTAACGGCTGCCTACATCGAATTCGAGTTGTGGACGACAAGCCATTCCGGTTGCCATGCCGACGTGTTCCGCCAACTCATTATGAAAAACTAAGACAGGCTCTGAATGACATGGAGGAACGGGAAATAATTCGGAAGTCTTGCAGTGAGTTTGCATCACCCCTGGTCTTAGTTTGGAAAAAGTCCGGTGAGTTGAGAATCTGTAACGACTTTCGCTGGCTTAATGCTAGAACTGTCAAAGATGCTCACCCACTCCCGCATCCAGCTGACGCACTGGCTGCTTTGGGAGGGAACGGATTGTTCTCCACAATGGACTTGACTTCGGGTTATTATAATGTGGAGGTGCATGAGGAGGACCGTAAGTACACGGCATTTACGTCTCCATTTGGGTTGTACGAATATAATCGTATGCCACAAGGACTGTGCAACAGTCCGGCCACCTTCATGAGGATGATGCTAGGCATTTTTGGGAATCAGAACTTCCTCAGTGTGCTGTGTTATCTTGACGATGTTCTGGTTTTTGCCCCGACAGAAGAATTGGCACTGGAGCGCTTGCATATGGTGTTCCAGAGACTCCAGGTTCACAACCTTAAGTTGGCTCCAAAGAAATGCCATTTTCTGAGACAGTCTGTGAAATTCCTGGGGCACATTGTAAATGCTGATGGGATACAGTCAGACCCTGACAAAATAGCATCCATTACATCCCTTGCAGAGGCAGACCTTATGGAAGAGGGTTCGAGTGTACCATCCCAACAGAAGGTCCGCTCATTTTTGGGGATGGTAATGTTCTACCAGCAATTTATTGAGAACTGCTCATCCATCGCAAAACCTCTGTTTCGGCTGACATCTGGGGATAAAGGCCCTCGTGGTTCACGGCGAAAGCACCGGCTGGTGCGTAGAAAGCTGTGTGAGGAGGACTGGACGGATGAATGCAGGGCAGCTTTCAATGAGCTGAAGCAGGCCCTGTTGGATCGAGTGCTCCTGGCCCATCCTAACTTTGAGGAGCCCTTTTTGCTCTCTGTTGATGCCTCAAGCAGTGGCCTTGGTGCTGTGTTGTCGCAAGTTCCTGCTGGGGCTTCTACATCAAGACCGATCGCCTTTGCCAGTAAGACACTCAATCATGCACAGTCCAAGTACCCAGCGCATAGGCTGGAGTTCTTTGCATTGAAGTGGGCAGTGTGTGACAAGTTCCATCACTGGTTGAGGGGTCATCAGTTTACCGTATGGATGGATAATAACCCTCTCACTTACATACTTTCTAAGCCAAGACTGGATGCATGTGAGCAGAGGTGGATCGCAAAGCTAGCGCCTTTCCAGTTTGACATAAAGTACATTCCTGGTCCTAAAAATGTGGTTGCTGACGCGCTGAGCAGGGAGCCCTTCGTGCACCCCAGGGCCTCACACCGGTTGATAAGGGTTCCATATAAGGAACTTCTGGCAGAAGCAGAGGCAGTCGCCACTGGTGGGGTTCAGGAGGCCTTCAGATGGACTGTTCACTCAGCTGATAAGGTCTCAAGCAATGACCAGCCTGTTGTTTCGCAGTGCACGGCTGTTGCACAGACAGGAATGCTGACATCTTCTGAGGTGGGAGCTGTCTTCCAGGCCCATTGTGAACATGAGTCCAGGGTGTGGCCACATGCTCTCCTTCTGCCCCAATGCTCGCAGACTGTGCTTACGCCAAACCAGTCTGACTCTGAACCCTTCTCGCATGATGACCTAGTGGGACACCAGCGGCGTGATGATGTGTTGTGCAGAGTGATTTCCTATGTGGAAAGGGGACGGAGACCCTCAAGGAGGGAGCGGGCAAGTGAACCGGTTGACACGAAGAGACTTCTAAGGGCTTGGGACAAGTTAACTGTGAGAGATGGTGTGCTGTATCGAGTCTCCAAGAATCCCATCACAAAGACAAAGACTTATCTGTATGTTGTTCCGCCAACCTTGCATCTCTCTGTACTGAAAGGCGTCCATGATGAAGCCGGTCACCAAGGACAACAAAGAACACTTTATCTGGCCAGGCATAGATTCTACTGGCCTGGTATGGCCAAACATGTGTCGGAGTATGTACGGTGCTGCAGAAGGTGTGTTGTTAGCAAGTCGCCTGAGCCAGAGGCGAGAGCACCTTTGGAGAACATCAGAACATCAGAGCCCCTTGAACTGGTCTGCATAGATTTTTGGTCTGCGGAGGATTCGGCGAACAAATCAGTGGATGTGCTTGTGGTCACAGACCACTTTACTAAGATGGCTCAGGCCTTTCTATGCCCCAATCAGTCTGCTAAGGCGGTAGCACACCAACTCTGGCATAACTACTTCTGCATCTACGGCTTCCCAAAACGCCTTCACTCGGATCAGGGAGCTAATTTTGAGAGTGTGCTTATTGCCGAGCTATTGAATGTGGCAGGTGTCCAGAAGTCTCACACGACCCCATACCATCCGATGGGAAACGGCTCCTGCGAGAGGATGAACCGTACCTTGGGCAACATGATTCGTGCATTACCCCCGAGAGCCAAGCTCTCGGGGGTAATGCGCGTCGGTTGGACGCGACGGAGAAGCTGTCTGCAACTCATCGGTGGGCACGGCTGAATACAGAACGAGAGCTTGGGTGTCTGACTTACCGTCTGCAGTGTCCAGCGACTCGCTGATGATAGAGGTTACTCAACCAGAAGGCAGCATTATAGATCGAGAGCTTGCCTGTACCAGTGTTCCCCCTGTTGACACTGAGGAGCAGGTAGATGCCACCTCTGGTGGTCAACATTCTGACCTGCTTATGTCTGTGGCCCCAGTTGCAGCCGCCTCTGTTTTGGAGTTGGCAGCCATTACTGACGGTGATCAGGACAATGAAGCTGCTATTGAGGGTCATGTCTCAGCCACAGTTGTTCCACCCAACGCAGACCCGACTGATGTTAGCGGGAAGGTGGGGACCCGTGCTAGATCGAGAGTGGGACGGTTACTTAAGCCTGTTTCCAGGTTGATTGAAATGATGCATCAGAGACCTGTTAAAGTTTAAATATTGTTGATAACTGCGAGTTGATTCTATTGTTGTTGAAATGGGACTTTGATCTTTAGAATTGGAACTGATTATTTGTCGTTGATTTTTCTGTGTCAGAGTGGTGTACAGTTATGATGTGATGAAATATGTAACTGGCATATTTTATTTTATTTTTTTGGAAGGGGTCTGGCCAACTTCTTCTACTTCCTTTGGGGATAGTCCTCTGACTGAATTTTCTTTGTGACTGTACGACCTGGTATTACTGAACAGATTTATCACATGTTGATAGCTGTGGATTAGCTATTGGATTTTTTTTTATAATCTTGTTCTTTTTTTTCTTTTTTTTTTGAGGATTATTGGGTTTTTGTCCTCTGTTTATGTTATGGTGACTGTGGTGTACCTGTTTTTTTTTTAAGGGTGTTTTTTTGTTTGTGGTGTTTGTTTATTTGAGTGTGCAAGTGGAATTCAGCAGGGAGGAATGTAACAGTGATTATGTGGTATTATTCCACTTGCCACAAATGTCAGTGTAATGGGGAAACAGCGCCCCCCCTCTCGGTGTGGCTGGTTAGGTGAGGCTGGCTGCAATAATCGCTGCCAGTCTGCCGTAGCCATACGAGAGGTGAGTTGTATTGTTCCGCACACGATATAGCTAAGTAGTACAGACACATAAAACATGTTTGATTAGTTGATGTGCACCGAGTGTAATAAGTGCTTAGTGGACCCATGTCCAACACCAGTTTTTTGTACTTTTCATTTGTTTATTACTGTGTAAAACTGTATGCTAAAGCGGAATGCTAATGGGATGTTCTGCCGTAGTGTGCTGTGCGGAGCGGTGTGTGGCGAGCCATTTGCACTGATACAAAACCGTTGTTTCCATTCAGGTACATCATTTGTTGTTGCTGTTATTTTATTGTATATTAAAAATTGTAATATTGCTGCAGTAATCGCGGCCAGTCTGCCGTAGCCATACGAGAGTGTGCTGTGCGGAGTGGTGTGTGGCGAGCCATTTGCACTGATACAAAACCGTTGTTTCCATTCAGGAAATAAAGTGGCAACGAGCGATCAGAGACTCCTTGTCTTTTTAAAAAACAACACAACGCAGAGTCGAGGAGTCTGTTTGGGCCAAACTGTTGCAGCGGGATGAAGCAGAAACCGGTTACACATGCAGAGGGTTGGTGTGACAGAGGAGGATGCTGGGGATAAGAATACAGGGAGGAAGATGAGCTGCTGTAGTGACCCCTAAATGGAGCAGCTGAAAAAAGAATAAGATACTACTGCTTGTATGTGAGAGTGGATAAAAACTGCAAGATGTGAGCTCAAACAAGAGCAAGAATCTATGATGTGTGTGATGCTGTGCATGTATAAAATATGGAGAATATATGCATGCGCTTCCTTCTGTGTGTTTATGTGTGTTTGTGAGTGTTGGCCTGTGAGGAGAAAAGACCAGTATGGTGGTGTACACTTTATAATGGCTAGTGACAGCAGTGCAGAGGTTGTCTTCCAGCACAGGAGACTAGGCACCATGAAGAGAATACTGCAGGTGCACAGATATGTGACCTGTAGTGCTTTCACACAGGCATTAACACAGCAATATTGTTGGTTGTTTGGTGATAACGATGAAGGCAGCAATGGAAAATCTTGCATGTTGCAATCTTGCAGCTTCAGGCTTGTTAAATGGACCCTAACACCTCCACATGCTAGGGAAAGATGAATGTGAAAAGCCTGCTGTCTGTCCTAGTTTCTATGAGCCATTGATGCTCAGAATCATTGACTGTAGAAAACATGGACGACGCGACCCCGCCTCCTACCATTGAAATGAAGCCAAAATACCCCGCTTGTGGAGGCTGCCATCTTGCAAATTTGGAGCCAGAGTCTGCGCAGTAGTGACTTGAGGTGGAGCGACTGTGTAACGCTCCCGCCCACACACCCGCTGGACGTGACCGCAAACACGCCCCCCTACACTTTTTACGTAGCCCAGTTTTTTTGCTGGTTTACCGCGGCTGACGACTCGTTTAATTAAAGTAAATACAACCATGTCACTGTTATAAAAAAGACACGCAGCTTATCATCTTATAGTTCTAAAATCACTCTGTTGTTAATTCGTTAGTTAGCTTAGCCGCTAGCATACGCATTGTGTTGAAGGCTTGTTGCTAGCTAGTTAGCGATGCTACACACCTGCTACTCTTAATAGTCTTCAACAATTCATTTTTAGACAGCGATGAGATCAGCTGCACACTCCACAGAGGCCCAGAGTTACTGTTAATATCAAAAATATAATGCTGTCCTTTGAGATTTTAACATAAGACTGTGAGTGTAATGGATCTAAAACTGTTTAAATCTTCAGAGCCCTCTACAGCCTGGTAACATGGAAACTTTAAAAACAACAGCATGAGGTTTCAGTAGTGTAGTCTAATTTGTTCTTTTCATTTAATAATAGAGTCCATATTATATCAACAGCTACATTTACCCTGGAGATAAACTAGTGAGGGAGACCATCAGGACTAAGCTGGGTTTCCTGGGTCCAGAGGTTTGGAGAAACTTCTTCCCTTTCTTTCATCACAGCTGTCCTGTGCCAGAAGTTCTGTTGACCCGCTGTAAGAGGCATCATTTAAGAAACACCAGGAACACTGAAGCTCATGGCAGTGATCAAGCAGGACTCATGATCTTCACCAGCAGCTCCCTCACAGGGAAATCTTCAGCACTCCTCCGTAGGCCCGCCCCAGGAGATGGATAAACCCAGCATTTCATCAACACTGTGATGGAGACCTTTGGTTTGTGTAATGTTATAAATACTCGGATACTCCCCAGAGGCTCCGGACTTTTACATAAAGATATTATATTCAGTCCTGTAGAAAGTTATATATTTAAAAATATGTGATCCTCTCTGGTTACTCTGGTATGAATAACTCTGAATCACTTTATGGTAAATAACACACTATCTGCAAAAAACTGTGAATAAATTCCAGATGACAAGTTTGTAGTTCAACATACAAGTGATGACCTTTGACCTTCATCAGGTTTTATTTAATTGTGTTAGACAAAATCTCATATGCTCTTCATGGAACTGAGTACATCAAGTGTTTAAAACGGAAGCTGTGCAGGTCTGAGATCAGCAGCTTTGTGAAACACCAAACTGAGGTCCTGTTAATGCTGATATATAGTGACACAGTAACATGAGTGATTAATCCTTTAGTTTTTTTGTCTTTAACTTTATCAATAAAACAGCTGCAGCTTTCACTACAGCACGTGTGGTACTTTAACCTTTGTACTGTTTTCATCAGTTCATTTTACAGTTAACATATGAACATGTTGGATGATCTGTCTGCTGTCACTCGATGGGGCTGAGGTCTGAATCTGAGGGCAGCTCCTGTAATCACAAAGACAACAGAACCATCAAACTCAGATATTAATAAATAAATTTTAAATAAATTTTATTCCTCAATATTGAAATAAAGCTGATTCTTCTGTCCTCACACACTCAGGATCTGAAGTTCTTCTCTTACATTTTTTCAGTACAGTAATCAGTGTTGGGTAAGTTACTTTAAAATAGTAACTTAGTTACATTACTAGTTACTTCTATCAAAAGTAACTCAGTTACTTCAAGTTACTCGTTACTTCCAAAGTAACTAGTTACTAGGGAAAGTAACTTTGGTTTTACTCAGAATTCTCTTGTTAATGTGTTGCTTCCATAACTTTGCCAGTCTTTTAGCTTGTTTACTTGCCACAAGTGCACTGTGCCACCTACCAATAGAAAGGAAAAGATATTACATATTTCCACGAGAGAAATCCCACGCCTGGACCGTCAATGACTGCTGCCATGATTCTAGCCTACGTCACAGCGTCATGTGCGCCTTTTACATCCAACACAAAAAACTGCAGTCGTGGTGCTTTGATTGTACTCAGAACTCAGAAATTCTGCCTTGTGAATAGGAAGATGTAGGTAACACCAGACTGCAGATGAGCTGCATACAGGGCTGGACGGGGACAAAAAATCGGCCCGGGCATTTTGACTAGAGACCAGCCCACCATTATAGGAAAAATCATAAAGCCTTTGAATGAAAACAAACGCTGTTGTGACAGTAATGTACACTGTTTTGATGGTGTATATATGCATCAATCGTTTGTTGTAAGATTCAGATAATTATTTTTTAAAAGCTAGACATTTTAAATGAGAATAAGAAACAAAAGTATTTCTTTGTGCCCACCTCTCCCTGTTAATGCCCCACCTGGCACCCCTGGCAAAACTTTGCTAGCTCTGCTCCTGCACAGTTACCAGCTGTCAGCTACCTAAAAAGGATCCTGGGGTTATCTGTCTCTCAGAAACAGTTCATAACTTCCCTTCAACTCATTTATGTCACCTAAAAGGTAAACCTGTTTCTCCATCACCTGTTCAGCTTTGATGATTCAGTAAGGACATCTCCTGGTTTCATGTTTCCCTCTCACCAGATAAACAAACCGACATCATGACCAGCAGCTTTTTTGCAGCTGTGGCTCCAGCAAACATCAGCTGATACTAGAAATTAATATTAAATAAGTTCTAACAACAGCTGATCAAGCTTAAACGTGCTGCTGTTGTTTAACGCGACATCGGCTGGTTTCCTGTTTCTGGCGCAAAGTGGGCGATAAACAAACAAGAGAGCCGATCAGCTGATCATTGATCAGTTTTCATGATTGAAGTAGAAACGGGAGAGGGAGGGGGAGAATGAAAGAAGAAGAGGCAGCTGTGCAGCAAAGACACAGAATAACTCCAGCTTTGTGCCTTTTTCAATGTAGCCGAATTACGGGACAAATTGTTCCTTTTCACCTCAATAAGAAACGCGTAATATTTTCTCTGAATACCAGACGGGACGGTTGGCAACTCTAATAACTTATGAACAAAATAAAGTTCAACATCATTAACTTCATAGCACCCACCCAGCTGTATAGAAACTCCGTCATGCTAGCTAGTACGCAGTACGGAAAAAGTCAGAATAACGAAAATAAACTCCACCTAAACTTGGTTTATATCTGACCCAGATAGACTGCAGGTCATAACTTCTTACCTGAAGTTCAGTTCACACTTGGACCGGCGGCCGCCTTGGGTCTCTTTTCCTTCTCTTCCACCTGCTGGCCTCCAACACTTGCTAATGTTATTGAATCTGTGGAAGCTCCGCGATAGCCACCACACGAAGTAACGAGTAACGACCCTATCTAAAACCCAGTAACGACTAACGCGTTCCTGATTTTGGCATAATAACTAGTTACCGTGCTCGTTACCACAATAATAACGTAGTTACTGTAACGCGTTACTTAATAACGCGTTAGTCCCAACACTGACAGTAATACAGTACACTACAGTACTTTAATCCATAGTTCCTGATTAATGAGGAGTTACTGAAGTACAAGCTTTTAAAAAAATTGTTTCTGTCTTTACAGATGTGGCAAGAGACTGAAAACATGCTGTTGTTTGCACATATTTAATATTCAGCTCTGCACAGGAGCTGAAGCAGGGTGCAGCCTGTTGCTTTTACAGTATAATATAATACTTGTAATGAAAGTACAGTAACAGTAATTAGTGACTGAGCAGCCCGGGGCGTTTCTCTTGATTTCTTCAGTAAATTCATTCACCTGCACAGATTAGCTAAACGAACCCTGACAGCCGAGTGCTCATTTTAGCTAGCTAGGTCTCAGGAGCTAGCTATGGACGGTAGTTACGGATTAGCTTACAAACACATTTAACTTACCGAAAAAGTGCAGCGGGGCCTCGGGTCCTTCTGTCGGGTAGTCCAGTTTACTGAAGAACCCCTCAGGCTGTCAGGTTAAAACACTCGGTCGTGTTTTCGTAGCGTAAACGCTGGTCCTCCTCTCAGAGCCTACGCTCTATCTGCTATTCGCGAACAGAGATACACAAGTTTCTCCGTGACTGCAGCTGTCAGTCAAAGCTCTTATGATGACGTTTCACCCCAATTTAACATCACCGCGGTAGGAATTAGAATCAAACTTATGGGAAAGGAGACCCCTTGAACATCAGTCAGCGTGATGAGAACTATTGAAAACAAAAGAAAGAATCTTTGGAAAAAAATTATCTAAGGAGAATTAATTAATTTTAGTCTGACCCCAGTCCCATCCGCTAACATGGAGGAGGCGGGGTTTATGACCTATACTGCAGCCAGGGGGCGATAGAGACGTTTTGGCTTCATTTTTGGGGACCTGTCGCGTCGTCCATGTTTTCTACAGTCAATGCTCAGAATGACATACAACTGGAGAGGATTCAGAAGTCAGGGGTCAGGGAGAAAGCATTTGGCTGAATGAAACAAACAGTCACAGAGTAAACATGTACAGTACATACTCTCTGCTATATAAACTGTATAACAAAACCTTGTGATTGCTGGAGACACGCATCACTGGATGAATTAATTGCAGGGTTGGTTTACGTAAAACAGGGCTCATGGGGAATGCTGTTCAAGTGCTGAATCTGAGAGCACAATAATCTGACACTGGGTGCTTTTTTTTATTGCTAGCGTTTTTGTTTTTCGGGGCTAGAGCTGAAAGAAAACCCCATATATGTATAATACTTTATGCTGCTGAATGTTGTACCATAAGTTAAGGGAGCAAGCTGTCTGATGTGACGGTTATATAAAGTTGTAGTCAGAAGATGTTGTAGAACCTTCAGCACAGCTTATTAAAAGATTTAAATGTATATATCTGAGTGTGTATGTATACTTTTGACCCTGTGTGGATTTTATAACAAACTCCACAAAAATTCAAACTTGTACCTTTAATTCCTGTTTTTTTTTCCAAAGTAATTAAAGACGGATGCTGCACAATCATTTCAACCTGGAATGATAGTTTATGTTTATATAGAAATTTAAAACAAAGTATACTTTTCCAATCTTACATTTTTTCCAATATTAGATGCATGCACACTTTAAATGAGCAGTAAGCAGTATATGGTATATATGACTAAATAATGCTAGACTGTTGCAGATGTCCATTTCATTTGTACACTTTGGTTCCATATGAGCACAAAGCAGGTGGAAGTACATAAATACTTGAGCACATATTGCTCCTTTCACAATGTGGTTATAAACTACACACATCCAATGCATTCAGTCTCAACTAACTCTTCTTATTCAAATGTGAACTACAAATCACAAATTGAGGGTACAGAAGTTTTCCAAATATAGACTATTTGGCATTGGACCGACAGCATAATCAAGGTTTATTACAGAATGTTTTGTTTCCATATAAAATCAATGTTGTCGTTAAGATTCAAAGAGGAAGAGCTTCCCTCTAGAACAACGAGCATTCTGCACTGATTTCTGCCTAATGCGCTGGAGGAAATCACTTTGAAATAGTCACAGATACCAAATTTCTCTACTGCTTAGATTGGTTGTGAAATTTTGAGTCCACACACAGAGCATAGACTTCAAGACTTTAAGGTGTTTTCCTTGAAAGGCTTTTCTTTAGAAGAAATCCTGTTTTATGTGTACTGGCTTCTTCCACTACAGTCCACCTTCATAAACACCCAGCTCATCTCATCTCCTTCTTTTCACCCTCCTTGAAAACGCTACGGTGAAAAAATGAATCTCATATAACACGACGCAAACTTGCACTGGATAAACACCAACATATAGAAAACAACAACAACAACGCTCATATAATCATAAAGAGGCATAATGATCTAATCTGTCATTTCCTCAAAGGCTGATAGGCTCATACATCAGCACGTGAAAAGTAATTTATCACGGGACAGCGGCAGATTATGGCAGTGTGCTGATGGATAGGAGCTGTGGATGGAGAGGATGGCTGAGTTGCCCTTGTCGAAGTTATGAAAAGGAGAGGTACCGGCGGAGGGGGGACAGGATGCACCGAGACCTAAATGTGTTCTGAACAGACTCGTTTGTCACGCTTTGCCATCGAGGGACATCACGGCAGTCAACAGCTTCTGCACCTATACAGTAGTAACTGTGTGCGAGAGGGTCATCTAGTGCTCTGCTACATATGTGACACTGTGCAAGTGCACTTAATTACTACACTGACTGATCACTGGGGAATAAATTTCGCCCTTAACAAAGAAAAACACAATGCTTTATGTGATCTGCGAAATGTGTGCACGTATGTGCATAAGCATCCATTCAGCGATATGTGTTGTGGAATCCAAAGCATTTGACCCCAATCTCTGTCACTGCATTATTTATAGTCTGAAGGCAGCTTCCCTTTGTTTGTTTTTCAAAGCTTGTATAAGGAGCTGAAGTGGTGGAAGAAAGTGAGGAAAAGGGAGGTGAGATGACAGTGAAATATTGCAAAAAGCAGCACTTTTCAGGTAAATCTGTTCTCTGAGTAAACACAAGAAATCACATCAAAAATATTCCAGCTAATTGATCACTTTGGACTTTCCTATAGTTTCCCAAAGGGATTTAAACAGTTCAGACCATATAGTAACTGCAGCCTTGCTGCAGAATAGGATTTAGGAGAGTTGTCGTCACAAACTGCACCAATGTACACTTGAAAATCCCTTCTCCCTTTATATCTGACACACACACACACGTACAAACACTACAGTTCCCTTCCCTGGGCCTAGCCGGCAGGGCAGCAGTGTGCATCCACAGAGACCTGCTGGGCCAAATCAATAGCAGCCAGCAGCCTTCCACAATGAGCGCCACCATTTTACTGGCTGCCACCCAGGGCATCAGAGAGGCAGCTAAATTGTCTGTGAGGAGAGTAGAACGGCATAGCTAGGCTGCTTAAAATGAGCACACGTCACAACAGGAAAACAAAACAAAAACGAAAAGAAAATATCTCTGTGATGCAGTGTGTGTCTGTGCTAGGCAGCCAATTTGAGCAAGCTTAATGTATGCTGCTTGTGCAGATGGATTTGTGTGCGCATGGACGGGGAAGCCCATTTGGGGTAAGCAAGCTTATCATAACTCGCTCGCTTGTATGTGAGCGTGTGTGAGAATAACAGAGTGCGTTTTGCCCGAGTGAGTTGATGACAATACAGAGATTTCTAGTTCTAATCAAAGAGGGATGTAGTTTTACAATTGTCTTTTGGATGATCGCTCTCTTTCATATCATCTAGCCAAAAAAGTTTGCCTACAAACACCGCATACCCATGCACACACTTTATCTGTTATTATGTCTCTGTTTTTACACACAAACACACACACTCACCCCTGGCATGGCAGACTGGTTTCTAATCGGTGAATCAGCATATCAGCCAAGAAATGTCAGATTATGTTATAATCCCGCATTTTAGTGCCTTTAACTCCATACACATATATATTTGCGTGTGTTTTGTGCCATAGTTTTTACACTGGCCTATTATGTCTGCCTTTCTGTGAAAAGGGAGGCAACACAGATGCCGACACAGAGACTCGCACACACTTGGACATGCACACACCCGCTGGGGAGCACAGACAGTCTCAGGCTCAGGCGGTGACAGAGCTGTGCAGGAGGAAGGGGATCAATCTGTGACGTGACTGATTGCTGAACCCAACTCAAGTGTCCCTGTGTTGCTTTAAAACAAAAAACACACTGCTGAAAACAACTGAAGACCAATTGTGCAATTAACCTATGTGATGACCAGCAGCTGCTTGTAGATATATATAAATTATCTTATCCAATGCTTTGAGAGTTTGAGTATCAACACAAATAGATGGTATTTATGTAGAGAGGTATGTTTCACAGCTTCTTATACACAAATGATTAAGAAAAACTGCTTCCCCATTCAACTTTGTGCTTTGTTCTATGGTTTGTTTCATGCCCTTTTATGAATAATCTCAGGACGCTCACATTTCTTAGCATTAGGCTGGATACCTTGGTAAGCAGTCGAAATGCGCCTAAAAAAAAAAAAAAATCAATCCATTGAAAAAAAAAAAAAAAAATAATAATAAATGCTCCACAGTTTATTGATGTTCGAGCCGAGACAGCGGCAGAGCCCCGTCTGTAACTCTAGAATACAACCTTGTTATTTTCAATAAACCTATTACAGGAGCTTTTTATGAAAGGCCGCAGTAGGTTAGGTGTCTCTTTGCTTTGGCCGAGAGATTCAGAGTATGCACAGGGAAAATGATGCCAATCTGTACACCAAGGGATGTATTAAATGACCAGTCTAATTTAATATCGAGATACTGAGAAACCTGCTAAGGCACTTCCTGTGTCTAAAGGGCATCCAGGAATGGAGTAGTTGGGGATTGCTGAGTAGGTGGTTTGGGATACATTAGAGAGGAAAGGCAATGATTTCATAGCACATGTTTATAAGAAGAATGATGAGCGCAGTATGCAAACCTTTTCTGTTGGTTCAGTGTTGATCTAGAATCTATTTAGAGATAGCATCTCCTAATGTTGATATTGATATCAGTGTTATAGCTACTATATATATTTAAGGTATCACACGGCTAACTTTATGTTATCCAATAGACACTACATTTTGAAGACTTGTACATATGCTGTGTCATTCAGATAATCCAAGCCATAACCTCTGAGGCTGAGAACTGACTTGGAAGTGCAAAAAACTGCAGTTCCTCAGATCTCCACTAGAGGCAGGCTCATAAAGCGAGTCGATCGGCATAGAGTCCCGTATTAAAAACACATATGGCTACTTCTTGGTTTCTTTAATCCTAATATAAAAAATGGGTATTGTCACTGTCTATAATATGCATCATAAAAAATGCATTCTGAAATAAATGAAACACTCATTGTGAAGTCTCCCTGGTGTCTAAGGTCTTCTAAGAACAAAAAATACCACGCAATTTCAAATGTTTGGTGCATGTAAAGAGATTATTCATCCCCATCCCCATGCACACACACACACACACACACACACACACGCCCAGACTTACACATGCTCCTACACACTCAACGAATCCACAGTCTACAAACCCTGAGTCTTTTAGAACACCAAAGGTGAGTCTTACTGTGGCTGCTACACACAGAAAACCCACACATCACATATCACGCATCATTTAATCCCAGGTGCCTTAGGGAGTCTGAGGGTAATAGCACAGCTGAACGTAATTCCTGAACATGAACAACAAGAAATAGGATTTGTGTTGGACTTTCAGCCCCCCAGAGAGAAGCCGAGAGAAAGTGAAAGACAACAGGATGAAGAATGATCATGAGAACAAAAGAAAAAGCTCAACTCAAAAGACCTCTTCTGATTCAATTGGCAAAAATAAACAACGAAGACAAAGTTATTAATTATAAATCAACAGACAAGCAGCGATGAAGGCTAATCCTGGACAGGCAGAAGAATTAGGAGCTAAGAGAGACTAATAGAATTAATGAGCTGTGGGCGATTGGTGGAAACCAATTTTAGGTTCCTAGTTGCGGTTTGGTCTTTTGTTTGAGAATGGAGAGGTTGTGAAAGTAGGTAAAGTACTGAAACCCTGTCATTGTGGTTAGAACAACAGACTCCAGAGGACAGAGCAAAGACTACGCCTTCATATATGTAATGACCTGGATAATTACTCACTGTAGAATGGAATAGTCATCTGTGAGATGTTCGTGTCCAGTGTGGCTCTATTTCTGATTTATATAAAACAGCAGTAACGTGTATTGGGTTGACATTAAAAACATATGATGGGAAACATCTGCTTGCAAGGGGAAAAAATGAGAAAAAAGTGTGTGACTTACAGAAAATATAAAATGGACATAGCCACTGTCACCTCACAAATTGGTTTGTGCCATCCTGAAATCTTGACTTGAGCATTTTTTTTTAAACATGACATGACACTGTAGCCTCATGTGCTGGTAACATGTCAGTACCAATGATAGTCACACCCAAGTTTACCCTACTTTAGTTTTTAGTTTGCTCCAGCCAGATGCGGCGCCTCCTGCTGGCCATTAGAAAGAATGTATGTTTAAGGCAATCCATCACTGACTTCACTTTTCAGACTCAGGGCCGTGCCCATCTTTTATTTACAATCAGTGGATAAATTCCAAGACAGAGAGGTGCCAACACTGTCTCACTGACAAGTAATCTCTGGGAAAATACCACAGCAGTAATGGATGACTGCCAAAGAAATATAAAGGAAGAAAGAACAAATGTTTAGATGACAATCAGTCGTCAAAGTTATATATTCAAAAGTGGATCAAACAGTGGTTGGAAGCCCTGTCTTTGCAGCTATATGTGGTGCAAAAACTCTGCAGCAGTGATTTCACAGACATCACCTGAGCTTTACCACTGTGTCAACTGAATAATGGCTAAAGATAGAATAAAGTTCTAATGCAAATGCGTGTCACTCAAGCGCTGCTGTGAAGACAATTTCTGAGGAAATCTAAAAATGAATAAATGATTAAATAAATTCATAGCTTTAGAGAACCTAAGGCAAAGAGGGCAATAGGGAAAAAACAGAAGTAGATTCTCTGGCAGCAAAAAAACGAAGTGATGTGGAAGTCCTGCAGCCGTGCCACTAAGCCCCCACTGCAGATTAAACTGTACAGTAGTAAGCAGGGGAGGGAAGGAAAGGAGGGGAGAGACAGATAAAGAGAGAGCCAAAAAAGAGAAAGAACTGTAAAGAGAAAATAAAGCTTTGTGGTCTGGCACCCGTTTGCTATGTTAAACCATCATGCGCACCACAGGGATAGAAGATGAGGAAGAAAGAGCACAACACACACACACACACACACACACACACACACACACACACACACACACACACGGAGGAGACAATAAGTGAAGTAGAGGGCAGGGAAAAGAAGACAGAAAAAATAAACGTGAACCTGAAAAGAGTGCGTAAGAAACACGTAAGTGGCCGTTTGGCTCGGATTGTGCGCTCATGTGATTTTATGTGTGCAAGTGTGGTTGGAAAACAGAATTGTTGTGGTTGTGCCTGGCTCCTTCAGAGTGTCTCCCTGCCTCCCTGTGATTGGTACATGAAGGGGATCTGTAAAGGGATAACCCCAAACACAATCTCTTTCGCTCTCTTTCACACACTCTCTGAATCTCTCCTTTATTTTTCTTTATTCTTCTTTATTCCATACACTCCATATCTCATACCCCTTTCCTCCTGGAAAATCCAACACAGATACACAGCGTCTCTCTCTCTCGCTCACAGACACACACACACATAGGGAATACACAATCCATGTAATAAATATGGAAATCTGATGCCAGTGCTTCTCTATTATGGAATAATAAGCAGAGCACTGCTAAAAATGTCCATGAGCAGAAAAAAAAATCTTTGCTTGCTTTGATTTAAAAAAAAAAAATCCAAGTAAAAAGCGGGATACAACCAAACAGTTTTGTTTTTCAGTAACACAGAAGCACGAAAAGAAGAGACAAGAAGAACACGCCCACCTGAGTGGAGAACAGATGAAGCTAGGAAAGTCTTAAGTTAAATTTTTAATATCTTGCCATATGCTCATCTCCACAGGTGAAGACATCTTCGCTATTAATTAACAATTCACAGCCTGTATGTGGGTGTGATTGCGTGATGGACGGATAAACACAAAAATAACGAGGCAAAGTGAAGGATGAGTGAGCATGGAAAAGAAAAGGGGCGATGAAAAGACAAAAATTAGGTGTAGCATGAACAAGCAGATCAAGCAGAGAACAAACCAATTAAACAGAGACATGACACGTAGAGTATCGATTAGCCTCAGATGCTGGGAGGAGTGTGGGAAAGTGAAAGCAGGGGGCAATCTAGATATCAGACAGAAAAAAGAGGGGAAGGCTGAGACAGGGGGGTGAACCGATGGACAGATGATAGGGAAAGCCGATATAGATTGGAAGCTGTCCCCTCCAACTGCAAAGTAAATCAATAACATCGCTGTGCCTCTTCCACTTGTCTCAGCTGCTCATCCACCTATTCCACTCCTCTCGGCTCGTCATCTTATCATTGTTGCAAGCAGCGGCACAGCTGGATGCTGGCTAACTGTAGCTGAAGCGAGTGCCTCCTGCTCATCCCTTTAGACTTACGACTTCCTTTCACCACAAGCGTGTCTCTCAAAATAGCCTCTTCTAAAACATTTACAGATCATGAGTGAAGGGGAATATAATTGTAGGCACGCTTACTTTTTCACTCTTCCACCACACCAGGCAATAAATATAAGAAATATCTAGCCAGATATTTTTAACAAGAACCTTTTTTTCCTTATAATAAGGCCAGCCTGTCATCTTCTTCCTCTGTATAACTTTTTTTTTCTTGACTCTGTCTTTTGTTATCAGCAGAACAGCTTGACTCGGGCAGCAATCTGGCACTGTTGACCCGCTCATGTTTTCCTGGTTTCGACTGTGTAGGCTGGGGTGTGGGGACCAATAGCACAGCCACTATAATTACCAGCCCAACCCATGAGATCCCTGATACATGCAGCATTTACTGCATGTATAGGCAATCATGTCACAGCTTAGTGCATATGTGTACACAGAAAAGTGCTGACAAGCATGCAAGATACACACACAAACACACGCACACACACACACCTGGCATATCACATCTTGTGAAACTTAATCTCTCCGCAAGGTGGAACAGCTGCAGAGCCACGCATGTACACGTGCACACGCGCCCACATGTGTGCACAATCACACACAGCTCAGGATAACAGCAGAAGATCAGCTGGAGTAAACTTGCTCATCTGCAGACTGGCATGTCACAGGGCACCTCTGACCCGTCAGTAGCAGCCTGTGGTCGTAAAAGCGTTAGCAGTCACTGCTTAATGTGCCCGAAAAGTATCTGCAGAGAGCAGCGAAAGCAGGTCTTGTGATGCATGTATGTGTGTATTCCTTTTCTTTTTAACAGTTCAAATCAAACAGGCAGCTAATCGTAGGCATCACAGTGTTCATCAGTGTTTCGGGAAGGAAATTATTTGGTTTCAGCTTTCAGTTTTAAGATACACATTAGGAAGTGCTCACACTTATGTGTTAAAAAACCTTTCACAAGTTCTTTGCATAGCATATTAATGCGATGAACACCTGGTCATTAAATTAAATATAACTTGGACGCATCGTTAAAAAAAAAGTAAGTGTTGTTTTTTTTCATAGCATGCTAAATGTAGATTAAAGCATAGTGGGGTTAGAGAAACAACTGCATATGTGATATCAGTCAAGCACATGCAGGCACCTCTCTTACTTACCTTCTCTATGTACATCTCTCTCTCACATCCTCAAACCTAATTGCTGTAAAAGTACTTGCATGATTGATTTGTAAGCTAGTGAGGTCTGTAATGCTGCCATAGACAGTGTTTGAGCAAGACTGCTGACTGCTGTCAAACACGCATACACAAAAACACACAGCCATCAGCACATTACAGCACATTAGAGTCTTTGAGTTATGGCATAAATACAGGAATATAGCAGCAAAACTGTATCTCTCACAGGTGAGAGCATATTGCAGACTTGATAACCTGGACATGCTTCACGAAGATCAGCTGTGTTTCAAATTACCTCTTATATGTGTCCAATGGACTGGATGCAGGCTGGCAGTGAAATCCACAGGCAGAAATTCGCCCTAATCCACTGTAGCCTGCTAGAGTCTAAAATGTTCACGCAATTTTGCATAAATTCGCAAGGAGCCAACTCAATACAGGTTGAGGTGACTGACAGCCATTAACAAGTCCTGTTGCTTTGAGTCTACACCATTAGCAGTCCATCCAGTCTCCTCTGTGCCGGTGACATCGGTCCAGTCATGGGAAAATACCTCTGAGCATGTTTAGAGGGGGAGCACCAAACCCCAGGCAGGCATCAACCCCGGTGGAAACCAAGCGGTTTTACAGCCTCCTTAATCTCTAATCAGCATTAAAAACCTAATTTCATGGGCCGCCCTAAAGCGAAAAGAACTGTGGTCATCTCGCAGCAAAACAGACAGAAATGCAATTCTGATTAACAATCTATTAAGTGTATATTTATATGGCTGTGACATAAAATAAAGAGCACAAAGATCAATGGGCAACAGTCATCTTGTCCTGTAAAGCCCCTATAGGAATAACACAACGAGAGAATAGCCTCCCACAGAAAAGGACAGGCTCTAATAAACCGATCACAATTAATAAAATTGATCAGGACAAATTAAGACGAGCACTCTCCATTGACTCTCCACGACAAGCTCCAAGTCCTAAATATAACAGAAATATCACAATGATTTCCCAAATGGTGCGAATTCAAAGCCAGGGCTTGCACCTGAAACACCCATAAAACAAGTACCTGCTCATGCTGGACAGGACGGATCCGCCAAAATAGTCTGATTATATCGCCGGTCATACGTGTTTAACGCCGGAGGACAGACGCGCACGCATGCACCCACACGCGCGCACACCACGAGCGGAAAGATGCGAATGGACGCTTTGCAAAGGGAACGCTTAATGACAAGAAGTTAAGGCTCGGCTGTGCACAACAAAAACAACAACAAGAAAAAGCAACTACGGGCAAAATGACGAGAGGCGCGCTCACCATATCAGCGTCCTGCCAGGCGCCGTCGTTGGGAAAAACTCACAGTCTGAATAGATTGAAGCTCTCCGTCACTCGTCTCCCTGTGTAACATCCACCGTGGCTGCAGCCGCTTTGCCCAAATAATCCAGCGCCGTGCGTCTGCTCTCTCTCTCTCTTTCTCTCTCTCTCTCTCTCTCTCTCTCGCTCCAATAATTTCCTACCCGGTGTGTGTGACTCGGTAAGGTAGCTGCTTAAGTCCCCCGGTGTGGTGGCTGGAGTGAAGTTGGGGCATATTTAAAGCCGCAGGCGCCGCTCATAATGTTTGCGACGCTATTTCTGGGGAGTCCGTTGCATAGTTCCATACAGCGATTTGGAATCGCCAAAAGGCTTCAACTCCCGTTATCGTCACTCCCTCCCCCGGCAAGAGATGAGATCGTCCAGGCAAACGAGTGGCGAGAAAGGGCTGGTGGATAAGGAGCTCGGCAGTAGTCACATATTCAGTTTCGGTGTCTTATCAAATTGACAGGAGTGAAATAAGCAGTGAGCTGACTTTTAATGCAGTTTGTGCGTTACGTGTTATATCACAACAGAATGAAGAGATATGGCATCCATCATCTCCTCTACCTGTGGGGGGGGGGGGGGGGGGGGTGGGTTATGTCAAACACTGGCAATGTCAGTGTTCTCAATTATTTTGGGTAAATTAAAAATTAATGTTTAGATTTAATTTTTTCTTCTTCTTTTGTCAAAAGGCTCTCTGGGATAAAAGACAGAATTTTAGAGGGAGGGGTGCAATCACAGGAGCAATTTATCTGTGGACAAGTGGTGTTGATCTTATCTGCAGCTAGGAGCAGTTCCCAGATAAACTCGGGCTATTGCCTGAACATTTTATGGTATTAGGCCAACAGTCGTCAAATTGTGCGATTATACAGACACAGAAAAGGGAGTCCAACGGGGTGATTTCAAGGCATAGCAGAAACAAAATCATTTTCACCTTATTTTTGCCAAACAGATGAACTGCTCTGACTACAGCTAAGTTAACTGTATGATGAGTGCAAGATCAAATCCAAAATCTTACCAGATGGAACTGCTTACAGCGATTACATGCTTCTAACAAGATTATGCCAGTATGGATGTTAGTGATTTAGTTTGGTATTAATTTAATGCATTGCTGTTTATTCATATGCCAGAATGGTCATAAAAGAAGTCATCCTCGCAGACAACAACGTGTTCTGAGCAGCTTCAACAATTCACTCTAATAAGTAGATCAAATCAATAATTATCTATAGGCCTATAACAGCGTGTGAGGCTAAACACAGTGTGGCTTACAGTGTTTCTACATTTCATCTTTATGATGAGCTGCAGAGCAAGTTTTGTGTGAAAATAAATATAGATGGCGTGTAAAAAGCTAACAGTGTCAGGGCTGACAAAGATAAAGAAAGTCAGCAAAGTCAGCCGGCGAGACGGGCCTTAAGACACGCGTGCGCCACTCACACACATAGGGAAACACTTAGATGTACACAGACTTATCTGTGTGTGCTGACCTAGAACACCAAACACAATCAGTCGTTCAGCAGATTCCCATCAGCACAATGTAAATGAGATGGAGAGCCGTAAACGTGCTTTTGTTGCAGAAACTCCTCAGCTCACTGGGTGAAAGAAAACACAACCTCAGGCAGGGCTGGGGCATACACGGACACACACCCACACAGATGCAAAGCTCTGTTTCTCTCGCAGACGCACACGGGAGAACGATGCGAATGCCCATACGTGCATGATGATGCACAGGCACATGCAAGGACACTCAAAAGATAACAACTCAGCACATAGGAGATAAGGGGTTTGCCATCAAGATAGTGTCACTGGCTAAAATAGAATTCAGAGCTCTGTTTTGATAAGCTTCAAGACACAGCACCACGTTTGCACAATACACATGTGCTAATGTTTCAGTTTGTTTCCTATATTATTCTTTGCAACTATTGTTTCTATTGTTTTGCTTCATTTCACCCCGCGCTCTCTACCAAGTCCATAGTACCCTCAAACAGCTCTTGATAAAATAGTTAGCTGATCCTCTAATAAATATGTATGGATTTGTGCGCTCAACGTTCAGTGTGTGTTTATGCATGGATGCTTTCTGTATGTGAAAACGCAAGATTGTGTACACACACACACACACACACACATGCACTGTGGTTCACATGCTCCCCGCACGCACTGTGCACACTTTGAGCCAATTTATTTATCAGCTTTAAAGCCATGCATGAACCGTGCCTTTTACTGAGTACTGTTTAAATGCACTTATTAACCCCTATGAACATATCAGTGCTCCACTGTGGCAAAAGCTGGAACAATAATATTCTCTGCGAAACTGTTAACAAGCAGATAGAACAAATTAAAATCCCGTTTTCCAAAAATTGGGGACTGTGAAATGCAAATAAGAACAAAATTCAAAGTGAGGATAAGAACAATAATAGTTTAGTTTTCGACATTTCATATCTTGTCTCTGTACCATTTCCAATTAAATATGGGGCTTAAATGATGTGCAAATTGTTCCAATATGTTTTCACTTTCATTTTACGAAAAGTCCCGACAGTTCTGGGCAAGCTGGTTGTACTCCAGGCTGTAAGGGCGGCAGATTTTCTTTTTTAAATAAGTGATTGTAATACAAAGTGTCCTGCTCACTTATGGATTTACTCCTGTGGTGTAGAGATAGTAGCGAGGTCCATAAATATCGGGATGGTAGCACAATTTTTGTACGTTTCACTCTGTGCGACGCCATGGGATTTAAAACAAAGTAATTAAAAAGAAGTGTGACTTTCAGCTTTAATTCAAGATGTTTAACAGAAATATTTATTTTGCCATTCAAGAATTAAAGCCATGTTTTCCTTTTAACATCATCCCTCCATTTTCACAAGCTTATTAATAATAAGTTCACTGACAAAAAGTCTCATGGTCAGGCGCGGCCTGCTGCCTCATTACTTCATGACAAATTAAGGTGATAAAGGTCTTGAGTTCATTATTATTGTGTAATTTGCATTTGGTAGCAGCTTAATGAGAAATCTCAATAAGCTGTACAAAGAATAGGAAGTACAAGAGGGCGTAATTAGGCTGTAAAAATAACAACAAAAAAAAACCCTATCAGAAAGATAACAGGAGCTTTAGGACTGGTCAAAACAACAATGTGGTCCACAATTTAATAATTCCTTGACTACTTCGTTTCAAGTCCAAGCTAAAGAGGCAATATGAGAAAAAGTATCAATCTAAAGGAGCCGATTGCATCACGCCACCTGCGGCATGTGGTGCTTTCATCTTCTAAAAGATAACATAAATGGGATTATTTCATTAATTATATTTAGAAAGCAGTCATCATTAATTCTGTTGCTGACACGCACGCTTGACGGGTTGAAAAGGTTTCCCAGAACACAGCCTGCGAGAGAAAGAAAACCACATAAATGAAGGTAAAAGGAGGCTGCAAAGGAACGATAGAGTATGCTAAACAAAAAAGCATTTAATAAACACACAGCATCGCAGCATACGGGCTCTTGTTTCATCACTTTGAGAGTTCAAGTCATGACTTATGAGAGGGGAACAGAGCAGAAGCCCATTAAAGCCATGACATTTCGAATAATTGCCTCCAATCTCAGCATCACAGAGAGTCACAGTACCACCCACTTGCACTACTCGCACAGACACACACTCACACATTCTTTAACCTTAATGATCTTAATGATTAATGTCCCCCTCCCAACACACTCGACTCCCACATACACACACACATGCTGTACAGCGTGTACATGTACATTCCCAACCCTCTAAGCCATGGGGCGACCGTGGCTCAGGGGGTTGGGAAGCGCATCTGTAGCCGGAAGGTCACCAGTTCGATTCCTGTCCTGGTCGTTGTGTCCGTGGGCAAGACACTTTACTCTACCGCCTACTGGTGTTAGTCAGAGGGGCCGATGGCGCGATATGGCAGCTTTGCCTCTGTCAGTCTGCCCCAGGGCAGCTGTGGCCAATGCCTACACCAGTATGTGGCATTGTAAAGCGCTTTGGGTGCCTTGAAAAGCGCTATATAAATCCAATCCATCATTATTATCAAACTGTACGACTCTAGATACTGAGAAAATTGAGATTTTGACACTTTTACATCATTAGGTTGACTTTTTCAATTTCTTAAAATTGCTTGATACACTTTAAAGGAGTGATCTGCAAGAAAATGCCTGATGATATATGCAAATTTATATATAATTGATTATTTCTTTAATTTCATGGAGGTTCACTAAACACAGGAAAATGTTACAAGGTTCAGGCTTGAACTTGCTCAAGGAAAGCCTTCCACTTGTGTAGTGGATTCTTGGTCGCTCCTGTCTCTTTCTGTACTCCCAGATTCACTCTATGATGTTGAGATCAGAGCTCTGTGCTCAGGATATTTATTATCTGTTGCAGGATTCCCAGTCCTTGTAGCTTAAGATTGTGTTTTTATGACTCCAGCTGCGTGTTTTAGGTCATTTTCAGTACGGTGGGATTGCCAGATGGATCAGAAGCTAAACACTGACAAGTCAGTGACACGCACGGGCATCTTTCTCTTAGTGCACGTGAAAAATTAATTTTGTATAATTTGCACATCTATGACTGCATAACACATCATTATTTCTTCCTTCCTTTAGGCACCAACTTGACATTTGCTAGTGCTCCCGTCATTTGTTTTCTGCACAGACATTAGAGGCTGCAGTTGCTAACCGTTAGCGACTTTGGCTGGTATTGGAGATGGCACCTTCTCTAGTTGCACCTGGACAATCACGACTATAATTTCATAGCGGGAGACACTAATGCAACTAATAAGGCAGGCATAAACAGTCAGGGGGATGTCAGGGGAAATGCTGTTGACTTGTTTATTGTAGTGTATGAAAGCTATATTCTTTTCTGCAGTCATATATCGGAATCACACTAAAAGGATAAACAAGGATAACAACACATTTGTATTGTCCAATTCACTCTACACCTACCATTTTCTTTTATGAATTCTTTGTTATCAGTCTTAAAGGGATTGAGCATTTTTTCTTTTTTACTACTGTAAACATGTTGATTTAGCTCTGACAATGTCAATCCCCTCTGAAATAGCTGTTGGAAAAGGTATTTCAGAGCTTTCGCAACGGGAATTGATCGATTTCTGAAATGTGTTTTCATTTATATATAAATGTTAAAACCTCTATAACTAGAATTGATTTTTGCAAACACATTGCAGATGAGCTTAGGTGGTCTCAATGACATGTTACAGGCTCAGAATGTTGAGCAGAATTACAAAGAAGCATTCAGGCAACATGCTATGATACACATTGTAACCGTGCAACTGAGACAGATCTGTTTAACAAAGGCCACAAAGGTGTGACACTTCAAAGTGTGCGTGCGTGCACATGTGCTTGACTGTGCACGGTGAGAAAGACTGAAAATGAAGGCGTGACAAAATAGGAAGAGCCACAGAGCGAGCAGCCTGGCAGTTCTAAAGAAGCTTTTATTGAACACTAAGAAGGGAGTATAGAATGATGAACACCCAGCCTGAGCTTTTCACATTGAGGAAATTGCATTTGGGAATATTGAACTGGCTGGCATGATGAAGTACACAACTCCTCCCCCACACGCGCACACAAATGCTCACATTTTTATGGTACAGTGTATTAGCAATACAGAAACAATCATGCTCACAGAGCTACATGCACACGTTGCACGCGCACACGCACACAGGATCTCATTTAGTCTGTGTGCATGGGTTGGATCAGCACTTCCCACTATTGAATGAGCGGAAATGAGAAACGGTGCAAACAGGGAGAGAGATAAAAGAGTGAAGAGACAGCAAGAGAAGAGGAAGTGGTAGAGAAAGAGAGACAGAAAGCAGGATTGAGGAACAGATGAGCGAATCACGAAAAAAGGAAAAAGAGCAAGATATCCTTCATCAGCACCACTGTAGGAGCTAAAGGTGTTGCTGTTGATGTGGTGACAATTCATTCCAGCGTGAAACACATCAGTATTGTTTTTCACCCCCCCCCCCCCAAAAAAAAAAAAAGAAAGAAAAAGAAAAACGAAAATCATTATTCTACTGTTAGGAACAGCTGGATTCAACAGGTTCAATACAAATGTCAAGCAGACAGACCATTACCCATGGATGCTGACTCAAAATGAGTGGCAAATGATCACAGTACTGATGGTTGTTGGCAAGGCTGCACTGTGTTAGGCTGTAGATTCTCAAGTTGGGTGTATAAACTCTGAAAATGTAAAACGAGGAGCAAAAGAAAATTTGTGCTATATAAGGAGGCTGTACCTGCATATTCACACTCACACAATCGCGCTCCCTCCCGCACACACACACTCACACTGTCACACAAACTGCTGCCGCCGAACAGCTTATTTATGTTTACATAAATGCATTACTGTGAACTATAAAGAGAGCTGTCAGTTACTTGCTGTACACACTCGACAAGCAATTACTTCTATGCACGGAGCAACAAAAGCAGACAGCAAAATAAAATACTATCAGCACTTCACACACAGAGAGACTCACACTTGCATGAACGCTCACGCGCGCATGCACGGGTCACAGAGAAGTGGCTGTCACTGTGATTGGTTCCTGCTGCCGAGGGCAAACCCACAATAGCCAATTATCTGTCATTATACACCACAGAAGCTCTTGCGGTCTGGATAACTCTGCATGTGTCTGTGTGTGCATGAGCGTCTGCGCGAGCGTGCATGTGTGTCATAGGGGGAGAGATTGGCAAATTGCTAGTTATATATTTCAGCATGCTGAAAGAAGAGAGGAGAAATGTGGAGGAGGAGAAAGAGGGTAAGAGGGGAGAGTTTGAGTAGACCAGGCAGAAATATGCAGAGTGAATATAAAAGGAAGCAAAGAAGAGATTGATTATTATATTTGACAGTAGTAGAGAAGATGGAATCACGGAGGAGCCACAGACCTCCGCTGAGCTGCATGCTGATGACAGATGTCTGGTGACCGACATGCCTGATGCGGCAGGGCTAAAGTTTAGATGGCCGCAGATTGAGGCTCTCAGTCAGCATATGACTGGTGCTTCATCATATATGGAGTGTGTGACTGAGCTCTGACTAGTGCGGACAGAAGGTACCATCGCAATATTTAGGATGAGTACAGTCCTGCCTAACTGGAAGCTCTATGCTTCAATCACCATATCAAAGTGCCCTTGGGCAAGATCCTGAACCCCAAAACTGCCCTTGATATGTCACTGTGTGTGACAAAGCTTTGTACGTATTCAATAAAGCGCTGTATGAAAGTGTGTGGTATTTGTTGAATGTGGCTTCAAGTGAAAAGCACTTTCAGTAGTCGATAAGACTAGAAAAGATAAATGCAGCCCATTTACCATTTACTTTGAAATTCATCAGAAACAGCACAAAGTATAAATCTCATATGCACTCTGATTCACAGCAGTGCACAGAATCAGAGACTGTTACAAACTAGCAAGGTGAGTGGTTGAGAGCTCTCATTTTCTGATAATGTGAGTTTGTGTCTATGCCTTCCACACTCAGCATGACAACTTAGGTCAAGATTGGTTACAAAGTCCACCAGCCACCATTAAAGATGCACCGATCAGCCTGCTGAAGACCAGAACTGAACACATTTTCAGTGAGCTAAGCTCAGACCGTGGTCGCTCTCACCTATATCCAATAACGCGCCAGTCGTTTTTATGCATATGCAACACACGCACAGTGGCGCAGGCAAACAGTCCCAATATGCTATCATGTGGTTTGAATGCAGCCATCGGCTATTAGCAAAGTTTTCACTGTTAGTGAGCAAGCCACACATTTAGCTTTAGTAAACTGTAGGTGAACATCACCATCACCCAGCTCAACATGCCTTGTTTGAAGACGCTAAAGCTAAAGTCAACAGCTTCATTATGAGCCTGGGTATCAGCAGTGAAAGGACCAAAGCAGGTATAAGCAAAATTATGGAGACGAGAGAAAAAGGTTGATGTCCTGTTATCTGGTAAAGTATAAAACGTACTCTAAAATTATGTAAGTAACTGAGGCTTGTTTTGTTGCATAAATCGGCTGCACCTGCTTTTGTTTAGTAAGGTAAAATCATCAGATAAAAGTACAGCAGCTCATTTTCAGTTAATTATCTGTACCTCTTTCGAGAAGCAGAGAACTTTGTTTTCTGTTATTTTAGTAAGAGAAGAAAATTTCATTTTTGTTTGTACATGATGGCAGTTATAGTTCTTTGGAAGAAAAGCAGGTCACGCTCTCAGAAAAAAATCAAAATCAACCATGAAAATTACAATGATTGTATGTTATAGATGTTATAGATGTTAATCAGACCACAGTGACACAGAAAGCATTTATGTCTTTAGATATAGGGAAAATATTTTTTTCTACTAAGAATTAACAAAGTGACTAATTAGATGACAATCGTAATAGCCTGTACAGCTATAAAGGTAGTGATTTGGGACTTGAAGAAGACATATCTCGTTTTGACATTCCAGTTTAAAGGTAACCATGATCCTTTCTACCCAGAGGGTCAAATATTATCTGCTTGGCATTCATTGACTTTTTGTCAGACTTTAGCTGGATCACAGCTCATCATCTGAGGTTTTTTCTTTTTCTTTTTATGGATGTAATAGAAACATATAAAGCTTTCAAATGTGTGCTTCACTGTAATTTTTCACTTTGGTCATTTAGTAGAAAGTATGAATGTGTAGAATGTGTAGAAACACATTGTAAAATGCTTCAAGACCCGGACAGGAAATATCTGCAGCTTTATGTTCCCTCCATTCGAGCTCTATAGCTCCATAATTGATTGCTAAAGCGTCTCTACTGTTAAACCGAACTGTCCTCCTATTTAAGCTTGAATGGTGCTCAGTCATGATGCGTGAACCAAAGTCATCATACCATCCACCTCAAAATAAATCCATCTTACTGTACACTCTTAATACACACTCAATGTGTGTGTGCGAGTGCTTATGAAGTATGACACTGATCTGTCTCTGCCTGTTTTACAGCTATGCTTTGATAATCCCCATCCTAATCCACTGCCTGTGTGTCTGCCTGTGTGTGTGTCTGTGCTGTCCTTTTATGTTTGTGCGTGTTATGCATGGTATTTAAGCTCGTTGCTTTCAGAGGGTCTCTCTTTCCCATGACTTCAACACTATATGTAACATCACAGATAGATAGCCCTCCAGTCATCCACTCCACTCCATCGAACCACTCAGCACAATGGCCTAGACACAATCGTTCTGCAGTCAATATCTCCATTACCATTTCTGTCAACAGAATAAATACAGTGGAAATTGAATGGTTATGGGTTATATTACTTTTAAATGAGCTGATGAAATGGGTGCAGTGGCGATGGGAGAGAGGGGCGAGAGTGGCTCAGATGAGGAGAGGTTAATATGTCATTTTAACTAAAAGATACATGAACAGACCAACAAATCAGTATTACTTTTCCTCACAGTCATATCTTTTCTGTTTTGGTTTCATATTCTTATTCAAATGTAAGGATTTTTTTCATGCATCACTTTGAGTAGGAAAACCTGTTCAAGTGCCTGTGCACTTTTGCACAGACTATATTATGCAAGCTTACTTTATGACACACATGACTATAAACCAGTAATTCCTAGTCTGGTGTTCAGACTGTCCAGGTGGGTTTATGGCAATAAAGCATAAAACTATTTCTTGCACAAAACATTTTCCTCTTCCTATGTTTTCTGGTAAAATACTGGATTGTTTCAATTCTCAGTGCCTCTAAACAGATTCAGATACACAGAAAAAACAAACAAAACAGTCTGGTTTAAGTGGTCAGAACTGCATATGCAATCTGAGATAAGGGTTTGTAGAAAAGACTCTTTGTTTGCATGGAGTCACTGACCAAAACGCTTGGAAAATACTACTATATAGTCATAGATAGAAACTAATTTAGATCTTATTTTGGTGTTTTAGATATTTTGTTTAAACCCAACAGCAGAAACAGACAGGGAATGATGAGAAAAATAATGGAAAAAAACAGAATTCAATCATTGACAATTATATTTCTTTAAAAAATGTACGGTCATTTTAATCTGATCCCAGGAACACTTTTCAAAAAGCAGAGATGGGGTAAAAAAGACTGAAAAAGTTGTGTAACTCTAACAATAAAAAAATAAATAAACAAAAAAACCTACTTGATCACAATTCAGTAACGGTGCATCAGCTTAAAAGATCATCTCAGAGAAGCTCAGCCTTTCAAAATAAGAATTAAAGATGGGTGCATGGAAAAGCAGTTCAAAAATGTAAAATAAAACTATTACGACTTGGAGACTTCAGTATATGCTGTACATAAAACAGTAACACAGACAATCAGCTAATGCAGGCTGTAAAAGCGCTTCTATTTCTCTCTCAAACACTCACTCTCTTCTGGTGGGCCAAAAAAAGCTCTTGCATGGACTCCCTGCTTGTCAGTTTGTCAGTACAAGTTTTAGATAAATGGGGGTTTGTCCGGGACAATCAAACCTATCTGGTTATGTTAAAGCTTCCTGTTATGAGGTGTTTATAGTGACTACCAATGAGCCACGTGGCATTTGCTAAAAATGACTCTAATAAAGTGCCTAGTAGAAAGTCAATGCAATAGATTTGGTTAAGTCAATAGGAATTCATCTCAGAAGAAGTCAGTAACATCAGTGATACAAGCATAGATTGTGTGTCATATTTCCTGCAAACCTGTTGATGGTACAAACAAAAAATAAAAAGGTGAAATTTAGGTGGATGGAAGCCAGAGGGAATTTGAACATGCACACACTGTTTGTGATTCATGTCAGCCAGCTGCCCTTCAAAGTAGGCCAAGGCTGCCAAATACACAATATTATTGAATGATTATGACTTGGATAAATCTTGGACATGGCTGAAAAACAATATTTAGGTGGCTGTGATTTTTAAAATTTCAACTAAAACCAGATGAAATTCTGTTGTGGAAATCAGAGAATGGGGTCAATAGCTTTAGAAAATCCTTATGAACAAAAACTGTCCCTGCAATAACAAATACAAGTTAAAACTGCTATTCAAAATCCATGCATAAAAATGAAAAGGGCATGGTCATGGGCTCAAGTTCATTTAAGATGGAGACCAGAGTGAAGTAGAAAATGATTTTGTTCCCTGACAAATCACGACTTGAGATTCCTTTTGGAAATTATGAAGGCTGTGTCCTTCAGGCTAAAGAGGAGAGGGACCATACATTTTTTTCCAGTGCGCAATTGAAAAGCCAGTATTTGTGATGCTGTGGATGTGCATTAGTGCTCTTGGCATGAGTAGCGTGCACATCTGTGAAGGCCCCTGTGCTGCCATCCATCCATAGAATCCATTGAATGAACTTTCATTAAAATGTCCTTACAGGTAATGAAGAAAGAAACACGAAAAAGAGAAAGAATTACATTGCATAGAAAGCACTGAGTCTTCTCATTTTTTGAGAATTCTGCTTGATGATGAGTAGAGAGAGGAGTGAGAGCTTGATGAGTGGAACCCTTAGCAATGATAATCCCATTAGTACTGTACTGCATGTTAAGCTCTCCACTAATAACTCACATGTATGAGCATGAAGGGTGTGTATGTGCATGTATGGCCGAGTCCCGCTTGGACCATCCAAATTATCAGACGAGGCTCACGTGAGGGTAATTACCGCATCTGAGACAGTGGGAACAAGGCTATGACTGACCCAGAAAACCACAGGCTAATGAAGCGATAAGACACACACACACACACACACACACACACACACACACACACACACACACACACACACACACACACACAGACACACACACTGTTTCTCTCTATGTGTTGGTATTACCTCACATAGAGACACAAGGACAGAGCAAAAGAAAGAGAGAAAGCCAAAAGACAGAAAGGGGAACAATGTTTCCCTCAGCCTGCATTAGAGAGAGCAGAGAGATTTGGGAGGAGCTGTCAAGAGACGCTCTGTCAGGCAGCTTCTAGCTCAGCCCTTTTCCTAGTATGAACTAATCTGGCTGCTCTCTGTTCTTTGTCATATCTGGCCATGGCTCCACAGCACTGTGGTCTGCTTCCACAGCCGCGGATTAAGCTCGGCTACCCGAGACTAAATTCTCTATTGAAGAATCATCTAGGTGTAATCCCTGTGTGAAGCCAGCCCTGTATGGTACAGCACATTATATCTCTCACAATGACTATTATTCACATCAGGCTGTGCACTCTGGAGATTCTGGAGACAAGCACAGGGGCGGTTTGCTGTGCATAGGCAAGGGACCTTAAGGGTTTGTTATGTGAAGTGAGATTGTCTCACTTAAGGTGGGCCCTCCTGGGAAGAGATCAGCTAATTCTGGCAAGTTGTTTTCCCACACCTAGGTGATTAAAATATTAACATTTTAATACACTCTGTCACATATTTCTTTAGTAATCCTGTCTCCCATTTTCTACATTTGCATGAACATTTAACATTTGCATTTTTTCCATTTCCCTTTCTGTTGAATGTGCAGGGAGAAAAAAAATCAAGAAAGAAATAAAGTAATAAGGGCAAATAAACCGAATGTGCCTATAAATCAAAAACAAACAGTTGGATAACAGAAATAATGACAAACTTTATAGACAATCAGATATTTATAGAAGGAACTAATATGTATAAGCCAAAATCCATCTATATGTGTACATGTGAATTAAATTGCATTAAGTAGTTAGTTAAATATAATGATAGCTTATCCCAGGTGTCCTAGGGTGAGGGTTGGGGAACAACATGGTCACCCTTCCATCATAAGGGGTTATCACCAACCAAAGGAAGTCTATTGAGGTAAGAGGAAAATGTGCAAACTCATAAAAGAAAGAAGACAGAACCTTCTTTCTGTGAGGAGACAGTGGTAACCATCAAAAATCTGCTCTGACAGTGGAGGGTATGTGAATTCCCCTGGGTAATGTCAGACTGGAGTACAGGTGAGAAAATGCTTTATGATGTGACAATGACCTTTGACCTTGAAGATAAACATCAGCAGTTTATTATATTAGACAATGGTGTGGAATTGTCTTGAGTTATCCCCAAACTCAGTTCTGTAAGGTCATAGTGACCTTGATCTTTGACTACAAATTTCTAATCCGTTCATCCTTTGATTAAAGTCATGAAGAATGCTACAAAGTATGGAAGTAGTGATGTACAGATTGTTCACCCATAAACCTACAGTGCATTTTAAAAAGGGCAAAGATTTAGTGGTTTATCCCAAACCAGAACTGTATTTGTATTGATAAGTGCACTGTAGCTGACATAAATACCACTAATTTATTTTGGTTGCTTCCTTATTTCCCAAGTAGTCGCCACAGCGGATGGATCCACATGTTTGATTTGGCACAGATTTTATGCCAGATGCCCTTCCTAACACAACCCTCTCAACTGTCTTGGGACTGGCACTAATAGTACACTAGCTGAGGCTGAGTTTGTGTGTCCTTCTGGAATCAAACGGGGGAACTTTCATATGTACAGTAAACATGTTAACCACCACAACAGTTTATTTATAAAGCGCTTTCACAGACAAGCAATCACAAAGCACTGTACAACAAGACAGAGTAAAATAAACAAGAAAATCAAGAGCTGTAATAGCAATACAAAATGGGAGACTTGGTGCCACAGGCTGTCTATTGCCCTAGTTTTTAATCTTATACAAGAAACAACTAACAAATTCTGTTAGCCTGTGATCGAATACTGCGAGGACAGGTTTGTTTAGTACAAAGTTTATATAAATACTATGGATCCTGGCCATTTAGCTCTCTGTATCTAAGTACAAGAATTTTAAAACAGATCTTAAAATCTACTGGTAAAGAAATAAAATAAAATAATAAATACTATATTATATATATTATAAATATTAATAGTCTGGCTGCAGCGTTTTGTGCCTGTTTGAGGCCCCCCAAAACATGATTTATCTGAGTCAGTAAACAGGGAATTACAATAATATAAGCATGATAACACAAACGCATGAACAATTATCTGTGGTTTGGCCAAAGAGACCATATGTTACATTTTAAAATGTTCCTGATATGAAAGAAACAGGAACAATAAATAGAGAGGAATCAAATATTATGCCAATATTTCAAATGCCGAACCTAGCAAATGAACAAATATAAGCATGAGCCTGACTGATTTTCATATAAGCTATAATCATAGCCTCAGTCTTGTGCTGTTTAGAACAAGATGATAGCTTGAGAGCCAGACACTAATGTGGGTTAAAGAGGAGACTAGAGCGAACAGCCAATTCAGCTGGTGAGGTTTTAAAGACATATCCAGCTAAACGTCATCTGCATAGAAATGTTAAGAAACATCAGAAAGATACTTAATGGTGCCAGCTAGGAGAAGAATGTAGAAAGAAAATAATAATGGACCCATTACTGAACCTTGTGGAACCCCCACAGGTTAGGGAGGCATAATGAGAGAAGAACTTGTTCACCCTAACAGAGAAAGTCTTGTCAGAGGGCTATATAATAGGAAGAAAACCAATGTAACACAGAGCCGGAGAGACCAGCCAGAAACTTAAGCCCATTAAGTAAAATTTTATGATCAACAGTATCAAAGGCTGAACTGAGGTCAAGTAGAATGAGTACAGAACAAATCCCTGCATTAGAAGCCATCAAAAGACTGTTATAGAATTTCAAAAGCGCAGTCTCAGCGCAATGCTGCTTTTGAAAGCTAGACTGTAATAGGCTGGGAAAAATGTAATTAGCATAATAAGGATCTGAATAGACTTTCCACAGCTTTTTCTAAGAATTCCCTAACAAATGGCAATTTCAAAATAAGACGAAAAATGACCAATGCAGAAAAAGAAGAAACTAATCATGAATTCTTTCTTCATATGTTGTAATTGAAGATAAGATAACATTACTCAACCTTTAAATATACTCTCTAAATTATTGCTTCTCCACCAGATCAGTAAACATGAGCGCAACAAAACCGTGAACCTCAAACAAGGTTTAGGAATGCACAGGTTGTGGGTCAGTACTCAGAATCAACATCAAACACAGCGAGAGCTCAAGTACTTGAAAGTGTATCATGTAATAAAAAGTTGATCTCGCTATTGTTATCCCTACAGATAACAATAGGAACACAAAAATGATAAAAGAGTTCACAATCATCTCTATGTCTATAGGTGGCTTTTGAGCTCCCCTTAAAACAAACCTGTAAATCATGTCTGAGTTTTATGCAGTTCAACCAACAAGATATGTTTCAGAACTCCCAAACCGTCTCTTACTTCACAAAAGGAAACGAAAAGGTTACAAAACATCTAAAAGTCAATCTCAGGGATCCCCACTTTGGTCTGACAAAGCCTCATGGAAGATGATACCCTCAGGGTAATACTGTTGATACTGTCCTACTCTGGAGCCTTACATTTAAGTGCTTCAGACTAGTGTTGTACAATCTCTGTGCTCACAGAAGCAGAGGGCATTTCTTTTGCTTGTACCAGTTTGCTAAACAGCTCCATTGACGTGGCAGTTTAAGTGATAAGTATGACCCACTCATAGTGTTGGTCTGTGAGGCAGAACAGGTTACCCCAAACCCACGCTCCAGCCATCACAGGATCCCTGTCTCTGTCGCTCCTACGCAGAAAGAAAATGTGTGTGCGCACATGATCGACTGTGTATTCGAGTGAGTTATCTTGATCAAATTCCCAATTACACAGACGAGTGTCTCTTCAATGCTGTGCTCTTTATACAGATACACAAATAAACAGACATAAACATCACACAAACACACCCACTCTCACATACAAAACAAGAAAAAGAAACACACGCAGGCCGGAGGCAGCAAGTACTTCATTTCCTATTCCACCCCCTCTCCTCATCCTCAGCACCCCTTCTATTCCACTCTGGCCTCCCCAACACTCAACCCACAGTCACTATAGCAACCTCACACACAGAGGACTAATCATGCCATTGCAACATCTGTCAGACAACAGAGACACACGCCCTTAAAATGTGCATGCCACTGCATACACTAATGAAGCACACAAGCACAGAAACAGTTAAAGAAAGCAAACTTTATTACCTTTGCTCATGGTTCATCCTGTCACATGAAGTTTGAAAGTGGGAGCTGCAAGAGAAGATTATTGAAGAATATTGGTTTTCTAGGACCAGAAGAATGATCTGTTTGAAAACTTGCAATGATGCCACAGAGGTTTATGAAGGCCCTACTGTACAAAAGCCTTAGCTGCTTAAAATGAGCAAATAAAGTCTACTCCAGAAACATTTCTGCTGGGTATGCTGCTCTGCTGCCACCTGTAGATTACACCTGGTACTCCACAATATAAACATATAAGTCTCAGGACTCTGGCCTCGCAACATCCAAGGAAATTCACCATATTAAATATTAGAAAAAAAGGAACTAAGAAAAATGAGATGTCTTAGATCTGCCGTATTCCACCTGCTGTTGAGCAGCAAAATCAATCCCCTTCCTTCAGCAAACAGTACATACGAGTCCCAGTGAAGCACTCATCGTGCTTCAGCATACTCTATACACCATCTAGCCAGCTTTCAAGGAGTTTGATGATATCTATTTTGGTTTTTGTAAAGTTTGCTGAGGCTTGGTACCAAAATGAGTCACACACAAACTCAACTCAAACTCCAGCTATAGCCTCAGAAAAGGAAAGTGGCTCTCAGAGCAACACACAGCCTACGTGCAGCCTCTGCATCTTTTAGCAAAAAATAAAAGGGGGTGAGCGAATGCTTTATATTTAGAATGGTGACGCTATACAAACTTGAGCACTAACATGAGAGGAAAGCTCAGCGATGCGTTAGAGAGCCGCATATTCAATAATGTATCAGAGGCAGGATTTTAAAAACAGCTGGGAATCGCCGCTCTGTCTTGTCCTGTCTGTCAGTCTGTCTCTTTGCATGTCTTTCTCCCAGTCCGTCCACTGCGACGGCAGCAGATTTGCTACTCCTGTGGGGAGCTGATGTTTGGTTAAACTTTCATCCTATCAACGTCTTCACTTGATTTTTCTCTGGGCCTTATGATGAATCTCCTTCTGAGTTTTCTTCACTCTCTCAGAAGAAAGGTTCCATTTCTTTCTTTATCTTTGTGTGCTCCCTTGCTGTTTCTTCCTCAGTGGTCATGGTGCAGCCTTTTAGCAAAATAGATCATACACAAAACACCTGGGGAAAAGGGGGCTTCTGACAGTAAATGTTCATGTGTGTGCATGTGTCTGTCTGACGTTCACTGTGGTAATCATTGCCTACCTGTTTCAGTGCACAGACACACTGCGCTGCTTCATCCTTGAGGAATGAAAGAGTAAGAAATCTCCCCAGAATTCTCCTGCAAGAGAGAAGAGAGGATACAGTGAGAAAGCAAAGGGGTTGGGGAAGGAAAGAGAAGAGAAAGAAGGCGAAGGAAAGGAATTAAGAGCAGAGCTTTAGCTTTAAAGAAGTCACTGATCTTAAAGACAACTCTGACTTTCAGCTAAGTTCTCCGTGTTCTTCTTGCACTCATTTGTTTATATCATTGCATTCAGATCAAAGCTTCCAATCTGAAACCCGAGTTCAGCTAGTGCAGCTCAGTTGTTCCAAAAGCAGTCTGGGTCAAATGGACAGCTGCGGCTCAACTTCTACACTGGGAGCTTTTAAGGCTTTTAAGGCTTCCATGCCAGCAAGATGTACGGGCTTGTGAGTGGAACAGGGGCTGAAATGCCCAAGTGGGAAAAGCATGCAGCACCTCGGTATGAAAAGTACACACTCGCAGATCAAAGGTCCATGTGAGAATACTAGCAAGAAGGCATGTTTAATGTAACAGACCATACATGCATGTGCACACACAGACCTGCACACAGATATACAGATGTCACTCTTCTGTGTTTTGTGACTCCAGTGACATCAAGATTACAGGATTACAAGGATTACAGGGTTGATTCCACAACTGCTTGCGTTGATGATGATATGTCTTTTATTGAAGTTAAATATTTTGACCAAAAAAAGAACATTTTCAACATTTTCAACTTAAATCTATAATTCTTCTTCTTATTATTATTATTATTTTCTACTACTTCTGGTGTATCTGATGGGATGGTCACTATAAGCACTGTAAGTTAGGCTAGCCTATAAATTTTTTATATCCCCAAATAAATAATATAATGAGCAATAAATATATTAAAATCAAATTGAAAGAATGCAATAGAAAAGCCTATTAATAATATCAAGATCATTAGAATAAATCAGTCCCTGGCAAAAGGCAAAAGATGCCATAACAAAGAGTCACCACTGGTCTGTGCTATTATACCACTCCTGTGTTTGTGCTGCTGACCGACTTACCAAACAAGGGCAAATACGGTGATGGCAGCATACATTAACTGCAGAATCTGGTGATGTAAATATCAAGATTGATTTGTTTGCAAATCATAACCAGGTCATGCTGTGCATTCCTTGGCCTGTAATCACCTGTTGTTTTTAGGTTGTAAAGGTGAGATCTTCAATGATGCAAAATTCGAAGAATGTGTTTCTTTGTCTGACTTTGACAATCTAAGTGTGTGATCTGAGTTCAGGCTTGTGTTCGCTTACATATATGTGCACTATTGCAAATGAACGTGCATCACGTGTGGAGGCAAGCTAGCGTTTTATTTTCAGTCGATGACACATTCCTCCCTCGATTCCCATCCACTCGCAACATGTTTCCTCTGTAATGATCTTACAGTGCTGGTGAAATGAGTTGTGCAGAGGATTATTATAAGCATCGGTTACCCTCTATTGCGGGAACTGTTTTCCCCCTCAATCATGTTGTTTTCCTGTTGGGTTTCAGTACTCCCTGGTTGGAAACCACCTTGTTAGTGAGAATGTGCTTCACCTGTGCTGGCCCAGCAGAAGTAATTAAAGCCTCAGCAGCTTTGTGCAGGAAAGGGAGAGTCTGGAAACTAGATCAGTGAGAAAGCTCGTGTTGGTGCAAGCAATTCAGTTTGCCGATCTTGCACAGCGACATAGGACAAGTTATGTTTGTCCTGCATTGGTGGACACGGCGTTACTTTAGATTCTTCTGTGACTTTTATGCAATGAAGTGGCACCCACTGGTGAAAGCCTGTCTGCAAACCTTTTTTGCTGCTTTGAAACTCTGAGAGGACTCCCATGGGAACCCTTCAGAGCAGCCTTTGAAGCCCTTTTATGTTAATGGCTGAAAGTGATTATTCAGAGAGAGTCAAAATGTTGATAGTAATTTGAAGGGAATTCATCTCTAGGTGCTACGTCTGGACGTCACCTTAAAGGTTTCTGCTGGTGGTGGAAATGGTTCTGGGCATGGTAGCATATTATTTAGGTCACTGAAGTGCTTTCACATGGCCCTTTCACACCATGAACCAAACTATTTCTGCACTGATCTGCACAGCAATGGCCCAGATAATTTTTTGATGTCCAACCCTAACCAGGGCAGCTCAGTGGAACTCCGCTTACTTTGGTTTGGCTTCACTCAGCATGTATGAAACACTCTTCATAGGCTTCTGTCAGTCAGACTCAAAATCAAGGCAAGTGGGGAAGCGGGGCAGCAGAGTGGGCATCAGATGTCTCTTAAGCCTATTTTAAATGCAGTGTCACGGTTAAGCCACGGACAACACTGACATGATTACCTACAAACTTTATCTGCAGACGTAACCGTCCTCAAGCTGCGCCATCTCTTTTTACAGTGTCAGTAAAGTGTGAAATCTTTCAAGATCATATGTTCACCAGAAGTGTCATTCCCTTTTAGAGAAATATATTTCAGCAGCATATTTCAGTTTGTAAACATGTTTACTCTTTCGAAGTGTATGTGCGGCACTGATCAAAATTGGCCCAGAACGTTAAGGAGGTTGTTGCAGGTCAAGCTGGCAACAGGGACTCTCAGAGTGGAATGGCACAGTCTTGCTTAAAAAACTTCTCCAACTTGTTTACAACTTGCATACTTGTGTGTGTGCATTTCTAGCGTTTAAGAGTTTACACAAAGGGAATAAACTGGGTGAGGATTAAATCTGACCCCACAAGGATGATCAAACATCTTGAGAGGATTCAAGATACCTGCATAATTCAAATGAAACTTCAAAACCGAACTGCTGCTCTTGAACTTTTTAAGCTGAAAAGGTATACAGTATAATAATAATCAGTGAGCTACATTCAAAACCCAATTGTTCCTCAACCCATTGAACAACCTGTATAAGAAGAAGCAAGATGACAGGTAGGCAGTTCAGACACACACTCACTTTAATCCTAAACTACATAAAATTACCACTTCTGAAAAATCAAAAGTAAGTACAGCTGTCTGCCGTTTCAAGTTTGATCGGATTACAAAGCTCCGGTGTTCCTTCACGTCTCGGTTTATTATAGCAAATGCAGCTGGGTCTCTTGGGATTGGAGTCAAAACAGTGAGTTAAAATTTGATTCCTCTATTGGCATTCTCAGACATTTATCCCCACCGTACATCCAGAACAATGAGTAAAATCTTTAAGCATTTGCTTTAAAGTGAGGATATTTTTAGTAAGAGCTGATCATTATTCAATAAAAATGCAGAAAGGGAAAAACATAATCTCTATCAACTGCAATCAATTCTTTTGTGACCATGGTTTAAAAAAAACCCCCAAAAACATGAATTTTCCCCAGGTCCACCAGGGTACAGTTTTTTAGCATCCCTGTGAACCTGCTACAGTTTTTACATCTGTTTAGGGACTCTAAGTCACTTCTTCCTCTTTGTGAATCCCCAGACTGACTCACTGATGTTGACTGAAGGGTTCTGTGTTGGGCAAACAATCTGTTACACGACTCGGCTCTTTTTCATGCCACTAAAATAATTCTTTATGACTCATTTTGAAGGTTGGGGACAAACAGATGCCTCTTTGGTGGTATTGGACGACAAATGAGATTTTGTCTATGTTTCTTATTAATGAGAAGGTCACTAATTCTGACCAAGCCCCTCGCTCCATTTGCAGCAATGCAGTCCTAAAGCAGCAGAGAACCTCTACTGTGTTTCCTGGTTAAAGCATGATTCTTCAGCACTTTGCCAACGAAATTTGCACTTTGCCAACGAATAACAACACCTACGCCAGAATGCTGTTTAAAGACTTCAGTTCAGCGTTCAATACAATCCTCCCCTCACAACTCATCAGGAATTTGACAGACCTAGGCATCAGTTCCCTCATGTGTAAATGGTTACTGGACTTCCTGACCAACCGGCCCCAACATGTCCGGCTGGATAACTACTGCTCATCTACAATCACAATGAACACTGGTGTACCACAAGGCTGTGTGATGAGCCCTTTCCTCTACTCCCTCTTCAACCACAACTGCAGACCTACCGATGGTTCCAACACCATCATTACCTTTGCAGATGACACCACGGTGATTGGCCTCATCCATGACAACGATGAGGCCGCCTACAGGGAGGAGGTGGATCGTCTGGCTGAGTGGTGCGACACAAACAACCTGCTGCTCAACACCGAGAAGACCAAGGAGCTCATCGTGGACTACAGGAGGAATGCTGACCCACATCCACCCATCTACATTAAAAGGACGGCTGTGGAGCGTGTGAGCAGCTTCAAGTTCCTGGGTGTCCACATCTCCGAGGATCTCATCTGGACGACCGACTGCTCCAAGCTGGTCAAGAAGGCTCACCAGCGCCTCTTCTTCCTGAGGACTCCTGTCCTCAGGCATCCTGGTGAACTTCTATCGCTGCACCATCGAGAGCATCCTGACCAACTGTATAACAGTCTGGTACGGGAACTGGAACGGAAGGCGTTGCAGAGGGTCGTGAAAACTGCCCAGCGCATCGCCGGAGCACCACTTCCTGCCATAAATGACATCTACAGGAAGCAGTGTCTGAAAAGGGCTGGGAAAATCATCAAAGACCCCAGTCACCCATCACATGGACACTCCACCCTCCTGCCCTCTGGGAGGCGCTACAGGAGCCTCCGGACTAAGACCACCAGGTACCGGAACAGCTTCTTCCCTACAGCTGTCAGACTCCTGAACTCTGCCTCCTGACATCTGACCCATATTAAACTCATGGACTGAACATACAGACACCCACAACCACTAGCACTTTATATAGCCTCTGTAGAAAGTAGCCACATATTTCTCTTCTCTTAACTGCACTACTGTATGATTCTGTATAAACAATCATTCTATACAATACGATAATTATAATTCTACAACTGTTTACAACTGTTTATAACTTGCATATTTCTGTATAGCTTTATATTTCATATTTCTGTATAGTTTCATATTTATATCCTGTTCATAGCCTGTACATAGCTTGTATACCCACTACAGCCTGTATGTACTTATGGCATATTCATAACATACCTTCATACTGTGTACATTGTAACATATGTAGAAATGTTTAGCTGATTTAGAGTTTAGAAATGTGTTAACATAGAATCTAGAATTATTGTAGAGACATTGACACTGCCCTCAATGTAATAAAGGCCTGATGGTGTCCTGAATTTAGGAGCAGAGTATAGGAGACCCTCCCCAGTTGAACTGTGAAAGTAAAACAGAGAGGAGTTAATCCTGAGAGGAAATTCCCCAGAGAATGTTTGGGTGGGGGTCTCAACATTTCTGGTCTGGAAGGGAAATGGGTTTTTTTATGACCTCTAGGGAGTCACCTACACCCACAGTGTTTTAACTGTCACGCACACTCACTTACGCGCACACACATACATACAGGTATGCGTACACAGTCACACACGAGCACTCACATAGACACAGACACAGAGTTTGCAGCACACCGTAGGGGGGTTTTATGATGGGGACACCTCTATAAAGCTGGCTGTAACTAACAAAGGGGTGAAGATTTTGCAGAGGGACACACCGGCCTCGTCTTCCCTTCTAGAAGTGCATGCTTAAATGAAGATGAATAAAGATGAATAAAAGTTTTGTGAAAATGACTACTGAGTTCCGGTGCCGTCTCTGGAAGTTTCGACGAATAAAAGAACAGGGGTAAAACTGATTTCGTAACAGTTTTGGTGCCGAAACCCGGGATTCGCTCGAGGCGCAGAGAGGATGAATTGGCAGAGCTGAGATCGTGAAACGAGGCGAACAGAGAGCTAGCTCACATGATTAAAAGGTAAGCACGACCTGTTTATTTTCGAACCGTGCATATTGTTTAAAGCCTAAATTATCTGTTCGCTAAGTTGAACGTATCGCAGTGTAAATTCACTCAGTAGAAAAAAAAGGCGGCTAGCGTCCGTCTCAGTGCGTTAAAGCAAGAGACTTTTGTAAGAACTCCAAGTTGATGTTTAGCGTACTGTGAGCGACTAAAGCAAGAGACTTTTCTAAGAACTCCAAGTTGATGTTTAGCGCCCCGTAAGAACATCTCAGTGCGTTAAAGCAGGAGACGTTTGTTACGGATTAGTAGAATCGGTGTTTCATCCGTCTTAGTTATTAGGAAAAAAGTGGCGGTGTGTGATCCGTCCTCCGTGCGTTAAAGCAGGAAAGTGTGTTACTATTAGTTAGAAAGCGGGGTTTAAGGCCTCGTCGCCAGCTGAGGGCTGTGTGTGTCACGGGTTTGGTTACCCCACCTAGTCTCGGACGCGGGGCTAGGACCTGTGAGGGCAGGAGATCCAGGGTGGTGACCTGGGGATTCGTGGCTCCTTAAATAACTAAGTCGGGGAGAGGTCCCTGTCACAGTCTGAAGTATGCATAAAAGCAGGATCGGTTGCTTTCGCCGGTTAGATTCCGAGCTGAGTTGAACAGTGCCTGATGCAGAAGGAGGACGGTGTAGTGTGTGTGAAAGCGCCGTTAGAGTCGGCGTCTCGTCTGAAGTACGGGAGTCAATTAAAGTAACAAAAATAATTTGTGTCTAAAAGTGTGTGTTTGTGGTGTGTAGAAATTGCGGCAGGAGGCCGTGTCGCGAATTTTTGCAAACTGTGAAGTCAATTGCGGGGTTTAATTTGGTTTTATTTTTTATGGGGAAGAGAAACTGCGGTATCCAGTCCGTGGCGCAGTTTGAATAATTCGTGAGGCAAATGTGGCGCGATCTGAAGATCGTGAGCCTAATTGTCCTAGTTGGGTTGAGGTGTATAAGAGCGGGCGGCACCCGCTCTTTGTTCTGATTAGGGCGTTGTCCTGAATCAGCAGAAGTGTTTCGCAGAAAGTTTGTATGGGACTGCAAGAAGTATGAAGTGTGTGTGAGCCAGCCTCGAGGGGCGGGTTCACAGGTGGAACGAACGAAGAGTAAAATGTGCGTGTGTGTGTGAGAGAGAAAAAAAGGTGGGGGTGAGTGACCAGCCTGTGAGTGTGTGGGTGAATTCTTTGATGACAAATAGGGAGACAAAGTAGATTAGTTGATTTTCTGTGAAATAATAATAGTCAAGAAATCATAGTGATCAAATAGGAGAAAATGAACTAAAGTAAATAAAGCAAATTAAAAGTGGATTAGCGTTAAAGAAATGATAAATAAATTGATAAAATTAACAGTGACATTTAAAGCTGACCAAGTATTCAAGGATGAATGGAGACTTTGATGGTGGACTGTATGAGAGCTGTTGGGGTGAAAGGAAAATGAGGTTGGAGGAGTGAGTTAACAGGTTAATGTGTGGGTGTAAAACAGTGAGGTAAAAAAAAGAGAAAGAAAATCATGAAAACAAAGAAAGTAAAAAGTGTGGAAGTGTGAGTGGGAAATTGTCTCCAACTGGGGGAAGCAGTGACACTACAGGTCACCTTCTTCCCCTGCTGGACACAAAAGAAAACATAATTTGGAGTGTTGTGGATGAAAATAATTAACAACAACATCAAGAAGATTTTTTGTGTTTGCGGTTAAGACCAAATAAAAATTTCATTTTTGGGGTTTAAAGTCAGTAGAGTTCAAAACAAAATAAGTAGACATGTGTTGCTTTAGGAGTGATTAAAACATCTGGAGTCACACTGAATAATGAAAGTCTCTCAGTCTGTCGATTACAGGTGGGGAACGGACCTGGATCAATTCTCCACGGGCAGCAGTCGGAAGAAAATTATAGGTTAAAATCATTAGAAAAATAAAATAAAATAGAAACACCCAGCCAGAATTTTTGGCTGAATTGTTTTGCAGCTTCCCGTCCTCATCCTGAACAAGCAAGCTCCAAGGAAGCTAATCTCTCCCTGAAGACACAGAGTGCAGTTCCAGAAGCACGAGCTTGAACATCAACAGTGGACAGAAGTCCAAGAGACAATACCAGAGTTATGAGCAGAGAGGTCCAGCAGCACTATGGGCAAACGGCATCAGAAAGAGAAGATCCACCATCTAGATTGGATGGATGGAGATGCGTTTCCAGCAAGCTGCAACCTCACTGTGTGTGAAGGACCTTTGAGAAGACTGTCTGAGTTTGACATTTGCCATGTTTGGAGTGAGATGGCAATGAAAGAGACAGTGGGACAAAGAGATACACGAGACAAAGCTGAAGAGAACTGACTGTCATTGGACGGCAAAGTGGGAGAGAAGAACGGAGAGAAAGGAGCAGAAGAGGACTGAGGCTGCTGTTTTAGTTTGGGGAATCAAATTGGGTTAAGGAATCCAGGGGGGACAAACGACTGCCTGGAAGTGGAGGATTGACACAGTGTCCAGACCTCCACAAAAGGGGGAGGAAGACAAGCACTGAGGTATGCAAGAGTACTGTTAGAAAAAATGGAAAGGTGACACCACACATGCACATGATATGCACTAGAGATAACACAAAATCATACACAAAGTGGCACACATCAAAAGAGGGTATTTTTAAAAGGGGTTAACAATACACAGCGTGGTTGCCGATGGTAACCTGCAAGCATTTGGGGTTTAGCTGTGCCTGACTATGACAGAGTTTTTCATTTAGATGTTTCTGAAACAAAATTTGGAGTGAACGAAGTTTTGTTTCAGAAAAAAGGGGGAAGGTACATAAAAGGATACATAGAAATAGAAAATGTATTAACCCGACTAACACACACACACACACACACACACACACGTAATGAAGCTCATTAGGATCAAACACAATTTTAAGTAGGCAATACTGTTACCATCATCCTGTCTGGTTTATTGAGTGGGTTGAGAAGTGATACATAGACGACTGAATCAGTATTATTTTGGGGAACATGATAGCAGGGGTGAACAGAATCCTGCAGCCAGAGTTTAAATGAGTGAAACTAGCAGATTTTTTGTTTTTGTTTTGTTTTGTTTTTGTTTCTGAACTATGGGGAAAGTTTTACCATGGCACCAAGTTTTAGTTTTGGTGTTTTCTCACCTATAAGAGAGAATATTCTGTGACAACTCCCAAGACCGGGCTTCTGTATTTTTATTTACTTTTGTTTTTCAGTTTTATCTGTTATTTTTCATTTTATTTTTATTTTTTGAACAGTGCACTGATTTCTGTTTGTGAATTTCTTTTCTTTAAGCAGATCTGCACGTCGGGAATTAAAAGCGCTACACGTCGTCGAGAAAATTGTTGAAAGTGAGTTTCTCCACATTAAAATGGGCTCTGGAGAAAGCCACTTATTTGGGACAATTAGAAAATGAGAGTCCCTGCCTAAAAAGGATTCAGCGAGGTAATCCGACCTAAAGTTCTTCTTTTTCTTTTTGAAATGACGTCATTTTGCTGAGGGTGGAAATCAAATGTGGCGATAGTTTCCACTATCAGCAAAGAAAGAAAGAATGGATGAATGAATGAATGAATGGAATTAAAAACAAACTGACTGACTGGTAAAAGTTGACAAGACTTGACCACGACTCAAAGTTAACCTCCACCTAGACAGGCCAAAAGGGTGGATGAATTTATGCGTTTCTTTTTACAGGAGCAGAAAGACGCCAGCAATATCTGAGGTTGCATGACGATTTAACCTTTTAAATGCTACTTTCTGTGTTTGTGAATCTACCAGGGGTGTGTTATTCACGGGCTTGTGTTGCTCACAGAAGTTACTGTGAGAAAGAGTGTATACACGTGCGCAGCGCTAACATTTGCATTCTCTTTTCTACAGTATTACAGTTCTTCATGTGATTTGATGATGTGATTTATAACAGAACAATTGGTTGATGTTTGTTTCTCTACTACAGGTTATGGATTGATGATGCGGTTACACTGTGTTGTTGGGAAAATGTTGAAGGTTACTTTGACGATGTGAATAACGTGAGAAATTTCCTGTGTTGAAACCAGTGTCATTCCTTTTACAGCAGGCTTAATTTTATGGCCTTTTACGGCACCTCTGGAATGTGGATGGCTGACGTCTGCCCACCAGGATGATCCATGTGTGCTCCTAATGTTTGTTTTTCTTTAAGAGTGGATGTAGAGCATTCAGCAGAAAACAGACAAGTGACATGAGGAAACAAATAAGATGCAGTGTTTATGGAATAGTTGAATATGAGCTCATTAGCTGGCCACTACTGAGCTCATAGTGATAAAATGGGTGGAGTGACATTGCTTAAGGGAAGTCACAGATTAAATTGTGGAATAAATTGGGATGATTCATGATTTGGGACAAATTATGGTAATAATAGTGATTTAATGATTGGAGAAAACCTGCACATGATACTTGTCTTTTATGCTGAATACTTTATCACTCTTATGATCTACAGTTGGTTGCAAATGTGAAGTTTGATTTAACAGATTTGTCTTCCAGGATACAGGCTCCAGGCGGAGCTGGGAGTTAAATAAGCTGAACATGTAACTGCTGATTAATGTTTTTACACAGGGTTACAGGTTGGAGTATGGCTGCTCCAAGTGGGAAACCCTGGAGATTGTTTTAGAGAGAATGTGCAACATTCTTGTACATGTCTCATTGGGGAGTTGGTGGAAGCCATGTGGGGAGAGGAGTGTTATTTTTTAATCTGTAGATGTCGTGAGGTGCCATGACGAGAAGGAGTGGCTGAGAGGATCGTCCGCAAGATGGGAGCTGAGGCCAGGAGAGAGGCTTCAGGAGGATCAGAGATCATCTTCAGCACAGCAGAGATCATACAGAGAGCTGTGCTACTGAGCTTCCAGGAGATCAAGAGGAGACTTCCCACAGCAAGATTTTAAATAAAATGAGAGATTCATCGTTGACATTGAGGAAGACAACTAAGGTGTACGACGTGCTCTGCCTTAAATCTTCAGCAGCGTTGGACGTGACAACTCGAGGGATGGAGAGAGCGTGCCAAGCTCCAAAAGTGACAGCGCAGAGGAAGTCCAGTGATGGAATTGTGTTTCTGTGTGAAGCACAAATACTAGGAGACTGGGAAATAGTTGACACCACTTTTCCCAAGGATGAAGATCACCTAAAGTGTGTCACTTTGCCATGCAGATTTGATGCTCTGCAGAGAAGCCTTCTGAGAGGGAGAGATGTAAACAGACGAGGCTTTCATCTACATTAAATTCATGTCAACTTTTTTAGGCTGGTTGAGGTGGAATTGGAGAGAAACGGTAGTGTCAGGTGTGACTGTTGTAATTGTAACTGTGATTTTTTAAAAGTGAATTGCCCAGAGACAGATCTGAGTCCACTCCAGGGATACCACCATCACAGGCCACGGTGAAGTGAACCAAACGTAGTGAAACAGGTCAATCAGATGAGTGTTTTGATTATTATGGCGGTAGAGAGTTGGACTACGTTAAAGGGTCCACAATCTCGTATACATTTGATCTTTGTGCTGTCATTAAATGCAAGGGCTTGCTGAGCAGTTGGGTCCAACATCTTTAATGGCAGTACAAAATCGGATGGCGTTAGATATGTTGTTGGGAGAAAAAGGGGGCGTTTGCGCGATATTTGGGGATATGTATTGTACTTTTATTCCAAATAACACAGTCCCCCGACAGCTCTGTGACCCGAGTTCTGGAAGGCCTAAAGACGTTGTCCACCACAATGTATGAGCATTCAGGATTGGATAACCCGTTGGAAGCGTGGATGACCTCTGTCTTTGGGCAATGAAAAGGTTTCATTATGTCAATTATGGTTTCTTTGTCTGTTTTATTGCAGTATCAGTGACATGTGGGTGTTGTTGTGTGCCTTGTATCAGAGCCTTGTTCGTAAGACACATCATGATGCCACTTTTGGGAAATGGGGAGTCACAGTATGAAAACATTATGGTGAAAGATTTAGTGTAGTTTTATCTGCCATAGGGCAGATAAAAAGGGGGATTTGTAGAAATGTTTAGCTGATTTAGAGTTTAGAAATGTGTTAACATAGAATCTAGAATTATTGTAGAGACATTGACACTGCCCTCAATGTAATAAAGGCCTGATGGTGTCCTGAATTTAGGAGCAGAGTATAGGAGACCCTCCCCAGTTGAACTGTGAAAGTAAAACAGAGAGGAGTTAATCCTGAGAGGAAATTCCCCAGAGAATGTTTGGGTGGGGGTCTCAACATTTCTGGTCTGGAAGGGAAATGGGTTTTTTTATGACCTCTAGGGAGTCACCTACACCCACAGTGTTTTAACTGTCACGCACACTCACTTACGCGCACACACATACATACAGGTATGCGTACACAGTCACACACGAGCACTCACATAGACACAGACACAGAGTTTGCAGCACACCGTAGGGGGGTTTTATGATGGGGACACCTCTATAAAGCTGGCTGTAACTAACAAAGGGGTGAAGATTTTGCAGAGGGACACACCGGCCTCGTCTTCCCTTCTAGAAGTGCATGCTTAAATGAAGATGAATAAAGATGAATAAAAGTTTTGTGAAAATGACTACTGAGTTCCGGTGCCGTCTCTGGAAGTTTCGACGAATAAAAGAACAGGGGTAAAACTGATTTCGTAACACATACCTATAACAGACCCATTTCTGTAATATATGTATATACCTATATTATTGCTAATATATATTTTGTAATATATCTATATCATTTTCAAGCGTCACTTTGCTTTGTTTCCACATTTATAAATACTTCCATAAATACAACTTTAATAAGCACTGATTCAGTAAAGTCTACTTATGACCAGACAGAACATCAGATGGATGTACCCACTTGTTTCTGCCAGTTCTTTGCTGATGGTGCTGCCGGGCATATTTTAGATTCAGAGAACAGTAAGTCAGCTTTTTGTATTTTTCATCTGCCATACTCACTTTCATTGAACAACGCTTTCTGCCTGTCAGAGACCTTGCTGATGCAAGAAGCCCAGCTTAAGTTTTCTTCTTATATAAACTCTTTCCATACGCTTTAGATGAAACTGTCATTGGGTGTCATTCACCCAGTTTATATCTCATATCTGTATGACTATTTCAATTTCAGCAAATGATCTGGTTCAAGCATTACATTGTGGGTTATAAGCACCCCTTCACTATACTTGTTTAATTTTCCACTCGGCTCAATGCATACAAATGATTTCCTTTTCTTCTATAAAGTGCTCTGTTACTTCATTTTCTTCAACAGGATGCAGATATTGTAGTTTAGTAGTTCACTCAAAAAACGCCAGAGAATTTAAGGTCAATTTCAAACTGTCACTTTAATAGGGACGATGCAGAATAACCTTGGACAAATGACAAGTTATTGTGAAGCACACAGAGAAACCAAAAAAATGATATACAGCTGCCTTTATGTTAGATCACAGTAAAGGGGTCCCACATATAAAGCTTTTCATTATATGGGGAAAGGTTTTTTTTGTCCATTTTAACTGGATTTTCTGTGCTAATATTTATTTTTAATTGGAAGTGGTAGTGCCTGTGTACTTAAGCAGCAACCAACCTTTCTCAGTTCTACAGCATATTTTATTATATTTTTCTGCTTTTTAGTTTTTCAGTTTTAGATTAATCATGTGACTTTTATAAACAGCCTGTGTAAAATTTTGTGACTAAAGCGTTCCATCAAAAGACCAGCAAGAGCTCAATCTACATTTCACGTGTCAGGCTGCACAGCCTGTGTGGACACTTTTATTGACTGAAACAGGAGCACGTCTTTCAATCAAATGCACCTGACAACCGAAAAAAAAAAACCAACAACAACAAAAAAGCAGACAAACTAGGCTTTGTTTGTGGTTCCGTCTCACAACGTTCATCAACCTTCTTTCAGATCATCAGGGTTAGTATAAATTAGTGTCTAGTCCAAGCCTTCACACATAAGCCTAAGTTTGTCATCCAGACAACTTCAAAAGCGATCTGATCTTACGTGAACCCAACCAGAGACTCACGTGCCCAAAGACCACTTAACGAAAAGCTTTAGGTTCAAAACAGTAGCTTTCATTAATAATGTAATTAATAGCTGTGTACTGCCACACAAACTAAAATAATTACTTCATATGCTTCAAGAGGAATACATATACAAAAAGTTAAATCTTACTTCCACCTCCTACAACAAAAAACATCAATACAGGAAACTAATAAAGAAGATTATACTGCAAAGATTTTGGTCCAGTTGTATTACAACGTGGGTATGAACAGACTGAAAAAAACAAAAAACAAAACAAAAAACATACCTGACCTGGGGCCTGTACTACTGTGAACTGAACTGAACATATGCTTGGTAACTTTCCCTTATCTGAATTCAGTTACACCAACATTGGCAATCAGAAGAAGCAGGCACATGAAGCTGATTATCAGTTCCCTAAATTAACCCGGGGTTTCCTCTGTGCATTCACACAAAAGAGGTGACGCTGGAAGCATCAGCCCAATCACATATATGAATAAGGTCAAACACATAATACAGACTGAAAGTAGCACTGCTGCTGCAGACAAAGTCTGTAAAGTCTGAGAGCACAAACACTGAACAGTATGACAAAAAAACCCTGTAGCGATGTGTGTGTGGTTGAAAAGGTTTTGATTAGTGAGACTGGAAAAGACCTCAGATCAATAAAATCTAGCCTATTTGAAACCTCGAAAGAAGTCTGGCAAAAGTGCAAACTTTGTACTGCAAGTAAAAAACAACAACTTCATCTTAAAGACACAAGAGAATCTGACAGTAAATTAATGTTTAAAATACAGTTTTAGTTTTTATTTTTTTAATTCAAGCATAGACTGTCTCCAATTTGATGTAAGGTCAGAAAGTACATCATATATTAATGCATACAAAAAGTAAAATAGTTTAAAAGTAATTGTTTGCAGCCACCAGGGAAAAAATAAAGAAATAAAGCCGCGTCTACAAATCTATATTTATTACTGAAACTCATCATGGAAACACAAAAACTTTAGACGGTCCTACTATCCGTGAGCAAAAGTTCAATCTTTCATGAATTTTGATCATATTTTGATTGAACTGACTGGCAAATAGGTGTTAATTTCACACATGTTGACCTCTAATGTGCTTCAGAGCAGTAACCAGGTTGATACAAGTGTTGAAACCTGGTGATCTTTTTTTTTTTTTGCCTGTCCCATTTGGTTCTTTAGCCATCAGAATTGTTGTCTAAAGACCAACAAGGATACCCAATGGATTTACTTTGCCAAATGGATCATCACGGCCTTGCCGTATTGGTCCGTTTGATTGACTTTTGTTGTTATTATTTATTTTATTTTATTTTCAGTTGTTACAGACGGGACAGACATGACTGGGGGATAGGAAAGGGAGAAAGAAAGATGAAGGAAAAGAAAAACAGAAGGGAAGAGGGACAGTGAGAAAGGGCACTTAAAAAGAGAAAGAAGAGAAAAAAAAATCTCCTGGATCACCTGTTGAGAGAAAAAGAAGAGAAAACAAGCAAAAAAACCAGAGCAACATACTAAACACAACACCATCACATTAATCTAGCTAAGTGTAAACAGCAGTAAATACTAAATATTGAATGTTGTTGTGTAGCAAGCACAATGTGCTTGGAAATAGCAGCCAATAAAGGTTTATGTCTATGAACAGTGAACACCCGTGTGCACACCTGTGTGGATCACCGCACTTGTATTCAAAAGGTTTCCCCATGTAATGATCTGCTAGAGGATGTAGAGGGTCATAGCCCTGTCCCCCAGGGCATGAAGCAGGCATGGAGGAGATCCAGGCTCCAGACATCCAGAGCCCCCTTGAGTGCGAGAGCCCAAGGAGGACCACCGGAGGGGCATCCGTGCCACCCTCCGGGGAAGAGCTGAGGAGAGCCCCAGATGAGGGGTCACCCAGTAGCCACGGAGCAGAAGCCAAAGGGGGCTGCAGTGGCATGCCTGCCGGCTCTGCCGGCAGCCAGCTTTGCCAGAGTGAACTGAGCCGCAGGCCCAGAGGCCGGAGGCCCAGAGGCCGGAGGGCCCCCTTTGCCCCGGAAGAGGCCTGACCAAGCAACAGGCACCAGGCCCTGCCAAGTAGTCACCGGTACATACCTGAGCGCCCAGCCCTGGACAACAAGAACCACCAATGCACCCCTGAGGGCATCAGTTACCGGCAGGGAGTGTGGTGAGGGGAGATAGGCCTTTGGAGGGCCTGGGAGTTCCCAGAGAGGTGGAGTGTAAGATCCAACCTGACATATAAACACAGACACAAACATGCATTCCCACCCTCATGCACACATATACAAATACTCAGCACTCACCCAACATAGGGATAGACATACATGGACACTGTACACACAATCACGCACAATTTTATCTCACACACAAAGAGATAAAATCTTGCTTCACAGTGCAGGCCTTTGATTGTTTAACACACCACATTATGTGTGATCTTCCTAGAAAGCAGTATAGACAAGGGATCAAGAATAGCTTGAACACAGTGGAGTGTTTAGCCATTAAAGATGAAGATATGTCCATTTAGGGAAAAGAGCTGGTACGGAACAAAGCACATCATAAATAGTGCTGAATGTGATGGCGTGTTACTATAATCACACACTTTCCAGTTACTGTACTACAGTAAATGCATTTCATTTCATATGACGGAATAAGCAGAAATAATGTAATGAGTAGCATAGTACCATATAAATTACTTTATATGGGAAGTAATAAATATTATATAATAGACTGTATTACCTGTAGGAAATGTGCAATACATGACTTTCTTTGGGTAATAATGGATTGACAGTGTCAACTTTTGTTGGGCGAGAACATGACAGCCTTATGTTGACAGCCTGTAACGTATTTAAATCTAAATGTATGAATGTGAGCTTAAGTGCAATCCTGTGTTTCAGAAGCTGTAACAGTAGGAACACTCCATTTATAGACTTCCATAAGACTAAGACAGCAGACTGAAAAGCTTTTACTTTTACAACTGCTACTATGGGTCAAGGCGACCACAAATGCTATTGACCTGCATCTGTATTTGACTTGTAAATGTCTTTTTCACCCCCTTTAAACTGTACACTAACAAAGAACCACCGGAACCATAAAACTGACAGTTAAATAATATAAGTAACATTATTGCTTACATATTGCTGATACTAATACTAATGTTGGCGTTCAGTCTCTTGAGAGGCCAAACCTTGTGAAACTGCTTTCACTAAGCCTTCAACATTAAAGCATAAAAGCTTAAAATTAAGGCAGATATATTTTCACGCTTACTGCCAGGAAGAGCAGCTACAACAGAAGGTGGCTGTAAGCAATCGAGAACACAGCAAATTCCATGTAATGGCAGTGAAATGACGCAGCTTACACAAAGGGTACAAACATCCCTGCTGTGAAATGGTGTCATGCCTTTGTGAAATAATCCTATATTTTCAAATTCAATTCAGTAATACAATGACGAAAAAAAAAAAGCACAATGGCTGTTCTTCTGAGAAGCAGATGCTATTGTGTGCTTGGGGTGGCCCTGTAGTCATGGATATATGGTGACAATTGTGAATTATCATTTGCTAGGTGCAACAAATTACTCAGTGGTGTCCTACTTTTAAAGACATATTAGAGTCTACTGCGCTCGGGGCCAAGAGAGCGCTGACTGAGGGAGTGAAACAAGTGAAAGGAAGCGTCTACAAGCGTCTATCGGGTGAAGAAGAGAGAGGGTGATACGGAGAATTATAGCTAATGAGAAAGTGCAAATGGTATGTGAGAGGGAGGAGGAACTTCTGAAGTGCAGAAACTTTGACAGAGCTTTGCCCTATTCCATCTGCTCAGCTATCACATTTGAAAGCCAAAATTACATGGTACATCTAATTCCCCTGCACAGTTAACATCAAATTGTCACAGCGCTAACATCCTAATTCTTTCACTGACAAAGACAAAAGCTGCATTTTTTTTTTCATTTCACCGAGAACCTGCAAAGTTTTGGATTAGAAACAACCTGACATTTTTCTTTCCAAGGCGAGCGAGATGAAGTGCTAATTTAGGCAGAATAAATAGAAAGCGGTGGCAGGATGTCACAACTGTGGTGGTGGGTGAGACCGGCGTGACCTGACTCCTGGTTATTTCTTGTTTTTGACGAGGTCACAAATGTTAGGCAGATATTGGATTCCCACGAGCGCTGAATGGGAATGCTGAGGCAGAATTAGAATGACCACAGAATGACTGCAACGGGTATCCTAATGAAGCCTCTCAGTCCCTCTGTTTAGTTGACCCATTTTCTCTTCCTCTCTCTTTTTCTTCCTTCTCTCGCTAATACAGATGCCCCAAATTCTTCAGAGGGAAGAATATGCATAAATTTAATTAAAATTATTGGGTGAGATTCGTATAGCCTCCCTCTAAACCATTAGTTGTTGGGCTTGCTCGGACTATGACAGGTGAGGAGTCTGATGGGGTCAGTCCTCTTTCTTGGGAGAAAATGTCACAGTGAAAATGGTAAATTACAATAACACAAATGAACTTTCACTTTAAAGGACAAGATGGGATTGAAAATGTGTGTTTTTAATGTATGTATGGATGAATAGATTTTTCCTGATGGGTTTCTGCAAAACTTTTAGAAATAAGAAACAGATTTTGGAGGGTTTATGAAGTAAAAGTGTGAGGACTAGTCCAAATTGCAAACCATTGCAAGATAGATGGGGATTTTGTTAAATATCTTGCAATTACAAAATTCCCGTGGGCAACTGATTATACAGTACTCAGACACCCAGTGTAAGCGAACACGGTTGTTAGTTCAATAAGAGATGCTCTATTTCCACGCTTGAGCTATACTGTGCTCTACCAAGGGGCTTGGACAGCATGAAGAGGATGGTGTTTTTAACTAGTTTTATAATTTCCCCACCTTCTCAGATAAGAAATGATTCATAAACACTTTACAACTGCCCTTTTTTAAAAAATACATACACATACAAACAGGGGGAAATGAACAGGGAAAGAAAATCACATATTTAAAACATAAACAAACCAAAGGGAAAACACAGCTCGATTCACATACTTTACCTTTTCTCCTATAAGTATTTTTAGCAATGAAGTCCAGTAATACGACTACTTTTTCAGTTATGAGTACTGAAGGCACTGTATTTTAAAATTCAATAATTAAGCCACGGTTTGCTAGTACCTATTTTCTTATAACTTCTTCAGCACTTGTACTCATTTGTCTTATCCAGGAGCATACTATATTTTTGTCACACTTTTGATTACAGCCCACAGTGTATTGCACAGTGCATTAATGCTGTAAGTAGGAGTGACTGAAGTTTAGTCACCACGGAAACATGTTATACATACAGTAAGGTTTAGTACCAAATTACTGATAACTACCTAAATCATTTTAATGTTTCTGAAATGGTTCGTTTTTTTTTTCTTCATAAGATTTATTTTCATTTTTAAATTGAAAAACAAACAAACAAACAAAAAAAAGAAACAAACAAAAAGCTCACAACTATGGCACACAGCAAACATCTACAACTAACCACAACATGGCAGGCTATTGTGACCACAGGAGCACTCCTAGTTGCACTCTCTTGTATCCATGCCATTCAAGGATAACCTCAGACATCCGAAAGCCAAACACAAAAAGTAATAACATAATGAAAATAACAATAATAATAACATAATAACATTGGTCATTACAGAAAGAATTAGGACAAAACACAAAAAAACCCCCAAAAAACAAAAACAAGAACTCAAAAAAGTCAGCAAAACAAGAAGCAGAGAACACGTCATACGAACCCCCCTCAGTCAATGAGCAACCTAATTAAGTTTTGTATTACACTAGGCAGAGTAACACAAAATGCTACAAATCATAAATAATCATAAGTAATGCCACTCTGCACAGTTGTTGTTGTTGTTGTTTTTTAAAAAACCCAAACTTTCTCATCCCTGTCACTCGTCCATGATGTAACTATAATGATGGATGATGATGGTTCATGTCAATAAAGTTGTACTTTAGGAGCTAGTTACCACTACAGTGAGCCTAAACAATTGAGAAAACAAAACCATTTTAAAAAATGTATTTATTTTTTAAGTAGTAGGTTTTTTTTTTTTCAAATGCAACCTTTCAAACAGCTCACCAAGTAGCACCAAACTGTTTCTGTGCAACTTGATAGTAATTCTGTCTGGTAGCTTAAACTGTATGTTACAGGAAGAAAAACAATGTTAAGGTGTGTTAACTCCACTCTCAGATTTGGAGCAAGATAAGAGAAAGAAAGGACACGAGAGAACGCAAGTTTAAGAACTGCTCAGCAAGTGACATGTCTGGCAGCTGGCGTTGTAGACACTGCAGAGGAGGTGTGGCTTTTTCCCAAACAGCAACACTGGCAATACCTGGGCCCAATGTGTCACTGCTCTAAAAAAGTCCTGGGAGCTCAGCTGCTGTGCACCTCTCCTTTATGAGGCACCCAATTAGACTGCATTTGCTGCTTCAGTTTTCAATTTATTGCATTACACAACACTGCATTTAACACTTCTCCACTCTTACATTCACTTACCCTGCTAACGTCAGCCACCCTTGAGTGGAATGATTATGCAATGGTTTGTATTGTCACCTCACAGGAAGAAGGTTACAGATTTGAATCTCCTGGTTGGCTGGGATGTTTCTATGTGGACCCGTGCCCAGATGGGTCACCTAGATTTCTCTGGCTTCCAGAGAAGCACAGTATGAATGTATGATTGATTGATTGAATCTTTATTTTGAACATGTTAAAAAAGTACAACAACATAGAATTAAAAGAGACAAATAAACAAAGCAAAACAAAAAGAAAACAAGCAACCACAACTACAAATAACTTTCATGTTCAAAAAGGAGTAGGAAGAAGCATAAGCTTATTTAATCCCACCCCTTTTCCACTATCTAGTAATCAATAGACTACAGAAATACCTCCTTGCAATTACATTATATGTCATGTGTATTTTTTTTAAATTTTTATATATACATATATGTTTCTATCTATCCATACATACGTATATACACATATGCACATATACACATTTTCAATAACCCCATTAACACCGCAAAGGATACACAACCTACAAATATATATATACCCATACCAACATACCCCATATGGGGTTGCATTTAACCCCATATAATTAAATGCAACTTACAGCCTAAATCACTTTGAGGGATCAAATCGACTAGAAAAGCACTATATAAATACAAATAATAAAATATTTCTTAATTGCCATTTGCATCTCCCTTATTGACATCTCTGCAGTTTTAACTTTTTAAATTAAACATTGGATTTGATCATGTCATGTTCCTGGAGTTCTCTGGTATTTTCATGCACAGAACTGTCAATCATGTTGTATTGTTTAAATTGTCTATTTTATGGCAGTACTGGGTAGTGCAGTCCAGCGTAGTGCAGGCTAAATTTGTTAGCTCGCAGTGTTACCTTGCAGGTCTTTAAAGACGCCTACAAATAAAATGTATTATTATTATTGTTATTGCAGTTGTTTCTGTTATCTAAGATAATTCTTTTTATCCCCCCCACCCCACCCCGCCCACCGGCATAAGCTGTTTTTTTTCTGCACTGATGGCCTTCGCATCAGCAAGGAGAAGCAGATTTCACGTGTCACTGCTCCTGTAGCTGCACAATTCTGCTTGTGTGTATGTGCTTACATGTGGTTTTTTTTTCTTCTTCTCAAGCATCTGCTGTCAACCAGTTGGTGAAAAACGAGGTGAATATAAGTCATCTGGTGAGAAGTAGTCACTAATAGGATCGAGCCTGCTCCTTCTTCGCAACATAAGCACACAGACACATAACTTCAGCACACATAGACTGTTGGAGACATTCACACTCGCAGACACCTCCACAGGAATGAGCTATGGCCTTATTACCCACCTCACTTCCTAGCAGCCGGTGTCCTCCCGTAAAAGCACAACAGTGTTCCTATCCTCTCTCCTACACATCATCCATCCATCCATCCATGCTCCCTCCTCTTTTCAACATTGCCCTAATGTTTTCCTGGGACTTTTTTGCCTTCACATTCTGCTTTCTTTCTACTCTTCTCCCTTCCTCCGCTCTTATTTTCTCTTTACCTCATTTACTCTTTTGCTGCACATCTCCCCTCCTACCTCTTTTCTTTGGCATCCCACCTCAAGCACCTGATTTCTACCCTGAATTAAAATAGCCTCTTCCGCACCTCTTTCTTCAGCATGGCACCTACCTGATTTAGTCAAAGCTCTTCTTTCCCTTTACACCTCCACTCTTGCCTCCCTGCTCCAATCCTATCTTAACCCATTCCTTTCCTTTCCTTTCCATCATATACCTCAGTGGCTGATCTACTTACCTTTCTGCTCTCGATCACTCTTCCCTATTCCCTTGACTCCTCTCCTGCTTTCTCCTAGCCTCCTTCCTTCCCTGCCTCCCTCTTTTCTCACCCTATTTTTTACCTCCCAGCCCTAACACCTGCTGCTGAAGATGTCTAGACCAGGAATGAAATGAGGATGGAGAGAGGGGCGAGGAGGTGGTGCATGTGTGCACAAATAGGGCGATAAAAGACACGAAAAGCATGGAGAGAGAGGATAAGGGGCGAAAATGTTTGAGTAAAAACAGAAAATGGTTTGAAGAATGAGTAGATGTCACGAGGAATGCAGATATGTTGTAGATAGGTTCGCAAATTTAAACCGAACTGATTGTTGTCCATTTTTAGAAGAAAAAAGATTTACTACTTCTCGGTGGTTTCTTTTCAGCTGTCACTTTCAGATTTTTCTTTTCATTCTAAATTGTTTGGCTTGTTCCAGACAACACAGCAGCAATCATTTTTTATGGTTCACTGCTTCACACCCACTGAACACCTCTGTCTACCCATCTGTAATTTCATTTTTGATCTGAGAAACCTACCCAAGTCACACATTGTATCAAAGCGAAGGAGCGTGATCTAAGAGGACTTTTCTCCGTTTCTTCCTTATGAACAACATGAATGAAATTTGTGCCATCAGTCCAGGCATATCACCACGCATAGAGTCCATGTGGTGGGATTAGAAGAAAGGATGAAAAATAAAGAAAAATACAAAAAAAAAGGGCCTCGACTAAATGATGAAGGAAATGAGGACAAACAGATGCTGGATTACATCTTTATATGGCAGTTACACACTGAGAGAGAATTTTGTTTGATGGCTCGCTTGTTTGTGTGGTTCAGAGTGTTATGTGTGTGCGCTTGACAGGAGGAGGTGTCCTGTCTGTAGCAGGATGTGATAATTAACCTTTCTCCTGCTGAGCGCTGCTATTAAAGCTAGGGCTGTAAATGAATCTTATCACGAAAACAACATATTACACAACTTCACTTGTTTAGAGCTGTTGTACATTCAGAGTGAAATTGTAAATTGGACTGGTTCATGCAGAGGCCATTCTGTCTGCTCATGTCTATCTGTGTTTATCTTTATGTGAGCTTACTTACCTGTCACTTCAAATTCATGGCCAGACCCACTGGAGAAACCTTTTACTTTAAAATCAAATAGAATTATTCAAATTTCTGTATTATCTGTTGACATCCAAATTTATGATTTGGCTTTTCTTTCTTTTTTAACCTTTTTTTTCCCTCTTACCTGCTGCTTGGAGGGATGAAAACTACTAGATTTACTGGCAGCAGTTTCACAACACAACATAATCATGTGCTTAGATTTAAATTGCTGTGGTCAAAGTTAATATAGAAATGTTTTGATTAGTTTCAAAATTACTTTTTTCTGTAGAAAATAATTATTTTTATCAATGCGTACAACTTTAGTTAAGGGAATATGTCTTTGTAGCTTCTCAGTCCAGGTCATGGTATTCTAAGCAGCTTGGAAAGAAAGCAACTAGACTTCTTTGAGTTTCGTGAAGAAACTCGGATGAGAAGTCAAACATCTTCAAGAAACCAGTTGCTTTCTTTCCAAGCTCCTTCGACTTCTGTTAGGGGAGTTGAACAGTCCTTCTAGTCACAACACAAGAAAACTAAATACGAGGGAATTTTGGAAATAACAGGGTCACTACTCTTCCTCCCTTAGCAGGTTTAATGGCAGCAGACAGCAGTGGGTTTAAGTTAAAATGCTAGCTTGCATTTTGCCCTCTCTGATATTTCTGGTTTGCTAGTCTAGCTGGGAAGTGGATCTCTTTGCCTCCCTGAATCTAACTTAAACTTCCAGAGCTTTAAGTCACAGTATAAGTGACAGTGAAATATAACATGGGTTTTATAGATTGGTGCTCAGAAAACTGCATAAATATGCATACAACTGAAACAAATCAAAGTCGCACAGTGGCAAACCACGTAAAGTTGCAGAGTTTCAGAATTAAAGTACATTGTGGAGACTCTGGAGAGTCTCCAATGCTCTACAGAGCTCCTAATGCTCTGCCGAGTTTTTAACCCCCTCTAGCATTAACATCAGCATAAAACTCATAAAACTGTGAACCAGGAGCTTGATGGCACGGGTTTCCATGGCAGCACAGTTCCTGCAGGTGTAGGTGGCTGCATGTACATTTGTCCATATTGTGTATGTTCTCAAACACATGCATAATATTAACAACCTGTGCGTGAACTAATTTAATCAATATACCAACATGATTGTGCTCCTGAAAGACAGATCATTTTGAAACAAAGTATTGATTGTCCACTGTCTCTGCCAACGTTTAGCTACAACTCTATGCAACTAAATGCAGGTGGAAATTAATGGATTGATTTCATTGATTCTGGGTATACTGGGCAATCCAGAGATGCATCTGGATTGCCCAGTATACCCAGAACTGTATATACGCATAACTGTCAGGTTCTTAGATGTAGTCTATTTTATATTTAATGCTAATAGTAAATGATTTCAGTGTGCTAGAAAAAACATTATGCCTCCATAAATTCTACATATAATATGATGATTTTACAGTTGAATATTTCTGGGTACAAGTTTCTGTCTGAAGAATAAAAACACAAATGAAGAGATGAATTACTGATGACAGAGGCAAAAAAAAACAGGCGAAAACTTGATATGACAGCAGAGATACAAATCAAGAAATATGGAGAAAAAATAAATGAGGAAGGAGGAAAGAGACAAAAACACACTTCAAAAGCGTGGGTTAGGCATGACACATAAAACTTAGAGGTTAAGGTCTAAGCACTGGTTTTGACCCAGGACTGTGACCTTCCAAAATCATTGATTTGGCTCAAATATCTGGATCGCCTACCCAACGTCACTGTAAATTAATTTTTTTATTGGTTGTATCATTTAACACCAAGGCAAAGACTCATTTGGATCAAATTGATTGTAGCCCTCAGAGATTTTTTTTCCTTAAAAAAAAACAAAAGCTGTAAATAAAATATTTAACAGGTGTTGTGTGTAGGTACATGAACGATCACAAATTCAAAAATGACTTAATGCACGAAAAGCCATTCATTATTTCATGAAAACCTCATTAACTGCCAGGAGTCTCATTCTCTCAAGGACCACTTAAATTCTAATATACTGAAAGGTTAACATAGATATTTTTTTAGCCAATGAGGCAGAACATGTTGTCTACTTCACCTTTAATTCTTTTTTTAATGCATGAAGTCATGGATAAATTCATTACCTTTTGTCTTTATGCTGTCACTAAGATCAATAGACAAATTGTTTCCATTCAGTATCAGTTCTGATCAACTAAGAAAAACTAAATAATGGTTTTCCATTAGTATTACAGATCATTTAACCTTTTAAATGTATTTTAAACAACACAATTTACATCATTAACAATGATTCTAGCTGGTGTGTGCTTGGAGACAAGTTACCATCTTCCATAAATTATGTAACTAATTTGCTAGTGACCAAAGACCAAACCTTTTCTATTTCACAGAAAAGTCAAAATCCTGTTTCAGCATAATACTGAAAACTATTCCATGGATTTGTTACTTCTAGGCTGGACTATTGTAATTCCTTATTATGAGGTTTTTCTAAGATGAAAAAAAACTTAAAAAGTTAATCCAAAATACTGCAGCGAGTGTACTATCAGAGAGTAGAAAGAGAGATTATATTTGACTCATATTAACTTATTTTCATAGGTTCCCTGAAGACCATGTCATTTTCAGACTGCAAGCTTACTTATGGTTCCTAGAGTTTCCTCATGTAGAATGAGAGGCTCCTCTCCTTTGAAACCAGCTCCCATTTTGGGTTCAGGACACAAACACCCTTTGTTTTTAAGATTAGGTAAAAATGTTCCTTTTTTGGATCAGATGACCTTAGCATAAATCTTAGTTATGCTGCTGTGGGCTCAGGCTGGGGGGGACTTCCCATGATACACTGAGCACTTCTCATTTCACTCAACATGCCATTATTGAATGTCACTAACTTTAGTCTACTCTCTCCTTTAGCTTGATGTTGATGGTCTAGCTAAGCTCCTCCTTTTCTCTTGTCTTGGTAAATGGTTGATGCTTACTAGGCCCGATTTTGCTGTGGGTCATCCTTATGAATATAGTGCAATACCTTCCCTATTACATCATGATTAGGGAGGACAGGGTATTCAGCTGAACCAAAGCCGTTGATTTTGAACATAAAAGCAATGTTAAATAGAAATACTGTAAATAAAACACCTTTATGAAAAATGCAAACAAATATTTATATAATTATGTCAACAATTAAAAGAAAAAAATATTTGCATGATGTCTATTAGTCTGTCATCAAAGTAATCCTATCATAATTATTTACACTTCAGTGCATGTCATATAATAGTTAATAGTTTCATTTTAAAGGTGCTAGGTTACTGAAAATACCGAAAACAAACACTGACTTAAGAAATACAGCAGTGTTATAATATGCTTCCTAGCAGGACAATGAATTATTAACACAGATGTTTATTATCTTACTTTTTAAACTAGAAGGGCTGACATAGCAGAGGGGTACATGGTTGTTCCAGTTTTGTTTTAGGAAACCCAGTATCAAATGTTCAAAACTTTTTTTCCATAATAATCATATTTTATTACATTTTTTACATTTAATAGTGCGTAAGGAGCACTTTTTCCTTTTGAACTGTATTTTTTTTTAATACATGTAAAGCACCAATACCTCATAACTGTACTTAAGTACAGTGCCTGGTGAATTTTTGCTTACAAAGATTTATGTGCACAAAAAAATTAAACAAACCTCAAGAGTATCGAGTGAGGGCCAATGTGGCAGATGGGCCAGCAGTAGAGTAACATATGACTTTGTGCCCCGAGTATCTTCAGTAGCAGCGCGCCAGCCAAACCTTAGCCACTAATGAGGCTCCACACAAAGTCCCAGCAGAGCCCACTCAAAACACTGAACCAGACACAAACACAAGGAAGACACAGAGACTAAGATGTAGGCATATGCCCTCCCAAGCGCACATGCACACACACACACATGCTTTTTCACACAACCTCGGATAACAATAAAACGCAAGCACACACACACACACACACACACACACACACACACACACACACACACACACACACACACACAAATAATTGAGGTTTGTACCAAAGATTAACATTGCACCTTTGGTAAAAAAAAACTTAAATTCTTTGCTGGACTGGCATCCCTCTCAGCTTGTCCTTCTGAAGTAGATGTGACATAGCCTGCCATGATTATTAGTATTTTATTCCACTGTTACTGACACGTTCCAGTGTTAAGCATTCAAAATCAAAGAATAAACCTTTAACAACCTTTTGTTCTTTTCACTGTTAAATCTAAAAATTCTTTCAACATCTTTCAAATTATGCTTTTTTTTTTTTGGTAAAACGCTGCTTTGTCCATTTTCTGTAACTATGAATAACTTTCCAAAAATGATTTCTGCTTTATCACAGAGAAAGAATACCTTTGAACTGTAGTTTACCCAACACACGCTGCTTACTTTAGCTGAATATGAATATACATGTGCACTCTGTACAGAACTCTGCACTGTTGCATAGTGACTTTATTTTAGTTAACCTATTATTACCCATTTTTACCATGTTGTTCAACAGAGTGAAAAAAAGGAGAAATTGCACGATGTATGATTTACTTACTCCTCATGTTTCAGATTCTGTACAGATGCTCTAATTGCAATTTTCTTGGCTGATTCATATTCTTTTTTTTTGTAAGTGTGACCTGCCAATACTGAAATTTGTCGATTAATGTTTTCTTTTAAAGAAACATAATTGACAGGATATACAAGCAAAAATAAACTTTTCTTCAATGCAAAAATTTATTTTCATAATAAAATAACTAAACTTTTACCCTGAACTTTAGTGAGTCACTAGATCTTCTCTCACTTAAACACCTGAAAAAAAGTTTTCTGCTCTTAGAAAAGGGGTAGAAATATTTGAGTTGTTGTACAATCATCTTTACCTGTATTTTATCTTACCAAACAGGAGCATCATTTACTTGCATCTTTTTTCGGTATGGTTATGAGTTAGAGTTATAAGTATGGTTATAAGTTCAAAAGATAACAGAATATTAACCATTTTGTCTTTTTCACCTGTTCCATCATCTCTGCTTTCATCCTTTCACTGTTCAGACTGAGGCTGCTGGCTGAGCTCTGGATAGCTTTAGCTTTAGCAACTTTGCCTTTGTTAGCATCTTTAAAATGTTCATATTCAGCTGGATGATAGTCATTTCAGTGTCTTATTAAGTTTGTCATTACAAACATTTTCATGGTAGTCCCCCTATGGTTTATTTGGCAAACATTCCATACTGTCTCCACTCAAAGTGAGCTACACTAACAACATGTTAGCATGTAGCTGTGGTGCTGCTGTTCCCGTGTTGTGCATACATGAAAAGGTAATGTGACCTTCCAAGCCAAGAACACTGGAAACTCTCTGATTCCAGTTGCATCCCAGTTGAGCGTTGCATCTCTAGTCTTCTGATTACTTTGCCATTTGTCTTTTTTATCAGCGTTGTCTGGCCTTTACAGTGTTTGTTGCTTTTGCTAGTTAGTTTATTAAAGTTACTTTTCCTATTCATGCTGCCTGAGTGCCTGTGCTTGGTGTCCTCTTACCAGAACTCCACATAACAGTGACATTGCAGATATTACAGAGACATCTTTTATGCCCAAACACAAGGTCAAACCCAGCTGTATGGCATTGAAGCACATTTAATTTTCTTTTGAAAGTATTGTGAGTCTGCTGATATTATTACAGAACATTGCAGCCTGAAAGTAATAAGTTTGAGATTTACTAAAGCTGAAACCTGTAGTCTACAAATAAACAACAATATTGGCATTGCCTTTTAAAAACTGTAAGGTATTTTTATTTTTTTATTTTTTTTATTTTTTGCTCTTGTTGATTTGCAGACGAGTTCAGATTCAGTCGTAAGATGCCTCAGAAGAGGACTTACTGTGTTTTATTATAGTTTGTGTACGGAATTGCCAAACAGCAATATATCACACGTGCTATAAAATCCCAATGGAAAGTGTAATACTGGCTTCTAATTCTGCTCTGTACATTTCAGACCATGGCTATACCAGCTGAGTGCAGTGGGAGTGCTACCCAGAGTGTCTCTTTGTTATCTTAACACAATTTCATTGTGTTTCAGTGAGCAGAATACTGAGCCAAATAATTTTTGAGGACGCAGACTGTTCCGTGAAACACACACTGTGCCAAGTGCTGATGGCATGCTGTGTTTTATGGGTAGAAAATCAGACGAAGAAAAGTACTGAACAAGAAAAGGAAAACATGAAATGAGACACTCTTACCTTAAGAAGCACTTCAGCACTTCAAACTGCAAAGAAAAGGAGCGAAACAGGGGAGAGGCAGAAGGAGAGAGGGAGGGACAAGAGGGGAGACGAGAGGGGTAAAAAAAGAGAGACTGAAATTAGATTACCATAGGGTGCAACAACTTTCCACTTTACAGGAAAACATCTGAGATAAAACTACAGACATTTTTTGAAGGAGTGATTTAATTTCACAAGCAGTGCTGTTGTGCATTTCTCTGCAATTTCATTCCCTTGCCTTCGGCAACACATACAGTACTGAGCATTTATAGTTGACTGGCCTGCATGCATTTTGAAAAATAATTCTTTGTGAGGATGTAAAGAGTCATTTCAACAATTTCCAAGAAGTCCAGTGAAATTCATTTGGACGTAGTTATCAAAAGCACAATTACCTCTTGAGTTCAGTTTTGAGTATTTTTTAATGACATCACTTAATCAGTGTTTTACACTGACAGATTACATGAAATTAAAAATACGATAAAATGACTGTGATTTTATTTAAAGTTTTAAATGTCAAGCAGGTGTGCTTTGACAGGTTTGACTAAGAATATGGAGAAGATTTACAAGAGGAAACAAAGTGAAACCATTTCTGCTGCTCCGAATGTCACTTGACAGTTGTTTTCTTCAAAAAAATAGAAAATAAAAGAAGCCGCTCTTAAGTTTAGTTTTGATGGGGCTGCTCAAATGGAAACAGAATTTAAACAAAGAAAAAAATTGTAAGGCATTATAAATTTAAAAAAAATATCTGTACAGCATGTATCCTTCTTCCCTTTCTTCAAACCTGAGTTTAAAGCAGAAAATACTACTTTGCTAGGTATTGTTCTTCTCTCTTATCCGTTGCCAAATACTGACTTTCTCTACTTCACACTGTCACATTCTCCTGGCTGCAATTCATGAAGCTTTGGAGAGAGATAGCACACACATTCACACTGCTAAAACACACTGACATGCCTAAAAAAAAGAAGAGAAAAAAACCCAAACAAAATAAACAAAGACTGACCAAGAAAACTGCTTCCTAATTAAAAAACTGTAACAAGCAGATGCTAAAGTAAGAAATGCTGACATAGATATTATAAAGGTTGACCAAACTTTAAAAATCATGTCTGTGCCTTCTAGCTGAGTTCGCAACATTAAAATAGATTACTAAAATAGAACCCAGGTTTCATTTTACTCACTTAATATGAAGAGAAGTTGTGTAATGAATTGTTAGCTACATAGCTTATATATACACACACACACACACACACACACACACATATATATATATATATATATATATATATACATATATATATATATGTGTGTATATATATATATATATGTATGTACATATATATATATATATATATATATATATATATATATATATATATATATATATATATATATATATATATATATATATTTACAGTCACTTTATTACAGTAGGTGCTAGTGTTTAGCTGCTCATTAACACAAATATCTAATCACATGATGCTAAAGTTCAAAGAAGGAGGAAGAAAGATGAAGTAATTTTGAATGTGGCATGGTTGTTGCTGTGAGACCAGCTGATCTGAATATTTCAGAAACTGCTTTTCTACTGGGATTTTCCCACACTAACATCTCTTGGGTTTACAGGGAAAACAGAAAATATCCAGTGAGCAGGAGTTCTTTGGGTGAAAATGGCTTGTAGATGCCAGAGGTCAGAGGAGAATGGCCAGACTGCTTTGAGCTCATAGGAAGACCACACTAATTCAAATAACCACAACAAAAGTATGCAGAAGATCATCTCTGCATCAAACGTTGGAGCAGCTAACCTAAGCATCAGAAGACCACACTGGGGGTCTGTCAGCTAAGAGCAAGAAGTTGAGCCTACAATTCACACGAATTCACCAAAATTGGGCAGTAGAAACCTGGAAAAATGTTACCTGGACTGATTTCTGTAGCAAAACTCAGATGTTAGGGTCAAAAAATGGCATCAACAACATGAAAACATGCATTCATCCAGCCCTGTACCAAAGATTCGGGGTTATGGCAGCGGTGTAACCGTGTCAGGGATATTCTCTTTGCACACTTTTAGTACCAAATGAACAGCCATTGTTGCTGACCATGTATGACTATGTCCATTATCCTGCTGGTAGTAACGATCAAAACGGGGTACACTTCTTGAATAGGACACAGTTCACCATACTCAAATGGCCTCCAAAGACACCAGATCTCAATTCAGCAGGAGAATTGTATCATGGATGTGCAGCCAACAAATCAACAGCAACTGTGTGATGCTATCATGTCAGCATGGACCAACTGTTTCCAGCACGTTGCTGAATCTCTGTCACAGAGAATTAAGGACGTTCTGAAGGCAAAAGGGTGTCTAACCAGGTAGCAGCATGACATATTTAAAACATGGCCACTGAGTGAAGAGTAACAAAAAAAGAAGTGTGGCTGGAATGTAAACCGTAAGAAATAGTTCTTATATTTGCATATTATAGGTTTCAAAACCCGGTTTTATATTGAGTGCTTATTAAATTAAATTAAATATTCATAAGAACGTTGACAACATACACACATATACATGATGGTGCACTCTGTAATTAACCTAAGACTAAGCTACATGACTCCATATCCATATAATTTAAAATCAATCTTACCAATGAGTGCATGCAGACATTCAAACCCACACACACACACTCACGATCAGAGTGTTTCATTAGTGAGGAGCAGATAGATAACCCTCCCTAAGGAGACATTGACCAAGGGGCCATTGATCTACTGAGCTAAGCCATTCTGTGTGTGTGTGTGTGTGTGCGTGTGTGTGTGTGTGTGTGTGTGTGTGTGTGTGCGTGCAGAAAGTGGCCTGCTGATGGAGTCTTTAAGCTGTTAGAGTAAGCACAGTAAATCTAATCCAGTTGTGTTTAATGGAAAGAGAAAGAAACAGTCTGTTGACATGTTCATTAGGACCAATTACTCTGTCCAATCACTGCCATATCACTCACTCACCAGAGAGGGTAGAGACACAAAGAGAGAGAGAGACCATCAGCAATATTTATGCCTTGGCAGACGACCATGAGAAAAGATTGATAGTACTTGAATGATAAATAAAAAACATATTTATTCCACTTACTGAGTGACAACATGGTGCATTTTGAGGCATCTAATTTCATTTGATCCCATTCAAGCCTGGCAGGGTACTGAAGTGTAAATCAATCTGGCTAAAACTGGAATCACTAAATTATACAGTCTTATTGATGATTCAATAAAGCTAGTTGGGCTCAGAGGTTGTATCATGACTTATGCTAATGATCCAATGTCACAAACATATTTCCCATAACAAGCTAACAACCACAGACGAAAACAAGAAAATGCTATTGCTGGTCACATATCACGGTCAAGTGTGTGTGTGTGTGTGTGTGTAAGAGAGAGCTTGAACGGTTTCCATCTACATGTGGGGGACTTATAATTAGCTTTCCAGCTTGTTCTCTTACATTGGATGTGAAGGTAATTGGCGCTTTTGGACACTCACTCTCAATCTCTGTCAATGCAAGTGTGCGTGTGCGTTTGTGTGTGTCTGAGTGTATGTGTGCGCTGTAGTGTCTAAATTCTGGAGGATGGCCAAACCATTACTGTGTGCTCAGCCTGCTCTAAAGCAGCTTGTGATTCATTAGTAATGAGTCCATTTGCAAACTAAATGAGTGTCTGAGTGTCCGAACGGCGACGTGTGCAATGATTGTGTCCACTTCATCTAGTCAACACTGCGCTGCTATTTTGTAGTAAAACACACATTCTCTCACACTACTGTACATTCAGAAGCATGTTGTAATGTTTCGGTATTTGTGCGTGCACGCGCGCGCGTGTGTGTGTTGAGCCAGGATGAGAAGCTCATGTGGAGATAATGAAGTCAGTCAGTTGTGCCATTAATTACTGTTTTACACCTGCATGTCTCAGCTAATTAGACATGCTGACACACACACATGCTGTATACACATACATTCTCTTGTTTTCTGAACTTGCACACACACGCAAACGCACACACTTAATAGAATTACGCATGTCTGAGTGCACAGAAAACACATATTTTGTAACACTCACTCCCAAGCACAAACTTCTAGACTTTTTTTTTTTTTCCACCGACGAGTCAAAAATACATTCTCATTTTCACTTTCTGGAAGGTGAGATGGCACTGCTAAACACAGCGTGGTTCGGGGATCTCTCTCTCTCCCCCCTTTCCCTCTTTTAGTCTCACTTACGAACACATCTCTGTACACCTCCGTCTCCCTTTCTCACTGTCATTCTCTTGTCCTCACACTCTTCCTTCCTGCAAGTGTTCAGTTCCCACTGTCTCTCGGTACAGTGTATAGTCTATTCACTTCTTCAGTCTTTAAACTTCGCCTCGGTGTGTGTGTGTGTGAGACAGAGACAGAGAGTGTGTCTCTCTCCTCCTAGCCCATTTCTTCAACAAAGGCCACAGCTGCTGCCGGTTTGCTGAATAAAAGATGACAGAGCCATAATATCAGGAGATTACCAGCTAACGAAACAATGATTTTGTCCAATTTAAATAGTGACATCAGTTGCATCACAACCACTTTGCGTGTCAACTGTGATATGATAATGTTTGCTACCAAATGAAAACAGCTTCATCTGCACACACGGAGACTCCCTGATTTCATCTCCTCCTTTTGTTCTCTCACTCTCTCTCTCCCCACACATTTGCTCTGGCTCTCTGGCACACACACACACACACACACACACACACACACACACACACACACACACACACACACACACACACACAGCAACACGAAGAGCATATGGCTATTTCTCTCCTCTTTGAAGGGTTGCTTTGAAGCTATGGCACCCGTATCGATTGGCGCTCAGATGAGCTCGCTTCACCAGAGCCCTGCGATTATCTGTCGCTTTATTTCAAACAGAGCGCAAGAGAGGGAGGCTTACACACCCATCACTCACTCACACTCTCACAGTCAGTTATACACTCATACATGAAGTGTGCGCGCACACACACACACAAACACATACACACATACACAAACGGGGATAATGAGATGAGCTTACATGCTGAACCCCGATACTTAAGGCAAGCTGTGCTTCAGAACTGACAAGTGAGTGGTGAATGTTAAGAAAGTGAGGACATAGTGAGAGAAAAAAAGACTATAAAGTCTGGCAAAGTGATGAAACTTAAGAGAAAAAAATTCTTCCTACGCTTCTATGCTGATTAAAAAAAATCACACCTCTTTTTCCATAGGCATTATGCAAATCAGTTTGTCAAAATGAGCATTTACTGGAGTGCAGTCCGTGTAAAAAAGATTCTGCTTGAGGTCAATGCTTAACACTGATTGTCATCTTTTAAAAAAAAAAAAAAACTGGAAAAAACACAGCTGAGGTCCGATAATAAAAGTGTGGTCACCATGGTCTGCTTTTAAAGTCTGTAGGGATTATACAAAGAGGGAATTTCTGCTACATGCCCATGGGAGCAACACAGGGAGTGAGCCAGGGTGATATGAAATGTTAATGGTCTGCTCAGGGCAGCAGAACTTCATAAAAGTCTTGATTTAGAAACAGAGGCTTTCAGGAACAACGAAAATTGCCGTAGCACACATAGAGAGGCACACATGTGGCCATGGCTTGGGAGATGGAGGGAGTTGTCTACCAATTGGAAGGCCGGCGGTTCAATCCCCGACTCCTCTAGTCTGCATATTGAATTATCCTTGGGCAAGTACTGACTTCTTAGTTTCTTCTGGAGTGTGAGTTGGGTTAAAAAAAATTAAGGGAACAACTAAAATTTTTGGTGGGATTTTGCACTCTGCTCTTGACTCCACTGACTACTCTTACATCATTTTGTTCTTAAAAGGTTACACAATGCATGCCGGTAAAGATTTTCAGGTTGAATATTTCATTCACAATCCAATGTATGATGTAAGTGTTCCCTTAATGTTTTTGAGCAGTATATTTGAGGGTGAGGTTTGAGTCAAGATTATCACTCTTGGATTGACACCAATACTTAAGCATTTAGCAGAGTCTTTTCACATCATCTCACTTCATTTTCTTTAAGAATATCATTGAATTCTATTACATTCAAAGGGGGCATCCAAAATCTCATATTTCACGCATGATATTGCAAACAGTTACCACAAAACGTAAAGATATTCTCTAACCACACCGCTGAACTCTACACAACAAGTGCTCCCATTTGATTTTGTTCACATTCTTCATAGTAATGATTTTTTCTTTCTTTTATTTTTTTTCTGCACCGCTCCAATTCTCTGAGATTAAATTTTTCATCTCAAATCTTTCACCCATTACCTGCACACGGTTAACTGTCACAGCATATCTGCCGGGGCACACTTAACAGAGTGGACATTACACACAGCTGTTTGGTAACAAACGCGGTTTTCTTTCGGCTACACTGTATGTTAGAGTATGCACAGAATGGGGCTGAGTATGGATATTGCACTTGGAAAACTAGGAAAAATAATGAAGTGACTGATTAGTGCACAAAACACTTGCTGCCTGTCTGGTTATGCAGAGCGTGATGTGCATGTCTAAATGTGTAAGCATGTGAATATTTGTATGCGTGTGTGTGTGTGTGTGTGTGTGTGTGTGTGTGTGTGTGTGTATGTGTGTGTGTGCAAGAACAAAGGGAGTCTCGAGAGGTTGCGAGGGGGATGTCTGGGTGAGTAAGTTTATTAGCTGAGGTGGAAGGTTTATGTGCATAAGTGCACCTCCGAGAACCTGAAAAAATGAAAATGTGTGTGTGTGTTTGTGTGTGTTCGTATGTGAGCAAGAGGCAGAGGGAGGGAACTGTGTGTGTAACTGTGTGTGTGTGTGTGTGTGTGTGTGCATTTATGTGTGTATTTGTATACTCGTTAGGTCGGTATCCAACCATTGCTATCAGCAGTAATCTTGACTCAGCATCAATAATGACCCCATTAGTCACAAACCCCTACTGGTGCACACTCGTACACACAAACTTAAACGCACACATACACAGACTGCCAGATGGACACCTCCTCTTATTACTGTTTGTGTGTATGTGCATGTAAATCACATGTGACATTTTCTAAAGGGACACGAAAGCTATACAGACACAAAATTCAACGTATAACACTTGGTTCGTCTCATTTTTACCCATGAACCAAATGACGCTTGGAGAAATCAGTCGTTTTCACACCATCGACAATGCAGCCACACAGATTTTTAAAAAAACGTGTCATGTCATTTCAGCAGAGTTACATCACTGAATTTCAGCAAGGTCGGAGTCTGTGGTAAAACGTATCCACCATTAGGTTTTAAGTTCTCAGTTCTTATTCAAATCTGACCTTGAACCTTTTTTCAATTTGATTGTGTTTTTTTTTTTAATCTATAGCCGTGTGCATCTCATTAAATATGCATAAATGTGTCTTTTGTTTTGATACTATCTTTTATGTATGCACTTAATTGTATGCATGCACAAAAGAAAGTTTCCATTTGACTTTCACGCTGTAAGAAAGGACATAGAAAAAAAAACACAGGACAAAAAAGAAAACACCCTGAGTGTACTTGGAAGGACGTGCAGAATCATATTCAAATGTACAGCAATTTCACCCAGTTTGCCACCTTGTTATCTTCTTCGTACTACGGTGCAAGTAGTTAAAGTACAGTTTCATGCATGTTAATAGAATCGTCGTTTTCTGGCATGAAAGAAAGAGAGAGAAGGATAATGTGAGAGAAAGTAAGGCAGAAGGAAAACACAAGGGCAGGAAGCTGAATAATAAATAACATAATGGCTGTATAATGATATTAAATATAAAAACACAAATAGAGCCTGGCTAAATGCACACAGACAATCTGGTGAAAAGAGAGAGATCTGGGGAAAAGCTGCGTTGCTGACAGTGTAAAGGTCAGAGGTCACGTGTCAAGAGTTAAGACCCAGTCAGCGAGACCGAACCTCGCAGGAGACCTCACCTCTGCCAGCCCTCCGCCTGCAAGTGTATGTGTGTGTGTGTGTATGCTGGAAGCGCATGCGTGTCACAGTCATACATATGCACATTTACATCACATTTCAGTTACGGATGTGTGCGTGTGTGCCAATCACAAAGCTCACAGTAGGTATGTGATCCTTCCTTTATATGTCGCATGTGTGCGCGTGACCCCATGCCCTACATCCTGACAGGAAGAGCCAGCAGGCTACGTGGGGAATGTTGGACCCCGAGGTGTCAATCACAGATTTAGATTGACAGACGAGTTAGCTAGCGCTGCTCTCACATTCACCCACACACTCTCCCTCACAGGACTGCACTCTGTCACTCTCTCAAGCTGACTGTCTTTCACTCCCTCTTCCTGTCTCTGTCTCCTCTCCATCTCTTCATTTCTCCTTGTCTCTCTTTTTTTGTCTGTCTCACAGTCCACGTCTGTACACTCACATGCTGTTTTTCAGTTTGTGAACCCCCCTCCCTGCCCTACCACCACCACCACCACCATTCGCAGTCACTGCCTGTCTCTCAGCTTGCCTCTCCTCTTTTTCTATGACAGATGGGTGCCTCAGAGGATTTCTGTTTCTGTTTTCTCTCTATCGCAGTGCATGTCCTTTCTTTGGTTTTCTAGTTTTCTTCAAAGCACACGATGGTGGTCATTCATGCATGCACACATTTGTGATGAATGTGTATCAAACATCTGTCTGTTTAAATGTGGCTTCATGACTGTTATTGTTTTGCTGTCTCTGAAAAAAATGCAAAAAAAAGGTATTTAGACTTCTGACTGTGAAATACGTGCATGCTGTTAATGGTTTTAAACGTTAAAATGAGTTTTAAGATGTTAAAAAGAAACCTAAAATTACTGCTTAACAAGTAATGCTATTTGTTCAGTTATTCAAATTGGTGCTGGATTAAACCAGCTTGGGTTGAAGTTTTTTTAGGTGTTTATAAGTGGAGTTAAATATAACATATTTGATTGAAATTAAGCAGAAAGTAAGTGTATCTCTAACTATTATTCCACAGTTTTAAAGAAAGTGATCTGGATCTATGCGAAAATGTAACGGGTTTCCTTTTTTGCCTATCCTCCACGTCTCTAAACCATTTTCATCAAATACAGAGTGATAGTTTTTGAATCATCTTGCTAACAGACAAACGCAAATGGTATCAGTCGTACCAATGCCTCTGCACAGGAATTAAAGTAACAACAACGGCACACAGAAAGTGATCCAAGGACAATGTCCTGCTTCCTAATGTTCACATAAAGGATTTGGAGGTGTACCAAAAGTTAATGAGTACTTCAGTGCCCGAGTTCCACCTTTTCACTAAGATTTTTCAAATTTGGCCGTGTAGTTTATTCTTATCCTGCTGACAAGCAGGCAAACAGCACAGGACACTTTATTATCTTGGAGAAGGAATAAAAAAACAAGCGGGTCATAATCTTAAGGAATTGTGCTTTCAACCACTTTTAAGAAAGCAGTGCTGGGCTAATGCAGCTCCAGTCTCGAGATGACATCACGGAAGAGAAAAAGTCCTTGAGCTCCAAGGACCATTAGATAACTATATTATCCAAGCTAGAAATATGGATAATTATATAATATTGTATAACTCAATCCTGTCTGGTTCTTTATATACAGACGAGATCTGAACACTTGGTATGCATTTTTTTAGTAAATCAAGTAATTCCATAATAAGAGAATTACTACTATTACTCCTTGGAAAATAGTTCTCAGTGTAAGCAGAGTGTAACAGGTCTAAATAGTGCAAACATCACTCCAAGTCAGTGAACACACTTTACAATAAATGCGTCCAGGTGTGATCGCAGATTAAGTCACCTGAAAACACAACTATTACCACTGGTGCACAAATAATCGTGTGTTTCCAATGTACTGAAGACTCAGTTCCACAGAGTGCTGTATGATCTGCAAATCTGTTGCACTGAGCTAATAGCTGTATAATAATCCTACTGCTTATCTCTACAAACATCCAGAAGGAGCAAATATCTTCTGATGTTTTACCTTTGCAGATATGTCAAATCTGTCCTCAAAACAGGATAAATTGCCTGCCTTGTTGTATAATCAGGCGTCTGTGGTGACTTCCTTGTTTGCATCTCATTTTCTCACTAGTACCTGTAGCCGCTCGCCCATTCCTCGCAACCCGTTGTGCTGTTATGATGTAGTTATTTTTGGATTTGCAGGATAAGTTGCACTATATGAGAAAATTCTTCATCATGGCACACTTGTTATATATTTATTTCTCTGAAAAATAATTACTGTATGTTTAACTGAACTGATGTAATATCCCGCATGCTTCAGTTTAGGTGAGTAAAATGTTAGTATTTATGTTACTTAGCACTAATTAGCAGGCGTCCGTGTGATACACCTGCACAGTCTATGGATGAAGTGTAACCCTATAACTAAGCACTGTAGCTTTTCATTCACATATGATCACCGCTTGAGAGCTCACAAGGTGATGGTAGGTGACGTCATCCTTAAAATAAAATGTATCTGTGAATATATGTTCTGTTTTTCATTATGGCACTCAGCCAGATCTTTAACAATATATCCATGTTTCCTCTTTGGGGTCAGTATAGTGTGTAACTAGTCTATTAGTGGGTGAAAAACATTCACAGTAACCATTTAGCCTCAATTTTTGCCCCTCACAAGGCCCTCGGGGCTTGACTGAGAGAGTTGGTTTTAAATAAAAATGAGACATGGGGAAATCTTTATGCTTATCAAAGAACACAAATTGGTTTCTGGTCAGCGTGCGAATGCATGTTTCACCTGAAACTGACAGAATGAATTCCGGTGTCTGCGATGTGTTAATGTGAGAAAGTGAGAAAAGGAGGGAAAGTAAAGGAGAAACTGCATTCATCTGAGCACAGGGCTGATCTGTCAAACTATATTCAGAGACTCTTTTAAAAAACATAGTGTAGCCTCTCCTTCTATTCTATACTCTGTTCACATTTTTCTTATTCTATCTCATTCTATGCTCCCCTGCATAATCTTCTCTGTCTCATCCTTTTCTTTGCCGTCATCCTCTGATTCCATTTCCCTCCCTTCTCGGCCTTCTTCATCTCCCTGTGTACTGCTCTATCTTCCATCTGCTCCCCCCCCCCCCCCCACCAACCCACCGGGCCCCCTCAGCCCCCCCCTCGTCATCGCTTTCCTTTCGTCTCGACACCTGACAGAGAGAGGATCCAGCAGTAAATCTCCTAAAGCACAGTCATCCACCATTGTTCACACCACAAAGCTGGAGAGGTAGAGAGAGAGTGAAGAAAGATAGTGAGATGGGCGAGGGAGACATTGAACGGTAGTTTGTTGAGAAGAAGAACAAAAGATACAAGATAACAAAAAGACAAACAGACACAAAATGGCCTGAGACGCAGGCGGTGGTGAGGGGGAAACAGACACTGATGGAAGTGCTAAAAGAATGATGGAAGGGAAGAGACAGTGCGGGAGGGAGATAAAGACACAAGCTTTCACTTACTGTAACTCACACAGAGCAGACAGTAGTCCATCCTTACACGCACACACACAGACACGCAGAGTGTGGCACTTAGCAAAATGATTAAAATTCCCTTTGGGTCAGAAGACATCCTTCCTGCCCAAGCAGAGAGGAATGTCTTGGACTAAGCTCCTTGGGCAAAAAGCTCAAACTTATGGAGGCCCACCACTCAGCTCTCGATGATTCACTTAAAGCTGCGAGTCTGCGCATGTATGTGTCAGCATGTACAGATTTGCGTACATGCATCTCTCGTCTGTGTGCTTTCATTTCTGTTTACGCACACAGATCTGTCCTTGTGCATGAGTCTACACTTGCATTCGTTTCTGTGTACTTGAGATTGTGTTTCTATGCGTGTGAGTATGTGTGACAGCGGGCTGGGCAGAGTGTCCATAGCCGGTGGTTTATGGCTGCTGAGGTCTGATTACATTGGTGTGACTGGAGGGGTGAGCAGACTGGTAGTTCTATCTGTCTTCTGTGTGGCTGACTGAACAGACATACAGCGAATGGAGGCGACTCAGCCAGAGACACTTGGCTTGCCTCCCAGAGATCTCGCAGAGTTACAGCCACATAATGGATTCACACAAGAACACACATCTGATTCATACTTGATTTGCAGGTTCTGTGTCTGTCTATGAATTGGATAATTATTTAAGTTGAAAGTGTTGACCCATAGTGACTGGGGAGTTCGACGCTTGTGTTTCACACATGCAAATCCATGCGTAACCACATTAAAATAACTACCTTTTCTTTAATGCTTCACACTGGAGTGGGTCCAGTGATCTCTCACAATCAAGTTGGGGTCAAGTAAGAGAAAATATTTTTATACAATAATAATAATTCATCATTCTGCTCTTACCTGACTGTGTTAGCAGGCAGGCAGCACTACCAGAAGCAGATAACCCTTGATTTATGACACTGAATCGAGATCTGAATATATTTACTGGTGAATAAAATTTCACAAGTCAGTTCTATGGGCAAGCACACAATATAATTCAAACAAGCAAATGAAAGAAACACTTGATTATCTTTGCTCTTCTGCACAGTATAAAGCATGCAGAACATCTCTATTCTATTCTAGATGATACTGGCTTGTCATAGATGGTTCTAAATGTTTAGTCGAATGATCATCTTACCTAATAATCTCTCATTTACTGAAACAGTTCTAATGTATAAAAGCAGCAAATAAGTGCTTTATTGAAGATGGAGATAGGAAATGCATGCAAATGTACACTAACTTTTAACTAACTTATTAAAAGTCAAAACAAACGCGCCTAATATTTTGTTTTCACAGATTTTTTTTTTTAACTTTTCAGAATTGCTCTCGCTACATTCAGTCTATCATTTTTAATTAACAGCCAATTTTTTGTGCCAGCAACTGCTTAAGTAAGCTCTTCTGTAGCAACTTGTATTACTTATGTAGTCTTATGTTAGATTTTGGACCAGGGAGTTTGGTTCACTTTCACTTTAGAGCAGCCTGAATGTTAAATTCAGTGCAGTTAAATTTTAGTTAGGAAAAAAAAAAGACTGAAACATTCTCAGGATCGCAGCAAGCCAAGCTAAGCTGTATTAATGACTGCTAAAGCAAAATGTTGGCAAGGTTGTACAGGTACCTGGAACATTTCAACTATGATTTTAATTACATTTCAGAGTACTGATGTGAGGGTCGGTCTGTTTTAACTTTGCTTAAAATAAAGGCAAGAAGTTGAAATTCCCTACAGCTGTTAGTTTCTTTTACATTTTTAGCGCATTAGCTGGAGCATCACTGGATCCCAGCGGTCATACATGAACCTTAAGTGTTAGTTGTTGCTACTGCAATAAACCTATTCCTACTTGTTAAGTAAACATGATCTAAAAATATATATGTTTTTGTGTTATTCTTTAAAAAAAATTCTATTCTATTCTATTCTGTTCTAATTAAGCCACTTCAAGTCAATTTAGTCCAAAGAGTCTGAGCTTTAAATGGAATGAGGTACTGTTTGGAGGTGGCCTTGCTTAATGATACCCATGGTGGATTTATGTAATACACAGAGGGATAAGGCAGAGGTAGCATGTTTTATCTTGCGACTATAAGTGTGCACTAGCAGACTGCTGAGAGAGGTAGAAGTGACAGAAAGAGGAGAGAGGGGCTGGTAGAGATTGTGAAAAGGGGGCAGGGGGGTGGAGGGTTGGGGGAGTGTTGAACAGAACAGAAGGCTAGATGTTGTTACATTTACTGAAAAACAGCTAAAAACCCTCTGTGCTCCGGAACTTTGAAGAAGAGAGAGGAGAAGGGACAAAGATTGGGCCAATAGATAGGCATGCATGAGAGAGCGAAGGTGAGAAATGAGAAGAGAAAAGAAGGGAAATAAATAGACACGAAACCAAGAGCAATTGAGATGGAGGGAGGGGGTGAAAGGTGGGAAGATGGACAGTGATGTATAGGTGTGCCGAGCGGTTGAAGCGCAGGTTTACTCCCAAGTGTGTGCAATGTATGAAATTAGAAAGAACAATGTGACGTAAAGTGATGAGGGAGACTCGGATGCCTGATGTTGTTTCTGTTCGCTTCCACTGCATCGGAAGGGAACACCTTCCACTAGTGTGTTTGTGTTTGACAGAGCGAGAGAGGAGAAAAAAAAGACAAGTAGGCAGCAAGAGAGGGTAATAAAAGGAAGATAATGAGAAGGGAAACTTGTGTGTGCATGCGTTTTGCGCGTGTTAATGTGCAATCGCATGTGCACGTGTGTATAAGTGAGTGCACGTGAGTGTGTATATTCGATTTCATGTGAATCCTAAATGTGGATGAAAACCAAGGCTTTAGGATTTTAATCAGCCCCATCTGAACGCTTTATGGCGAGTCTGAAAAGCTTTCATGTAGAGTTTCTCTCACGCTCACACACATACACACGTAGGCACACACAAACACACATAGCATTCCCTCATGCCTTCTGTTCTAAATTTACACCTAACACGAGCAGGAGAATGGGGGGAGAGGAGAAGCAAGGTAAGAGAGCGAAGAAAGAGAGTGGAGGAAGAGTGGTGGACAAAAGAAGTATGGGGGAGGGAAAAGGACACGAGCGAAGAGAAAGTGCACAGGGGAGGTAAAAGAAGTGTAGACAGAAATAAGAGGGGGAAGCAAATCTAAAAGGAGAGCAGAGGGGGGAAAAGAGAAAAGGAGAAGAGCCAAATTTGATTTAGACAGCGGCCAGGAGACTTGGAGAAAGGGAGGGATGGAGAAGTTCGATAGACTCGGGGAGAGAGGAAGGGAGAAGGACAGCGGTATATTAGTCAAGGTGTCCAGTCTATGTATTGCCTGCTGTGCAATACCACCCCTCTGATTTACTCTGCCGGGTGACTGATGAGAGGGAGGAAGAGAAGGAGGGATACAGAGATGAAGGGATGAGAGTGGAGGGAGGTCTCGCAACGAGCGTTTAGGCCAAATTAACGGCACCTCATAAATTAGACTAACAGCCAAATCGGAGGGGCTGGATGGGAGGGGCTGTGTTTGCGTGTGTGTGTGTGTGTGTGTGTGTGTGTGTGTGTGCGTGTGCAAGCGTGTTTTTGTATACACAACTAAGTATGCTTTGTGCATGTATAGTATGTGAATGATGACATGTCAAGAGGGAACAATTTGAACCAGTGCAAACAGATTACTCTGATAAAGCAGTGATATCCAGCCGCTTACTCATGCAAACACAATCTTCCCTTGATTACTGAACACACTGAAGCCTTTTCTCCTGCACGGTGCGCTCGTAAACTGAAACACTGTTACACATCGAGGATGCTGAATTTAAGTTGCCCACCTTTTTCACTAATAGTACGCTTTACCGTAAAGCAGAACAAATGTGAGATGCATTAGACTAAAAAAAACAAATTAACTGAATTACATGAATGATGTTTCGTTAATAAAATAGCGAGGACATATTAAATGTAAACGAAACTCACTGCCTGTGCAAAATGTTCAGAGACAATTCAGTTTGGTTTTATTTATATGGCTCCATATTGTAAGGTAAAGATAATAATGTACAATAAAACAGAGAAACAGTAGGAAGGAAAAACTCCCTTTTAACAGGAAGAAACCTCTGACAGAACCAGGCTCAGGGAGGGGGTGGCCATCTGTCGCGACCGGTTGGGGGTGATGGGAGGAAGACATGATGAAAAACACTCTGAGGAAGAGAGCCAGAGATTAATAATAACTAATGAGTGGTGTGTAAGCACATAGTGAATACGTAAAGATGAATACATCAGTTAGATGTTCACCTTTTCATTTTGTATAACACCTTCGCTCCTAGCAGCTAAAGAATAAAAAATGCTTTCACAGGCTTGTTAAGGTACTCGATCAGGGGGAAGTCGAGTTCTGGGTTGAATGCTGAAAATTACGATGATTTCTCCAGAAATTAACCATTAACCCAGACTGTGCTCTCAGGTCTCTTCTGTGTCTAGTTATCTCCCCCCTGCCTACTTTTTCTTATATAGTAGTACGACATCACACTCCAACGTTGTTATGACTCCAGTGAATCAAATAAAGACAACAGATACATTTAGACCTTTTCAAAGCTGTTAGAAGTATATTTTATGGGTGATGGGGGTTACAGCTGGGGATGTTCACCTCATATAAGGCTTGGTGCAATTTTCACCCCCCGTTATATAATATATGTTTTATCCTACCTTTCAAGCTACACACAGCATAAATCCCACCTCGTATACATTATTTATGTCACTCCCTTTACATTCTAAAGAAATGTTAACTCTGTCAGAAGTGCAAGCACTTGCCGATCGTTGTGTGATTACAGTACTGCTGGACAGAGTGAGATACTAACACAAAAACACACACACACACACGCACTTATGCACACACACTAACCCACCCACACACCAATCTTGGCAGTGTAGAGTTGATGTTCAGAGTGATTAAAGTGGCATGCTTCTGAGTGTGTCACCTGGGTGCTGCTGTATCTTAAATCAGGACAGTGGGGCTCAGATTGGGTATTGACTGGCCTGCAGAAGTCTCCATCCATCACGCTGAGAAACGATAGCAGCGAGGCCGCCCTGATGTAGCCATATACCACTGATGTTGCTCGCTGGCTGGCTCAGGTGACGTAAGGTTAGGGTTATGGCACAGACCCTTATTTATACTGCGTGGTGCGCAGGCAGAGAAGTGAAGCACACGGCCAGATGTGGACTGACAGGCAACGCGTCTGCCGTCAAGATACGGATAAGCACATGTTCACAAGCTAACGCGAAGGCAAGCGTACCTGTGACAAGCACAGGCTGACAAACACATGCTCAGACATGCAGCAGTTATAAGAGATAAGGCTTCCTGTTCTGTCTCCATCCTGTTGTCTCTCACTCTCAGTGACATAAACATACACGCACAGACGAGCACATGCACACACACATGCACAGACGTAACTCTCTGTCTTGAGGGTCTGAGCAGCATCTTTTGACTGTGTGCCTAATGATAATAAATGAGCCATCATGGGTGGGGAGGGAGGCACTAAGTCATCCCCTTCATCGACAGGAGGAAGACTGGGAGCCCCAAGGTCACCCCACTGTCAGCATCACTCTCCCTAATGACTTCTCCTGCTCCAGCACATACACACATGCATGTGCACATACATCGGCACACACAAAGTGCACCCCACCATGTTCACAGTCACATACCTCTCACCTACACATGTGCATATAAACAGAGATGTGCACACACAAAGAGTGTTATAGTAGCAGGAGTTGTATAGCAGAGCTGAATATCGCAAGGAAGGGTATTAAGCATGCAAGTCCGACATGAGGCTTTTATTTTGAAAATGTTATTTTTCTTTCATTACTTTCATTTGGGATTAAAAATATCATTTAACTTAAACAAAGTTAATGTTTTGATACTAGACGTACCTGGGACATAGTGTCAGGCAGGGCAAGCATTTCAGCCAGTGAGTATATGTTAAAGGAGAGTCTGAGGAGTTTTAAAGATGTGAAAAGTTCATATGGTCACATAACAGGTTAGATTAGAACATTTCTGAGAAGTCAGAAAAGGTCAGCTGAATTTGCAATATCAAAATGTGTGTTACTAATCTTGTAATCTTGTTAATTACCTAACACTAAGCCCCCCTACACCTGATATTTATCTTCTGACCTTTTGGATTGTGAATCCCCAGGCTGCAAAACACTTCTCTAATTTTCTATAATTTCCTTAAAATGCACAAATTTCCTTCTTTTTCTACTCAAAAACATTTTTAACAGTCTATCAGTCCATTACCGTGTTAAGTGAGGCACACTGTACCACTGCCTTCATGGTGCAATGTTTGCAGAATATCACCAAGCAGCTTTCCCCTTTAGCAAAACAGCGCTCGATCAGATCAGGAAAGAGGAAGACAAGCAGTGGATAACTGAAACATGTCTCTATAACCTTCCTGACCCTCCTGACTTCCATCCCTCTCCCTAATGAGCTGCCATGCACTGTCATCTCTCAGAGGCACAGATCAGAATTCAAATCCATAGAGGGTGGCCAAGTGAATTCTTCCAGCCAAAAGAGACGAACTAAAGCATTCCAAACCAGCGAACGTTATTAGCGCTGTACTAAAAATGTAAATTTGTGGGAGAGATGAGGCATCAGTAGACACAATGGAGAAATGAATAGGAACGTATAACGCCTTCACTTTTAACTGTGGGAATTTTTTCACACACAAGCACGTGCACATGCACATGCATGCATACATGCACGGGCACACGCTTACATACGTTGCACGTTTAGGCTGGAGCTGTAGAAAGCTAATTTGCACCACATTGAAATGCATCTCAATTAAAGAGAAACACATCGAGGTGCCAGGGGAGGAGAGAGATGTGAGAGAACGGGAGGGAGGAACGGGGTGTGAAACAGATAGTGTGTGAGAGTATGAGAGTAATAGAAGGCTGGGTGGATTGGGGGGTGGGGGGGTGGATGAGCTCAACTGGCAAGGGAAGAAGAGAGGGAGAGGAAAAACAGAGGAAGAGAGAGTATTTTCATCTCCTTCTCTTGGAAAAACATCTCATTTTGGGATGAATCAGATTTAGAAAGGGTGTTAGGAGGTTCAGGCGCAGCTAAAATCCTAACTAACTTCAGCCTCGTTATCACCACCTCTTTGGTTTGGTGCCAGCACGCCAGGGCTGTCCCTGCAAAAACTGTGTGTGTCCGTGTGAGTATGACTGTGTTTGTACTCAGATATTTTTAAGCCCAAGGCCATGTTCTGTTTGACAGAATGGGTGGAGGATAAGCAAAAGACACAATGAGGTTTTACCTAAGTATGTAACCAAATGTGACTGTGTGCCTGCATCAATGAGTTTTTGGTGTTAAATTCTTCATTCCTCGTTGTCATATTTGTCCATGCTGAAAATTAGATAATGCACATAAGTACATGTGTGTGTGCGCTGTTATGTGTGATTTAGTAAGTGTGCATCCGAGAGAACAAACAACATCCGGAGGAAAGGAAAAAAAGAAAAACATACCCAATCTGTCACATGGAAAAAAATCAGGATTTGCTTTGTATGCCTCTACCATTTTGCATGGGTTGTCATGTTCTAAAAAAACTGTGGTGATGCTCTCAGCCCACCGTCTTAATAACGCCACCAAATACAAGCAGGGACATTTGTCTTGCTGTCAAGATACTTAACTTCTTCCTTTAACCTGGTGTTTGCCTCCGCTCAAAGACACTAGAACTTGCACATATCTCAAAATGAAAAGCACTGTGGGAAATGAAGTGCTTTTAATCTTCTTCTGTTTTAAGATGTAGTGCATTACCATCACAGCATCATAACCGTGATGTAAATATACCTACCTCCTTCAGCGTGAGCGATAATCAACTGGTCAGCATTATAGCTATCATTAAGAAGAACCACAATAGGACTGCCATCATCATCATCATCTTGACTGCCATCAGCGGCAGCATATCAGCACATCATCTGAGACTACATCTCATTTTCACCTGACGAAAAAAAAACTGATGGGGGTTATAAAGGCTAAATGTTTGGCTCGTTGCATGATTGCCTGTCCACGTCTACAATGAGGTTCAAATTCTCCACTGAAACATCTGTGTGAATCCCAGAACTGAAACTCATCTAAACAGAGTGCAGGAGGCAAATTGAGGAGGTACGACAGAGGACACTTTCCCACTGAAATGAATTTTCTTTGATACATTATTACTGTTACGGTAAATGTAGCTAGACAACACGAAATAAATTCTGATTATTGAATATCCTGAGCCCGCCGAGCGGCGGCAAGACGGTAGCCTTCGTGCGTTTTCACCTCGGCTTTTCGGCCAGTGAAGCGTAAGTGCAAGTGAACCCGGCACTTTCCACTCATGTCACCTAAGTTACAAGCTGCCTTCATATGTGTTTAAATCTATGCTCTTGTTTGGTCAGTCCTCTTAGCCTCTTCTTGTTTATGCTTGCAGGTTGTGTAGCTAAAATAAGCAGTGGCCTTCTTTCATATACACCTCAAGCTGGTGACAAGCATGTCAAAGCCAAAAGAACCAAGTTTGTTTCAGTGAAGACCCTGACAGCTAAATATATAAATATATAGGCTAAAAAGAAAAACTGCTTACATGGGTTTTCTTTTTTCCTTCAATACTTTGAGTTAGCATAATCTCTCCCCCTCTCTCTCCTTCTCTCTGTCCCTCTTTTCTTTATGCTCACTTATTCTTTCCTTGCACACACATGACTGAGCAGATCCGGCTCACACAAACAGCCACTAAGACGCACACACATCGGGGCACACACATTCTGGGTTGCATGCTTCACAATGACAGCCCCATACTGTACTCGGACAATAAACCACATCAGAAAACTACTCAGACAACCTCTGAAGGCACTTTGTCTTGTCTTCTGTGTCTTTATGGCCTCTCAATCTGGCCTTGATGACACCGCTTATGAGCCTTTAAGCAGCCCTCTGTTGTGCATGGCCTGACAGATAGAGTTGTCATTACATTAAGTAGGGACTCTCTATTAGTGCAAATGGTGGCACATAACCAGATAATCGGCTGTGGACAGCAAGTGTGGCTATGTGGGAGGTGAGATGCTAACGGATGGTGTGTGGGAGAGTAATGTTTTATGTTGGAGGAAGTGTGATATTTCCATTATAGACAAGCTTAATTGATAAACAGGACAATAAAAGCAGAAAATGGCCTCATAGATTTGTGCCTACAGCACAGGCAGTTGTACTGTAGGATGTCACTATATATATAATGAGTAGTAATGGCACTGACAATAATAGCATATTAAGTAGAGGCTTTAGAACACTATCAGATAATGTCATCATTGTAGGGAATAAAAAGACTAATAAAATCCCCCTCATAAAAAGGGGGGAAGCAGCGCTTTCCCTGAGGGATCCCTGCGTTCCTTTCTTCTCACACTCCTCACTCATCTCACCTAATCTGCCCCCCACCCCCCAACTCCCTCACCCGGCCGGCTGTATTTTACTCTCACCGCCGTCCGTGAGTGGAATACTGACACCACTTCTAATTGTCACAAATAGCCACGTTTAAGTCCCATGCATAATAAGCGAGAAGTTAAAATGTAGAGGGAGCAGCGGAGGAGCTGCGCTGCACACGCTCGTTTTCCGCTTTTGGCACAAAAAGACAAAACACTTCTTGAAGTATCTGATGGTAATTATTAAAAGAATAAACCAAAAATAAAAAGACAAAAGTACTCGGTGTTTCAACACACTGCCGATATGGACCATTACAGCGAACCAGAATGGGGCACTTTGGGATGTTTTCCGCAAAAAATGAGGAAGGAAAAAAAATCAAGCAACAATTCCGGTCAAAGTGTACTCACCACAATATCCAGATCAGCGCGCGGTGTATGGAGAATCCCGAGGAGTTTCCCGTGTCTTTCTTCGCCCCAAGTTGAAGACAGCGATCAGATGCGGTCCCACAGTCCCGACTAAACTGCAAAGAGAAAAGGTAAGACCACATTGACAAAAAAGCACGTCAGCCAGATTCCCACATCTCGGGCGGCAATCGAGGTCAATCTCCCCCCACCTACCCACCCGAAAAGTAGATCAATAATTACACACGTATAGCTTTGTAATCCGGGGCTGTACCTCTTAAATGAGGCGGGATGACCACCAGAGAGTAAAAGAGACCGTTAAAGGACCGGGAAAGGCAGCGGCTGTCAGATTTGACTTCAAACTGATGCTGACGATGCGCACAGAGATAAGCTCCGGAGGGGAGAGAGAGAAAGAGAGAGCGAGAGAGGGAGAGAGAGAGAACGAGAGAGAGAGAGAGAGAGAGACGAGCCCACGGAAGTGAATTATAAAAATTCACCACTTGAAAGTTTCTCTAGTAGGTCGAAATATGAGCACAGAACATCTTTGCTCCAGAAATGATATCCCAGGAGCCGATGGAAGGTCTTAAAACATTATTTCCAATTCGACTCGGGCATGTTTAGGGTTGCACTAAAAATGCTACAAGAATAATAATAGTAATAATAATAATAGTAATAGTCAATATGCACGCTCTAACCACAAGGGGCTGATGGTCTTGCCAAACACACACAGACACACACACAGATTAGCAATAATTATACAGCCTGCCAATTATTTCCCTTACACAGAAAGTCTGACTTGGATAACACAAGAAGGGAGAACGAGAGAGATAAAGAGTAGTAATAACTATATTTTATACACAATTCATGTTCTAAAAGATACAAATGTTGCTTTAGAGAAATCTGGGATCTTTCAGTAAACCTTTTGTACCTCAGTTGATGAAAGTTCTGGTGTCAAAAAAAAGTTTTAAAAAAGTAAAACACAAATCACAAATGCACTGTCTTAAATATTTACATATACATTATAATCATGTAATCATGTGAAACAGACAGTACACCCTCTTTCTGTTCTAAGACTTTATCTATCAGGACATAAAAGGGAAAAATTAGAGTCTTATCAGGTTATCATACGTTATGCTTATTTAATCAACAAAAACTAAGCCAAAATCCGGACGGGGGGGGGGGGGGGGGGGGGGGGGCAGAGTGCATGCTATGGTTTGTAGAACCACCTTTAGCAGCAATAACTTGAAATAATGGGTTTCTGTATGACTTTATCAATCTCTCACATTGCTGTGGAGAAATTTTGGCCGACACGTCTTGACAACATTGCTTGAGTTTATTGAGGCTTGTGGACATTCATGTATGCACAGCTCTCATAGGGCCCTGCCACCGCTTGTCAATGAGGTCGAGTTCTGGACTTTGACTGGGCCATTGAAACACCTTGATGCTTTTGCAGCTGTCACTGATTTGCTGCTGTGCTTGGAACCATTGTCCTGTTTTGTCACTTTCCGCCAAGTTTTATCTGTCAAGCAGATGGCCTCACATTTGTGGAGCTGTGCACTATGGCCAAGCATCTCCACTTTGGTCTCGTCTATCCAAAGGACATTGTTCCAGAAGTTTAGTGGTTTGTTCACATGCATCTCTGCAAACGTAAGCCATGCTGCTGCATTTTGTTTGGAGAGAAGAGTCTTTTTCCTGGCAGCCTCTCCAAACCAACCATACGTGCATAGTCTTTCTAATTGTACTGTCATGAACTTTGACATTTCACTTGCTAACTGAGACCTGTAGAGTCTGAGATGTAGCGTTTGGGTTTTTGCAATTTCTCTGAGCATTGCTGCGTAAGACCTTGGGGTGAATTTGCTGGGATGTCCACTCCTGGGAAGATTGTCAGCTATACTGAATGTTTTGTGAACAATCACTCTCACTGTAGAATGATGGACTTGAAATTGTTTGGAAATGGCCTTATAACCCTTCTCAGATCGATGGACAGCAACAATTTCTAGGATCATTGCTGATGTTTTTCATCCTTGGCATTGTGTTAACACACAGTCGAATGCTCCAGACCATGATCAGTACAGCATCTGACTGCTGCTTACCCTCTTAAATCCACCAAAATCTATAACAGGGGCACTTCATTTTAAACACCATTTTGCCCTAATTTTCACTAAATAAATAATAATACAGTGTAATATATCATGTGTTGATGTTCATCAGAGGTTGTATTTACCCAGTTCTAAGACCAGCTGAGGGCCAGATGATTTTAAGACAGCTTGAGGGCCACAACTACACATTTTACATGAAGGAAATCCTGTGTGTACATGACAAATGCAAGAAAACAAACACATGGTGTCACAGCCACAATGTATATCAAATGCTGTATATGCTTAAATTATTCACACCCATTATTCACACCTTCATACAAGCTTAAAGCGATTACTTCCAAAAATGCCCCATGTAAAAATGTGTTTCATTTATCTGACTGTCATCCCCACCCCACAGGTGATACTTTATATCTCCCTCTGGGCTTGACTGTTGTTCCACAGCCAAAGGCGGGATCCCCAGAGAACAAACAGATCTTTGTACTGTGGTCAAAAACTGCAGAATTATTACAGGGGTATAACAATGATAGCAGGATGTAAAAGCTACAAAAATATGTGTAGGTGTATTATTTCATTTTCAAACAGATTCTTTTTTGGTGTGAGACAACAGTACCAACTGCTGTTATGTATTTTATTGTACTAGCACTATTTTTTTATTTGACTTTTGAATTACACTTTCATATATTTAAAAAAAAAATGTGCCCGCAGATGATTTGTCTCCTGCTATATCTCGTGAACATTCTTTTTTTTTCCTGTTTCTTTTTATAAGAATGCACTGTGACAGCTGCTAGTCACAGTAGTAGAGTGGCAATGTGAATAAGGATGAAATGAATAAAATAAAAGAAAAAGGAGAGAGAGGACGGAGAGAAAATGGAAAGAAGAAGAGGAAGAGGAAGAGTTGGGTCCAAGATGAGATCCGTGACCCTCTCATCCTACTTTTCCTGTCTAAAGAAAGAATGGGAGAGGAGAAATGAGGAGGAGGAGAATTATTCCAAGTGCTGATTCTTGTTCTTTTCATATCTCATTCCTGACTCACCACTTCATCTGTCCACCTACCCCAGCTTGCTTTTCCTGTTTCTCTCTCTGTCTTGATTCTGTGTGCCTCTCTACCACTCGCTCTCATCTGTCCTTCCTTCCTTGCGTTCTTACTCTCTTACAAGGAGCATCACTTGTTTGTTCATACACCCAAATGTCTGCAACATCCTGTTCTCTATTTACAGAGCATGTGGGATGAAATGTGCGTGTTTGCATGTGTGTGTGTGTGCGCGCGCACATGTGTTTGTGTATGTGCGAGTCAGCTTTGTACTTGTATAACTCTCTGTATTCTTACGTATAGGTTCAGTATGCAGATACATTGTACTGTTGTTTTTATTTATCTTTGCCTTAACAGTATGGCCCATCCATCCATCCATCCATCCATCCATCCATCCATCCATCCATCCATCCATCCATCCATCCATCCATCAACACCAATAGCAGAGTATGAAATCCAATTAATAACAATTTGGTTCCTTTTATTCAAGCTCAAGCCATTTAATTTCAATTCAGTCGTACTTTACTGTTCATTCAACGTCCCTGAGGGTCTAGCGTGTGGATGCATACCTACATACATATGTGCAAGAAGATATGAGGCTCCATTAGAAGTATTTAAACTTTTGAGACTTCAGCTGTTTGAAATCTAAAGTCACAGTTGAACTTGTTAATAAAAGTGTTCTTTGAGCAGAAATTGTATCCGTGTCTCCACTTTACCTGTCTGACGGTGACATATTTCTATTGGTTGTCATGATGTTTTTGGCTTTGCTATTGCCAAATTGTGCTCACTGAGCGTGCACTTGTTCAGGAGCTGTCTCTGTTGTTTGCATTTTTTTCATCCCGGGTAGTAGAGAGATGTTCTGCCAATTTATAATGTTTTTTGGGGCAAATAACATTGTGATCTGCTTTGCCTCTTAGTTTCTTCTTCCGACTATTCTACTTATAGCATTTTTTTTACATTACACTGTAATTTGGTTTCATTCTGATAGGTGTTTTTTTTTTAAAAAGCAGTATTGTGAGATGATTCAAAGGGGAGAAAGAGCTGAGATAAGGGACTCTCCTGGGCTCAGCTCTTGGGTTAGGAGGGGTTTTGAAAGGGATGTGTGTGTATAAGGTGATTAAAACATCCGAGTGCTCTCTTTTGAATGAAAACTGTCAGTGTATGACTGCATTATTCTGCTTTTTTAAACATGTTTTTTTGCATTGTACAATAAGCAGGAGTGTGAAAATGATTATATTCTGTAATTAGAGCTCTGTAGGTTCCACAACATATGTACAGCTCTCTGTTTTTAATGAAATTAAACTTTACCAAGAGAGACAATAGTGTTAAGATATATTCACTGTAAGTGAATCAAAGAGTCAAGTGATTGATTACATACTTGGCTAATCAATGAAGTCATCTTAATTTCTCCTTGAAAGGACACACAATGGAAGTCGTACAGAAGGGCAGAAGTGCACATTAAAAGCTTTTACTTTTTGGATTTCTTATTCTTTTCCTTGATAAAGCTGTGTTGGCTTCAGAGCGGTTTATTTAAGACACTCTGGGACTCAACTCTTCAGTAGATTTAGGTCTAAACCTGGATTTCAAGGTGAAGAATCTTATTGCTATGCGCCTACTGTTGCACTCCAATCCATCAGTCCATCTTCTTTCTCTTTCATGAAATACCCAAATAATAAGCGGTAATTCGTTGCTCATGCTTCAGCTGTAGTTGAGTATGCAATGAGTGTGCTATATGTTTTGTATAAAAATAGGACAAGAGCAATTTCACCTTTTGGGTTACATAAACCAGTATGTGCGTTTTGTACATACAAAACACTCTTAAAACAATTTAATCTGCTCAGTGAAGAATATTCTGTTATAGATTGTTTTTTTTCTATAAAGTAGCATAAATAAGGTCAAAATTTCAATTTTCTCCACAATACCTTTGAATAGGACTCATTGGAAGACTATTAAAGCTGTATAGAGACAAACTCCCCATCCCTCTGCCTTAATTATCCATCCCCTGGGCTTCCATCATTAAGGCAAGCCAGACACTGGGACATATTTGGCATTATATTTTTAATGCTACAACAACCGGCTCAGCAAAAACCCACCACAGATTATTCACAGTGTGTGTCTTGGCTCGGCTCCATATACTGTGACACATTATTATACTTTATTCCCCTTTTCTTCCTTCTCCTTTTTCTTCCCTCCTCATCTCCTCCCCTTCCTCTACATTCACCTCCTCCCTTCCTCCATCTTCCCGTTCCCTCTTCAGATGCTTTTCTTGTCCTCCGTGGAATCCAAAAAGGAAAGAACAAAGCCCTGTCATACATGTTCTGTCGATTCACTTACAACGTCTGTATTGCTGTGCGCGTGTATCTGTGCTGTGCGAGTGGGGCTGACTGTGCATTGTATGTGTGCCAGTTGTTTGTGTACCTCTCCGTGTGCAGCAGGAAATTCAAAAACTAGGCCATATCGACCACCCAGGGGTTTGAAAGCTCAGGGGGTACCAAAGCAACATGGTTTAAGTAAGAAAAAAATGTTTCAAACGCCATAAAAGGGGAAAAGAGACAACGCATGTGCACATTCTCACGCATGCGAGCAAATATGCGCGCACACACACACACACAGAGAAACGGGCACCCCTCCCATCTGATAGACCTCTGGCTTATGTTGTATTCACAGTAACATCAAGCATGTTATCACACACATATCGAGATAAGCACCTTTATATATTTATATGTTAGCCTTCCAGCTTACACTGGTGGCCAGCCATTTTTTGTATAGATTAGGGTCTCTCCTGCTGACAGCCTTTGAGGAATAAGCAGCAGATCCTGTCACTATTGATCCAATTCAGAGTGTATGGGATATGAATGGGACCAAGCCTTTTGTGGTTGGATGGGTTAAGTAAAAAGTTTTTGTTGTGTGTTTGCAAAAGTTTTATAGGTATAAAATTCTGGTGTATTTTTCTTCTTCTTTTTTTGGCATTTGTTATTTTTTAAAATATGAAATATTTGGTGGGAGGAAATTTTGCTTTGGCAAACATTTAACCTCTCAGACAATTATTCCAAACCTATAATGCCAGAGGTTGTTTATGTGTAAGAAGGTGAAGTGGGGGTGAGTTTTAAGAACATCTCTAGATGAATCTGAAAATCGATAATGCCATTAATATGAGCCCGTATCCTGTGCTGCCACTACAGTTCATCACCTCCCAACTGCTACTCCATTTAGATATTGATTATGTCATTTCACTGTTGACCCTAAGACCTTAGTTACTGAGTCAGCGGAAAATAAAAGCCTAATGGGACCTTAAACTGTAAGGACAAGTCAATCTGTTGGATATAGAAGATTAAAGTAAATATTTACAATATCATCTTTCAGCTGAGGAAGAGGAGGGAGCACCTTAACACCATAAGTAATCCTGAAGATTGCAGACTGTACTTTCTTTTCAACTAAACCAAAGATTAATAAGATTTATAGTATTTTGTTTCTTGTGTACTGAAATTTACTGCAAAGAACTTGATTAATAAATCCAAAATTACTGATTGCTTTCTTGATTTTCAACCATACATACTTTCCGGGTCAAATCTGACCCATTTTAGCATTTGATTTGAAAATTAATTTTGATTCCCCAACTCTCTGTGTGTGTGTGTGTAGCACATGAAATATAACTAAATAATCTAACAATAAGCAAGTTAAAATTATTACAATTTATTAGAAGCTAACTGAGTTTAAACTAACTGAGATTCAAACAGAAATAAAAAAATAGGGTTTGGAGAAGGTTATAAGAGTATAAAGGCAACTGAGCTGCTATTTCAATGAGTGTGGTAAATACAGATACACGTCTAATTTCCACACACACTGAAAAAAAGGGATTGGCCAGCTCTTGGATTTACATAAGCATCTTGCGTGTATTTAACACAATTGCCTCATGCTTTAAAGTTAAGTGTAACTATATAGTGTAGAAACTACATGATATGCAGAGAGGGTAGATTAAATTGTTCATATCATGTTCAAGTGAAGTAAGTCAATAATATAGCAATGTTAAATCCCGCGACACTGCACGGGATTTCAGTCTCGCACTCTTTGGATCGTGGTTTGAGGAAGGCATCCATCTCAGTCAAGTCAAGCAGCCACCTCTACTTTTTTTGGTATACCAAAAAAAGTAAATTGGGTGGTTGTTACATTAAAAAAGTCTACCTTGTAATTTGAACACAATAATTTCATGTTTCTATGAACGTAATTAAATCATGAAGGATCTGTACGAAATTCAACAACTTAATTTGTTCTTGTTGAGATGACATGATACAATCTAGTAAGAGTGGTTAGTTGCTGAACTCATGAAATTCACAGGATCGCACAAGATTTCAAACTGCAAGAAAATCAGTGGAGTTATAAGAGGCAGAGAACTACACACACACCACGTGCATGCTATTGCTATTTATTGTGGATTAACCTGTCAAGGACAAAAACAAAAAAATTCTGCATCAAATACAGGAAATCATAGCTTTCCTGTATTTCCTAGATTGTTGGCATGGTGGTTAGTGCTGTTGCTTCATAGTAAGAAGGTCCTGGGTTCAAATCCACATTCTGGCTAGTTTGCAGTGGCTTCTCCCTGGGTATTCTGGTTTCCTCCCACAGTTAAAAGTCATGCAGTTATTAGAGTTAGGGTTAACTGGTGATTCTAAATTACCCGTGAATGTAAGTGCACGTGGTTGTTTGTTTCTATGTGATAGACTGGTGAGCTGTCCAGGGTGTACCCTGCCTCGTAACCTATCACTTCAGGGTTATTTCCCAGCTCTCCTGCAACCCGGAGAATGGTAGTCATTGTAAATCCATTCAATTTTTATGGTAACCTGGATCTAGACTTTGTTGAACATTATGTAATATGAAGACAACATGTAGTATTTAAGTGACCAAGTAGTACTGGGGTAAAAGTTATTGAATAGTGTTGAAATAAAATGACAAAATTGTGAAGGATTAAAATATTCCAAGAGCTCAACTTACTTCATCTAAACATGTTTCAATTGCGTTTTAGGAACACAAAATGCACATGTTTATTGAATATGAAAAAGTTGTGTTGATTTAACTCAGTTGTTTAAGTTTCTGCCAAAGCAAAACATTTGTGTGCAACAAATGTCCACTATTGAATCAAGTAAATCCAACATGGCCTTTTTTTCAGTGCATGCAAGGTTTCTTAACACAGCTTTCATTGCACATACTAGTTAGAAATATTTATTTTATGTTTTATTTTTGGTGTAAACTAATGTAAGAGTAATAATTGTATATGTAGTTCTGAGGATTTCTGGTAACAATAGTGAGGAGAATATTCATCCATGTCAGAAAGGCTATTTAAATGTTCTTAAGTGATATGTAGCTTAGAGTGGTAGCAATTTGTCTTCTGTACTTGTTATCATAAGCAATACAAGCCTTTAGTCTATATCTTTTAATGTTCCTAAAACTCCATGCACATACTACAGTATTATTTTATGGAAGCCCGCTTCCACCACTAAAAATAATTTCAACTTATTAACTCAAAATTTAGAGAAAAGCAACTCAAAATTTCCAATCAGTAATGAATGACATCATTTCCTTCCTTCCTCAGCTACAACTGCTACAGCTAAGCTACCAATATTACAGCCGGTCATGAATGCACAAATTGCTGAGTATTTTCAGGGTGGCTTCACAAATGATGAAATCCTTGTAATATAAGCTGAACCACATGGCGTTACAATGTGCATTCCTCTGCACCATATCCTTCTGGGTAACAAGAAAACGACATCATTCACGTCATTCATTGGCAGCGCTAACTCAAAATTTTGAGTTACTTTTTTCAAAATTTTGAGGCAGTAAGTCAAAATTTCAAGGTGCTTTTCTCAAAATTTTGACTTATTAACTTGAAACTTAGAGAAAGATAACTCGAAATTTCGAATTATGGATACTTTTTTTTTCATGGTGGAAACGGGTTTACATACTATTTGGCCTATTTTTTGCAGTGTGGCCATGAAATTAAAATTATATTATAGTTTTATAAGGTGACATTATATCATATATAATTCAGCTTTTGTGGATATAAATTAGGTGTTATTGTTGTGAAATTAAAAGAATGATAAGAGTGCTTTTATAAGGTCTAAAGCTCGATAAATGCTAAGAAACAGGCAACTTTGACTTGTTGCTAAGTGGCTGCTATTCAACCTGACAATGTCATAATATCTGATGTATCTAAGAAGCTTCAGGGCCCTAAGATGGGTGCCAAACTTGGTTTCTCAACTCCTGATTGTGTAGGAGTTGGTGTCATAATCACAAGAATGATTGAACTCAATAGTAAAACCATGAAGACCAACACAAGTTTAACTCTTCTACCGACACAAGCAAGGAATATTGTCTGTATACAGGCGAGTGTAATGCAGGTGAGCGTTTGCAGCACAGGAAGGGGCTGAGGAGCGTAGCGCCAGAGCTCTGTGACAGGGGAGATCACGGGTTAGTGATGTTTCAGTAAGTCTGAGGATTGAATTGTGTATTTTGGAATTGGCTCGAGTTCTTACTTGAGTCCTTTTATTGAATTGCTCATAGGGGAGTCAGGTGACTGTTCGGGAAGACTGAAGTGGCAGAGAGTGGTCGTACGGGTGAGCTTTCCAAGGTGAGTATTGATGAGGGATTGCAAGGTTTTGGTCTGCAGGTAAGTCCAACTTGAAGCAGAGGGTTTTTGAAGGATTTCTTCAAGTTGCAAGAAACTTGAATCCAGCCAAAGCCCACACACTGGAGAAAAACATAACAAGGGTGACAATGATGTGGCAAAGAGTGAAGGTTTCATCTGGCTTTTTATCCAGAGGAGTGATGAGTATACGGGAAGCACGTCTTTAGACTAGATCAGATCGTAAGGGAGCCCCGCCCAAGGATGGACTATTCCGAAACTAGAACTGAGAGCGACAGGTAGAGTGGGAGAAAAAAGCAGGAAAGCGGGAATTAATAGAACAGGGACAGACACCCAGAGATTTCATGTATTGAGAAGATGGCCAGTTAGCTTAGATCAAAATGAGTTTTAGCTATCTAGCTTCAAAATAAGTTGGTAGCTAGCTTATGTAAACAACGTGACAAAGTGCTTACTCAGAAATTAGTCCACCTCAGTGCTAAAGCATTTGTCCACTGCCTGTTCTGTGTCTTAACTTGAGGTCACAACACAAATCAAACTGACAGACATGTCACAGGACAAGATTCACGGGAGTAAATAATACATTTCATCAGCTGCTTCAGTTCCATGGCCCTCATATGGAAATTTATCACAGCAGACATTTTGACTTGTCACAGCAGGAAAAGCGCGGGTGGAATTAATAACACTACTGCTGACTCAGTTCCATTAAGGATCGCAGTACGGCATGGCAGTAAACCAGCATGCATGAATGCAGGATCTTCCTTAACTGAAATACTGTAAAATACACCTTCGACTTCCCTGCTATGACATGTCGACATGTCTGCAAGTAAAGAAAAAAAAAAAAAAAGCTGGCACGGTGTGACACTACCATATCTTCCTGGGAGTCACCTAAAGAATATTTTTATCTGTTTTCACCCGCTTCTTTCATCATAATACCCGGTGAGAACAAATGTAAAGTTTGAGGGTGGTTTCATGTCACGGGGACTTATTAATTTATTAATTTAGGTTTTTACTTTCCCAGCAGATGCACAGTAGACAGAATGTGGTGTTTATGTAAAGTCTTGGTGTGAAGGCCCGGGTTTATGGTGGGTTTCAGAGCACGGTTTCTTCATACCACGCGCCTCCTTCTTTTATAGGAATAATTAATCATAATGTATGGGAAAAAATATAAAAACTGTTGGACTGAATAGGCTTTAATAAATATCCTTTTTTTAATGCTCTCTTTGTTGAGTTTGCAATGTTCTGGTGCTGATTTCTGAGCCAACCACAGGCCTCTCTCTAGTGTCCTTTCTCTGAATTTCGGTGCAATAGCTGACCCACTATGAGTATCGTCAATCTAATGAATTTATTATTTCCCAAAAAAACCTTACAAACTTACCTTTTATTTAAAATTGCACATTCCATTCTCATCGATCATTCATCACATACTATCTTCTTCAGGATCCTGTTCTCACTATTTTAATGCAAGGCCCTTAGAGTCTTTTTCCGATGCACCAAGACAGCGCTTTAGCATAATTTTCCGGCACGAGGAAGAATATCAACCTGCAAACCTTGTTTTTACTTTGACCTATCTCTTACCTTTTCTGTCACCGTATTGTTAGGTGTAAGCACTAAAATGAAGTGGTTAAATTGAAGAAAATAACATGGTTTGGTTTAAAACAAACTAGTTCATTAATTTGACCGTGCAAAGATAAACAGGATCTGCAACTTTAATCTACAACAAGCTTCTCCGGTAGATCATTTTTGATCATCTATTTCTTTGGCATCTATTTCAGTAGTTAAAGGAATCCTACTGAACTCTGTCAGACTGGATCTATTATCTTGAAAGCTTCCCATTCAGCCTTACATTGCATTACATTTTAAGCTATAGATGACTATATATAGCTGATTCTCACATGTGTAAAACTGAAATCTAAGACCCTAGTCAGACAAGCCTAGACAAGGGTCAGTGACCATCTAGAAACCACCATTCGCTGGGAAAATGATGAACATTGATGAATGGTTGCCAGAGGTTTCTGGCAGTCACGAGTTGAAACTATTTCCAAAGAGACATATGGTTCTGCACCAAAAAAATCCTTGTGATTGCTTTGGTTGCTAGCAGAGTGCAGCTAGTCCTGTAGTTTTCATGGGAGACGTCTGCAAACACCTGTCAACCACTCTCCAAGTGGGAGTGAAACTGTGAAAAGTGTGACTACTATCTGCCAACAACCAAACCATTCAAAAGGTGTTTTTTTGTTTTTTTTCTTGTGGAGCACACTCTTTGCAGCTAATTTCACTTTGTGACAACCAGCAGCTTCTCTACAATCGTGTGACTGAAGCCTAAGCTATTTTGTCCAACTCAGGAGTATTTCTACCATGTGTGTTTACAGCCGCGGGGGAAATGGCCTCAGTAAAAAAGAAAAAAAAAAATCATAAACACCTTAAATTAAACTTTGTATCAATGCAGTCCTACTAGGAACAAAATGGAAATATTTATTCTGTTCTTCAAATCATTTTATATTAAATTATTATATATTATTTTATTATATAATTATAAAATATTTTTGCCTTCACTGCACTCATGCATTCTAGGCCATTACCACAGTTCAATTTCAACACCGGCCATGTTGTTGAAACACAGTGTAGGTTTGCAACACACTGAGATAGGTGTTCCATCTTGCTCGCCGACCCCTGCCAAATGATGAAAATGTGACACGAAACTTTCAGCTACTGTATAAACAAGCCCAGAATGAGTGCTCACAGAAATATTATTTCTTTTGCAGAAGCAAAGCATCATATAAAAAATTGAAAGAATGGGGGGGGGGGAAGAAAATGTGCAGGAGAACAAGCGCTTTGGAGGCTGTCTCTGTGGTTTAAGATGTTATGCATTAATTCTCTGAGGGGCCTTGAGGTCCCAGTTTCCAATGTTAATTGATATCCCCATTAAAGAGATAAGTAGGCTTGGGGAAAAGAAGAGAGCCAGAGAGCAGAGAAGTTACTGCAAGGTGTAGCCGAAAAGAGAACGGAGATGAAGAGGAAGAGGAGAAAGAAGATGACAGGAAGTTTAGGGGGAAAAGAGAGAGCAGGAAAACAATGCACCAGTCAGCTGCTGGGAGATGACCCCAGACGATTAGTTCTGGCGATGGCTGTGCAAGTGTCCAATAAATGAATAATACTTTGCATTGTGAGTTTATGTGTCTCTGCATGTGAGAAAGCGAGAGTGACATAAAGAAGAGAGCACAGAGAGGGGAAAAGAATACGCTTATTGGCTGACAGAGCTGCTCTCACCTAGTTCGGGATGAGTCACAGTTCGCAGAGCTGTTAATTACGCCAACGGCTGAATCAAAACTCGGGGAATGAGAGCAGCTGTCTGCGCATTTACATATCACAGCCTACAAGGAGTGGAAGGGAAGGAGGGATGAAAGATAGAGAACAGAGGAAGGTAGAGAAAGTGGAAGATGGAAGAGGAGTTGATTCAGAGATAGAAAACTAATGGAGGAGTAAAAAGCTCTCAAAAAGAAAGTGAAAGGTAAAGAATTGGGACAGGGAGGAAGGTAGCGTAAGGAAGTGTGAGATGCAAAGAAAAAGTGACAGAACTCACTTGATTAGAGAAAAATGGAGTGACGATCACGTCATCTGCATCAGCCGTCATGGGATTTTGTCATTATTTTTGTTTTAGAGTCTTATGCTCTAAATGTCTTGTTTGTGCATGAACCTCTGTACCTGAATTAAACACAAGGTTTTAGCATATACCTGGCATACAGTTTCCCGAGTGTTGCCAGAAATCTCCATTTTGTTAGCAACTACATTTGTTTTATTCTGTTTGCTTCTTTTTCCACTACATTCGTAAAACTGACAGCCTTAAGGCCAGCACTGACCAGAATAAGACTTGCTTTGATTTCAAAGTCACAAACAAGGCAAGCCATTAGCATACAGCTGCCAACAGGCCAGCCTGCAGCTGCACTTAAAGCCTTTAGTTTCCTTCCAAAAATAAAGCAACAAAACAACGCAAGAAACACAAAACCAAGTGACTGCTTTGCATTGCTTTACCACTTGAATACCAAATACATAGCCTAATACAAACGACCTGGGTATGTGGTAATAATACGTACATCTACACACCTACAAGTACTATATTGCAACCGTCTGAATTACTAACACTAAGAAAAAACTGGATTTAAATAAATAGTACAACCAGGAAGATACAGTATGTTTTATTTCTAATATTTATTAGTAGGAAAGGTTGAAAATGTCAAGCATACAGAGTATTAATTATTGTCAGTTAAATCAAATGAACTGGTTCCTTTATTCCTGCACAATGCGCACATGATGATGAACAGTATGAGAAGCTTATGATATTTTTGTTAATATTGGTTTGAAGCTATATCTCACACCTTGTCATTGTGGCGTTATACCTTGTGATGCACGGTGCATAGCTTGACATATAGCTTATTGGTGTGTTTGTAATTCTGTATCCTGTTTGAGAGAGTAAAATACACTGTGTTGTTGCCAAGTACAGAATAGAAGCTTTCAAAGAAGGGCATGAAAATGACTTTGAGATATTTCCCATGTTTTCAAGGAGAACTGTGAGTCAATGACAGCAGTTGTAATTTGGCGCTGGGAGCCGATTTAATTGAGATGATTTCCAACTCAAAATGAAAATGAAAATGCCATCCCTGGAAACACTTTACTATCAAGTTTATCATCTGCTTTCATCAAAGAGACTAGGTCACTGCTTTTTGGCCACGGTGTTTACCGGACGTGAGGAGAAGGCAGATGAGGGAGTTGTGTCAATCACAAAGACTTCGTTCATGACAAGCAGGTGGCTGTGGTGGTGGTAGTGGTGGAGGGTTGTGAGCAGGGTCTCGAGTGAACAGTCTCTCTCAGTCTTAGTCATCAGAAACTGCACTCAGCTGAGTTACAGAGAAAGAATCAGGCAGCTCTCTGTAATAACAGACCGGCGGCTTTGAATGCGTCCTTCATGTGACAACAGATTTACAGTAGCATCTTTTCATTCGCTTGTAACAACATAACAGTCACATAATCACAATCATCATTAACTGATCCGTGTCTTAACATCTGTAAACCTTTAACACTGCGACAGAAGTATATTTGAACCACTCTTTTAAGATGCAAACCTCACACGTAATATGTATTATAAAAACGCATCGTCATACATAAATGACAGAATTGGTTGATTGCTAATGACTCTTCAAATGACATTCATTCAGAAATTCATTATACTGCATGCAGTAATGAATGTAATATCAGTGATGTCGCTGAGCGGTTTTTCCTCCCACTTTAAGTTGCAAAGGGCTATTTTCTCAAATTGTTATATTGTTTTAAGTGTTCGTGTAATGAAATGATCAGTTGTGAATGTGTTGCTCATACAGCTAACATGATTCATCCAGTCTTAAAACTAAACAAGGCTCAAGTTGTAGAACCATTCAAAATGCAAAATGAAGTGATGAGAAAAAGTAAAGTATAATAAAATGGCCTGTATTTGTATAGCGCTTTACTTAGGCGATCGTGGCTCAAGAGTTGGCAGTTCGTCTTGTAATCGGAAGGTTGCCGGTTTGAGCCCCGGCTCCAACAGTCTCAGTCGTTGTGTCCTTGGGCAAGACACTTCACCCGTTGCCTAGTGGTGGTGGTCAGAGGGCCCGGTGGCGCCAGTGTCCGGCAGCCTCGACTCTGTCAGTGCGCCCCAGGGCGGCTGTGGCTACACTGTAGCTTGCCATCACCAGTGTGTGAATGTGTGTGTGAATATATTGTGTATAGTGTAAAGAGCTTTGGGGTCCTTAGGACCAAGTAAAGCGCTATACAAATACAGGCCATTTACCATTTACTAGTCCCTAAGGACCCCAAACATTCAATCATCCACCCAACTACATCACATATGACATCTGCACTGGGTTATACAAGTCACCTAGAAGTTACACCTCTGCTGAAAATGGAATAATCAGAAGCCAACAGCCAGTTTGGTTCATTCTACTTTTCCTGTCATTGCCGCTCACAGTTGGTTACTGGACACCAGCTTTTAGGGACCAAAAACGAACTCCCTCTGATTACAGCTCTTTCCAGTTGCTCTTTGATTGAAGTTTTAAAGAGGACTTCTTTGACTCCATGTCCTGCCTCTGTCCAGACATGTGAAAAGCATATGGGAAATGCTTGTAAAAGAGGAAAATCCTACTGATCAATTACGATTACTCGGCACATTAACATTATACCTCATCATATTGAATTTTTGGGTCTACCTTTACTGCATATCTCCAACTTTATAGTTATGTGCAACCAGCTTATGCCTACCATGGACTCAGAAGGGAATATCTTTCTTTTCAAGTCACAGTGGTGCCAGTTTGTGTCTGTTTTGATAATATTCTCCGGTTAATTCATTCAAGTTCTGGAAGAAATACATTTTTGATAAAAAATAAATAAAGCACAGAACCACAAAAATCATCATAAAATTGCTATTGGAGAGTGTTTCCTACAGCTGTTTTATGCTGAGATCTTATTTTTCGTGGGTGACATGACAATGAAATCTTTGAGAAGAGTTAAATCTTTGCTGGTTTCCACTGAAAACGGGATACTCAGGTTTAATGCACAGCAGAAATTACGAGACAGGAGCAGTTGAACTAAATGGACTGAGAGGAGGTACGTTTTAGTAGCCAACACTGCATGGTCTAGCTGTTAAAAATCTCACATCTGACACCAAATACATGAACAATAATTTATGTAGAGCAACACACAAGCCTTGCTTATGCTTAATGAATAATAAACACCATGCAAGTATTCGAATCAGTAATGTTTTAAGCTTGTGTGTTTGGCTCACAGTTACTGTAGATGTGGGGAAAATCTGAAAGAATCTCTGGCAGTTTAGATTAGTGTAGAGACTCAAGAGACTGTTGTTGATAAATTCATTTAAACAATTTTAAAGTGATGGGTTTGAATTTGCACACCTGGAAAAGTGGAAAAATCAGTTTAACAACCACACCTCTGCAGTACTGGGGTCACTACTCAATAAAAGTAACATATTACACATTACTTGTTACTTTACTGCTACAGGCGTTAGCAGTACATTACTTAATTACTCATTGGCAAAAGTCATTGGTTACACTTCTCATGACTTTACCTTCACGCTGGGCCCTAACATGCTGTGAATTGCACTGTCACATAATTACCAGTTAACAACTTTAATCTTGGGCGACAACACAAACCTGTAACCTAATGAAGACACACAACATCTGTCTTTTAATGTTAAAGTTTGAAAACAAAAGTGTATAAAACCAGACCAAAGAGATGTCAAAGTGATCGCTATCATGATTCTATTTTAGAAACATGAAGAGGTAGAAATGGGGGCTTCAGTGCCACAAGTCTGACTGCTCATCATTGCTTTGGTTACCTGTTGAAGTTCAGTGTCTCACTGCTTGGATTAGGTCAGCAAACACTGAGCTTTAACATCACTCTGGGTTCTTTGCTAGCTTTGTCTTAGCATGCCATCTGCACAGATGCTTGCAAAGAGCCAAAGCTGCATTAGCAGTATATTGCAGTTGTTTCTGTCCTGGTCAAAGTTTGTACTTTACCATCATGCACTTGTCCTGCATAATATTACTACGTTACTGAAAAATACACAACTTTTGCTGTTGTGTAGCTTTTGTGTTGGTATGTGGGACTGGAGCCTATTTTTTTTATTGTTAAGTGATGCTTATAAGACAATGCATTTCAGGTCATTTTATGGAGTAATACAAATAACTTTCGCTGGAAAGTAATTCCTTTTATGAAAAGTCATTACAACTTTTTAAAATAATGACACCAGCACTGATTATAGTAATGTGTTATACTGGAATGTGGCACACCTAGCAATGCACCTGTGTTTACAAATTTCATCCATGAAAATTCAAATGTAAATTGTCCAGTAAGAATTTGCAAGAACAATGACTTGCACTTTAGTGCACATGGTCTTCAAAGGGAGCAAAAAACAAACACTCTGTGTATAGCTCTGGTCAGAAGTTTACATATACTCATCATGAGCATGGATAAAGATAATTTGTGGCTTTTTTTGTTTGTTTGTTTGCTTGCTTTTGGTGCACAAGTTTAAATTCATGTTGGATTTTCTATGATCCAAACGGTCAAAAGTATGCACACAGGCTTAATATTTTATTCCCAGTAATATTTGGTTAAATGTCACTTATAGGGCTGCACCTTGACCAGATGTCCGCAAATTTTTAAAAGGGTTGAGATTGGGCCTTTGGGAAGGCCATTCCACAAGCTTTACCCACTCCAAAACTAGTCGTGAAGTATATTTGTGTCACGGTTCAGGGTCTGTGACCCAGTATGTGTAATTCCAGTTTAAGTTATATTATTTAAATCAAATATTATTATTTGATTTGTTGTTTTTTATGGTTGTGGTTTTCTTTATTGTGTTTTACTTGTGTTATATTTATATTTCCTATTTCTAGTTTTCTGTTGCTATGCCTTTCCTGTGTTCCACATTTAGTTACTCTTGTCTCTGTGTCTCATGTTCCCTCTGTTCCACTAGTCAGTTATGTCTCTGTGTCTCATTGTCAGGTCTGTCTGTCTTTGTGAATGTGTCATGTTCCTGTTTTCTTTTGATAGTTCCTTGTCCTGTGTTCAGTATATTCAGTTTTGCTTCCTCCCCGTCTTGTTATGTCAGATTAATCCCAGCTGTGTCTGATTCCCTTGTTATCCTTCTGTGTATGCCTGTGTTTTCCTCTGTCCATTGCGTTGTACCATCATACTACCCTATGTAGCTATTTGCTATTTAAGTGTCTCTCTGTTTCTGGTTTCTCAGTCTTCCAGTTTCTAGTTTGAGTTATGTTTTTCTTGTATCTGGTGTTATTTCATACAGCAAAAATAAGGCTGGCTTCCATAGTTAATTCTTTTTGAGTCCTGCATTTGGGTCACAGCCGTACTATGGCAGTTTGGAATTAGTATAAAACCTTTCTTCAGAAGGCATTTGGCTTGTCCATGTGGCCAGCTGCAAATTGTATTTGAGTTTGAACGTGTCAATTTTTGAGCAGGGACTTCTTTCTTGGTGAATGGATATATAAAATTCGCTTCACTGTGGACAGTGACTCTGGTGTTCCAGTTAATGATAGGTTTGCGTCTTGGTATTTCCTGGGTTGTTCTTGAACATCCTGCAACCAATTTCCTCTCATCTGAGAGTGACAGATAGGCTTTTCTTCCAGACATTGACAGTTGTTCTCAGTATTGTTCAGTCCAATGAGTAGCGTCAAGCAATTTTGTTTTTGTAGTCAGTCACGATCACTAAGTTAATATGCCTCAGCCTGGTCAACATTAGATATTGTAGAACTTCAGCAAATGAATAAAATAAATAATGAAAAGCCCGAAATTACCACAACAGCCATGTCCATAATGAGTGTGTGTAAACTTCTGACCAAAACTGTAGTTTCAGATTTGCATGTATACATAACTATTAGAAAGTTCAAGCAAGAAGAGAAGAAGAAAGGAGACACAACTTTAGATGAGTAGCGCAGCATTCGCTAACATTTACAAAGCACCCACTTGTTTGGCTTAATGGATGAACAAAACCTTTGGGACTTTGAAGAAGAAGGCTTACTCTTTTTAGGCCTCACTGATCACAGTGATAGAGAATGGTTTTATAGCCGTTTTGAGGTAGAGGAGAAAATACTCAGTATAATAAATGTAGGGAGTAAGTCTCTTGAAATTAATGCCCCCATAAGAGAATGAGTGATCACAATGTATGGAATGTAATTAATCAGTGCAACAAGGGTTATTGAAAAAATGAAATTGACGAAACCGTTGTTAATCACACCTGTCCTAACTGCCAGAGCAGAAACGTTTGAAAGCTCTACAACAACAAAGCACCCGCAAACTTATAGAACAGTAATTAATACAACAAATATGATCACCCATAACAATAAAAAAACCCTCCTTAATATTGTGTAGCTACATGCCACAAAAAGCTGCATCTATCTACTTATCTATCTTAGAAAGTGCACCTGTTGTATGAGGGGTAAAAGTTTTCATGAGTATACTGACAAAAAACAGACATCCAAGGTCCATTTTGGCAGCTTGCAACATCTCCACCATGCACCTAAACATCAACATCTGGGTCCCACTGACTCATGCGCGTATGTGCGTATGTCAAAGATTATCAGTGTTTAAGTAAAAGAGCCTACATTGTTTTGTAGCCTGTGGCGAGTGCTTGCTTAATTCCCATTGGCACATTTCTCCCAGGTCAGACCTTCAACACAGGGTTCAGTATCAGTGGCAGGAGCATTCCAGAGGTGCACGAGGAGACACTCTTTAAGGGGAATTTTAGCAGTGAAGAAAACCAGCTTACTCCATCTACTATACAGGAAAATGAGCTTGATTAAAAGCCACAAACAGAAGTTAATGACACTCAGTGCTGCTGTTTGCTTTTTTGTTTTTTATTTGTGCTAGTAAATAAATAAAAAAAAGATTAATGATCCGTGTTTACTTCTTACTTCTGTACGCCATAATAATCACATTGCAACTGTGTTGAAGCATTTCCTGCCAAATAATTTATGCATGTATCGCTGCTGATGTGTGAAAGCACGTTTTTAACATCTCCAGTTTTGGTGTACTGTGCTGGCATTACTTTTCAAGGATTACAAGCATTACAAGCTTTTTATCTTAGCTACTGTCACTTCTGCAGCCACGATGTAGCTGAATTCATTGCTGAATATGCCTAACGCGGATTAGTTTAGCAGTCCTACATTACAGCCGCCATTAAATCTTCGATTTGTTAAATGGTCTTGGATTGCCAACAGCAAAGTTGTACTAAAATTATAATCCCATTGCATTGAAGAGGGAAAAGATAATATGAGCGCTGATATGCTTGTGAAAAATAAGGTTAGCAGTATGACATATAATTCCTGCTCTATGCAGATAACTACAAAAATACAGAATCATGCAATGCTTCACTTTTAATAGTCTACTGATGTGATTTAATGTTTAATATTGTTTTCAGGCCTCAATTTTTATGCTCTGAGGAAATCCAAGAGGATTTGTTTTTCCCAAATCTGGCACAGATTTACAAAACAATACATGACACAGTAATAGTTTGGCAGATAAAGTCAGAATGAGTGTGAACTCATGCTTCACACATTTTTGTCAAATAAGAAAATTGTTCTTTACACTACAAGTGATGCTGAATATTTAACCACATCAGACTTTAACCTCTCCTCTGTGCATTTTGAAAGTAGGTGACGTACCAGTAACATCCACTCTCTTTCTAAAGATCTGACTGTGGATTGAATGGAAGGACATGTTTTAAACATTACATCACTGAAAGTGTGAAACACAGGCCAGACACCAGGATTTTGCTATCAAATAGTAAAGGATACATTTAAAATAACCAAATATAGTGTATAAACATGCAAATGTTTCGTGTGGTTGCCAAGTTGAAGAAGCAAATCAACACACACATGCTGAGTGGGAAGAATGAGAAAGGCTTTCTCTTGAGGACAGCAAGTTTCACTGTGTTCACTATGTTCATGATTATTATTATCTTGTCATGATTAGTTACCCTCTCATCTTTTTTCAGATGTCACCAGTGATTTATTGCTATTGCAAAGCCGTTAGTAAAATTCTATTTGATATTTTGCCTTTAAATTTCTCCAAAAACCTGCAATGTAATAACATAATAGGAGGATTGCAGATATTTAATTAATGCCCTCTAATTAAAACCAGAAAGGATTCTTTATAGCAAAGGGTCACAGTCAAAGTCGAACTAAAGTGAACTCTGATCTGCAAGACTGTCTGCACATTGCACAACAATTGCAGACTTAAAATTTTCCTCTGAATGGACTGTAATAGAAGGCGAAAGGGAATTCAGAAATTCATGGCACCTGGACCTTGAAGCAAGAAAACCACAACCAGTTTACCTTCAGTTGAGTTGATCCCATCTTTTCTCACTTCACTCATCTCAGTGCTCTCAATTTTATAAGCTAAAGATGCTACAATATTAAAGACATGCAACGAGTATGCATAGAAAGCATAAACAAAAGTTAAAGAGCTGCATGAGGTGATATGAGGAGTGTAAAGGAGGGGAGTGCAGTGTGCTCAGTACATTACTGCAGGTCCCCCAGCAGACTGAGCCTATAGCAGTAGAATTAAGGGATGGTTAATTGTCACCCGATTCAGCATTAACTAAAACCAAAAGTAAAGTTTTAGCCTAATCTTAAAATTAGAGGGGGAGAGACTGTCTCTTGCAAACCAAACTGAGCGCCGGTTTTGCAGGATAGGAGCCTGATAGCTGAAGGCTCATCCTACACTGTACCTTTGGATACAGCACAATTAAGCCTGCACTCTTAGAGCCAAAAGCTCAATAGGGATAATGAGGGTTTAAGATAAGATGGGGCAAGCAGTCTCTGTTTGTGAAATAGTCACAACCGCTAATCCACTGATTTGTGTTTCTGGGCACAAATGTAACATGTTCCTAAGCATGAATTTTCCAATGTCATTTTCATGTCCCTGAACAAGATTTTTCATCTGTCCAGTCTCATTTGTACTGATTCATGTCCATGTACACGAAATCAATATCTTCCACTGTAAAAGGCGAAAAAGTTCACATTTTCTAGGATGGAGGGGTCAGTGGTGGAGCAAATCATTTCACCACTCACACCCGAGACAAGTTGGACCCGTACATGTTACAGATATTCACACATCATTTATATTATCTTATTTTTAGGTATTAAAAAGACATTTGATTAGGTTTTGGCACTAAACATGACTTGGTTATGATAGGTATAAATACTGGGTAAGTTTATAACAAAAGAATACAACTGCTTTTTTTGTGGTTGCCATGGTGACACAGTCCCAATTTTGTCTAGCCAACATAGTATGCATAAACTATTTCCTGGTGTATTTGGTTAAAATTTGACTCATGAAGCCATAACTACTGAGTTGAAGGAATGCAAGGCTCAACAGAGCCTAGAAAGAAGCCAGGGTTTATTTTTGTTTACCCCCATCAATAATAGGACATTTAGACATAGCAACAACATTATTATTATTAATTATTCGTCTATCATTCTAATAAACAAATGAGTAGTAGTCTTAGCTTTAGAGAGGATTGTTTTGATGTAAATAATTCAAGTAGTGTATTTGGAAAATCACATGCTTTCATGGTGTCATCTTTAGATTTTCATTGGTGAATTGCACCATGAGTCAGACTTCTCTGATAATTGCTTTATTTCTCAGACAAGATAATCAAGCTGTGTGGGATTAACATTTACTGAGAGTAGCTGCTCTCTGAAAGAAGTAATGATTTCTTTCAATTTTTGTTAATTCTAGGATAATTTAAAAAAAATCAAAATAATTGGGTTTTTCAGGAAATACCACTAAACGGGAACAAGATCAAGGGTATGATTAAAACAGTCAGGGTTTTGTTTTGTTTTAATAATGAATAAAATTCAGGGTTGTGGCTCCTTTTGTCAACATAAACATGAATGTAATTTTATCTAAACTTCGTACTAAATTTTATATATATAACAAAACAATCAGAGTCAGTCAGACAGTTCAGATAAAAACTAGACAACAACAAATGTTGAAAAACACACATAGCTCTTTACAAGAGATGACAGATTCATCTGAGTCTGATTCTATGAATGTAGTTCATTTATTTTTAAAAAATCAACTCTTTTTTTATTGTTTTGGGAGATAACGTTGTGTCTCTCCTCTATAAATCAGGAAGACTGTCTCTAAACAAACCTTTCTGGTTAGAATCCTGGGTATAGCACCTGCTCTGGCTGCTGAACAGACCTCATACCTCTTGTGGTAAGACTCAGAAGTCTGTCATTGCTATTTACTTGATAGAGATGCCTCTTCGAACTAAGTCTAAAATGTGTCAGCCACAAGGATGTCACACCAAATGTTCTGTTGGTGGCTACAAGACCCCTTTTGCAGGAGAGGATATTTAGCCTTAACAGATATGGCCAAAGTTATTATCATCAGCTTATTTACATATTTTCCTTCTGTTGCCTGACAACAGTATGTTGGACTGAAACACAACCAGTGAAGGCTGCATGTTCTTGCCACAGCTCTGTGATGGTAAAATCCAATATAATCAGCATACAGTGAAAGAAATGTATAATATTTACAAAGGTATAAATACATGCAAAGCTGTGATTTGAAAAGTTTTATGTTTTAAAGTTAAGTTGTGTTTTAAGCTGCTGTGCATCATTGCTGTTTTGCTGCTGCTGTCTGCATCTCAGTGGAGTACAGGGTGGGCCATTTATATGGATACACCGTAATAAAATGGGAATGGTTGGTGATATTAAAGTCCTGTTTGTGGCACATTAGTATATGTGAGGGGGCAAACTCCTCAAGATGGGTGGTGACCATGGTGGCCATTTAGAAGTCAAACCAAGCACACCATTGTTTTTCTTGTGACATTACCAATAAGTCTGATGTGTCACATGGCCCTCTTCCTATTGAAAAAAAAAGTTGTATCCAAGATGGCCGACCATGGTCACCACCCATCTTGAAGAGTGGTGACTTATTACGGTGTATCCATATAAATGGCCCACCCTGTAGAATAGTTGTATTGTTGCAAACCAAAAATTATAGCACATAAAAGATGATCTCTGCCAAGGATAATAATGATGCCAACATTATAAACATGGCCTATTAGCCACATGTCTATTTTTGGTGTATATTATGTAGTGTTTGGTTTTAGCTTCTAAAAATTAATGAACGCAAAAAAAAGTACTAAACTTAATGGGAAGAATTTCTAAAAGCAACTACCATGATGCTGTGGTAAAGATGCCTGTGTAATGTGTTGCAGAAATATCTATTGTAGTTAGCATGGTCTTGTACCCTGTTTGTAGCTCAAGATGAGATACAGCGAGTCAAAGCAGTGTCTGCCCTCAGTCTAACATGAGAGGAAGAACAAGCAGAGCAGAGCAGTCTTTGATTTTGATCTCTTATTAATCTTTTTGAAGGACAGGCAATTAATGAATGAAACAGGACAGCAGGATTAGCAGAGCCAACAAGCTAGAGGGCTTATTTTTAGCATGTGTACTCCCTTGCACACTGGCTAACGGCATTAAACAATGTGAAATGCTTCAACTCTCCAGCAGATCATCAGTAGATCAAGTTTGTTTTTGTTTAATTGCTTCTGTGCTGTTGCTGTCTGAGTTTTTATGCACAGTAAAAATCAGTGAAAGTTGGGCTAAAAAGCAAAAGCAGCACCACTGAAGACCTCAAGTGATTGATCTGTGTTATCACTTTTTAAGAGTAAATTATGCTATGTTTTGCATATTTTCAGTGTCTCCAACTTTCTTTTACTGGAATTGAGAATGCCTTCATTTCCAGCAGATCAGAAAGAGAAACTAAAAAAGTGCCAACAGAGAGAAAGTTAGCAGCTGTGCTTTAGCAGATATCATATGGAATAAAGCACATGCACAGAGAGCTGTAGGGGTGCCAGTGTAACAGACACCATTATGAGGCCATAAGTGTCCAGATTAAATAATAAAAAAAAATGCATGTGAGTGGATTAGCAGAAATGACTGAAGAAATGGGAAACTCCTTTGGAAAACAACAACCTTCTGCAGATGGGGGAGGACACCTGCTGTGTAGCAAATGTGATTTTAGCAGTAAAGATATGACGACTGTATGTGACAGCTCACCTATATACAGTATGTAAAAACAAATGGCATTTACTGTTAGAACCAACCTTGTCCTCCATGCTAGGACTCATTAATGGCTTTCAATAAACAATTCAGTTACTAGTGTTGTTTCTTATTTGTAAATGAGATTGTGCACCTCAGCTTACACGTGTAAACTGTGTATATTGTGACCAGTTTGATATCACTGGTGGTGAAATATGGAATACAGAAAATTCTACTTTTAGCTTTGTAACTTTTTTGTAAATGAAGGAAGGGCTTTTAGGTTTTTTACTGTTATAGTATGTGTGTTGCAGTTAGTAGTGTTTTGTTGATAAGTGTTAGGTGACCAATATCTCACTCATGCCATGTGCACGCACTGTGGCTATTGATCCCAACTCATTGGAGCTACTAATGCAACAAAAATGTTTGAAGATCTGTATGGAGACTTGTGTAAAAATATTTCAGTTTATTTCTGTGAAATATGATTTACAAATGTGTACTGAGATTTGTAAATTGGGAGTTCGCTTTGTAATCAGAAGGTTGCTGGTTCGAGCCCCAGCTTGGACAGTCTCGGTTGTAGTGTCCTTGGGCAAGACACTTCACCCGTTGCCTACTGGTGGTGGTCAGAGGGCCCGGTGGCGCCAGTGTCCGGCAGCCTCACCTCTGTCAGTGCTCCCCAGAGTGCCTGTGGCTACAATGTAGCTTGCCATCACCAGTGTGTGAATGTGTGTGGATGACTGGATGTGTAAACCGCTTTGGGGTCCTTAGGACCAAGTAAAGTGCTATACAAATACAAGCCATTTACCTCTTCACCTTTGCCTCTTTTAGTATGCACAGAGCTATGTCAACCAGCCACAATGTTACAACTACTAAAAGATGAAGATAGAAGTATTTATCATCTAGTTAATATGCAAAGTTTCGCACTATAACCTTGGTTCCTGGCATTCATGAGGCTGTGCTGTCCACATATAGTACCCTTTCCATTTCTATTACTATAACTTGTGTGTAATTTTAATAGTTTTGGTCAGTAATGTTACTATAAGGTACAGTGTGAAGTTACAGTAATTATATCTGTTTTCAATTGTAAAAAGTAGATTTCCACAGTTTGCTGATGGCTTTAGATGTTATACACTTGTTAACCCTTGGATGCACAACCTACCAATACCTACACTCTTCCACGAGTAGGGTCAAAAATGACCCCAAATAGAAATAATGCATTTTGCTATAAACTTGGTTGTTATTCTTCAAAATCTTTAAAACAAAGAGTTGTAACATTCTCATATTTGAGGTATTCCTCATAAAACATGTTTGTGACATGAGGCACTTTGCATTTTTATTTATTTTTTCATTAATTTTAAGAAATTGCAGTTTTTCTATCGCTTGTATCACTTTTGTATGCTTGCTCTGCATATACTGCAGAAGCTGGGTCTTCCCTCTGAAAGGCACAAGTTGTTCATCCACTGTAACACAATCACTAGGGATGAATTTCTGCCTGCAGTTGACCAGGAACAGGCCCCATATGTAGCAGAAAGCTGCCATGTGGTTTGTTTTCAGTCTGTAGGCTCTGGTCCTCTTGTCATCAAAGTGCAAGAAACGGTCAATATCTTTAAATCTTTGAATTGACATAGTGGCCTTGTACCATGGGTTATGCAGAGGACTCCCAAAAAACACACCAACTTGTACATCCCAGTTCTTCTCACTTCCTGCAAAAATGGTCAATCAAATGAAGGCCAGGAACTTATGTTTGATTACATTTTTCCACTCTTTTCCCCTGTCTGTAGCTACTCTTTATGTCTCCATGTTTGTGCATGTAAGAACCTCTTCTATTATATTATCAGACCTGAACATCTTCCATGCATCTATTGGGGAGACAGTACTAAACCCAGGTGCAAGCCCTGGGTGACTAATTCAGAATATTGTGGCTAGAGCAGTAAGAGGGGCTCATTCCCTTGGACTCAATATCCATTTCCTCTTCAGAGGACTCATCAGAGGACTCCTCTGTATCTGACTGACCTTGTTTGGGGGGGATAGTCTGGGTCCTCTATATCTGAGATGTCAAATTCGGAGTCAATGCCTCCGATGTGCTCTTCATCCCATCCGTCCTGGATCCACAAGGATCCTAGATGGCCTCATAGCAGCCGTGTTACTTTAATATTTAAGTAGACCACTGCAGACCACTTATGTGCAGCCCTGACTATAAATCGTGTATGTTACTGTGTAAAAATTTATTCCTGATCCATCAGAAGTGTAAGTGGGACAGTCAGAGTTGCTAAGAATGAAAGTTTCATAGAAGAGCCCATAGGAACTGCTTGGTGTCATTTTTGACCCCACTTGTGGAAGAGTGCGGTAGTGATACAAAAACTGCATTTTTTTTAAATTAATGAAACAATTAAAAAAAATGCAAATGGCCTCATGTTACAAACATATTTTATGAGGAATACCTGGAATATGAATATATTACAACTTTGCATTTTAAAGATTTTGAAGAAAAACAACCCGTGGGGTCATTTTTGACCACGTGTGCATCTAAGGGTTAAAAATGTATTTAACATCTTGTTTGTAAACTTCAAAATTAGACAAGATATGCATTATCTAACAAACAAATCTACATAAAATTACAGAACCTATACTTATTTTACTTTTTGTTTAAAGTTTTTTTTTTCACTTCTTTAATGCCTGTAGATTGACATAATCTCCATAGGGATTATCAAATTGTTCCGATTCTGATTTACTTATTAAATAAAAATCACATAGTTATAAAATTATGCCATATTTTCTGATTTTGTTTTTACAGTTTGTTTATGTGAGAAAACATTTTACGGTTATTGTATATTTATTGGAAAGCCATGCTATAAAAACATCTCAGGAAAATGGCCTCAAGACTTGTAGATCTCAGTCCTGATTGAACATCACTGTGGCACACACCACGGGTGTCCCAGAGACTCCATCTATATGCCCCAGTGGGTTGCAATTGCCTTGAGCTGCACAAGGTGAACCTGCATAATATTAGATTAAGGTTATTGTACCAAGGCTAATAGGTGTATATGCAAATGGGCCCTTGCCTCTAACACTACATCTAACAACTCTAACATCTCCAACATTTGCTGGAGGCTTAAGTATACTTGTTCATCTATGTCTCCACTCAGATGCTATAAAGCTATGCTACACCACAATGACATTATTTAGCCAATCATGTTTAATACTACAGGGGTGTCTGCATGACCAGAGGGGTTCTTTCATGTTTGTAGTTTTGAAAGAGGACACTCTCTAACAATATTATTTCAGGCTACTTTCTAAGCTGTATGTACACTATATTGCATTACTGCCTCTACGGTGAAGGGTCTATAAGAAGTATAAAACACCACAAAACCCTAAAGATAATTAAGCAGCAGGTGGTCTTTGAGGTAGTTCCAATGAGAAGAACTCCCAGCTCTTCTCCGCTTACTATTAAAGACAGGATGTGGGCATCGGTGGGAGGACTGTGTATGAAACAAAGACAGTAAGCAACAGTGAAGAAGTACTTGGTGGTTTGGAGGTAATGCTCCAGGAAAGTTTCTGAGTGGAAGAAAGTTGAGTTGTTGCCTAAAGAAATGCTCATTTTGCACCCATTAAAATCCTCCTCAGGGTCTGTGATCTTTAAGTCTACAGAGCTCCTCGAGGGGAGATAGAGCGAGAGAACTTAACAGTTAGGGAGCCCAGAGGCAAAGCAACAACCAGAAAACAGCGTAATTAAATTAATCCCATTATATGAGGATGTGTTACACTCAATGGCCGGAAAATCATTATTAATTGTTGTAACTGTTGCAGAGATTATTCTTCTATCTTGAATTTTTCTTTTCATTTGCCTTAGAAGAGATCCAGTCAAAACTAATAGGAACATTGTATAAATTAGTAGAAAAACAAGTTACAAGAATTTAATGTGTGAATAATATTATCAAGAATGTGATTTTTTTTATCAAGAATGCCACCTGTACATAATGTTTTACATAATACTGATATACTGATAAATAGTTGAAATGTAATTTTAGCCATAAAAAACATGTCTTAAGTACAGTGAAGGAGCTGTCAACAAAGCCTTCTTATTCAGTCATGTACAATAATAGCTATAGGAACTATGTTATTAAGTAACGATAGGTTTAGATACCCCAGTGCCTCCACTCCCTTGACATTTAGTAAAGCAAGGACTAGGTCCCAAGTATGGATAACCCCAGCAAGGGAGGAATGATTCTTAAGTGGTTTAATGAAAAATGCAATAAACAGAAGCAGGTAGGTGTCATATTGAACTATGACACCTACCGCATTTTAAGAAGCACTGGGTACAAGGACTTTTGCAACAGGCTACTCTTGGTTTGTGCTCATGGAAGTGTTTGTATCTGTGAGCCTTCAACTTCAAAATAAAACAGTGAAAGCACACATTTTCCTAAAACTACATTATCTTTAGCTATACCGTCTTATCAGCAGGGTATGTATTTGAAAAGATGGAGAGATACTGGTAAAACCTGTAGCCAACATAATTTTTTGTAATGTACCAATTAAAAAAAAAAAAGTCTTTCTTTATACAGTGGCCTATATTTTTTTTTTCAGGGAGGAACACTGCAGAAAAAGTCAGCCACCTGTCAGACTTTATATTTCTGTCCTCTTTTCTGTCCTCACTTCCCTGTTTCCTCCTTTGAGCTTCTGTGTTTCCCCACCCTTCTTAGCATAACAGCAGAATTGCTACTTTAATCCTCCTCACGCCTAGTGTCTCAGAAAGCACTCATTTTGTTAGCCAATATTATTCTAATGACACTTTATTTGAAATGTAATGTAAAACATACATTTGTGTATTTCACAAAGTTACACGTGTGATCTGCCTTTGATATGCTGAAGTTGTCATCCAAGTAGAACACACACAGACACACACAGACACAGACACACACACATTTACAAGCGCAGATACAACACGCGCACTGACACGCGCGTCGTGCCAACGCTACGCAACGGCGAGGGCTGTTGTTAGGAGAGAAAGTGACTGATTACTTTTTTATCAGAGGAATTTTAGAGAGAAAGAAAGCAGCAAATGAGAGCGCTGTCATCTTTCCTCTGCTCGTGACGGGATATAAATAGCAAGTAGGTTCTCTTAAAAGTCGAGATGAAAACATTTGCTTTGTTTCCAGTGCATAGCTGTAACACTTCTTTGAAACCTGAAGCAGGGAGAAGATGCTCCTTCATGTCTCCCTCAGTAAGCTGGAGAATAAGGAAAAACAAGAAGGCTCCTCTGAAATGCCTGACCTAATATTTGACAGATAGTCAAGAGATATGTATCCAGGGACCAAAAACAGATTTGCAGGAAAGATGAGCTCATATTGTATTTTATTGTACAATTTTATTAGGTTGCTGTGACTGAGCCGCTGTTGCAGAAAGGAAACTATTTCCTTTCTTCTTCTCCTACGAGAGGAAATTTCAGTAAGCAATTATAATGCTTTGAGATTTTGATTGCGAGAAACCTTGTTTTGATTAATAATAATAATAATAATAATGCAACTAAGGAGCATTGAAAGATGCTGCTGTCCGGGTTATACCTTTCATACCTGTTTATAATTTACCTATATTTTGTCAGTCTTATTGCCTGTGCTGTCATATTACTACACTGTTAATTGCAAAGCCGCCTGGGGAAAGTTTGTTAATTGTGATGTTGGACTACATGCTTAAATAAAGCATGACTTGACACTTACAGTACTATCCAAACACAGGTTGTACTGTGTAAAAGTATGGGAAACCCTCTGAAGAGAAACAGTTGGTAGAGGATATAATGAGGCATTATATTCATGAGTTTTCTTATCATGCTCCCTGTTGTGTAATTGACTAATCAACATCACCCAAAGTACACAGTCTTTGTTCTCTGGCTAATGCATTCTGATGGGTTCAAAGGCATGGAAAACAGAATGAGCAAGTTAAAGACCAAGCATATGTGTGTTTGTATGCAATTGTGTGTGTCGGGAGACCAATTACATTTCCAAGTTGTACTTCAAATGAGGCACATCGAAATACTGCCCTTTCCTGATTTGGCTCTTGCAGAAATGAGAGCAAACCTTGGTGATATGCATGCGAGCACATGCATATACAAACACACACACACGTAAACACAAATATGTTTTTGTCTACAGTAACTCATCTGTTCATTTTGGCGGACTCCATGAGTGGTTACATAAGGTCTTTTCCCGGTGATGGCAGCTGCTTTGCTTAGCAGGTGAGGATGTAACAAAAATATTGATTCTGGACAAACAAATAGCCACCGACTCACTGACTGGGCAGAACTTACAAGTAAACAGAATAAAAAATAGCAGTATTGATTCTAACAAACAAATAGCCACAAACTGACTGACATGGGCACAACCTGTGAGTAAACAAAATAGCACAACTCAAATAAGGAACGGAGGAGCGATATCGCAACGGTTTGTCATGTGTCGATTTAAATTTGCTGACTAATCCTCCTGCCGTTAGTTTCCACACTGGAAAGGCTCTAAGTACCCCACCTTTCTGCTGGGGTAATCTCAGTGCAAGTAAGCAGCATGAACATGAAGGGAGAAGGCCCTTGCTTCGAGAGTATATAAATTTCATAACATAAAATGCATGCATCCATTAATCCTTGGTAGTGAGTAATCCCAGAATGTTTACGTGCTGGGCTAATCTCCTTCTCTTCTGCTGAGGAACTGAGCACTAGGCTCCAACTTGCAGGTAAGCCTCATTCCCATACCTCGCCCAGAAGTGCTAATCCCAATTCCAGATACAGAGACTAGGGAAAGAAAGAGAGGGGGTTTGGCACTGTCTGTGTGTTTGTGTTAGTTCACCTGTGTCGGACCAGTAGACACCACATTAAAACCATGATATAACTGTTGTTGACTAAGCAGGTCGAAATGTGGGTGTTACAGAAATTCTCTGTAAACAGAGTGTTGTTGATTATTTTGAAATTAAAAGCTAAACTTGGTGAACATCAGTACACTTTTGAATTGTTTTCTGTATAAGTAGTGATTAAATCACAATTTAATCCTTTAAAGCCTGAACCATCAAGCATTTAAAAGGAATGTTTATTGCATTATTGCATGTTTTTAATTTGTATCATATTTGATACATCTGCCTTTTTTGCAATTTATTATTAAAAAAACAATAAATTTTATTATTATTATTATTATTATTATTATTATTATTATTATTATTATTATTATTATTATTGCTTAAAAATGTCTTTAAAACTCCCACGGATGATATACAAGTCACAAAAACTCACAAAAACTTTTTCTATTAAATATGATACACTTGACATTAAGGGGTTAAGTTTCTAAAATTATCATTTTAAACTGCCACAAAACCACAAGTTATTGACTTAAAGTTAAAAATGTACTTTTGGATTAGATAATTACATGAAAGAATGATAATGTGTTGCAGTGGTTACCACTGGTGAGCCGGCACACTGGACTTCTCAGAGAAGTCGGAAACTAACCAAGCGTAATATTCAACCAAAAAAATACATTTTTCTCTTCAAGAACGCAAGCAAATAACTGTAATTTTGCATTTTAATAAATAACAACACCACCAACAACAATGTGCTTCATTTTTGTATTTTGATTTTTTGTTTTTTTCAACTGCAAAGTTTATGGAAAAACAACAATAAATATATTTTAACATTAACATGTTTGATTTAAGTGCTTAGAAAAACTTATTTTGTTAATTGTCAATGCTGTTAATTCCAGAGTGCCTCTCTATGTTAGGCTTGTGATAGACTGGTGACCTGTCCAGGCCGATCTGTCCCTACCTCTTTCTAGTTAGTGGTTAAAAAATGGATGGATGGATGGATGGAAAAATACATAAGGAAAAAAACTAAAGATTGCAACCAACATATTATACTTTATACACTTGCAATTTGTCTGTTCACAGGTATTTTCAAATATGAATCCTGACACTGAGAAGAGTTGTTTTCTTCCAGGTTTCATGATTTTTTACTTTATCAGTACACATGCTGATAAGAAAATCATTTTTACCATTTTGTATTGTTTTATTTTCATCCAGCCATTCTGTAGGCTGTCAGGTTTAAATGGTTGTTCCAAAGCATGGGTGTGTTTGCCCCACTGCGAGTTTGCATGTGAAGTATGGCTAGATTATTTTCACACATATACTTGCATGCAAATTGTATACTTACTCGTGTCATTAGTTTGTATAACCACAATCTTTAATGCAAATCATTGCAAACCAGGTCTCCTGGTGTGACGTATTATTTAACATGTTTAATGATAACACAGTATTTTTATGTTAATTGTATTTTTTAACTGCCAATTTCAGCCAAAAGCCTGTAATTAAGCACAACAAATCCTTTTCCCACTGGAATATTAATAAGTAATAATATTATGTTTGCAGCAGTGACAGGTACTTGACAGGTAAGGGGCTGTGCTTATATGTTTTGTATTGCCTTGTGATGAAATTGTCACAGTACTTACTGTATTTGTACTTACATTTAGACCTGACAGGTGGCAAGCAAATAGTAAATGATATACACAGGCGTGTGTGTGTGCGTGTGTGTGTGTGTGCATGTGTGTGCGTGTGTGCGTGCGTGCGTGCGTGTGTGTGTGCGTGTGTGTGCAGATGACAAGGATTCCTTATCCGGCTGCAGAGACAGTGATGGAGACAGTGAAAGGACAGCATGAGTGCAGTTATGGATTTTGCATCCAAATGAGGGAGCAAGTTAATTTTGTATACTTGTAAGCTGAGTATAATTTACACTTTGAGCATCCTGATGTAATGTGTGTGGGAGCGTGCATGACGTGGACAGAGCTGCAGAAAGGGCCAGCTTTCCTTACTTTAGAGGCCTTGAGGCTGTCTGACCTATTTTTGCCTGGGAGTAGATGGTTCATCACAAGCAGACACCAGCCACTGCACCTGGACTGTGACTATGGGTGTATGTGTATTCATGTGTGCCTGTGGAACGATGCACCGTATGTAACTCAAGCATTACCGCACAGCTCTGTTAGGTTCTCAGTGGTGAATGCACTCTCATTCCCTTCTCCTATCTTCTTTCCCCACCCATCACCTTTTCATAAAGCAGCCCTTTCCAACCACACACACTCACACACATGCATCCACACACTTTCTCAATCTCTCTCAGGTGCTGCCTGCTGTGATGTCCAGTGCTGAGTGCTGCTGTACTTGCGTTCACAGCAGGATCTTCACACATGTGCGCACTCACTCAAACCCACATACACACACACACACACACACACACACACACACACACACACACACACACAGATCCTGTTACACTAAATGTGTTCACAGCAGGGTAAACTTGATTCAAACAGCCAGTGAGAAAGTCTAATGATTGATGATAAGACCGGAATATCCGCAGCCACAGCAAAAAACACACAAACAGGTTATCTGGGACCTCCAGGCACTAAGCTCCTTTCACAAAGGAAGAGTGTTTGGAATCATTAGCTCACACATACAGGGGCTGTATCACCCCCCCCCCCCCCCCCCCCCCCAACCACATTTACATGTATGTGTCACACCTGTGCTCATAATAATACCTATATGTGCCATCACATTCCCCTTTGCATATCAACTCTCACTTGTGCACTCTGGTGCTGCCTCTTTTTTCCTCTCCCCTTCTCTCTGGTACTTTGAGACAAGTTTTTGCTGAACTGCTGAGGAGGCAGGCAGGTAAGCAGGCACATCAGCAGTGGGGCAGAGGTGCTGTTAGTCTGATGAGCAGTAAAGCTGTCAACACCAGAATAGCTATGAGGAGCTGCATTTGCTCTTATGTTTACCAACCCCGCTTAATGCAGTCCTTTAAGCGACACTATCCTTAACATCTTTATGGATTTTGAATGCCAAAGCACAAAATCTCACAAGCATAGAAGGTGTGCCATACATCTCCTCCACTGTTAGGTCTGTAGCTTCAGCAGTCTAGGACTGGATTTGTGACATGATGAAGGTGTTGCTCCTGTACCAGAAGTGTGATTGGAGTCTTTCCCACTGACGTAAGCTAGAGAGGAGTATTCTCATAGAGAACAGTGATGTAATGGACTGTGAAGGTACTAGTCAGTCTCCTTTTTGCTTCCTCTCCCTCTCTGTCTCACTGTTTCTCCCTCCCTCCCTTCTCTGTTCCCATCTCTGTGTTTTTTTTTCTTTTCCTTTTTGTCTTGGCAGGCTAGTCCTGCTATTCCTTTGGGATATGTGAAATCAAACCCAACAGCTCCCTCGCTTGGTGACAAAATGGAATTACATCTAGATACATTTGCCGTTACTTACCTAGTCTCCATGTGCACACATAATAACGCGGCACAGTGCTCCTCCCTCCCCCTTTTCCTTCTGATATTTCATTCGGTTGCCAGCCACCACTCGGTGTTACGCTGTACCTAGATCAGTCCTTAAATGGTTTGTCAGATACTTTCTAAACACAGACAGTTCTTTTGTCACATTAGCTGTCAAGATTGTGAAACATTAATTAGACTCAAGTTCCCACTAAGGAGTCCCATGCTAGTGCTTCTCCTCCTCTTCTCCTCCCCTTTCTTTTCTTCTGTCCTTGTTCTCTGTCTTCATCAAAGAAGAACAACCAGCTCTCTCTGCCCCGGGGAGACATCACAGTGAGACAGACAAACCTCCCAGTCCTCTCCTCTACTTGACCATCCCAGCGTGAGCAGAAAAAAACAAAATACACACACACACAGATAGAGAGAGAGCCACGCTCTCTCGCAGGCTTTGCTTTGTCTTGCCGGGTGGCCTCCTTGACTTTACCTGTCTAAAATTACAGAGAGTTCAGAGTGCCATAGAAACAGATGCACAAACATCTGTACCCACACGCACTTTGCAGTTGTTCTTTTCAATGAATTCACCACTAAGTCAACCTTCTTTCCAAGAAAACTCCAAAAGCAAAAGGAGGAAACAACACACATGCACACGCCCACACACGACAACAACAACAAATATATGCTTGCTGGTGCATGTTGGCATGCAGACACACACATGCATTATACATGAAAACAAACACACACCTATACAGTGCAGCTAGAGATGTACTATACGTACACACACGTGCACAAATACCAAAGTGCAATGGGGAGTTTGAGAGAGGAAGCTCACAACATAAATATCCAATTACTAAACACATCAAACGCACAGAGGATGAAATATTGATAACTTTGAGATATTTATGTAATCCACAATGGTGCCTTATATAAGTGTTCCATTTAGAAGGAGAAGCACAAGTGTGCAGGGAGGTATTGTTTTTCTTTTTTTAACATCACAGAAAGAGAAAGAAACTCTGTTGTATGTTGGCAGACAATGGTGTGAGCATATGAGAGCACTGGCTGAAAGCAGTTGAAAATGAACTCCCTCTTCCTCCCTGCAGTTCTCTCTTACCCAAAGTGTTCGCACTGAAGATACATGTGTGAGCGCTTTGGGTGAGATGTCTTAACCACAAGTGTAAACCACATTCGAGTGAGCTCCAGTCAGAGATCCCCCTCTCAGAAATAAGACAACAATTGAAAATGAAAGCAAAATGAGTGATGACTTAATCACTAGTGGGGCTCTACTCTGCTGTTGGGTGTACATTTATGAGGGGGAGTGACTGGGATGTTTTATTTGGCAGTTCATATTGGGCTGTCAATCTTTGGGTGATAAAGCAGGTTCTGAGCATATGGAGCTGACGGGGGAAGGTTTTGGGCTTCTGTCTTCGCTGCTCTGCTTTGAGCTGCAGATCATAGAGTGTTTGCAAAAGCATAAACAAGCAAGAAAATATGGATTCTCTAATTAATTGTAAATTGTCACCGCTTGAAGTGGGGATGCTGAGTGATGTGTGCATGTAGAGTGTGTGCTTGTGTTTTCATGAGTGAGAGAAAACGAGAAGGGGGGAAAAAACAGAGGGGAAGGCTGAATAATTTGACTTAACTTTCGTGCCTTATCAACAAGGCACTCTTCATGGTTTTTCCTTTGAAAATGCTGTTCCCCACTAAGGCCGAATAAATTAGAACTCTAAATAGGAATAATAATGAGAGCATACATTATTTCTGTTGTTGGTACTGGTTGATGTTGTTGTTGTTTGTGTCGGCAGGAAGGCTCAGATCTCCATATATGCAAAAAGAAAAAAAAAAGGTAACTTCCCCACATGCTTTACAAGTTTGGAGGATCATTTTAATGGTGACCCAAAAAGATGTCCTAGATATTTGGTGAACATCCTTTTGAAAAATTCCTGAAACTACAGACAGCGAAACTGAGGGAAGAGACGGAGAGAGAGAGAGAATGGAGAAAAGGCAGAGAAAAGATAGAAGAGGAAAAGATTTGATGAAATGGAACGCCTCCCTCTGTCGGGAATGACTTAGAAATTCAAACAATTCCCTGCAATGTCAGTCAAAAGCATTGTTCTATTTAAACTACAAAATCTTTGTTTATCTCCAGATCTGTACTCGGTATGGGAAGTACTTCCAGACCGAGTGAAAAATCATACGGAAGATTAACTATGACTAACCTGTGATACACTAACCTACGATTCAAGCATGACGCCCTGCTCATCTAGTCTCGGTGTGGTCCTGCTGGCACTCCGCTTCAGGGAATTCCCTGATGTAATGTGGAAAATATATTCACACAAGAAAGCAAATCAAAGCTTACATTCCCCAAACATCTTGAGTCTTTTTAAGTTCAGTATATTGTTGTCTTTTGTATAACTGGTGTTTTTTACTACTTAAGATCAACTTTAACGTCACTTACTTGAACCGTTTATGACATGCAAAAGTAACTGTAAATATTCTAATAATATAACAATTCAGATTTATTTGATACTAGTCATTTCACATGTTATCCATTTCTTTGTTGTTTAGTTTGTCTTCCATGGGCTGGGACAGATGCTGCAGGAGTCAACTATATGCTTAGACTGTGTAGCTTAATGGTGTAATAAATGAAGTACTGTGAAAAATCATGGGCTCTTTCTTTGTCTTAATTTCACTTCATTGTTTTCAGTTATTCTACCTGCTTAAGGGCAAGTGCATTCCATTTTTAAAAAATATTTTCTTTGACCCTGACCACATATTTTGAAGAGGAGTAACTAAGTGCATCACTCCAGGAAATAAGGGAGGACAAATCCTTTCCCACAATGACATAAAATATTTGTAAAACACACACACACACCACTAGCAGACATAAAAAAGAAAGACACAAATTTAAAAAAAAAATTGATCATGGATCGCCTACATGTGGCAAATGTCTCAAAACTAGTAAATTCATTGTTTTCCTTCTATGTGCATGACACTCATTAGGGAGCCTACAGTGCTGCTGTTGTTTTCTTGCATAAAAATGATACAGCCTAGAGTGGAGCTACATCTATCTGAAAATGTAGACCTGACAATAATGACCTTATGTTCTGATCGGTCTTTTATAGAAGTGCCAATGACTCAAGCCTAAAACACTGTTTTCTTAAAGAAAAAGCTTCTTGAGCATTTTTGTTAACATTTTTGATGCAAAATTAATATACATCTGTGAATGATTGAAATCTGTAAGTCTTTTCTGTTCAAATCAACAATATAGAATCACATAAAACTGCGTGCTATGTGCTTAAAGTGATTGTTTTCTAGTACTTCTGCTGCTAACAAATAGGTCATGTTAGTGTAGGTAGAAGCTAATGTTGGTTTCCTCACCTCCACTGCCCTTTCTTCATAGAGACCGCCTCTGAAATTCCAACACTGACATGCAAAATACAGACAGCAGCTCTTATGCACTCACAGCACTGCACAAGGTGCTGCTGCCCTCAGCCCTAAACACAGAGCAACTTCAGAGGCCGTGCACTTTCCAGAGTTTCCCTTTGGTAAGATGACAGGAATAAGATAAAATAATAGAATAAGGTCTATTTTATTCAGCTTCGGGGAAATCCGTTGCATAAATAGGGACAGTGTCAACTATGGGTCACTGACCATTTACATTAATAAAAATCTAATTTCATTTTTTGCCTTGTCATGGTCCCATGTTTTTGCATTGTTTTTCTTGTGGTTTAGTAAGACAAGTTTGTGTACCTCTTGTTTCATGTGTGAGTTAGCTTTTGCTTGTTATCCTTTTCTACATTGTTTGGTTTCATTTTAGGTGATTGCTTTCACCTGTGTCTTGTCCATATTTATTTGTCTTATTTTAAGCTATCATCAAACTTATCAGACATATGTGTTAGGATGCACACAGTATGCACCTTGGTAATAATCCCCCTCTCCCAGACTTAGTCACAAGCTAAGTATGAGGTGCTACTGCCTGGTAGCACAAAGCACAGTGTGAAGCTCATGTGACTGTATTAACCTTTCAGACCAAATCTCCTGGAGTCACGAATGAGAGCGAGCGAGATCAGAAAGTAAAAGTTGAAGAGACTTTAAAAGCATGAAACAAAGAAAGCAGAGAACAAAACAATTGAGTTATGTCTTGTTGCTCCTCTGAAGCAACCAAGTCTCAGTTTCTATCTCTGGTTTGTTTTGACACAGAGTGTCTTTAATATGCAGAAGTGCAGATTTGGCAGTGAATTGTCAAGAAAATCAAAATGAAGCAGGGAGCACTGCGCAGCACTACATGTGGCTTCAAAAGCAACACAAAGAACTACAGAGAATTACACTGACACATTCTTATAATAAAATTGATGTTTGTTTTTTAAAAAAAAACATGATTATCTCCATATTTGGTTTCATAACTCAGAACAGACCAATAGACTGATAAGTCTGAAAGATAATAAACTGGTAGATGAAGGAATCTTGCTGGTTTGATGACAGGAATTTATCATTTTCCATGCTGGTCCTGTGGTGAAAGAATCAGTGTAGCCTTTGGTGAGGATCAGATGATTAATTGAAAAGCAAGATACATTAAAGTGTCCCAGAAGTCTTACTATTATTAGGCAGATAACAATGCAGCTACGGTATGAGCTATCAAAGGCACTGCTTTTTCTTACAGAGGTTGAGGAATGGGGGTGGTGGTGGTAGTGTGTGTGGTTGTGTTGGGGGTGGGGTAAAAAAATGTTACATTCCAGTACACACTGACGTGGGGGTGAATGAATAGAGGTATTTATGTTTAGTGAATGGCTCTAGTCATGCTACCAAAGTTGAGTTGATAGCGAAAATCTAGCATGACGATAAATCGTGCTAATGAAATTACTCAGCTTATTTAGAAGTGTAAAGATAGTGCATACAATGTCATATAATCCAAACCACACTGAATATGCTCCATAGTGTGGTGTTTACACATTTGCCTGGAAAGCAAATGTTGCTGGTTCAATTCCAGCCACAGATGCAAATCCCCTTTCGGGTTGTGTAAGCAAGGAGATCTGGTGTAAAACTGCTGTGGTGACCCTTCTCACAGGGTCAAGAGAGCAGCAGAAGGTTTCTTCATCAAAATCTCATTGACTTGGATTTGCTGGGTATTTTTGGCCATATTTCTGTCTTCTTAGGCAGTACATTGGTCTTATTTCTTCAGCTAAGATTACTATTTACTAATGATTGATCTCATTTTGAAACAAACAAACGTCACAGACATAGTGCTGTGTGCTGTTTTTTGAGCTATGACACTGACATCAGCATGGTCCAATCAGAAAGTTTGACCGTTTTGCATTTATAGTTTGCAAAGCACAGTTTGCAAGCATTTAATGCTTGAACAAATTCAAGCATTAGCAAAATTTGATAGTCATCCGATAAATTAGTTGGTCACTGTAGATTATTTGTCTCTTTACTCAAAGACATAAATCTGAATCTCCTAATGTCAATAGAGAACATCAGAGGCACGCAATGTCATTAGGATGCATGCATGAATAGAAAACACAAATGGCTGTTGATCACCACAGTCAAGCTTTACATGCATCCAACCATCCAAAAAGTCCTGAGATATTGCTGTCTGTAACATAGAGGTGGACAACCTAAGCAGCCCTAGATATATGGAGGTAGCATGTGATAAACTAGGTGTAGTAACAGAACAATGTTCGGTTACTTTATTTGGCTGTTGTACTTTTACAATATGGATATGCATGCTTACTTCAATGACTGTATCCATATAAAAAAACAAAACTACCCAAGTGGGTGTTTGGTGCTCTTGGAGTGCCTCTGTGATGCTAACCTAGACATGAATATAAATAAACTGCAGCAAAAACAGCACCTAGGGATTTTTCATTGCCTCTAGCCATATACTATGTGCATTCACAGAAACAACCCAATTAAGGAAACACCTGCTTCCAATTTCCTTGGATTTCCACACTAATCATGCAATCAAGAGACTGAATAGAAACACCCTAGATGCAACAATAGGAAACCATAAGGCATCGCTGTGCTGTTCGACATCCTAGCTGTGCACATTGGACTGATAACAGAGAAGTGGGCATCTTAGTAGAAACAAATGCTTTATATAATAAAAATCCTGGTAACATAAGGGATTCTTTTTCACTCTGTAAACTAACTCATTAAATATTTTTAAAATATTGTGAAATTTTGTTTGTAGTCTTTTGGGCTCCAACTCAGCTCTGCTTTCTCTAGCACTGTTTCAGGCCTAAATGGTTGCATCACTCACACTCTCCTTATAATTGCTCCTCCAGAGTTCACTGTGTGTGTGACATGCCGTCCATGCTTCACCACAACCCTTGTAAGAGTCTCAAAACCATTTAGCGCTGCGGTGCTACTTCATCTAACGACACCATAGGGACACCTGGTGGTACAGAGAAACCTTGAGGTGACAATATTTAACATGGCAATGTTTGTTTTCCACCCTCCCTCATTTCTTCGTCACCTGCTGGAATCACACTCCATTGGGTATTTGCCGTCCAACCATCCAGAGTCTCAGTGTATGTCTTGTGGTGGTGTACACACTCACACTTGGCATTTTGAGCAAGATTTCTAGACACAAAAGACATTAAAAGGATCTTCCTGGAAATTACTGTGATTGCTTTGGAGTACACATTTGGAGTACACATGGAGTACTGCGCTTTGAAAGGATTCCTAGTGGTTTTAATAATACAAGGTAGGGAGGTAGTAGATAGGTGTGATTATGTATACAGTGATGTTCTGATGAACGAGTCACAAGTGCTTACTGATTCCAAACCACTAGTTTAATTAACTATAATCTACAAAATGAATAAATAATAGTATGACAAAGTGAAGGAACAAGTATAAATAGATGTGTTTAGATTTGATTCACTGGCAATCTGAGATAATGCTACCACATATACTTTATATGTTCATTACATGTGAAAATGTCATGCATATTATATACAAAGATGTAGTAACTAGTCCTTAGGTATGTTAAATTATCAATATTCATCACTATCAATAAAAAATTAAATGTCATTAAACGTACTTTATTCCCGTTTGTTCACTGTGTCCTTAGGTCTGATGACGTCTATCCAGTCCTCCACTGAGGGCACCCCCTATGGACGGACCTCACCACAGGAACCAGAGCTAACCTCTGCAGGGGTGGTACCAGCAGTACTGTCCCCTCCTAGCCTGAAGGAGGTGCAGCAAGCTGTGCAGGAAGCCTCAGAGCAGGTGGAGGGCCGTAGGACAGAGGAAGTGCTGAAACAGCTGCTGGAGAAGGTGGTGGAGGTCGCTCTGGGACAAGCGGATCGAGGGAGTGATACAAAAGTGGATCCGGGCACAGTCCAGAAAGCAGCTGAGGAAGAAGCTGACTTTGAGGCAGAAGTGCTGGAGCAGAAAGTGGAGGATGAAAATATGGGCATCAGTGAAGAAGATGCTGGTGTTGAAGAGAAGCAGGATGAAGCAGGGGTGGGTGCATCTGAAGATGTATCTGATAGAGGAGTTGTCATGGAAGAGCATGAAACAGTAGCTGGATCTGTGGAGAAAACCACAGCAGGTGTAGAAACTGGAGTCAGAGAAGCAGACACTGTGAGGGTTATTGATGAGACGCTAGGAACTGAATTCAGTGATGAGGTTGTAGAAGGAGTTGGAGCCACTTTAGACGAGACAGGAGAGGATTCAGCTGTAATGGCAAAAATTCAGGAGGACAACAAAGATCAGGCTGTGCTGTCAGAAGAAAAAGGTGCAACACTAACAGAAATACAGGAGACAAAGGAAACTCTGGATGTTGAGGAGGTGGCAGTACACAGAGAGCCTGAACTCAATCTTGGAGAGGCTGATGTGGAACAAATAGGAGATAAGGAAGAAACTCGGCTAGACAAAACAGCAGGTGAGACAATAGCGCTGCTTTTGGACAATTATCAGATAGAAGCCACACAAACTGCAGTCAGAGAGCCAATACTTGAGGAGGAAGATGTAAACATAGCTAAAGAGCCAGATGGACCAGAAGAAAAACAAGAACAAGGTCATTTAATGGAGGAAGGAGCTTCAGTAGAGGTAGAATTAGGAGGTACAACTGTGGGGGAAGCAAAAGTAGATGACAGAGATGGAGAGAGTGTGATCAAGGGGAAATCAGTGGTGCTCGTGAATAAAAGAGATGGCCAAAAAGAAGCAGAAGAGGAGCAGCTTGCTTCGGAGACTTCAATTGACAGTACAAAAAAGGATCAAGGTGAGGTGGAGTTGCAAAAAAGTAGAAAATGCACAGGAACTGAAGTGTAACCTACACTAAGAAATAAGGCTTCAGTCTATAATCTTTCATCTTTTAGACAGAGTAAGTTTTATCTGTCATATTAACTTTAATCTTAGTTCATCTGTCTCTGTTAAATATCTGAAATGCAGACTATCTAGAACCAGCTCATAATTTGGGTCACAAAAATTTAAAACTGCAATGGTCTTTAAAATTGCATTTGCATAAGACTCAGCAGATTTGGTTGAGCATTGCATTGTGTGTATCATAACATACTTAAAGACCTTAAATAAGGACTATAACAGCTTTTTGTGCAAGAAAAAAGGCTGGTTACTAGACTATGTCTGAAAACCCCTATAATGTAAATAAGAATATTTAACACTGGCTAGTCCTGTTCTGTTTGCTCAGAAAAATCTGAAATTTCTACTCTGAGTACATTGATACAATCATGAATCCTTTATCAGTTTAATCCTCCATTCCTGTATGGTCATTTGTCATTAAGACCTATGCAAAAAAGAAAAGACACTTTCTGCTACAAATGCACAAATGCATACAAATCACGACCCACCAGGGTCTTTTAGCTACGGCACATCTGTACTTTATTCTGCATTCCACTGCTCTACTTGACAAAACCTTAGTCTAGGCCTCTACTCTTCATTTTCATGTGCGTGTCACATACCAAACCTCACTTCTAGATGTGGTGGGGATCTCTGGCCCAGAACCTGATGGTGGTGCTGAAACCACCATGTTGCAGAGCTCTGAGAACCAGGCTTCCACTGTGGATTTATTCCTCATTGATGTGGAGACTGAAGAAAGAAACCTAGATGATGAGAAATTTAACAGCAATGAGATCATCACCCCGACCAATGACCTTTTCCTGTATGACCCAGCTGATGCCCATCCTACACTGGATAATTTTATGAATGATGATCTAGCCGAACACCCAAGGACTGAAGGAGAGGCATTGGGGGAAACCAATGAGCTAGTTAAAGATCCAGGTAAAAGCTAAACTGACAGTATAGATAACTATGTATTTTACATAGCCCAAAGACATGCATGGTAGATTGATTAGTGATTGCAATGTGGTCTTTGCGTTTGCCCTGGGACTGACCTCTCTAGGCTTTGTTGCACCTTTTTGTCTGTCTGTCTGTCTGTGTGTGTGTGTGTGTGTGTGTGTGTGTGTGTGTGTGTGTGTGTGTGTGTGTGTGTGTGTGTTTACAGCAGTCTTACAATAGCAGCTGTAACTTTTCCCTCCAAAAGTCATATATTAGATTTGCTGTAGTTCTCAAACACTTTTAGAAACACATCCTAGGCTATAAATAGTTTGGGAAATATTCAACAGGAGATTTTTTTTTTCCACATTAAAAACTTGGGCAGAATAAAGAAGAAGAAAACAGATCATTATCATGATTCTGCCAGCAAAATATGCAGATGGCCAGCTTGATGTTTTTCCATTCCACTGAGCAATTGTGCAGGCTAACTATACCCTAACTGGTGGGGGAAGACCAGAAAGTTTGGACCCTCCTGTCACACAGGCTACAACATGCTGTTTTCTGCCTCTTGTATTTGCTTCATATTTTTTGTAGGAGCCAGTGCCATTAGACACATGCCAGTTTGGGCTGGCACAATTTTACTGGCAGATTGTTTAAAATGACGTAGCGGTAGCAAAAAACAAAAGGTCTTTTCTTCTATGAAAAACCATCATGTATAATTAGACTGCACATATTCATATAAGAACTTCCTGTTTGTACATTTGCTGGACACTTTGACGTACTTGTGGCTGCCCATCAGCCACAAGTATGTCAAACTTTGTATTAAATCTAATGCTTCCACCTGCTCTGCCCTGCAATTTATCTCTCTCTGCCTTATTGTATCTGTTTAGAATCAACTGAATTAGGCTTGGAACCATGGAAAATCGGAGCTGCTACTGCTGCAGTTTTCCTGGTTTTGCAGACCGCCGTCATCATTATCTATATCGTCAAACGTCGTCACAAAAACAAGTAAGTTGCACCACTTGATCTACAGGAACATTGATTCAAAAGAGTTCTTTTATAGGCCCTGAGTTCCTCAAATTACAGCTCTAATCTTTGCTTGTTAGCAAAAATGCTTTGCTTGTTAATCTCTGGCCAGCAGTATTCCTTTAAAGCCTGCCTTCCATTTTATGCTTTGATTAGGTTAGACTACACATCAAACAGCCTCATTTTAAAGCACATTTCTTTTACAACACAAATTTGTACAATACCATTGCATGAATATCTGTCTGACTCTGTATTTGTAAAGCAGACTCCCCTCCTTTTTTAATTACTTTTGTGAACGTGAATGCAACTAACATTTGTTGCATTTGCACCAGTGTCAGCCACCATCCACTTCTTTTTCTCTGATATCCGAAACAAACCATTTGATTGCTACCTGTAACAACAAAAGTGCTACAATCACAGATGGGACTCGGAGCAGAACTGGCACATGATTGCTTTAGATGTTGCCTGAGCTCAAGGTAACATTTCAACACTGATACATGATGAAATCAGACCACGTATCGAGTGTTGGGTCAGAATTTCCTCCTCTGTTCACAAAAGAGAATGGTCTTGCTTCAGTTATATACTTGGCTACTTTTTTATTTCTCTACATGACTCATTGCAACGTGCAGTTCATTTGTAGAAGGTCAAGAGTAAGCAAGAAGAGCAATAATAGTGATAAAGGGATATTGTTTATGTGTTTGTGTGCGAGCAGCAGCCTGCCCCGACAGCGTGCATGTGAGGAAGAGTGTGTTGAGCCAGAGGCAACTACAGGAGATGACTACAGTGATGATACACTGCCTGCGGGCAATGGTGACCCTCAACAGTATGTTCTCACCAGTGTTTCTTGCAGTGTTATAGATGCGTACAGCACACATGAGAGTATCTGCAAAAATAAAGGAAAGGGACAACATTAAGAGTCATAAAATGCTGCCAGAATTGTGTCATTTTGCAATCTAACACAACCTAACACACAATCTTCCACAGGTGTTTATTTGACTTGAGATCTGCTGACTGCAAAGTCACATTCAAAACATTTAATATACAGTGTTCACATTCTTCTTTAAGCCTGGCCTTTTTCTCTCTCTTCCCAACCTTTTTATTTTTTCTTACACTGCTCAAAAGAAAATTAAGGTAATGCTTCATTTTCACAGTATAACACAGAGCCAGTTAAACTTCAGGGACATCAATCTGTCTTGTTACAAATCATAAACCATTGTGAATCCAATTCACTTGCTTTGGTGCAAATGAAAATGACAACAGGCGTACTGCAGAGGCAATAACAAGACTCCCTAAAAACAGAATGGTTTTCTTATCCCTCCCTCCTCCCTTTTTCCTAGTTTTTCTATTTGTTAGTGTCCTTGTTACTGCTAGTAACATGAGACGGTACCAGCAGTCAATTCAGGACACATCCATGCTTTCCACCATAAGAAGGTTTACTGTGGCTCCCTGTACAGTCTCAGAACTGAGAAAGAGAGCCCTACAAAATGATCTCCAGTGGGCTACTGACCAGACTCCATGGGCAAGGCATGCATTAAGTGATCCCTTAACTTTTTTGAGCTGTGCATTTATACAAAGTGACATCTCTTAAACTATTTTAGGACTGACAAGCAAGCAGAAGGTGCAAACAACCTTCACAGGTGTTGAATTAAAATGGAATCTTAACTTTAAACTTTAAAAATAATCTAATGCAACAAAGCTTAAATTTTATTGGCAGCCTTCGCTAGGCTTCATCACAGATTACAAGATACAAGATTTCACTGATTTCTTTCCTCAGCTACACTTACTTACTTTTCCATTGTGACCTGCCTAAATATCATGTACTGACCTGCGTAGGAGGTCAGGAGCCACCAGTTGTGTGCTTCTCAGCTGATTCCCTCTTGGCGCTTTTATAGTGTAATAGCCCCGGGATTCTGCTCAAAATGTCACATGAGAATGTGAGTCCCGTGAACCAAGAGCATTACTGGCTAATACCACTGCTTTTGCTAATCAGACCGGTGGGCTTGGATCAGTAATTAAGCTACAGTTGTGTGCTTGCAGTGAGAGACCATGTGAAAAATATGCATGTGGTGACAATCAACTGTAAACAAAAAATACTAAAAATTCAGAGATTTAGAGATTGAGAGTCTGTGTATTTGTGTGTTGCTTCAGCGAGTGAATGTGTATAAGACACAAGTAGAAATGTGATGCCTGCCTTACACAGACAATAACAAAGCAACACTGAATTATTAAACAGTCGACACAGTAATTTTGAAATGTGTCCTTGTTAAGAGTCTTTGCAGCAGCAGTGGCAATCCAGTCGTCATCAGAAGAACCAAAATTCCTGTTAATAGAAAACAAAATTCGCTTTTTAAATACTTTTTTGGTTTTTGAACTCTTCTTTAGCAATAAATGTTTCCCCCAAAAAAGGTATTTCAAGAGTCAAGGTGGCTGTAAACAACTGCACCTGAACAAAAGATGCTGGGATTTACAAACTCTTTGGTATTGCATTGAACTTGGCGTCCATGAGGTTTCACTTGGAAGGACGGCATCTGTCTTTGATGCACAATTCAGTGGGTGCTTGGCTGAAATCATAGCCGCAGAAAAAATATCGTACTTTATTATCTTTGGAACTTCAAGCAAACAGCTCGACAAAAAAGCAACAACAAAAAAACCTCCACAGTGCTCTAAGATTATATTTCACTGAGCTTTAAACTGTAACCCAAATCCAGCTCCCACCTCCATCACCTTTAGCCCAACACAAAACCCAAAGCAGCTGTGTGAACATTAAACTCATCAGGCATTCTGGGTAACGTGCAAATATTCAGCACCCAGGCAACATAATGGAAGTGCTCTTAGGACAGCCGCATTGTTGCCCTTGAGGGGTAGTCTACTAGGACATATTACAAATTTCAGTCAGGACGGTATCCCCTGCAATTATTCAATAATGTCAAGTGATCTGTTTGTATCTAGGTGTGTCATTAGCTCCCAGGTATCTCATTTCAGCACAGTTTGTAAGCTTCTCCATCTGGTGTGGAAATCATTAAATAAACAGACCTTCCAGTGAGAATATTAGCATTCGCTTAGAGCGGCATACTTAACAGCAGTTTGACAACCATTACGAACAAGCCATTTGAAAGTGTGTTTCAATTTCATCGCTTGAAAGGTTCCTGTCTTTGTTTTTGCGTGAAGCAAAATAGATTTTCTCATTTGTGTGAAATTTATCCCATTTTCCTGCTAGCACTAACCTAATATTATACCATTGTACAACAATGTGAGTTGTTCCTGTCATCAGACGGCTGTATATTTTCTCCTTTTTTCCTGTTTCAACTGGTCTAATCACTGCCAACTGCTCTTTTGTCCTTTCCACCAGGATGGCTGCAGTTGACCCAGCTAATATGGCTTCAACCCTGGCCAAAATAAATGACCAGCAAGGAGATGAGCATGCAATAGCTATGTCAGACCTCCCGCCCAGCTCTACAGATGAGTGGGCCAATATTGGATCAGGACCAAATTCCTCACAAGACCTCAGGACTTCCTTTCTCTAGGGGGTCCAACTGTTTCCTCATTCATGCTATATCTAAATTAAGCTCAGTGAGCACACAGCCAGTGAATTACCTAAACATTTCACACCCTAACCAAACCCAGTAGTGACTGTCTCACATTCCCAAGCGTATTAACTACTGTATAATCATCTTACACTTAGTGCATATGACTTTATTTGTGTTTTTGCATGTGTAAATTTAAAAAAAAAAAAAGCCTAACAATTTTGGATTTTGGCATATATGACTGTGTGACTGAGTGAACAGAGAAACGTGTGTTTGAAAATACTGTGTACATGTGCAAGTGTGCAAATGCGATAAACCTTTTATGTATCTACTGCTGTCTAGTGGTTTGATGTCTATAAACACTTTAGGCTGCACTGGAATTGTTGAGCAACGGTTTTCAAAGTGGCCACATCGCTCATGCTGTACAAAGCTGCTGAACTGCCACGAGCAATCATCCCATTTTATCAGCAAGTCTGAAGTCTGAGAATGCTGGCTGCAACATGAAGTGCCTCATCTGAAAAGTCTTTAAAATGTAAAATGATTTTTTAAAAATGGATTTGATTTTTATTCTGCACAAGTCTTGACTTGTGTATCATAAGTTTTGCTTTGAGTAGAACAAAATTAAGTGTCCAAAGAAGCAACTAGATCCATAAACTCCAGTGCCGGGTTCCACTGGCCACCACACACCACAACCATGCCCCTATCCTATTTTTCTCTTCCCGTCATTCTTCTGCAAGTTTATCATCTGACATTTTTTACTTAGAACTGTGCAGGCTCTTTCAGAAGATTTCTAAAAAACACTCATCTGACCTTCATGTTCTTGAGTGTAACCGGTGGTTTGCACCTTGTTGTAAACCCTCTGTGTTTCATGTTTGTAGACGTTAACAATGATATCGCTAATATTTTGAGAGTGTTCTCATCTTCGTTAGATTTTTTTAAGTTGTTTTTCTTAACAGTTGAAATAATTCTGTCATCATCCACTTTATGCATGATCTTTCAGGCCTCTTGGGTTAGCTGTGTTGGCAAATGCATAAATCCTTTTTAGAATGCACGAGATTGTTGATTTGGCCACTCCTAAAGTTTTTGCTGTCTCTCTGTTAGATTTATTTAGATTTTTTTCAGCTTAATAAGTACCTCCCTGTCTACAGAGAAAAGTGACAAAAATACAAACTTAGGACTTTGAATCAACTTCAGATATTATGTTTGCTTCATTTATCATGAAATAACAACAAGGGACCAGGCCTCGTGTCACCATGAAACCGCTTGTCAGTCAATTGTCCAATTATTTTTAAGCCTTTGAAAACGAGGGACTGTGCATAAAATTGGCTGCATCTCCTAAAGTGCTAGTGTAAAAATACTGTAAAACTGCTGGAATTAAAGCTGACAGTCTGTACTTCAATCACGTCTTGATTGCTTCATTTGAAAATCATCTTTGGGAGTGTACGGAAACAAAATGAAAACAAACAAAAACAAAGCAAAATTATGGAACTAACTTCTACTTACGTCCATGATTTACATAAATGTAGAACTTGGCTAAAACCCCAGAAATTTTCTCTTGTAAGACTTCAACATGAATGTCATCAAATAGTTGTGTGAGTATCTACAGTCTGGCGTCATTTGGTCCATGATCACAAGGTTCATGAATGAGTTTTTGAAAAAACTCAAGTACCCTCAAGTGTACACGTGTGTATGGTGTGTGTGTGTGTTTCTCCTTGCACAAGCTCCACAAAGGCCTGCTCATGTGCTCAATAGCTATTTAAGACAGAGAAGGGCTGATTCTTGGGGGGGACTTCAGTTCTGCAAACAGAGGAGCAGCATGTACAGTCAGAGGTAGGGGAACAAATGATACTGATTCCTTTTTCATTCCTTTTGCAGTCAGTCATACAACTCGGTGGTATGACTGACTGCTTTAGCGCCTTTACAAATTAAAAGTGTTTATTGGACTAATGCGCTACATCTTTGCAGATGAAGTGAAGTTTTGTCTCATATGATGTTACAGAGCAGATTTCCACAGAACCCAGCAGGTGATGCACCGACTTGTTAAGTCGTGCATTCGAATATTTGTAATATGCTCAAACATGTGGAGCATTTCCCCTTTTATATCGGTAACATTTCTTAGGTGTTGTTTTGTTGTTAAATAATTGCTCATAATAATTGCAAATTATTAGCCCCTCCTTCATTCATTTCTAATCAACAAACTTCAAAAGGCACGAAAGGCAAGCAAATCTAACTGCAAAAAAAAGGAAGAAAAAAGAGAAAAGGTTCAAGCAAATCATTGCCTGCTGTCTATTGTTGAAAGCATTTCTGAACTTGTAAGAGTTGAAAGCTAATGGCTTTGTGAATAATAAATAATGACTTGTGCTGCCTGCAGGGATGTGTAAGAACTGAAGTTTTAGAATAATGTTAAGACAATTGGCTTTAGCAAGAGAACACATACTGAGTAAGTTGTTCTGGAGCTTAATTTCAGTGGATGTGGCGTGTATGTGGGGATGTTTTTTTTTTTTTATCTTCATCTTGCTAAATGTGTTCTGGGACGGTCACTGGTCCTTCACAACCGTGAACAAGACAAGTCCTTTAAAAAAAGAAGGAGGCCTGTATAACAGCAATTCTCAACATGTAAAAGATTTCCACACACTTTGTTCTAACCTTGTTCTCACATCTAAATTACTGCATGGCCCTAAAAAACTCCTTACTTCACCTCATTCTCTACTTTATCAGCTTGTGGAGTGTGGGTTTGGTGGGGACCTTGTGTGCCACGCTCACCTTGGCCCAGTTCCCGAGGGAGTGTGTCACTCCTGAGGGGCTGCAGAGCGGCCAGTGCTGCCCATCCCCTACAGGGGTAGCAGGAGACGAGTGTGGCTCCAGCACAGGAAGAGGCCAGTGTGTGACCATTGAGGCTGACAGTCGGCGCCATGGACCTCAGTACCCTTATGCCGGGCGTGATGACAGAGAGAGGTGGCCGCTGAGATTCTTCAATCGCACTTGCCGGTGTAATGGGAATTTCACCGGCTACAACTGTGGGCGATGCAGACACGGGCTAACTGGACCAAACTGTGATCAGAGGATCTCTGTGGGTAAGAGAGCAGATGCTTTTTTACGACCTAAAAATTCACGACGACTTAAAATTTCTATCTTCTACTGTGTCCTTCACGATTTCACAGGTCTACATCAGCCTGGGGAATGAAGGCAGCATTTATTGCTAGGAGCAGGAAAAAAGTGTTAATTTTTAATAGCACTTTCTTTTCTCTACTCTTCCTTTGTTTCCCCCACACTTTAACAACACTTCATTCTCTCTCTTCACCCCATTAACTTCTCCCCAGTAAGGAGAAACATCATGCAGATGAGCACAGCTGAGAAGCAGGCATTTGTAAATGCTCTGGATCAAGCTAAGAGGACTGTCCACCCTGACCTCGTCATCTGTACAAGACGGTATATTGAAAAAGTAACATGATAATCAAGCTGAATACAATTAGATGGTTTTAAAGGGTTGATTTTTACCTTGTGATTCTCTGTAAAACACAGCATGTTTTGCACAAGGACCTGCACGCTCAGACTCAGCTGAGTCTGGCAGTTGAAAGAAATATATGTGCAGTATCTGTGGCTGAGCCACATGCTGTGCTTTTGAAATTATTTGTAAAATCAGAGAATTTCTCATGGCAGCTTTCTTTAAAAGCTGTAGAAAGTTGAGCAAATGATCACGTTTGGCATGAGTAAAGGGAATTACAGTCTTCTGAATCTGTGAATAACCTCCTTCTAAATTAGCTGAGGACTGCAATCTGTTAATTTTTGAAGCCATTCTTGACTGCAGCTCAAAGAAAATCTCTTAACCTCTGGATCAGACAATTAAAATTCCCCTTGTTATTAATGGTCATGCTCAAGATTCTTAGTTACATGCCACATAATGCAGCTACAGAGAATAAAATATGTATTAATATCTATATATCCATTAGTGAGTTATTCACCAGTACCATCCCCAAGTTCTGAAGCCGTGTTTGAATGGATCAGTGAAAACAAAATTGTGAAAAACACTTTGTAGAGCTACTAAGATTACAAAGCTTTATGCAACAGCAGAGCATTTAACACATGCATAGTTCATCTAAGGCCACACATTCTCTTACTTCAAATCAATCAGGGTGAATTTGGAGGATTCAGGCAGGGCAATGTGGAGGAAAAAATACAACGTGACATTCATCCTTTATCTTTAGGTACCAGGAGTTGTTTGGGCCTGATGGCAACACCCCACAGTTTGAGAACATCACCATTTATAATTACTTTGTTTGGAGTCACTACTACTCTGTCAGTAAGACGTACCTGGGGCCAGGCCAGACCAGCTTTGGAGGTGTAGACTTCTCCCACGAGGGCCCAGGTTTTGTCACCTGGCATCGTTTTCATCTGCTGCAACTGGAGAGAGACATGCAGGTGAGCAGAGAGAAGGCAGGGAGAAAGAGGGGTGGTAGAGGAAAAGAGGAGAGACAGCAAGCTTCTGGGCTGATAAAGAAATGGATGAGGAGGTTAGGATTGGAGGAGTGGTGATGGAAAGAAAAAAGATCTGACACTGAGTGAAAAGCTAGCCTGAAGGAGAATGGGTTAATGCAAGGAGGAAATAAAAAAAGGCAAAACAAAAGCAGGAATATATAGGAAGGGGACAAAAAGAAAAAGAACCAACCTGCATATTTTTCTAATAAACAATTCAAGAAAGTAGTTTGTTTACAGACAGTCCTTCCCTGAACACCTGCCTCCTTCCCCTGTTCGATCTTCATAGGACATGCTGGGCAACCCCACCTTTGCCCTGCCCTACTGGAACTTCGCCATTGGAGGCAGCGAATGCGACATCTGCACAGATGACCTGCTGGGAGCCAGGAGCACATTTGATATGAGCTCCATCAGCCCCAACTCTGTGTTCTCACAGTGGAGGGTCATCTGCGAGAGTGTGGATGACTACGACACTCTGGGCACCATCTGCAACAGTAAAGACAGTCACGGAAACACACTATACCAGCCGAGCTCTGCTGATATACAGCATCGTCTCAGCTGCATCAGAAAAGAGGGCAAAGAGCTCATAAAGAGAGCATGTAGAACATAGGCTGCTATAAATAATAGCTCACAGCTGTTGTGCTAAATTCGATATTGCTCGCTATTACTTCAGTTTGTTTGAAACTGCTCTAGTTGTTAAACATCGCCTTCTCTGTTGCCGTGTGTAACTGGAGTACTACACACTGCATCTCTAAAAACTGCGGTTTGAAAGATTTTTTTGTTTTTATTCAATCAGCCTAGTTTTTCAGTGTTAATTCCTGATTGGTCACAAGATTTAACCTAGAATAAGGGAATTCTTATTCAGTAATAAGATAACGCTGCGTAACCTAGACTTTAGGTGATCAGATTTGCAGGGATTGGCTCTCATTCCGTACTGGCACCAGATTACAAGCCTAATTCACTACCTTTCTTTCAGTGTTCAAATGCACCTAATTTATAAAGGATTTGGTTTTCATCTGGAATAGGCAAGTAATTGGGAATGTCAATCATCTTTCCCCGTGGACCCTCAACAACAAACTTATAAAAAGAGGTCATAAGAAAAAAAAAAGTGTTTGGTAACAGGTTGAACACGTGAGTGGCCAACATGTGAGTGATCTATCTTGTTATTCCCCCCAGAGAGTCATGACAGGCCTGGTATTTCCTGCGTCAACAAGCAACATCTCCTTAAATGGGTTAAGGGGGTTGCCTCATTTGTGCATGTGCTTGTTGAAGACAGGAATCTAACAGTCTACTGGTTCCTTTGATCTGAGGGAACAATCTTCAAACAGACAGACAACTCGGTTATGTAGCCTTCTGTTTATGTGCTTGTGTGTAGGAGAGAAAGCCTGAAAAAAGAGAAAGAGATCATACATGCAAGAGAGACAAAAAAAGAAAAAAAACTTCTGTTCAGTCACAAAGCTCCCACTCACTACTGTTGACTTTTATTGAATAATTAAAAAAGAAAACTGCCATCCTGTCATGTTTAAGGCAGATCAAACTAGTAGAGTCTCCCACACAGAGTTAGAAGGTGGTTAAATAATACATTTTCAATCAAGCCATATCTGTAGGGACCTCTGGCTTGTGCCTGATCTTAGGTCTTAGTGTGCCAGTAATCAGAAGTTATCTTTATTATTTTAAACTAATTATATTTCACTCAACCTAGTTTTATTGAGTCCTTTCTTCATCTCCAAGGCACAGAGAGCAGTCCCATCAGGAGGAACCCAGCAGGCAACGTGGCGCGGCCCATGGTGCAGAGGCTGCCGGAGCCCAAAGATGTGCTGGACTGTCTGGAGATCAACACCTTTGATACCCCTCCTTACTACTCCACCTCCTCCGAGAGCTTCAGGAACACCATCGAAGGTGATCCACATTCAACATGACTCATAGGTTAGAGCCAAAGCAGTAGTTGAGATTTAGCATCCTCCCATCAACCCAATCCAAGGAAATATTCAGTTTCTCTTGGGCTCAGCTCAGAAAATAAAGCTGCTGAATACTGTGTGAGTGTATAGATGAAACACAAAGCCAGAAAAACACTCACTCAATCCTCCACCCACATGCACATATGGTTAGCTCCAACACAACATTTGTTGTTCCTAATTTTGGTAAATCAGAGTCTTCATTAAACGTTTTCCTTTTTTTTTTCTTCTCATTTTTTGTTCCATAATTTCAAGGCTACAGCGCCCCCCAGGGGATGTACGACCCAGTGATCCGCAGTCTTCACAATCTGGCCCACCTCTTCCTCAACGGGACGGGTGGACAGACTCACCTGTCGCCCAATGATCCCATCTTTGTCTTGCTTCACACCTTTACTGATGCAGTCTTTGACGAGTGGCTCCGCAGGCATCAACCGGGTACACCTTTGCGAATATTCAAACAACAAAATTCACTTTGGAGAATGAATAGATGGATTGACATATTCTTCACTCTCTCAGGTGACACTGTTTACCCCGATGAGAACGCTCCCATTGGACACAACCGCAGGTTCAACATGGTTCCTTTCTGGCCGCCTGTCACCAATGCTGAGATGTTTGTGCCTGCCCCAGAAAACCTGGGATACTCATATGAGGTCCAGTGGCCGGGTGAGAAGCAGAGAACGTGTAAGCATGCGCAGATCCACAAAATCCAGGAATTGCTCATAACCGTCCACTCTTTTCCCTCATAGCTCGTACCTTCACCCTCTCTGAGATCATCAGCGTAGCCGTTATTGCTGCAGTGCTGGTTGTGGTGGTGGTTGGTATCGTCATAGCCTGCGCTATGCGTTCTCACTCTTACAACTCTGCCGAGGCCCTGGAGCCGCTGTTGGCAGAAACTTACCGACGCTACTCAGAGGAAGACCGCAGGCTGGACAAATCACAGTCCGTTGTCTAACATTTTCGATTATCTTGAGAGGACCCAACATTTACATACATAAATTTGTCTTGTTTTCCTTTTTTTTTTAAAATTATTCCTCCATTTCTTCTAATAAAGGTGAACTGGTTTTGAGGCTTAATTGTGTGTCTGCATTTATGAATTGAAAGGCGGAGAGGGTCTGGCGGATCTTTTGTTGAGCACATACAGCAGATTTTCAGACTGCAGCCAAGATTATAATAACTGCAAGAGCTGATATCCAGTGCTCAGATAAGTACACAGAAAGCATAGGAGCAGCTACTGGGACTGAACCTTCCAAAGCTACATGTCAGAGCTACAATATTTTGCGACTCCACCTCGCTGCCCATTTTCAGCTGACAAATATATGTTTATCCGTGCAGATGAAATGATGTCTTTCTATAGGAATATGCTTCTATTCCTTTTCATTTTTTTAAACTTTTAACTCACTCTGTTTTTGTGTGAACAAGCAGTATTTTATGAAAACACCATTGCAGGCCTTTTTGCCGCAGGCATAAATTTGCTTATCTCAAGCCTCAGGCCAACTGGCAAATCACACCACTTAGACGTAATCTTACTTCTCAAATCAAGCCCATGCAAATTTCCATGTGTTCAAAACAGCAGATGTACCGCCCTCAAGTGGATCTAAAGGATTACTGCGAAAGGAGGAAATCTGTTTTTTTTCTTCATTTACACTCGTATCCTAATTTTTTTAAACTGCATGTAGGGAATATCAAAGACTAAACTTAATATGACTTTAAGCACACCGTGGAATTTTAAATGTTCATGACACCATAAAACTGCTACACTGTCCACACCTATAAGCTGGTACCTTCGAGTTGTAAGACTAGTTTGCCCTTTTGGCACAGATTTATTACTTTTATTTTTTATAACTTTGGCTTTTTTGTGTGTGTGTAGTTTTACATACATAATATCGTTTGCCTTGAATAAATAAATAATCCTGTCCTGTCTGTCACAAAAGGCGGCCACCTGTCACTGCATGCCTAATTACCACGAAGGCGCACCTTATGCACAATTTAGGATCCTACGTTGCAGCTTTGGAGCCTTACAGCAAGTCTTCAAGCTCGTACCTACAGCAAGGGCGTCATGGAGATGGAGGGTGGAGATGCTGTCTGATCTTTCTGATGTGAAGCTGCATTTTCAGCAGAAACTCCCCACCCCAAAACAAACACTTACTTAACCACAGTGTCCCCAAATTTGAGGATTTTTAAGCCGAGGGTGATCAACGGACATTTAAAAACGGACATGTTTTTTTTTTTTTATTCAGAGTATCTAACAAAATTTTCAGAAATAAGCTTTTGTGAACCGTGAGAAATTCAGTGGTTTATTGAATAAGCGTTAAAAAGATTTCTGTAAAAACTACACAGTAGACTACGGAACTTTCATCACTTGAAATTTACTTTATTTCTGGATTAATTTATTGCTAAATTAATGTATTGCTAAATTAATCCAAGTACAGATGTGTATAGCCGCATGTAAAATTAATAGCATTATTCATTAGCATTGTTCGGTCGGTTTTCAAACTCATAATCGGATGACGTCATCCAGTGTTTGCCTGCTGTTTCATGATGAGGTCTAACTATTTCTTGCTCTAGGCTATGTCACTGAATATAAGCCACACCACCGTGCACGCTTTTTTGTGTCTGTGTGCCAAATGCCAACTCAGTCCAGCTCATTCGCTCATTTGATGGGAATGACGTGGACTTAGTGGCACCTAACTCTTCCTTTTGGGATATTTTGGGACATCTTGCTTTATGGGAATCAAGATTTTAACACTCAGCACTGACTGGAGTGAATTTCAAAGGACCGGTATTTTTGCAGTGCATGCTGATATCTTGAAAAAGGACCTCATGGGAAAGGATGGAGAAGAAGACTTTTTGGACCCATCATCAGTTGGCTGTACTTTCTGTATCACCAGGTTACACTGACAGCAAAAAGACACGGTCCCCTATGTTTATGAATATGGATCGATGTGACAGTCACACATAGAACAATCATTTGGCCACTGCTATCCTCCAGAGAGAGAGGCTCATTAGTGCCTTTCAAGCATGCTCTCATGAAAGTCATCTGCAGAAAAAAATGCATTGCAGTTTCTGCAGCCAAAGAAGTTACTGTGCTACATGGTGTATGATTAAGGGTAGGAAAAAAAGTCCCGTTCCCTGTGGCTGGACCTCTTCCCCTTAAAAATGTTTGTCATGAAATTTGAGGCTGATTTTGAAAAAAAAAAAAAAAAGAACACCAAAAAAAAAAAACCCGGCAGATAAGTCCTTTTGCTTCCTCTTAATGAAAAAAAGAAGAAAAATAGATGTCATTTCATCTGCTTCTCTGTCAGTTATTTGTATGGAACTGGAAATCCACAGGGGTCAAATGTTTGTGGATGTGAAAAAAATACCAAATAGGATGTTTATCTTTCTTATATTACAGCAAAGATCCAAGTGAAATGCAAAAAAAAAAGGAGAAAAAAAAGCATTACACCGTTTCTCCATTTCTCCTCGGGCCAGCAGGGAAGCAATTGTTCATCTGGAGAAGGATAAAGCAGACCGCGATGGCTGGGTTTCAATAAAGCTTGCAATGTGAACAGATGGCTTTGATTAATGCCGAGGCTCCAGACAGGATCTCCCTAGATGCCTCCTATTTCCTAAATGAGACATTTGTGTGCAAATGTATTGTTTATCAAGTTGTCACCAGTAACTCTGGTAATTAAAGTGAAAGTACTGAGGATTTTCCTTTAAAAAAAAGTCACAGGTTTCCTCTTCCTCTGTGATTGTCGGACCTCAGGTTTAAAACGTCTTTGTCCAAACTTTAGACTGATCTTCTCAGCCTTCTATAAAATGTTGCCTTTTCTCTAATCTAGCTCATCCCCCTTCTTCTCTCCTCTCCTCACGACTCCTCCGTAATTCAGAGCTGCCTGTCATTCCAAGCACGACAGGCACTTCATCCTGTCACCTTGACTAAACGTGAGTGATGCCGCATATGTACTCATGGCAGACAAAGGTGGAGAAAAAGTGCGAGAGAGGGATAAAGACAAAGAGCATAACAGCTACAGGAAAACACCTCCAAGGCGAAATTCAGTTCACTGGTTTGGAAACATGCAAAAAAAATCTGCAAAAAAATAACATAAAATAAAGAAAAAAGAAGACTCTTGCTTCTTCTATCCATTAAAAATGTGACTTTCAGCTCAGTTGTACTTGTTTAACAGTTCAGAGCTTTTCTCAGATACTGGTGGTGTGCATGTGTGAAATTTGAAAACTGAAAAAAAAAAAAGGTTTATCCTACTCGGTGAGAGAAATCACAAAATATAACTTGTTGGTATTCATTAATAAAGAAGATGAAAAAAAACCTCATCCTTAAAATCAGAAGGTAAGAAAAACAGAAACACAAGGTCCTAAACTTCAAAAGGTTTTGGATACAAAACTTTAACAAATAACATTTAATAAGATCACTTACAGAACATTTGGTTACACAATACCAGTGCGTGTGTACCATGTTTATATATCTTTGTGAGGACCAATACAAATGATGGTTAGGGTTAGGGTAAGCAGCTAGGGAAAACATTATGTCAATTAGATGTCCTCACTAAGATATGAAAACGAGTGTGTGCATCCATGTGTGTATGTAAGTGTGAAGAGACTTCTTAATTAAATTAATTACAGCGACGGAAAAATAAGTATCACAGCCGTGTGAAGTCAGGTAAATAAATTTATATAAAACGAAGACGGTGTCTAATTTCACACTGAACTATTAACATCAACAATCAAGTCCTAAAAAAAACAGCTGCTAAAGTTGAAGACTATGAAAACACTGATTAATACTACACTGGTAAATAACAGTCGATACTCAGCAGCTGCTTCTAACAGATGCAGCAAAATGCATTTTTTCCTATTCTCTGTCCCGTTTAACATAAGGTGGTTATCATTGCTAATTATCGACATGCCACTTAAGACATTCAATATTCATGAAATCATGACACATTTTTAATTATTTGAACACAACAATGAAAAGAAAAGTACAACAGTCTTTCAAAGCAGACATCCTATTGCCATACAAAAGATTGGCAGAAGCAGTTGGCATATTTTGAGTCTTGGGAGTTGTTTGTTTGTTAAAGTAATAATCAAAATCCAGCACTAGGCTGTTGTCATTTGAGGCTTCAATTATATATATCAGTATGAACACGTAACGTATTGATGAGTGTGTTTACGTGAAAAATAATGCACAACAATGCTAAACTCTCCATCCAACCATTTTCTTCCACTCATCTGGGTCAGGGTCTCAGGTGCTTCTTAGCTATTTCCTTCTCCAGCTCTTGTTGGGGCTTTCCTAAGCCACCTGAGGCATAAAATCTCTCTAGTGTGTCCTGCGTCCACCCTGGGGGTCTCCTGCCAGTTAGACATGCCACAAAAAGCACCACCTAGAGGGCATTCTAGGCTTTCTGGACTGGAGGAGTAGCGTCTCTACTCTGAGTCCCTCCAGAATGACTGAGCTTAGTGGTCAGACTGGACTCAGGCATCCAATCCCCAAAGCCCAAGACGGAGGCCCAATACCCGGCTCCTTAACTGGATTTAACTGGACATGCTCTGCTATATTTTTAAATACTGAGTGTAAATACAACAAAGCTGTGTTTGCAGTTGGAGGTAGAGTTCACAAATTAAATGCAATTTAATTTAGACTTAAAATAAATACTCTTCTTATAATCATATGCCTTGTTTTGACATGTAGAGTGCCCTCTACAAGAGGAGAATCACTCTACAGCTTTATAGGAAACAACCACAGCCCTCCAGAGTTGTTTCAGGAAGATGTCATTAAATTGAGGTACAGTGTGCAGTTGTCTCATGAGAGCACGGTGAGGACGACAGTTCCTTTGGTCTTTTTCAGAATGTCCACAGCTTCAGCGTGGGTCACACCTTCCAGGCAGTGTCCATTAACAGCAATTATCTGATCGCCACGTTTTAGCCTGCCATCCTCAATGGCTGCACCCTGAAGTACAAAGTCAACAAGAGCTTTTAAACACTAATATGGCAACACATATGTTAGAAGAGAATGAATGTGAGATTAAATGAATGTTTGTAATGATCACAAAGGAATTGGTCGCAACAGATGCTCAGAAATAGAATCAAGAAACAAAACAAAGGAAAGCTATCATGCAAAAACTGACATAATGCAGTTTACTACAGCATGGCACTAAGAGTTTACCACCTGTTACAAAACAAAAGCTATTTAACAAGTTATAACTGTGGCCTTTTTTGCTTTGTTTCTTACATTGAGCATTGCAGTTCGGGACAAATTGCTATTTTTGGTGTTGAATTACAAAAAAGGCACTATAACTTAAAACCACACAAGAATCTTATGTGGCTTACATAGGTAGTCACAAAACAACAACGCATATAAAGTGAAACCACACATGGTGAAACTGCCTGCTCCCTGCTTTTTTACCTGAATTGCTGATGATCTGAGAAAGTTTTGTTTTGAACAGAGAAAACGCTATAAGAAGATGTGAGGGAGTGACTCAGTGAGTGACATATAGACTGCTGCTAAACTGTCTTCCCTAACATTAAAACTCTTCGGTTTTCACAACAAAAGGAGACCTAGCAGATGCTTTCTCACCTTGTCAAAGACAGTTTTGATGTAGATAGGCAGGTCTCCGTGAGGGCTGCCAAAACCTCCTACAATGCTGAAGCCGAGACCTGAGGAGCCTCTCTCCAGAGTGATGGTCTTATACATGCGAGTGCTGTAAAGAATACGATGCGAAACAATGGATGTTGGCTTCTGAGCGCGCCGATGTGCATGCATTTAAAAATAAGTGTTGCACCAACTGTTTAGTAAAGTTTGAGGCCTGCTTTTGTCTTTATTCATTAATTAAAGTGGAGAGAAGAACAATGAAATGACACTGTTAGCCGAACCACTTCTTACCAGAGGCTGTTGTGAAAGCAGGGCAGCCTGCTCGGCTGGCCTAATGACCATGCGCGCACATCGCTGTTACCCTGTGTGCTGCATCCCTGAGAAGCTGCTGCCACCTAGACAAACATTGATCCACACAAACAGCATGTTATGAGTGCAAAGTGTAAAGGTTTTAGCCATTTAGGACTACACGAAGAGACCAAAGTAAGCAGGACAGCCTGAATCCAAGGAATAGCATAACATCTACAAATAGTGACAGTAACATGTAATTAAAAATATATCTCATTATTTTATGCGATTACTCTGGAGAACAGTGAGTTTCTCCTGACTGACATCAGCAAGACAGGAGTGCTTTTCTTCACAGCTTCCTTTTAGGAGTATGCAGAGCATCACTTTGAAAATGCCTATTTGTGCTGAGTAGGCAATCTGGCAGACCACTCTACATGAGGTGCCAGTTTCACTTCAATAAAAGACAATGAAAGAACAATGAAACCAACACAGGAGAAGTCATTATAACGGAACATGTGTAACATTTGAGCTAGTGTATAGTACATGTTGTCACGGTCCTGGGTCAGTGACCCAGTGTTTTGAGTTTCTTGTGCCTCTGAGTTTTTTGTATTATGTTCTTAGTTCACTTTGTTGTCCCAGCTTATTCTTTAGTGTAGTGTCTTTGTTTGGTTTTCTTGTATTCTGTTTAGTTCTCTGAGTATTTAGTAGCTCCCCTCTGTGTCTCTTTGTTGTTGGTATTGTCTGTGTTTCTTAGTTGCTCTGTCTCCCCTAGTCTAGTTTGCGTCTTCCTGTTTTACTTTGAAGGTCTGTGTCTCATGTGAGTGTATCCTACTTTGCTCCCTGTCTCGTCAGTTCTGATTTCCCCCAGCTGTGCTCTCCTTCTGTGTCTCATTCCCCTCGTTACTTCCCAGTGTATTTAAACCCCATGTTTCTCTGAGTCAGTGTCGCGTCGTCCCTCTTGCTGTGTGGATCTCCCTGTGTCTCCCTTGTGAGTTTAGTTTGAGTTTCCAGTTTAGTTTACTTTGTCTGCCTTTCTCCTGCCAGCAAATAAAACTGGGTTCTTTGTGTTTAAACCTCGTGCCTGAGTGTCTGCATTTTGGGTCCAACTCCTGCCTGCCGCACAGCGATTCATGATGCATGACTACTAAAAATACAAGCTTCTCAAACAAATCTGCAAAACTGATGCATTGCAAATTTATCCAGAAGAAGTTGTGCTAACAACAGATTAATCAGGATTTCTGCAAAAAGTTAATATTTCTATAGTTGGACAATGATCAAATATCTTATTGATGCAAGAGCGGTCTTATGCACATCCAAATATTACCATATTCCTACTTAGTAGGAGTGATACAAGTCTAAAAACTTTTGATGTTTATTTTAAAGACAAAATACTTGCCAAAAACAAGCAGCATGCGCTTCCATAGATACAAATATAGTTTTTTCCCTTACAGCAGAAGTCTTTTTAGAGGAGATGGTGTGAAATCAATGTCATAAACACTGTTGTCTTGAAATTAACATACACTGACTGTGCAAAATCCTGATAATGAAGGGCCTCCTTTTTTGTTAAAGACTTCTTTTTTTTAGTTGTCTGTATGTAAAACTATGTCTTGGGGAAATATGGAAGAAGATAAAAAGCCCTACGGGGAGCTGGCTGTGAACCATTACTGTGTTTCTCTCACAAAACAGAACTAAAACCTGCTGACGTTATCGCACAGAAACTTACTGCCTTTACAGGCATTACATATCAGTTACTGGATGTCTCACTGTGACAGTACCTGCAAAATGATGGTTCCAGTGGTGTTCTTGAGCAAGGCTTCAGCATGGGCATGAGTCATTCCCTCAGTGGAAACATCATTGATACTGAGGATCCTGTCTCCCGTCTAGATGATGCACACACAAACACAAACACGTTTGTCCTAGACTTGACACTATCCCCCCTTTTCCTTTTTGCCTACAAAGTCTCCTTTTCTTTTCTGTCCCTATCTTTTTTCTTTGGGATTTTATAAAGGTTTAATTTTGGTATGTCACTCCATTTTCAATATTTATGTCTAAAATGCATTTTATGTTACATGTATCTGTAATTTGATCATGGAGAAACATTTATGTCCTCTGCCCCTTGCATCCCGATCTATTCCAACCTTTATATTTGTTTTATGAGATGTATTTCAGGAAGAAAATGGTGTAAAAATATCGACCTCTATTCCAATAAACATGTAACACAGTCAAGGCAGTCCATATATTTGTCTCAGTGTTGGAAAACTTCATTTTGGTAACCTTTAGTTAACCAGGAAAAACGGCCTCTTCAGATTCTAAATGTCTCCTGCACTCTGCGATTACAGAAGAATACACAGTAAAACAACAGTCACCTCTTAAGAAAAAGGCATCTTGTGCCTCCTTCACCTTATTTTTTATGATTCCCTTAAATTTATTAATGCATACCAGAGAGTCTAAGTTTACAGCTTTTTGCAGATGTTCCAGCCTCTAAGGGACACAGTAAGAGTAAGAAAGTGCAATTTTCCTTATTTAAGGCCCAGTCCACATGCGACTAGTCATAATGTGAAGCACACATGAGACACACATGCATGCACGCACTGGTGTATATACATGGTCACTCCCCACCTGTAATTTCTGTGTTTTGGCAGCAAGTCCATTGGTATCCATGGTAGCAATAAAAAGAGGAAGGTTGCCATGGGGACTGCCCACTCCTCCAGCTACGCTGATGCCCAAGGAGTCGTATGGACCCTGGAGTGATAGCGCACAGACACACAAACACACACATTTGCAACCTTTCCAAATGGCAGATTCGAACAAAAAATAAACACCCAACGTTACAGGAGCATGATATCCAGTCAGGAAGCAGGTTGTTTTCAGTATATAACTAATTTATACTAATTTGTAACTTCTAAAAATAAGTTAAATTATCACTACTCAGTTTCTCCAGCACAGTATGGAGTCAAAAAAGACATTGCTTTTATTACTATAAGAGTGTTTTACCTTTTTTAATATCACTTTTCTGATGTCAGAGTCTTTGAATGCTGGAGAAGAGAATGACACATAACTATGGATAAAAAGATGCAAGAGTATATTTTCCATTCAAAGCAAATTGTTGGACTCAACATTGTAACTCAGACAATACTCGAGAACTTAGTTGACACTCACTGTAGCTCTCTATTTTGTTATCTGTCTCCCTCTGGTGGCCAAAAGAACCATCGCATACACTTGAGGGTGTAAGTGTGGAGCAGTCAGAGTCTTCGCTCTGGATAAAACACAACTTAAGGTACTCCTACGTTCACAGAGTAATATTGTTAAAATAGTGTATAAACGCAATAGTTGACCTACAAACTACAGACTGAACTATAATTTCACTAGGAATCATATCACTAAAGAAATACGTAGGCAAGAGAAACAGTTTACCTGACTCCGCAGTGTGTACTGCACCCCGGCTTTAAAACGAGCCACCTCCAGGTGGACTCCTCCACTGCAACTCTGAGAGCAAAGTGACACATCTCACATAATGACGCGGCCATAAAAATGCCTACCTATGTGCATCTGTTTATAAACTGTGAATACGGCAGACCTGCAGAAGCGTGTGTGCGCGCTCCTGTGATGCCGCACGCACGTCTTCCCCATTGATTGACAGAATCTGGTCACCTAGCAACAACCTGCCATCCGAATCTGCTACACCTCCTCTGATGATATCTGACACAAAGATGCCAGTGTCATTACTGTTGGAAGAAAACAGAGGTCAAAAGCTTATAAATAATGTGACCTGTGCACCGGCTGTTTTGCATAATGTCACACCTGATTGTGCAAAAACATAAAGCTGCGAGAAAATTGGCACCCGAGCTCTTTGGAAAATGATGCGTCTTGCGACTTCTTTGCAGTGAGACCCTATCTAACCTTTATGGTAATTATCGAACGCTGGAGAGATCTGTGAAGTAGTTACAGAACATGTCAAAGGAGTTTGCCATGAAAACAGTCAATCTAGTAGGGTCTATAAAGGTTTTTTTTGTTTTTTTAGAATATAATTTTCGGAATTATATTTAAAAGGAACGGGTATTCTGCAATTTAAACTAACTAACCAGCCTAACTACAGCTTACAAACAAAAGTTGATTAAGAATAAAATTGTGTTAAAAATAGGCAACAAGACTAATCACATTTATTTATTTTTAACCTATTTCTCATCTTCAGAAGTTGCGAGGAGAAGTACTCCCACTTGCCATATGTTATATTTGAAGCCCATATATTAACAACTTCATCAGCCTCTTAGACTTCAGGCTCTTTCAGCAGGTGACATCACCTAGGTTGCGAACACGATGGTTCTGAACAAAATTTGATTTTGTCTTTGTTGTACTTGAAAGCACAGTGTTAGATAACACAGGCTCAAACCTGCTGTGAACATACCAAGTTGGAGGTTTCTAACTTGATAAAAGCATCCTGACTGTACCTCTTCCCCACAGTAGTGAAGCCCAGTCCTTCTCCAGGACGAGGCCTCAGCTCCAGGCTGAACACATCCCACAGGTCCTCCTCCCTGTAGGACTCCTGGTGCCTGAAGACGCACAGCTGGACACGCTGGGTGGTGAGCCGTAGCACGGCAATAGCTTCGTCATGACTGGCCTGCCGCATATCTATGCCATTTACCTAGAAGACAGTGACAGTGAGAGAAACAGGGGAACAGATGCATGAAAATACATTCTGTTTGTTCAGGAAGTACAGGAACAAGTCTGTCAGTGGATACAAATCAGGCTGTACAGTAGTTAACACTGACAGAAAGAAGGTCTGAGGTGTGGCATTTGTATCTATGTCAGTTTCTCTCTCACAGTTCAGAAATGATTGTTAAATTAACTGGTGATTGCGTAATTATCTGTAAGTGTGGAGATGAGAGTGTGTGGTTGTTTTTCTATTTCTAGCAGCTTCCTTTTCCTTACGCAGCTTCACTTACCAATCAGAAATATCGAAGAGTCTGCTGGTAGAAAAGCAACTGATTTTACATAGTAAGATAAAACACACAATACAGACTGAAAGCAACAGAGCTGCTGCACTCATTACAGTGTTAGTGTGTGTGAGAAAAAGCACTGAATAGAAGTGCATCATTAAAAACACTTCGTGAATATGTGTGCTTTAATGTCTAGACTATTTGAAACTGAAAAGAATGCAGAAAAAATGCCAATTATGTAAGTGAACAGATGTATCAGTATGATAGCTCTATCATTAAATCACGAGCAAATCTGATGGATTACAGATATTATTATAGCGTATGGTTATAAAAATACAAATGCTCCAGGTGCTCTGTTTTAGTATCATATATTAATCTTTATATAACAATAAAATTGATGTAAAATTGGAAGGAGGAATAAAGCTGCATAGAAATAAAGACTGCAATGCTTGTTAGTCTACATGGAAATTCCAGGAATGCTGACACTATTTTCTTGGCGGTGACTTTATCGTGAACATAACCTAAACCGTAGCAGGTTAGGCCTGCAGCCATGGTGATGTGCCCAGGTAAAAACGTATACCTTTAATATGCACTTCGTATCCCTGAAGTTGCCTGGAGAAATTCTGCTTATCCTCTGTGTACTAACGCTTCAATTCTATGACAGCTGAGACCGGCTCAAGCCTCTCTGCAAATTCTAATTTGGATAAGTGGTTAGATAAATAGACAATTATTATTAGAATTTTGTATTTATTTATTTTATTTGCTCTATTTAACTAGGAGAGATGACAGAAGCTACCAGAGCTTTACAGTCTCTCAGTTCAACAAGTATCTCTGTAAGTGTTTCTCGAGTCATACTGCAGTTTGTTTAGTAGTGATGCGTACAGTGCTGGAAGCCAGCTTTCCAATTCAGTGTTTGTGTGATGATCTCTCCAATGAGCTGTTATCAGAAAAATGACCTCTAAACAACAGCAAAGATGTTAAATATCTTTGCATAGATGTGATCTTTATAGTTATTCGTGCACAATATGCTGCACACTGAATATCATCATTTGTCTGTTTTTTGGTTTGTTTGTTTTTTAAATAGTAGGTAGTGTAGTGGTATAAGAATCTAATTTATCCAGAATCCAGTTTTTGAGCAAGATGTTCATGTGTTTTGTAGGACAATCTGTTCTCTAACATTTGTATATATATATTTTTTTTTCATTTTGGAGTTTAGTACAAACTTCAAATTAAAGACTGATATTCTGAAGTGACTGAAAGCAGTCCCCTGGAGAAGGTTTTAGGGGGATCAGTAGCATCCAAGATGGTATTATTAGTGTAAAAGCATCACAGCCCAGTTTCATTTAGATAAGGAGCAAAAAGTAGTGGACAAAAGTGTGAATAAAACCCTGAGGATAGGTCTTTATTTTTAACTCCTGGGAACCACATTTTCTATAAAAACAGGTTTTTGAGCTTGTAACCAGCAGTAAACCTTAAAACCCCTTTTTAAATCATGTGAGTAAACAATTTTTAAGGCAGATTTTTTTTTCAGGTTTTCTTTGTTTGTTTGTTTCATTTCTGTGACTTTCTGGTTTTCACTATAAACTGAAGCTTGATTCTGTTATATCTGGCAGCGCAATCTGAGTTTGAGTTCCGAAAAAATTAGTTTCTGAATTGGAAAAAAATAGTGCATAAATAAATAAGAACACAGATGCATCACGGCTGCGTTCTTCATACTGAAAAATATTGCAAAAACAAACAACAGAAATAAAAATAAATGCTGTGTGGTTTGAAATAACTTATTCACATGCACTGCTGTTTGTTCTGGTGTTTGTGTGCACATGTATCACTGCTATACCTCTAATATCTGATCTCCAGCCTGCAGTCTACCATCTCTCTGTGCTGCTCCTCCATCGTTCACTTCATGGATTATTACTGCCCCCTGGTGTAAAAACCAGAAACCACTTCCATCATTACACAACTCCACAAATGAATATTGAAACAACAAACAAACAAACAAATGCACAACTTTTTGGCCTAATTCGAGTACAAACTTTGCTTCCATCTGTGGATTTTTTATTTGCAAACATAAATAAAAATTATATAAAGTCACCTTCATGTCACAAGGACAAATAATGAATAACGAAATCTTTATGTTAAAAATCATTTAGCTCTTCTCACCAGCAGAGTGTCACATCCACCTACAATGCTGAGACCCAGGCCTACGTTTCCTTTATAAATCTCTATGGTAGTTTCCTTTCCTGAAACAATTGGACAGCTGACAGGGTCGGAAGTTGTGGGAGCTGATCCTGGCCAATCAGACCGTTCCACTGGAGAGGTCTGCATGGGTTTTAGAGACGAAGAGGAGGAGGAGGCGACAGGAAGGCTTAGAGAGGACACTGGAGTGAGTGAGCGGGGACTGGAGAGTGATGTAGGGGGAGGAAGAGAAGAAGAGGAGGAGGAGGAGGAGAGACTCTTGGAACGGTTGATGGAGAGCTTGACAGTGACCCGGTGTTTGAGAATCAAACTGGACACCTGAATACAAAAAAGACAGCTGAGTCATAAATCATTAAATCAACTTGACCTTGAAGAGCATATATTTCACAGCCCGCATGTGTGCTTGCACCTTTTTCACTGACAGTCCAGCCACGGGTTCATCACCCACTGCTGCGATTCTGTCTCCAACCTTTATCCTGCCATCCTGCATAAAGAGGCATGAATAAAATATGTAAGATAAGCAAAATGTATGAAAGTGAGTGTGTAGAAGAAAGATGGTGGGGGAGTGTGATTAAAAATCAAGCACACCTTCTGGACAAATATATGAATAACTGTTCCCTTAGGCCGGACATGAAGACGTATTAGTACATGATGACATCACTTGAAAAAATGGCAACCATCATCTGTTTCACATAATATTCATAATGCCAAGATGGCAGAACCATCACATCAGACTTGTACAAAGCCTTTATAATTCAAATATGTTATGAGACGAGTTCTGCCCTGGTGAAGGGCAAAATTTCAATCGATTCTACTTTTTGTGGGTAAAACAGGAATAATACATATTTATTAATAACAGCATTTTTATTAATTTAAAAATTACAGAGTAGATTTGCTCAGAGAGAACCAAAAAGAAAACGGAAAATGATTAAATTACTTAAAAGGCTTATATAGTATAGATACTTATAAATAGTATAGATGATATACGGGCATATGATCTTGTTGACGATGTCATACCTTGCTGGCAGTGCCGTGCTGGATCAGGGACGTGACCACCAGTCCTCCCTTATAGTTGTCCTCTTCCAAGCAAAGGCCAAGACCTGCATAATCCTGGAATGAGAAGCAACTATGTAAGAAAACAAACTTAAATACTTACCTCTTATCAAAAACGAATAATAATACTCATATGTAAAAAATGACTGTGCCAGTTTTAAGAGGTGTGCTTTAAGATGGGATTTTTTGGCTTTATTAGACAGACAGTGAAGAGTGACAGGAAACCAGAGGAAAAGGGTCGGACTCGAACCCGGGCCAGCCGCTCTCAGCAATGCAGCATGTGGTCGCCTGCTCATCCAAATTTGCTAAACCGGCACACTTAAGATGGGATTTGAAAGTGTTAAGAGAGTCAGTGTTACAGATGTCTGGTGGGAGGGGATTCCAGAGGCGAGGAGCAAAGAAACTGAAGGTTGTAGATCCCAGTGTAGTCAAAAGGGCAGAAGGGACAGTGAGGAGTTCAGAGAGGTACTGCAGAGGGAGGTTAAGGATTGCCTTAAAGGTGAGGAGCGGAATCTTGAAATCAATACGACATTTAACCGGGAGCCAATGAAGCTGCTGAAGGACAGGCGTGACATGACTAATGCAGGGAGGTCTGGTGATGCTCCAAGTGGCAGAATTCTGAACCAGTTGAAGTTTATGAATGAACTTGAGAAGGGAGTTAGAGGATGGCAGTACTATTGGGTATGAGAGATGGATGGAGGCGAATATTGGTACGGAGATGGAAATATGAGACTAGTGAAACCAATAACAGCACGTCTGCAAAATGTGTTTTTGTGATTAAAGTTACATGTTGTTCATTTTGTACAATTACACAGATACTCGTCTATCTATCAAGATTTTGATACAAAAGTACCTGCTATCAGGCTGCCTTTGATACACAAAAATGTCAACTGCAGTACAGACAACTGACAGTGGTTAGCCAGAGACCTACTGGATGTATTGTACCTGAGGTAGAATAATGTGTTCAATGTCACTGGAGATTTGTCCACAGCCTCCAGTGTCAGTCTGGGAGTCGATCGTGTCCTCACAGTCTTTCCTGAGTCCCTGGACCGTTTCACCTAGAGCTGCTTTATTTCTGGTAAAACAACACCAATTATTCCAGAAGCAGGTTACAAAAACCTTTAGTGTGTAAAACCAAAAAGCAATCATGTTACCTGATGAGAATGATCTTGACTTTACATGGAGCATTACTCATGATGGCGGAGGCATTCTGGTGACTCCGGCCGTACAAAATCTGACCGTTAATCTAGAAGAAACACAGCGTCATGTAGTTCCTATTACACAACGCCTTTCCCCCCCTATTCACCTCTACATTAATCTTCCTTTCTGTCATCTCTTTCTAACCTCTCCTCCCCCGCCAACTCATCAGCTGCTCCTCTCCCACTACTCTCCTCCTCATCTCTATTACACGGTTGTTCATTACAAAAATCCGGCCCAGCACCAACTATCATTCAAATGGTAATTTGCATGATAAATCTACTGTGCAGGTACTCAACGCTCTCATCCATGTCTCCAACTGCCTTCTATTCTTCTCCTGCTTTAATTTTTGACTTCACTATTTTGTCTCTCTCCAATGGCTCAACCCATTCTTGGCGTCTTCAATCTCACACCATTAATCTGTTAATCCCTACTCACTCATTCTTCCATATTGTTCCCAATACCTTACCTCTAGAAGCTCATCCCCGATCTGTATCCTCCCATCTAAACCAGCGGGGCCTAGAGGGTCTATAGCTGCCACATAGACACCCATACGGGCCCTAGAGCCATCCTTGTTGCCCGTGAGGCTGATTCCCAGGCCGTGAGCTGCAGGGTCCTTCTCTAGCTCAATCATTTGGAGCTTTCCAGACAGACTGCCATAACGCTGAAGCATCTTTTCTAGGACACAGTTAGCAGACAGAAAATTGTTAGGAGAATGATATGATTGTTAAGCCAAAAAAAGTGTGGCAAACTACATGTAATGAGTGACACATGGAGACATGGGGAAAAGCATTACACCCTGGAGGAGAATGTGTGTGGGCTGCTGCATTTTGCCTGGAAGTGACTTGTTGAGGGTGTTTCTGACTATATACAGCATGATAGTATGCACCTTGTGTGCACAACTGTGCAAGGAAAAATGAATATAGAGCCACGACTGTGATTTATATATGCATACAAAGTGTTTCAAACCACTTGTAGCATCATGGGGCAACGCTTTAATGAATGGATTCATATTTTCTTTGCTTGTGTGCATGTGCAAGACACACACAGTTTCCTTCTAATAGTTTTACACTATTTTACTAATCAACAGTATAAAGCACCCTGAAGCTCAAACACACTAGAGCCAACTCCAGAGTGGGATCCTGATAACCCTAATCCAGGCGAGGTAACATGTCTCATAGTTACGCTCGTAAGAAATAAAACAATAGATGCAATTTGAATACAATTTTTTTTACTGCCAAAAAAGAGACAGAAAAAAAATTACTTAGAAACTAAAATGCATTCAAACAGAGTAATGTTACTCTTTCAAATGATGCTATACTTGAATAATATTTCTAAAATGTTTTTTTTTAGGCTTTAATCTGTTCTTGGTACATTATTTATGCAAACTGGCTTGAAATGCAGGTGGTTTAAGTGTCATATGGCTTAAAGTATGTCCCAGAATTTGACAATTCAACTGTGAGTGTCAGAAAATGTTTATCAGTATTAAAATCTATAATGGATGAGGATGGCACCTAGGCTTTTGAGGAGTCTTACTTCTGCCAGAGTCGTCAGCATCTTCAACTGCTCCTGTGACTGGTGTTGTGAAATTCGTAGGGCTTCTCTGATCCATTCTATCGGATGCTGGTGAAGGTACCTTGGGACAAATTTTGCATTATTGAACAAGCAGAGTTTGAGATGCCTCAGGGGTCCTTCAGGCATAAGTTGGACTACCCCTGAGGCTTGTTCAGTGCGCTTGATAAAGCACTGGGAAATAACTGATGAAGAGGATGAATTAATGAACGCTGTTTTAATGTCAGCTAAAAATAACATGAAAGATGACCAGAATCATGCATTATTTTGCAACTAACTTACAAGTGGATGGAAAAATAACTTCAAAAGAATGCGCTGACTCTATTTAGAGTCATGCATCTCCATCAAAGGCAAAAAACAAAGGGTTTAAACAAACAAGGTAGCTGCGAGGGACTACAAGGGTTCTATGTACAAAACTGCATGTTAATTAAGTTTCTGGAAGTTGGTTTGATGTAAATGCAAGAGTGCTTTTACAGTGTGGCACACTTGTGGTAACACACACACACACACACACTGTGCACCAACCTTAAACGGGGTGGGAATGAAGGGGTTTGCAGGGGAAGGACTAAGGAACAGACCACCAAGGTTCTCTGCTTCCTAGTATCATGTGGGGAAACACAGACATAGCTCTATATCTATGAAAAAAGAAATCCCTGTCTCAAAAAAAAACCTCTTTGAAGCTTCCCCATTCTTTTTTGGATTGCTGTGTAGGTGTTAATGACTCATCTATCTATATATAATATAGTGTGCACGAAACATTTTCTATACACTACAGCAACACACAGCCAAATATCAGTAACTGTGTAGGAACACAAAGTGAGAACTTCACAGCTTGTGTTCTCTCCCAGCGAAAACTAAAGATGTGGTCGCAACCTTTAAAAAACATGAAAAGTAGCTACTGCTCTTTAGCTCCAACGAGCAGTACTTCATATTTTAATGGACATGATTGTCTATACTAGAAAAGTAGTGGAAAGCACTATAATATCAAGGCTGGTGTAAATTTGAAATAAGATTTACGTATGCCATTGAAACAGGAAAAACCTTAATGCGAAGCTTAAAATAGGAAGTAGAGCGGTGTTACCCTGCTGCTGTGTGAGTTGGACAGTGTTGGAGTTAGTCTTTCATGGTTGATAAGAGCAGGAGACTGTGGGCGAAACACAAGACGCAGAGTAGGCATATTATTGTCTATAAAATTGTACACGTAATGCTGAATAATTACTTATTCTGTCAGTCAAATGCATTTTTACCTAATATGCATTGTGTCCACAAGACATAATAATGCAACCCCCATGCACAATGCTGCTGCAACTTCTGGTGGGACTTTCCAATAGAATATGCATTGCACCTTCGCTTTACTGAGTGTTGAGATTCAATGTGAAAGAATCTGAAGCCTCAGAAGACTCAAATTCATGCATGCATGCCAGAATATACAGAGTCTGCAGGATGCATAAAGCTACCAAAAATCTGCTATTTTTGGTTGTTTTCTGAGGTGCTGTACCTGAGATCCGTCTTGTCCAGACTGCACTAGAAAGGTCACAGTGTCTCCAGCTCTGCGGATGGCCTCCACTGCTTGCTCGTGGCTGGCACTTCTCAGGTCCACACCACATACCTTAGCAACATCAACAAAAAAGCACGTAAATACAATTTTCAGATCAGATCAGTGTAGATCTGTTTTTAAAGAACGCATTGATCATCTAAACTCCAAGTTGCCTTAAAATAGCCGTGCCCATTTATTTGCAATGCTGTCGGCTGTCTTTTTCAAAGAGACAGCTAGTGAAAAATTATATATCAAAATTTCTGACAGTTGACAATTTCTTTTATCTTGCAGTGTTGTACACACAGCTCAAACCTAATACAGCAGAATGGCATGTTTTCCCAGTCTTCACTTCACTTTGGTGAGTGTGTGCCCGCCGCTGCAGTTTCAGATTTCTGTTCTCGGCTGACAGGAGTGGAACCTGACATTAGTCTTCTGCTGCTGCAGCCCATCTGCCTCAACATGACATGTTGTGCATTCTGATGCTATTGTGCTTACAATGTGTGTTTTTCTTTAAGGACAGAGAATTTTTATTTAAGCTACTGTTTTTCTGTCTTTCTGTTTCCTGCAATCAGTCTGACTGCTCTTTTCTGACCTCTCACATCAACAAAGCCTTTCAGTCCACAGAAGTGCTCATTGAATGCCTTTTCAGAAAAAATATTTCACACCATTCGCGATGAACTCTAGAGACTGTCATGCACAGAAATCCCAGGAGACCAGCAGTTTCAAAAAATATTCAAACCAGCCCATCTGGCGCCATCAATCAAGCCACAGTCAAAGTCAATTTGACTGTGTTTCCCCATCTGATGTGCGATGTGAACATTAACTGAAGCTCCTGACCTCCATTTGCATGATTTTATGCATTGTACTGCTGCTACATGATTACCTGATTGGATAACTGCGTGAATAACCAAGTATGTTATGGCGGAGGGGGGTATAACTGCATTTTATTGTGCATTCCTGTATTATATAATGACGGTGGAGCTGAACCTTCAATCTTTGACCAATAACAAATAACAGGCTGCTGCGAATAACATTTTATGGGCATTTAAACAACAAATTGGCCATTAGTGTGTCATATTACAATCAAATTGGCACCTTTTAATACAGCAGAGACCACAAACAATATTGAATTCCAGTACCGCATACACAGTATGTATTATATAAATGCGTGCTCATGCAGTATGCACAATACCTTCTCCCTCTACCACACACAAACACCACTGGGTACCCAAACACACACACACACACATGCACCTCTTTCCTGCAATTTCTGATAACTGCGCCTCCTTCTCTGCTACACACCAACACACATGTCAGTTCCAGGCATTCGCATACCTCCAGTATCCTGTCTCCAGCCCGTAGGGTCCCATTACTTGCTGCCGGGCTGTCTGGGCTGATGTTCTTGATGAAGACTCCCCTCATCATCTCACCGCTGCTCAGTCTTCGGCCCATGCCTCTACCTCCCATTATGCTGATACCTAGGGACTGACCTGGTGCTCGCGTTAGTCGCACACTGAAACACAGAGTGTAACGCAAGAAACATTACCAAACACTGCAGAGCTGATATTGTTCTAACATTACTTTACGTATCTTAAAAACAGTGCTGCATAATTTATCCAATGTGTATTTTTGCTTTTTTCAGTCTCTGCTGCTTAGTGTTGCAAATGGAGATTCAATGATTTAGTCAAATAAAACTTAAAGGGAAACACAGAATAGTTTTTTTTAATAATTTTTTTTCTTCTTCTTTTTTATGCAGTGCAATATTTGTATCAAAGTGGGACACATTCTTTAATGCAATAAATGCAAGCTGAAAATTTTGGTACTGTAGTCGCTTTCTCTAAACTCAAGAAATATGAGCATGTAGAGTCTGTTGTGCACCATTAGCACTGCTGTTATCATGACCTGAAGTTGCCTGAATAATCTGAATAATATCTCATGATAATTATTAGATGACAAATTCACTAACCTTTTAGGCTGGTCCCAAGACACTGTAGAAAGAAGCCCCTCCTCCTTTCCTTCTTCTGCACCATCCACCGTTATCTCCACATCTGGCTTTGATGCCATTCCACCTGTATCAACATTGTCCCTTTTCTCTGCTGTAATGCCTCCATCTTTGCTCTTCAGAGGTAGAGATTTTGCTATCTGCCAGCTGGGGATTAACAAAAAGATTACTTTATATATCAGGTTTTAATATGTGTTTTTGAATGATTATTTTTGTGCTACAATGACTAAATGTATCTAAATTTACAGGCACCTTTCTGAATATAAAATACAATAGGAGAATAACAAAATGCCCAACAAAGAAAGAATCCAAATCTGTGGTATAATTGACACGTTTGGGACTATTATCCATGCAGATTTATACTCTTAAACTACACACTGTGAATATTTATACAAATTCAAATTCAATTTTTTTATTTGTCACATACACAGTCATACACAGTACGATATGCAGTGAAATGCTTATATACATTACATAATTCATTTTTTCACATCCATGTGCCCAGTGTATAGCTCCATACCTTTTAAAAAGAGACATATTTTTATTTACATACAACATTTTCTAATTGCAAATGTTTCTATTACGTGTTGTTGTTATGTTTACTGTGACTGTATGCACACAAACACAGGCAACCAAATTATGTGACATTTTGATAAGTGATCTATTGATATAACATGGATTAACAGAAAATGAATGAATTATTCAGTTTATTTATTCAGAAAAAATGCCAACTGTTAAGTTGTTAGAACTTTCAGAAGTGAGAATACCATACTCGATACCACATTTTCTAAAGTACTCGTACTCGTTAAAAGTCCCCCGATACTGAGGACCGATACCACGGTCTGAGACCTGTCTATGTTTGAGCAGCATGTAAGGGGTTAATCACAGGCACCGAGTGCCCGCCCCCAGGCCCCGGCTGCAGCTCAGAGCGGGGAGAAGGCGAGGCGAGACAAGTCAGCCGTGTGGAACTATTTCAAAGTGAACAAAGACGCGAAAACAAAGGTGGACTGCAAATTGTGCTCAGCGAAATTGTCCAGAGGAGGCTCTAAAGGTAGCGCATTTAACACAAGCAATTTAATCAAGCACCTAAAATCCCAACACGACAACGAGTACAAAGAGTTTACCCACGCTTATTTACCCATGCTTATTAGCACAGAGGAGCATAGCTGATGCTATAGCAGTGGGACGGAAAATAGTTGGGCATTTTAAACATTCCGCCTTAGCCAAGTCCCGCCTCGAGGACATTCAGGGACAGCTCAACCAGCCAATAAAGAGACTGCAGCAGGACGTACAGACGCGCTGGAACAGCACGTATTACATGCTCCAGTCCCTCATTGAGCAAAAGCGAGTGCTGGGCGTGTATGTGTCTATCTCACAGCTCACCAATGCCATCCTCGCCCCCTTTGAGGAACTAACTAAAAAAGTGAGCAGCTACGACGCACTAGCCTCTGATGTCATCCCAGCTGTGACTGTGCTAGTGAGACTTCTAAACAGAGAAACAGACGAACAAATTTCAAAATTAAATTTTGTTTTTTATAATTATTTATTCTGTAATATGTTGCATACAACATGCTTTTCATTTTAAATAAATGTTCTTAATTCCAAACTAGTCCCTTGTTTGTTTGTTTTTTGTTAAATTATAGGACTAAAGCTGTTACCTGTAAATTTAAATCATGTTTTTATTAAGTACTCGGTATCGGTATCGGCGAGTACTGAAATGCATGTACTCGTACTCGTTTCCAAAAAAGTGGTATCGGTGCATCCCTAATATATATATATATATATATATATATATATACACACACACACACATATACTGCAAAAGTGGAAGAAAAAGGTACAAAAGCAGAGAAATTTTCATGAATATGTTTAACGGTGGAGGGCTGTAATAAGCCCATGGATTTGAGTGATAGTGGTGCTATCTGCACAGCAGGAGCCTATAGCCAGTTAAGTTACAGAAGAGGGCAGAACAAATGGTTCCACCAGGGCTGAAAGGAGCGAGGAGAAGGGGGATAGACGCCAGGCAGGGAGGAGAGGGAAAATGAGGTGAAGAGAAAAACACCAGTGCAAGATGACTGAGAGTGCGAAAGAAATGAAAGACAGATGTAAGCACACACAGAGAAAGAAACAAAGACAATACATTGAAAGATAAGAGCGAAGAAAAGGCTGCAGAGAAAAATGGGAGTGAGGGAGGGAGGAGAAAGGCAGAGGTACGAAGACAGAGTGAAAGCAGGGACAGACAGAAGCGAAACAATTCATTTTCGCTGACAGTCAGCACTGAGATCCATAAGCGAACAGCTAAATATAACTCAGAGATTCAACAGTGAGAGAAGCTTTTGCCTTTACAACACAGAAGAATGGAGAAGAGAAAATACGTGCTGGAGGAGACTCACACTGAGCTGGCTGCATTCTGAAAACAATTGTTTCCTCATGGATACGGTTAATTAAAGTGTCAGATCATAATTCAGATCATTAGCGTGACTTAAGCAGCTGGGTAACTGAATGATGTGTTACAGTAATAAAGCCATAGCTGCTACAGCAATCAAAAGCCTATGGTTAAAATGTTAAAGCATGTATAGCTATTTCTTAGTCTGAATTCCCTGCAGCAAATGTATCAACTTGTAATAAAACTGGAGCCTTGAAGTCTAATAAACCTTTAGACAGGTTTATCTTGCACTCTGGGAACTGGGAAGGGATTAGGTGACCGTAAATAATAGGCTAAGACCTCTGGCTCTTATATTACCTCGTGTCTGAGGCTGGGCTGATGGTTGGAACTGTGACCGGGTCTTTATGAGGAGTTCTGAAGGATGCAGAAGATCTGATTGAAGTTGGATCCGGAGTTGTAGCTTTAAACTTGAGTGAGGAAGAAAGCTTGAGCATAGACAAAGCCGGGTGACTCGAGGATCCAGCTGGGTCCGCTGCTGGCTCCGGAGAAGCAGTCGCTAGAGTGGGTGAGGAAGAGGGGCTTTCTGTTGCAACTGATGCCAGAGGGGGCAAACACAGTCGAGTACGGTGTTCATCCACCTGGTGGGCTGGGACATAGGTTATACTGGGGGTAGGGGAATGTGGGAAAAGAAGTGTGGGAACGGGGTGAAAGCATTATAAACATTATTTACTTAAGTTTTACCAACACTGTTTTCTCAGCAGCACATTTGCTTTACTTCTTCAACAAAGAATGAGCAATGGGTTCTTAAGGAATGAAAAAACAGTCCCAGTAGTGAGAAATTTCTATAAATCATAAATTAAATATCAGTTGAATAAGAGAATAATTGCATTTTATCCACTGAAGTAATGGCAAGTTTTTAAAATGACTCTTATTTACTGCCTTATCAAGATAAGATGAGTTTAGTAACATTTTCATTTCTATAAAGAGGATTTTTAAGCAACCTCCAGCTTAGCTAAGTATAAAGCTCATGCAGGGGGAAACAGTGTGTCCAAAATCCACACAAAAGATAACAGATAAAACAAAATGTGTCAATTAGTTAAGTTATTAAAAGAGATTAAGTTATAGATTTTTTTTTGTTTTAAGTTTATAAAGAAGCTAGATGTGGTGACTTCCAGAAGTCTTTAGTTTATTTTCCAGCTTTAAAGCCAGAGCCAATAAAACTGCAAAGAAATGTGCTACTCGCTGTTTCATCCTTTGCCAAACAGAAACTGACAAATCATGGCAGTCTTCATGAAATCACTCACTTCTCTCAGAATGCAAATTAACCGCTTCTGCTGTCAAGTAGCTTGGACTATTAGCCAGCTAGCTTGCCTACAAGCACAGAGACATGTCTGAGTCAATTTATGCTAAAGAATATAGGGGAGAAGGGCTGTTCTCAGAAATTTTGCTTCCTTGTAAGGTGTCCATTTTGTCAAAAAAACACTGTACATCCATCGCTTTGCCTGGAGACTATCCTGGCTGTCATAGGGAAAAAGTGGGGTACCTCCTGGACAGGTCACCAGTTTATCATAGATAGAGGCTAACGTGGAAAGACGGACAAGCATTCACACTTGCAATCACCTGCAGCTGATTTAGAATTGCCAATTAACCTAAACCCCCGCATGGCTTTGGACTGTGGGAGGGAATCGGAGACAAGAAAACTCCCCACAAACAGGTCCTAGCTAGCCAGTGAATTCAAACCCCAGACCTGCTTGCTGTGAGGCAACAGCACTAACAACAAAAAAAACCTCCACTATTATTCAGACAGTTTTACTTGTTGACAATTTAACATTGAACTGAAGACAAATTAAGCCATATTGATGGACAAATACCACATAATAGCTAAGCAACTAAAAACATACCCTTTTTGTATGTCATACATGAATATTTTTTTCTCTTTTACAAACAACCTCTAATCCACAACAAAAACTGAAGTTGTCGGTCAAACGATATTTAGAGCTCTGAAAATACGGATGTGTCCCGTTCCATCTGAAAAATGGAAAAATCTTCTCAGCGTTTTTGTTTTACATAATCCCAGATCTGCCTAAGCCATGCTGTAAAAGATGTCAAGGACATCATTCAGCCCCCTCCTCCCACTTTTATTTTTCTTCTTTTTACACGGTGTGATGCTACTAGCAGACATGCTTTTTGAATCTGCTGAAAAAGCCAATTTCTATATTTCATTCAGGGTGGTAGATTGAACATGGTAGTCTACACTAAGCTGTTGTGACTGAGCCTTGTGGACAGCCTGTCTTGTCTGAAAGGAGGCAGTTTGATGGTGACAAGCCCTCACCCGTCTATGTGTCTTATTCTGAGGCTGCCAAAGCAACTCATCTGCCTCCACTCGCTCTTAGTTTATCTGAAGTGCTGTTTAGGAGTAGGCAGTGTGAGCACACGGTATGTGTATACTGATGAGTGTTTTTGTGTGTATATGATAGAGAAAGCCAAAACGCGTGTGTGTATTCGTCCGCGTGTGTATTGTGTGCGCATCTATGAGAGGCTCTTTAAAACGTTCTTTTATTCAGAAGCACACTGTTCAAGGTGAGATGAGTGATGAATTATTCAGAGATATTTCCCATAGCAGGAAAAGGTGTTTTTGGAGGTTAGACCATTGAAAGGCTGGTATGTGTGTTAATGTTTGTATGTGTGTGCCCATAAATGCAACACAGAGCGGAAGAGAGAGAGGGAGGGAGAAAGAGAGAGACTGGGAGAAAGTGAGTGGGTGTTCTGCGGGGCAGTGGGGTGGTGGGGGTGGAGCACATCGCCAATCAGCCAAACAAGCATTGCCAATGTGGAGCCATAACTGCTGATGTTAGAACAAGTAATAATTTATCCAATTTCCCCTTAGGCAATCTTTAAAATTTCATCACCTAATCTAATCTAACATGACTGCACTGCCTCAGTCAGCTATGACTGCAGTGTCAAAAAAAACAAGGTGGTAATGGAGATCCAAAGTGAGACGAGATCATTTATAGGTGATGATGCGGTCAAAGTCATGTGACTGCAGAGATGATGATATTGATGACATGCTTGTACACATTGCAGATGCAGGCTGTTACATTTTGCATGAGTAGATCTAACAAATATGCATGGTAGTCAATTACTTTTTCAGCAGTTGTTCTCAACATTCCCAAAAGACAACATTCTCTCCAAACTAATACCTTTGGTTTTCTTGTTTCTTAAAGAAAACTGTCTTTAAACTATGACAGCATGGAAAGTGCACATAAATGCAATGCAAATAATTGCATTAAGTAACTACTGTAACCCGCTAGGGTCTCTTCAGTTGGGAAAAACACTCACTTTATAGTTTTGGTAATTGCCTGAGGCCTTGAACCACAAGTTTTAAGTAAACAAACAGTTTTATTTTTTTGTGGTGCCTGAAAAACTTTTGAAAATCCGAAAACCTAAATTGTGTATCTGCCTTGTTTAACGAATGTATTAAACCACCTATCACAAAACAAGAAAACACGAATAATTCAGAAGGTGTTTAAAACTAATAATTATATTGTTATTTATTTGGCAAATAACCAGCTAAACGCACATTTTTATACCAAAATCTGAGAACAATGGACTTCAGTCAGAAATGTATCAATTCAAGCATCACATGTTTTCTCTTTAGAAATGCAAGTAAATAAATGTAATTTGGCATCTTAATCAAAAATAATATTGAATGGTGGATTAAGCTTTACAGAAACATTGTGGTAATTAAAAATACTGTTAATTACGGGCAGCTATGACATAAAACTTATATTGGATGGAGCATTGTTTATATCATTAATATACTCATGGACATTAATAGGTGTTTGTTGATCAATGGTCATGACAATTTGCATATTAATGATCAAGGAACTGACCTCACAGCCCATTGTTCAGTCAGTAGGCTGGTTTCAGTTCTTGTGCAAATGTACTGTTTGTAAGGTTGGGGAAACCTGCAGTCAGCTGAGACTGAAGAAGTGATGAGTAACGAAACGTTTCTCCCATTGAAAACGTGAAAACACTACGTCCAGATGAACAGAATGGGATTTACTTACCTGGATGATTGAGCATGTATCAAGTATATTTTAGACATTTTTGCAAACTGAAAATCAAAAAGTGAAAAATATTAAAGCATTCTGATCTTTAATTTAGAACTATGAATATTCCCCTTGGCAGCAACTACAGCCTCGAATGTTTTTGGGTAAGTCTTTAGTCAGCTAGTTTGCTATACAGCTTGATCGGGGAACTTATCCCAATCTTTCTGACAGGGTTCTCAAGCTCTTTCAGTCATCTTCAATTTTCTACACAAATGCATATGTGGGCTGAGCCAGAACTTTGGTTTGATGATTCAACGACTGCCCTGTACTTGACCTGAAGCCATGCTAATGCTGCCTCGGCTGTATGCCTCCATTCATTGTTGTGCAGAAAGGTAAGATCACTTACACTTGGAACCTCTCTGTTGTGTATGCATACACTACATACTCAATAACTGAGAATTATAAAACTATAAAACCTATTTTAGACATTTTTGCAAATGGAAGATCAAAAACTAAAATCTCGCACAAACGTTTTCTGATCTTTAATTTAGAAATATGAAGAAATCCCTCTGGCAGCAGTTTATAGCCTCAAGTATTTCAGATTTTAGGGTAAGTCTAAGTTGTACGCTGGATTGCTACACAGCTGGGTCTGGGCAGTTATCCCATTTTTTCTGGCAGATTTCTCAAGCAACTTCAGTCGTCTTGAACTTTCTCCACAGATATTGAAGTGGTTTTAGGCTAAACTTAAAGACTGTCCTTGACCTGACCTGAAACCACACTAGTGCTATCATGGCTGTCTGTTTCAGATCATTGTTGAGCAGAAACTGCCCTAAACTCAAGTCACTTACATTTGGAACATCTCTGTATTTAGCTGAGAAGCACACACAGTGTGTTGCCTTGTCACTGGTTTTAGACAGGTGATAGATAATAAGCAGTGTCTAGTGCTCAACAGAGATGGTGCTTAGAAATGTGCAAGAGAATCATCCCAGAGAATCTTGTTCCTTTAGTCCTTTAAATACCCCTTGTGGGAGGTTGTATGTGTTTTAATCAAGAGTGGCTTCAATCTTGCTGCTGTATCATAAAAGCACAGAAGTCCTTTGTGTTCTCCACAAAGGACTTCTGAAGCTTTGTTTGAGTGACTTTGGGATTCCTTTTATCTGTATGACACTGACACTGACAACTTTAGGATGAAGCAAAAATAATCAGCTGTACCTGACCACAATTTGGATGTGATAGTAAAGATTTCGTAAATGCAGAAAAATTCAAATGTAATTTAAAAAATGTACAGTTCTAAAAAATTTTTTTTGGTCATTGTAGTTTATGGTCATTATGATTTATGGCATTTTTTTAAAATCAAAATTAAATCTACCAGACAAGTATGAAAAAACTGAAAAGGTCTGAACACTTTTTATAGATCCCAGAAAGATGATTCTGTTCATCTGGACATATCAACTTTTTGAAATTTCTTTACCTGGAGCAAGCAAGTTGAGCAAGCATCAAGACTTTTTGTGCCTTTTACACTGTGCAAAAATATTAAAACATCGAAATAAGCAATTCAAAAAATACAGTTATTGTAATTTGGAGTAAAATGAAATAAAAAGTAATCTCAAAAAGCTGTACTGAATGTAATGTAAAAAAAAAAAAAATAAGACAGCTAAATCAAGTAAAGCTAGCTGCCATGGTTAGCTTTAGGCTTTAAAATAAAGTGTAAAAAAGCGTGAAAAACTACACATGTAGTTATTGATTTTTTTCCCTGTTTTTTTTTATTATTATTATTTATAGACGTTATAAAACAACAATGTAGCTTCCAAACCTGACAAATGAAGCCTCTGTGAAAGTGTGTTAAACCTGCTACCTGAAGTCTACAAGATGACATCAGCTGTAGTTGCAACACACTTTCAGTCTTATTAAAGTCTGCAGGAAAAGTGTAGAAGCTCATTTCTGTTAGTGAAAGAAATAAGCAGAACAGCAATGTCTGTATTTCTTAGGTTTTGTGTATACTTTAGGTGAGTGGTTTTTAGGGGTAAAAAAAAGAGTAGCACTGTCCACTCAGGTGTTTTTAGTTCTCATGGATGACCTGCACTGGGGACTGTGTGGGCATGTGTACTAGAGCATGTGCTTGACTATCGTAATGGTCTGACATTTGCTACATTAAGGTTGAGAAGCTACATCTTCCTCATTTTCAGAGGTTCTTTTGCGGTGACTTAGTCCAGTTTTAACTTGAATAGAGGTCTAATTAGCCATATTGAATATCTTTTTGAGAGTGCTCTTTAAAACGAGATAATTTGGCATTTCACAAGAACAATGGCTCTTTGTTTTTATTAAAATGTCCCAGTAGGTCACTGTACCACAAAATACCTAACACCCCACCTGGAGCAAGAAACTGAGACAGCTTGATACAAGTAGTTCATTTTGTCATTTGCACCTGGGATATTTCTGCTTTTTTTGTCAAGAGACCTTCAGAAATATAATTAGTTTCTTAATATACTTACTCTACTCGAGCCACAATCGTCAAAATAATTTTGCAAGCACAATTACTAAATATGTGCACTAAGTATAAGAAATCCAAAGGTTCAAGCAGCACTTAAAACACTGTAAAGGATGTAAACAGTACTGCACAGCCAGTCAAACAGTGTGTTTGTTTAGGGATTAAGGATTATTGAGAAAAAAGGGGCTCTGTTATGTACAGTAAAAAAAAAAAAAAAAGCCCTAGAGTGCTTTAGCCCTTTTGTTGAGCTTGACCATGTTTTCTGGGGGGCTGCGGGGATGTGACTGTCTCCTTACCTAATTTCTGGACCTATGACGGAGTGCCTGCGGAGCATGGCCCTGGCCTTGGCGCTGGTCAGGTTGGAGGTAGATTCTCCATTGATGGCCAAGATGGCGTCCCCCACCCCGAGCCTGCCATCCTGGCTAACAGCCCCCCCCTGGACCACACTGCGCACCAGCATGCCTGAACCGTCCTTGATAGCACTCACTGTCATCCCTGCCAACACGCACATTAACACACACACACACACACAAGCACACAAAAGCACAGGTGAACGGAGGGCTGGCTAAGGCTGCTTTGAATGCATGCCAAACAGAGAGACAGTCGCCCAAACAAACACCTGACAGTGGTATAATCAGCATAATCAAGACAGACACTAGGCAGATTAGCACACAAACATGGCTACAAATGCTTGACATTTACACAGCATCATCCCTCACAGTCACACCCACAAAAGGTGCACAAAGAGTGTCATGCACACTCACATCCACAGAGGGCAGAGGGCACAGGTGACTGACGAGTAACACATGCCTGTCACATAAACACCCGACTTTGGCATTATCAGTTTGGACACTAGGAGGATTACACAAACACTTCATTAATGCAAACAGACAGAAGCAGGTAAATCAGGCGTCCACACACACGCACGCCTCATGCACGCACATACACAAACCACAGAAAGGGAAGCCAGCCAGCCTGCAACAAATTAGGCAGTCTGGTCTATAGCTGCTGGCGTACTACGTTGCTATCTAACTACAATCCACAACACTATGGTCGTACATAATTTGAAATTCGTCAAAGAAATGACTTTGTGCTTATTTTTCATCATATAAATAGTTTATTGTCTTTTTCTTATTACATTCAAATTACAATACAATCATAGTGCATGGAATACAGTCAACAGAAGACATAGCTACCGATTTTGACAGGACAAACAGAAGACACATGTTTTAAAGACATTCAAAGAAATTATGGTGAATGTTTTAAACGTGCTCAATACTATGACACTGTAACCAGACAGATTTAAACATTACAAACTCTGCCAAAACAATGCTTAAAATGCGTTACGGTTATATCCAAATGAAATATTCTACATGGAAATCTAAACCTCTTCAAAAAGTAAGTCAAACAAATTCACACCAACTGGTTCACGCCAGGAATAAGCAACTACTAAATTAGCTGTTTATAGTCATGTTTTAGATGAGCAAGGCAAGAAAAAAACCCTTTTCACACCATCAAACCTTTTTCTTTGACAACCTGCTCTATAGAATATCCAAACTCTAGCACGAAGCAGCCATATACGGTATGTGCATGTCTCACTTGGGTAAAAAGTCATAGTCATGGATCGCATTGCACATGGCACCTATTGGAAAAGTTGGTAAAGTAGCACAAAAAATGTTGCACTACATTACCATTGCTCATAAAAATAAGTCCATATTCAAGCCTTATGGATAAACACTGTAACCCTGTCTATGCTGAGGCTTTTGCCTCAGATCAAACATATGTAAATTCACAAAACCAGAAACAAACTAAATATGCAAACCCTCCATACTTGGATATCCAGAAGACAGAACTTCAATAAATATCTCAGTAAAAGGATCTACAATATAAAAACAGGTAAAAACCAAAGAATACAGTGGTGCAACACACAGACACAGACTGTAGGTTATGACCTTGATATTCTCTACCTGTGAACATTTGCATAATTTCAAACTTTCAAACTTTCACACACATACACACACACACACACACACACACATAGTGTGGTGCCTTATTAGCACGTTTGGAGAATACAAATGACTTTGTTTCCTTATACTTTGCATAGAGCAGAACTGCCTTGCACTCTTTGTTCGCCTCCTGTGTTTGAAGAGCCAAACATCAGACTTTCTCTTGGAGCAGTTAAGACAATGCAGTCTCAATACTGGAGTATAAAAAATATAATCATATATTAGAATCAACATTCAAATTAATATGTCATTTTTTAAATGAATGCTAAGTTTTCATTCTCTTTTATGTCACTTCATTGCTTCGTACCTCAAACACACACACACACATGCGGTACACACACGGATCATATTTTTCTCAGGAATGAGGAACACATTGCTTCATCATTCCTCTTCAGGGCAGTCGTCATCACCGCCTCCTATTAGTGTCATTATCGCCATGCCTGCGATGTACACACACCAAGACAGCACCACCATGAGAAAGACGGAGAACATACCAAGGCTACGATTGCCCCGCACAACAGTGATTGTCCTCTCAAAGCTGGTGCGGGGGGGCAGAGGTGGCGGTTGCTGCATGTCGTCATCATCCATGTTGGTGAAGCGATGATGCAGCTGGTGTTCCAGAGAGAGAGAGAGAGAGTGACAAGGGGGCAGGGGTGAGTGAGAGCATAAAAGTGTGTTTTCATGCTAGTGAACAATTATGCAGCACAGCTCCACTTTGAGTTCCACGCTAACAACGACAGTGTTAACAGATTTATATTCACCAACTTTTCAGTGTTCAAGTTTGGCACACTAGCAGTCTAACATCTTTTAAAACAACTAAACACAAAGTGAAGTGGAGGCTGATCGAAAGGTCAATAATTTTGCAGGCGTTTGGTGAATGTTTTGTCCTAGACACCAAATTGCTTGGGTGATTCATCCAGTAAATGGGTGAAAACTGACCTGCTGGTGGTGTTAATGACATAGTCACACAATCATCAAATCATCTGAATCTGTCATGATTGTTGGTGTCAGACAGGTTTTTAGGAAAGTGCTACTACTGGGGTTTTCCCACATAGCATCTCTGGGGTTTATAGATAATGGTCAGACAAAACATACATATATAATATATATAAAATATAAGGAGATATAGGAGGAGTGGCAGTTCTCTGTGTGAAAATGCCTTTTCAATACCCGAGGTCATAGGAGAATGGCCAAGCTCATAGGAAGGCCACAGCAACTCAAATAACCACCCATTACAACCAAAGTATGCAAAAGACAAGAGTGGAGAACATTTTAAACCTTGGAGAAGATGGCCTTCTGCAGCAGAAGGCCTCACTGAGTACCCCTCCTGTCAGCCAAGAACAGGAAACTGAGACTTCAGTTCACATAGGTTCACCAACAGAAGACTGGAAACATGTTTCCTGGTTTAATGAGTCTCGATTCTTGCTTTGACATTCAGATGGCAGGGTCAGAATTTGGCGTAAACATCATGAAAGGTCCACCCTGCCTTGATTAATTGAGATCTAACTGTATGGGGTATTTTTTAGTACCAATTGAATGAATGAATGAATGAATGAATGAATGAATGCTTTATTGGCCATATGCAGGTTGCCCCGCAGAGGAATAGAACCTCCCCCGACTTACACACACAACATAGACATCACATGGGAATACAAGTCGGAGATCGGCAGCGTTACAGAGAAAAGTACAAGAGGAAAAAAAGAGACCTCTACTCATGCTGGGCACCTATGGGAGGACAGCATGAGAACAGGAAACAAAAAAAACCTCCTCTGCACAGAGAGCACATAAATGTCCACAGTACAATATTGGAGCACGTGACAAGCCACAGGGTTGGGTAGGGGCATCATTCCTTGAGTATTATCACTAATCATGTCCATCCCTTGATGATCACAGGGTAACCACCAATCCAACCTGGTGCTGGAAAGGTTTACCTAATATAGTGTCCGTGGGTATATGCAGCACCTTTAATAGGACTCAGTTCAGTAAAGACACTTAATATTACTAAGAACCGATGTCAACCTGACAGTGGTGCCAGAGAAGAAATGAAATGGACCCTTCACAGCCAACACCATCAACACTTCAACAAGGAATTGTGTTGCAAAGATAACCTGGCACTGAAATGTGAAATTATCATTACCACTACCTGCATTCTTGTATGACACAGTAATTATTTCAAAGAGCTATTACTGTAACTCTCTGTGGTTGAGGCCTTTGGAGTTACTCTTAAATGTAAAACACGCAGAAAGTTCGAGTTTTAATGTCCCCTCGGGCACTTCACAAAGAAAAACGGCAACAAAGACATCTTCTTTGAATCTTTACATAAAGTAAAAGCAGCACTGAAGTTCTGAGGCTACCTTTTGCAACAAGCCCATCTTTGATGAAAACACTGACACTTGCTCCAAGTCTCTTGTGTGTGTATGCGTGAGCCTGAGACAAAACTCTATGTCCTTGTGTTCGACCATGTGCCAAAGCTGTGCAAGCAGTAAGCACTTTTCATTGAGAGGCAATTGTTGGTAATTAAGCAAAGTAGAGTACAAAAGGCCAGCTCAATAGGACTGAGCTGAGGCCACAATGCAGGAACAACTCTGTGACACCGAGTACTTTTCTCTATCCCCAACCCAGTAATACTGATACAGCCAGGTCTAATCTCCCCACTATAGAATGTGAATGAAGCGAACACACACTGACATGGTAATCTCCTTCAGAGCAACTAAAATGGCTACCCACAGAATCTCAGGTTTGCATGGTAATGAGCAATGTTTCCTCTGTGACAGATTACAGATCCAGACCACCGCAGTTTCACTGTATGTGTCACTGCAAATATGCAAATACTATGCAAATACTGCAAGTATGCAAATACTTATTCTGAAAGGATTTTGCTTATGATTATACGAAATATTATTAAGATCAAGGACCAAATAACACATTTTAAACTTTACTTAAAATTGTATTTAATCCAGACACAGAATAACCAGACAACCTGTTCTGCTTTCTGCTGACAAATAAATAAATGTGCAAATACCCCAAATATAGACACACTCTACCTCTCTATTATTTTTCTACCCCATAAAGTGTGCAAAAAGCATTTATCAAGTACTGTCCAATGGCAGAAATATCATTTTATGACTGGTGCTAATTTTGTTTAGCTGAACATACCGTGTAACACAGCTGACTGGTGCTGTTGTCCTCTGAGTTTGAAGCAGTGGCGTTGACGTTAGCCTCGGCTGCTTCAGCTACCAGGCTGACCTGAGTGTGGCTGTCATTGTCGTCGCAGGAAGCCCGTGTGCTCCTCTCTGAGATGGGAGTTAAGCCACCGCACAGTTCCAGCTGAGAATACAATATTCAAAAGTTGAAATTTAGGACTTTGACAAAATAAAGGCAAAAGTAGCTGTGTTGCTTTGAAAGTAAATTTGCATCGAAGCAAACAGGCTAAAGGGGGTGACTATAAATTAGACACCCTGTACTCCCCTCCCCTTCTCTCCATCTGTAGAGTGGTCGAGCATTGTGTTTATCTCTCAGCAGCATTAAAAATTCAGAAGGCCTGTAACTAGATTCTCTGTTCCTTGTTACTAAGCCACAGTCCACAACAAAAAGGAGAAGACATAAAGTGCTTATTAAGAGAAAACATACATGCAAGTAATGAGCTTGCATATCTCTGTAAATTATAATACATTTTATTATACATTGCCAAACTGATAAAGATTTAATGAAGTCATAACAGTAAAATAAAATATCTTTTGAACTGAAAGTATGTTTTGAACGTGCAATGTGTGATAATGAATATGACTCAGAACACAAGCACCTAACCATGCAGCAGCCTCACAAACATTTGAGAACGTAAAGAGCTCAATGAATTTGAGTGTGGAACTGTAATGAGATGCCACCATTGCAACAAGGCAGTTTGTGAATTTTGTGCTCTCCTAGCTGTTCCACGATCAACTGGAAGTGGTATTACTGCAAAGTGGAACACTATATACAGTTACAGAGTTGCTTTGCCAGGTACTGAGACTCATATTGTGTAAAAGTCGCCAAGGTTCAGCTGTTTTAGAAATGTCAGACTTCCAAACCACCTTTAACATCAGCACAAAAACTACGTGCTGGAAGCTTCATGGCATGGGTTTCCATGGTCAAGTGGCTCCTGTAGGTGTGATGCTTCTGTGTTTAATCTATGTAGGTACATCACAACCACAAACCTCCTAAAATCCTCTCTAAAAATGTAAATACAACATGCGTGGATGCAGCATGCAACAATTATGATTGGTACCTTCACTTAACATATAATGGACCATCATACACAAACATAGAGCCACCTGTGTAGGCTACACTAAAGACTCTGAATATAAATTAGCCATAATGTGTAGGTGGCCCAATACTTTTTATCTATATAGTGTATATGCCATGTAAGATGTACCATACCATTTATTATGGAAGGCAACATCTTACATGGCACACTGTCTGGTAAACTTCCATATATTTGGACCATTATGATAAATAATGCATAATAAAGTAGTGTTAGTATTTGCAGGATTAGCTGTAGGTGACGATCTAATAAGCCGTTTATTCATACACAGTTTACTTTTTACTTTATCACAGCATACAAGTTAGCTCCAATATTACTAAACATTTTTAGCAATCAAAATTTTAAAATCTTCCAATATTGCTGTCATTTTTATATCAAATGATAGGGTATCAAACATTATGCACAGTATATTTAAAAACAGGCTGACTACTTTGAGAGGCCCAACAGTAAAACCTTAGTTAGGCGTTTTACTTATTTTACATAGTTTTAGTATGTTTGGTATATCATCCTGGGCACAAACACAACTTGTGCGCAAATATGTGGCAATCCTGAGAACAGACTATTTCTTTCCATGCAGTGTCATGTTGAACTGGACATTATAACCCAGGATTAAACTCAAAAAGCTTTAGTTTTGGCAGGTAGTATTTAACCTTGCTCCTGCTTTTAGCTTTATGTTTAAATCATATATATAATCAGCTTGCTCAAAATGATCACACTTTTCTTTCACTAAGTTTGCAGTTTGTAGTCTTTTCAATTGGTTTGCTTTTAAATATACTTAAGATTAAATAGCCTATATTTCATTAATCATTTACTGTTTTACAGGTCAAAGCGGTGTACTTGAATTTTTATGTATACTATACAGTAATAAAAATCATAAATCCTCATGATTTATCTGCACATACCGGCAGAGGTTTGGCAACACCAATGTGGACAGGGCCATAGCCTGTGGACTTTAGGACATGCACAGCATAATCCAGGCTGGAGCCTTCTAGGTCAGCTTCATTGACAAACATGAGCCGGTCCCCAGGAAGGAGGCGACCGTCCCGATCGGCTACACCTCCAGGCACCAAAGACCGGATTACCAGAACTGTTTTAGAAGCATCTTCTGGATCCTAGAGTTAAATCGAAAGAAGAAAGATTTGCTCAAATATGCACAGAAAATTAAAGTTAAACTAGAAAAATGAGAATGAGAAGATGAGGCATGAATGCAGGTAAACAAAGTGACGAGGGCTTAATTAACACATGAAAAGCAAAAGCATCGGTTAGCTTCACAGAAGGGAAACCAGCTACAGTTGCCTTTTCTTTATAGCTTGAAAGCTTTTGAAAGGATTGATTTTTTGTTGTGTAAAAAGATTTCATTATCTAACATTTAAATAGAAACCGTCAGGGCACATCAACGTGTTGGTGATTTAGAGCACAAAAACACAAAATACAAAAATCTTCCCTACAGAATACAGAAGTCAACTCCTCCATTTTCTTAGTATTCACTGAGAAACTCCAACACTGATATTCTTAGACTGCAGCCTATTACAGCCAGTTCTATTTGTAGAAAGGCTCAGAGGCATGTCTCTGACCTGATAGTCCAGGATACTGAAGCCCAGGCCCGCCTCTCCTTTCTCCAGCTCGACCACCTGAGCCTCTCTCTCCCACATGGCCAAAGGAGGTGACATGGGGGGCACGCCACGCTTGGTGATGTCCTCAGCTGTAGGACAGGGAATGACACAACCCTGGTCCAACTGGAACAAACAGAAAGAAGAGAGAGAGAGCAGAAAATGTGGAATGATTTACAGCTGTAGAGCACATCAGTGGTATTTCAGAGTTTCTTTTCACATGCTGATCTACTGTTATTCATGCTGTTTTCAAGCTAAAGGATTTCAATATTAAATCTACTCCTCTCAGTTTACCGCCTCTTCAGGCTGTCCCTACCTTATCATTGAACCCAGCCAGCAGCTCTTTCAGGCTGAGACAGACATCATCATCGTCTTCCTCATCACTGTTGGGAACTGAAGGGGGTATAATGCGAGCGCACACAAGGTATACGTGCACTGGCAGCTCCTTCAAAATACTGACCACCTCCTTGTGCGTCTCTCCGATAAGAGGAATTCCATTCACCTGCCAGCAAGATACATAAAAATTACACATTATTTCAAAAATACACGTTCTCGAAGTCAGGGATTGGTTGAGTCGTGTTTGTAGCGTTTAAAAAAATGTGTTCTTTACTGTGCTGTGTACCCAAGGTTAAAGATGCTGTGTGAGAAAATGTTTTCCCATAAAGCGCTGGCTGCAAATCATCTGACGTTTGTGTATATCCCTAACTGCGTTTCTCTGTGCATGTGTGTGAGCATACTTGGCTGAAATTTCTGTTTTGTGAATCAAGGAGAAATCGCTGGCTGCAGTACATCGAGTCACAGCAGAAACAATTAAAGCTGGAAGCAATAACCCAACCGGGTGAAGCTCATTTAAAAACAGAGATGAACAATGGCTTTGGCATCACTTAAGCCATGGGAAGGAGATCAAAGGGTCGAGCTGCGTCACAGATGTCGGTTTGTCCCCACAAAGACATGAAAGACAATCTGGAGTGTGACTATAAAGCGAGTAAAGCAGCTATAATTCATCCAAGAGTTCATCCGACTCCTCATCATAGTGATACATGTGAGTGAACCTGTCCCCTGAGAAGTGGATATGCCGTGTTTGGATTTACATTTTTGTTTTAATTCCTAGATTCATTCCTTTTTTCTTTTTTTTTTTATGCGTTTGCCTTTCCCCCCCAATTTGTTCCAGATTGCAGGTTTCCCCAAGTCGAAGTCTGAGTTAATTAACCCTGAGATGGGAAACTCAAAATTTTCAGGCAGCTGATCAATCAACTCTGACTATGTTGATCCAGATTTATGTGGGTGTGTGAGTAATGAAAGACAAAAACAAAAAACCCTCATCAGTGAAGGTCTTATGGCATGTTTTACCATGGCAACATGCAAAGAAAGAGTAGTAAATTTAGACTGTGAAATTTATCTTAAGGAGAAAGTCTAAATAATGTTGAATGTTAATAAGTTATATTTATTAGATTCTAGCCAGTGTAGGCCCATCGTTTAAACATTTCTTCACTTTTCTTAATGGATGGCATTGCTGAAATCCTTCTTGACTACTGTAGATTACATTTAATACATGCTTTTTTTAATTGATGTATTTTGCAGTAACCTGATGAGGATAAAATGCAAGTGGCAGCAGCTGACAGTGAAAAACACTGTGGCACTGATACTAGTGTTAGTCTAGTGCCTGGCTGCACACGCTGCTGATTGGACAGGAGCCTGCCAGTCCAACCCAGCAATAAGGGGATCCACGTGGTTGCTGAAGTATTTGTTTTAGATTTGAAGAGCAGTATAATGTGAGCAGTGGCCTTCAATGCCTTTTGATTTGGTTTATGTATGCTACAAGCAGAAACTCGAATGATACAGTTTAAGGTTGGATGCAAATACTAGGTACAGTTAATGTTCAAGGTGCTTGTTACTGCCTGAGGCTGAGACAGGTTTCTCACACACACACACACACACTAGTTGTCCTTTTGTTTAGAGACATTAGAGAAAAAGATGTGGTTTTGGGCAGAGAGTTGATTGTGTTTACTTTCTATTTTCTTTTGCTGATCTGGAAACACCTACAGGCCATGTTGTCCCTGTAGTTTGTTTCTTCATTTTTTGATTCTTATATCTTGTGGTTGAGCAATAAATATCCTTAGTGAAACTGACAACATCTGGTTCTGTGTCGCTTCTCTCCAATCAAGCTGAGCCATAGTGACCATATAAGAAGGTGGTGGTATTCCTAATGTCTCGCCCACAATTTTCAGAAAACACTTTTAAAAGTAATGCAATTCACTACACCCGTACTACACACCGTGACCTTATGAAACAACTGGTGAGTGTATGTTATCATTACCACTTTATTAATCTTTAAAAGGGAAGTCAAACTCTAAAGATTAAGAATTTCTTTTGTTAGTGCTTGGGCCCAAACGAGCAACACTAACCTAGCATGTGTTTGCATGGCAGGAGAAAATCTGTGCAAACAAGTGGAAAACATTCAAACTCCACAGAAAATGACATATACCTCTCACTCCAGGTATAAAGTCCAATAGTGCATGTGCATAACTAAAGCTAAAAACACTACATTTACTGTGCTCTCTGTTCTGACTGGCGATTGGCTGGTCAGTCTCATGTATGTTTAATTACAAGCCCATCCATTTTATGTGCACTATGTCAACAGTAGCACATGTAAATGAGTGTGCACACTCACAGATACACTACAACATGTCATTAATGTAGCAGCTCTTCACAAAAAACTTGCCAACTTTGTGTCTTTGCAAACTGGCAAAGGACCTAATCAGACTCTTGAATCACCTTCACCCAGCCAAACGTGGACATTTTAAAGAAATAACTGGCTAAAGCTATGCAGAGCTTAGAGACAATCACAAGCCAGAAGAAAAGCCAGAAAAAACACGGACGTAGCTTACAGGTTTGAAAAATTAAACCATTGGAGAAGGGCCTAAAGCCTGCATTCTATATGAGGGTCACTAAGTGGTGATAGATATGGTTTCAAGATACTTCCTGACCAAGAAGTCAGTGGGAAAATGGTTGTCAAGATCAATCACTTGGTCATACTATATTTAAAAATGGAAGACTATCTGTGGTATGAAATCATAAGATATGAAAACATATCAATGATGGAACCTTATATAATAAGTAATCCAGAAATAACTCACAGCCGTGACAAATCAATCAGTTCCACACAGATCGTACTATAACCTGGTTTGCATAATCTCATATTGTTATCAAATGAGAAAATGATGAGTTCCACATACGGAGGCTGAAAGGGCCTGAAGTATCAGAGTTACCTCTAATATCTGGTCTCCTATGAAGATCTTGCCACTTTGGCCGACGGGCCCCTCGGGTAAGACGGAACACAGATAGTGATGCCCTGCCCGAGCCTCCAGACTGATGCCCAGACCGCTTGTCTCACTGAATCGCTCCAGCTGGCAAACCTGGTGGAGATTGTGGAAAATAAATGGCAAGAAAACAAAAAACAAAGAAAGCTACATTTAGTGGGTAAGTCTGACGGAGAAGACGTTTGAGCATTGTTACGTCAAAAAACTGTGATTTTTCAATGGTTGTTTTTTCTGTGTACTGCACAAATTTTCACAAATGTAAAAATACACGTTTATATATTAAATTTAGTCACGTGACAGTTAGTCAGCATTAAAGTGACACTTACAACCACTTCATATCGCAGTCCCACTGCTTGCTGCCACCTCTTTCTCAGGTTTTCCTCCTCAGCTGGAGTCAGTTTCACATCTGTAAAATGTGCACACACAGAAAATCTGCCTCACCCCACATATGTAGAGATATATGAACCCAGGCACATACACACCAATTCAAATCACCTCAAGCCCTCAGATGACCCAATCAATAAATAATGGGATCCTATATGAAAGAATCCACTTGGCTGTATTATAGAGAGATGACAGCATCCTTCTACTTGTGGCAAGGCAGGATGTCAACATACACCCACAGCTCAGGCACATAGGATGTGCATATTCACATCCACCATCTTGTGATTTCTTGGCAAACCAATGTTTTCTCATTCATCTAATAAAGCCTCACAGCAATCAGGGCTTATTTAACTGTGCTCTCTAATCAAGCCCAAAAATTCTTGTCTAAATAAAGCCATATATACAGGCGGGGTGAGAGACAAATCATCTGGAATTAGCTGAATGAGTTGGATAAACACATGATTGCACAATACTATAAATAGACTCCCATCAAAGAGCACGCTTCACTGGCACATTGCTGTTCCCCGAGTCCAATCAGCATATCACACCAAGTCCCATGATCTAGTTCCAGACTGCAGTGCAGTATGGGAAGCGGAGCTTACCGTTTTTGGAATCGTGTCTGGGTCGTCTGCTGGCGTACGCTGCTCTCCTGGAGATTTCATGCAGAGAGCAAATGCCTGGGAGACGTTTGAGCACACGTGCAGGGATCCAAACAGACATAACACACAAACACACAAAAGAAAAGGTCTGTTTTTCCCCAGCAATCAAGCAAGCAAGCTCAACATCAATACAGAGATTCAATATCATATTCCGATCCAATATTACAAAGTTAATTAGGTCACAGTTTAACTCAACTATGAAGGTAGAACCAGTGAATCAATGATCCTTTGAATTATAGATTAATAATCAACACGTTCTTGAGTTTCTCAGGTACAACAAAAATGATTTGACCGTGACACAACTGAGCCAATGTGTTTCCCCTTCACAAATCACCTGACTCTTGGATCTTGTTGAGGCCCCATTTGTAGGGATTCCCTTCATGGAAGCTGTGGGAGTGTCGGAGGCGCTGCAGAGGAGGAACTGGAGGCAGGATGTTACTAAGACGGACGGCTTTTCTCAGCAACCTAAGTCTGACCAATGGACCTGTCCTCCTCAGCACTTCCATGGCACGCTGTTCACTGCAGCCCTGCAGGCTCACCCCATCGACCTGAGTCAGGTGACAAAAGATGTGGATGGAGTAGACGATGTACACAACTACAAGTAGATTTAATGTCAGTGTAGGTTAAAAGAGAGAGAGAGAGAAAGAGAAACTCACAGACAAGATGATGTCTCCAATGTGTATGCGTCCATCTTGATCAGCAGTGCTGCCTTTTACTATGCTCTTCACCGTCACGCCAGCACTGTATACTGAGGAAAGAACAATATATGAAATATATAAAATCTGAAATGAAACTGAGAACTGATTGCATAAATGTGGAACTGTATTTTATTTTTTATTGGATAAAGATGAAACTTACCTGAGTTTAGGTCACCTACATAGCTAGAGATGCTGAATCCCAGGCCCCGATTGTTCTTAGTGAACTGCACGCTGAACTCATAGTCATCATTCAAGTCACTGACCTGGAAAGAAGTCCAGAAGAAAAAAAAAACATAATTACCACCTTGCAGTTGTATGCCTTCACCAACCAGTCAAGATGACATTTGCAACCACGCCTGTCCAGACTTATACAGCTTAATATATAGCGTGATATTTAAAGGAGTTTAATAGGTGAGCACCAAAGATTAGTGTCACGATACGATCACAACCTCATCTTCTGTTCCTAAGTTACAGCACTGATGAAAGGAAAAGTGTTTTCAAAGAACATTTTTATATCCAAGTGACGTTCACTTGTGGCCCTTTGGTAATAAATTCTAATCTCATCATCATTTTACCCTATTGCACATGTGAGTGATATTTTGTCATAATTAGCATATGAATTTTTGAGCTATAGCCAAATGACCTATTTTAAATTAGTTCATAATTGAATAATAAAAATGTGTGCATGACGTAAAGAAATTACAGATTTTACAAACACATTACAATCATCAATTTGGGATGGACATGAGAAGACACGGAGAAACTGCCTTTTGACCATTACATCTATTATATGCCTATTCAGGTCTTCCTTGAGTCCACGTACTAAAGGAAGAAGGGACAGAATATCCAAAAACATCAGCTTCGCTGGCACAGATGCATAAAGATATTTGGGCTTAAAGAATATTTGATTCTTATATTTGATTTTGATACCCCTCCCCTCCCACCCCTTCTCTTCCACAGGCACACATACACACACACATACACCCACCACGCCACCCAGGTTCCCCTGGTTGAAGACAGGGGAGGAACAGTGGTTGTCCTTAGGACCATCCCGGGCAATGAGCAATTTCACCCTGGTACCAGCATTTCGCAGCACCTAGGCCAGGCGAGCATAAATGAATAAGATGAACAGTTAAAAGCCACCTATTCTCAAACAGGAAAAACAGTGAAACCGCAAAAACAGATTAAGCAATGATTTAATCACCAGTTTCACAAAGCGTTATTATAATGGGGTGGCTGTAGCTCAGGTGGCAGAGCGGATCAGCCACTAACCAGAAGGTCGGTGGTTTGATCCCCAGTCTGCTCCAGTCTGCATGCCACATATCCTTGGGCAAGATACTAACCCCATGTTGCTCTCCGATGCATCCATCGGAGTGTGAATGTTAGATACTCAGCACTTAAACTTAGAAGTGCTTGTGTGATTGGGTGAATGAATTAGCTGTATAAAGCGCTTTGAGTGCTCGGACAGAGTAGAAAAGCGCTATATAAGAACCAGTCCATTTACCATTTACCATAATTTTAAATTACTCACCTGTGCCACCTGCTCGCTGTTCATGCCCGCCAAATCCGTATCGCCAATGCGCAGGATCTGATCTCCGCTGTGCAGGCGCTTATCCTGATGAGCAAAAGAAACTTGTTTTGATAACAATGCTTGGCTAAAAAAACATCATTCCAACACTGTGCAGATTGAACCATTTTATTTGTGTACAAATTAGATAAACGAGACATAAAGGACTAATAATTCATTAATTGATCATAAGAGGATTCATTGTATTATCGAACAAGCTAGCATTCCCCTCTGCTTCTCGTCTTTCTAATCTTTTTATACCTTGCAGTTGTATGTGTTTGCATACAACTGCAAGGTGGTATTTATGGTTCCTTCTGTGCTTCTTTCCAGTTCAGTGACTTGAATTATGAGTAGGCTAACCAAAGCTTGACTCTCCATTTGATTAGTCTTTTCATCTAAGTAATGGCGAAAATAAAAACAAGACAGGAAAGGAAAAGGATTTTTTTGTGTAAATGGCTATGTAAACTTTAGCTATGTGATTCAGTCGCAGGCACACTTACCCTTCCAGCAGCTCCTCCAGGGAGAATGGTCTTGACCATGACCCCTGTGCTCCGTCCTCCTATGATGCCAAAACCAAGTCCTTTCCCATCATTGGTCAGCTCTATCATCTCCACATGACGCCTCTAACAGGGCAAAGGTTACAATAAGTGGGAGGGAGACAGAAAAGGGGGAGTGAATAAATAATTTCTCATTAAATGCTTGAAAAAGGAGAAGAGTATTAGGTGTTTCATTCAGTTGTTTTTTACACACATAAGAGATACATAAATATTATATACAAGACTTTCTGTACCTCGTGTGCAAAAGCAGAAAGGTTTCTCCCCATGGACATGGTACGGGAGAGCCGAGGTGGAGTGCAGTACTAAAAGAAATGCCTTGTGTTAAATAAAAGCAAACTGGAATTATATTAAATGAACTGAGAAGTCTTCTTATGATCAGATAAGACTCTCATTTGATGATAGCCAACTGGGCCTGACTTACAAAATGCAAAGAGATATTCTCTAATGTGAAATGTGACATTTTAAATAGTAATGTGCTCCTTTTTACAACAGAATAAAATAAATCATTTGATTGATCCGTAGTCTGTGCATGTTGAAAATAAAAGACTCCCTAATACTAAACTACTCCTGACTGAATGATCTCTCTTTTATCGTGGCTATTTTTATATACCTGAGATTCACTTGGAACATAGTTATCTGGGTAGATGTCTGAGAAGGACAGCTCCTGTGAGCCATGAGAGGAGATGCTGCCGTCCCTGGCAGAGCTGGGCCTTCTGTTCTCCACGGCCCATGTGTACGAGTCGCTGTGGCTCAGCGTCTTTGTGCCCAGTGCTTCACCCTGGCATGGGCCACAGTTCATGGACACGGACTTGGAAATGCCCTTCCCCTGGTTAGATTTACAGAACAGGAAGGAAGAGTTTAAATTGAATGCATGAAGCAACAGAAGAGAATGCATGCAGAAGAGATGGATTGGGTGGAGTGCATGGAGAGAGGATATATAAGAGAAGGATACAAGGGAAAGAAGGAAAAAACGATGGGTGACAGGAAGATGGGTAACGGGGTCGACACAAATTGAAGAATGGAGACGTGCAGTCAGAGAGGAACAGGATGATGGTAAGAGAGCGATGGAGGCAAATTAAAAAGCATAGAGCAATTGAGAAAGGAGGCCAATGTGAGACAATGGAGAAGGATGTGAGAAGGAGAAGAGGGAGAGAGAAGAATGGGTTGGGTGGGGGTGGGGTTAATGTGTGTTAACTGAAAGGGAAAAACTACAGAAAGATGTAAAATGGAGCAGAGAGGGAAAAGATTGCAGAGTGGAAACTTAAGGATCTGAGATAAAGGCTTCTTTTCAATACCACATAACCACAAAAGTGTTCTCTTTTGTCTGCAACGTTTTCTGTTTCAGAGTTTAAAAGCAAGTTTCAGTGGGTGCCTATTTGTGATTTGTATTCTATCCTAACAATTTTGACACCTGTTGAAATGGCAGAAAGAGCGTTAAAGAGAGAACGCTATAAAAAAACATACCAACAGGAAACTTTACCCTCACATTCCAAATGCTATGCATAAAAAAAAGAAATGTGCAAAGAATCTCAACTAATAAAAACCATGTCAGCGTCTGTCCTGTTAAAAATATCTAGAGATCTTTGACACACTCCAGTGCCGCGCTTCCCTGAATGCAACAATGCCAGAACGCTACAAGCCCAAACCACATGGCAATCTAATATTCCCAGTGTGTTTAAACTTTGCCTATTAGAGGATGTCACAACTGGTAGACACCAAATGAGTACGCAGATACATGCGCCGTGGAAGTGCAGGATTGTATGCATAAAAACTCTTGGATGAGTGGCATCCAGAGCTGTATACCTCACAACTCAAACACACACACACACAAACAGACATACACATCAGCTCAAAACTTATGACAATGTTACAGACGACTTCTGTAAACTCTTCAACCTGATATATCCACTTCTTCCCTCCTCCTCCCCTCTCTCCCTCTTTCTCAGGGCTTTAGTGGTAAGCTTAGGTAAGCTGATTACTCATCCAGTCTGGTTCCTGCATTCAGTATTTTGGGAAGGATTCCGGGCTCCTTCCTCACCATTCAAATGTACCAAACACCCACACATTCTGGCTTTTCGCTATACCTTCGCCGCAGGCTTCTGTTGAGCTTGCTGTAAGCTCAGTATATGAAGGAACAGTGGGCTCTGCAGGACAGTCTTCAGCAGGGATAGCTTCTCCTGAGTGGGGGCCTCTCCTCTTTCCTTCAATTTGGCTTGCAGTCTCTCCACCGCCGCCAAGGCACACTGGGTATCTGCGAAGAAATTGTAGATTATTTGTGTCATTCAGAAACAGGATTTATCCCATTTGGCTTTGCATTAGTTTTCGCATGCTGTGGCAGCTGCTGAGACAGTGACACAAAGCCAGGTATTTGATATTAAGCTATTAAATGTCAACACTTACTAGTACCGGTGGGAAAGTAAAAGAGTAAACAATAAAAACAACTGTGCTTTCGAGGTTCGAGTGCTTGTCTGAAAATAAAAATCCATGAACCAAGGCTGCCTGTGTGAGTTATTTTGATTTAAAATCTGTGGCTGTATATGGAGGCAGAAACTGAATTAAAGTGGTTACACATGCACACACAAAAACCTATACTTCATCATACTAAAGGAGGCGTTCAACTTCACCGCAGAGCGAACGATGAAGCGTTTCATCAGGTCATACTGCCCTTGTTTATTTAGCTGAGTAGCAGCTGATGACCACAAGCCACAACTGCAGTAATTGTACTTGGCAGAAGGTTAAAACCCCGTAACTCTTCACCGCAAAGTTTTGACTACTGACCAGATTGTGAGTTCTTTTGCCACCTGCACGTGTAACTGTTCCCTTACTGTCTGGCTGAGGCAGACATGCCTGACACCTTAATTGTAAGAGCTTAATGACGGCAGTGGTGTGCAGTCTGACAGCGGTAACTGAGAGTGCTCTACATCTTCAGCTGTTTGAATTCACTTACCTATGATTTCCATCGTTGCCTCACAGATTAGTACGAGTGAAAATTTCCTCCTGCTTCTTCCCTCAGTTAAATGTCATACTTGTCTGTTTGAAAACTGCAAGATGAATAAAAACAAAGGTGATTGTGCAGATTTCTTTAATGTGTTCCTTTTCACATTTTTAATGAAACTGAAAGGGATGAAAACATAAGATGATTTCAATAAAGTTTAGAAAATTATGAATCCTGTAACAATGTAATATTACTCCATTGTGTCTTTTTTACACCTGTTTAGCACCATGTATCATTTTTACCCTACGTCTTGTAGGCCCGTGCCATGCTTGCTTGCAAGCGCCTTGCTTGTCACCTAATGCTCTTTAGCGGGATTTAAATCTTTTCCAACAGGCTTTATCAACCAATGATGCTAATTAACAGCGACACATAGCCTCCATCATTCTGACTTGAGGAGGGGAGGAGGGGGGCAGTCTGTATGGCTTCGAAGCATGATACCAGTGGCATGATTTGATTTGCAAAACGATCGACTAGAAATGACAACGACTCATCTTAAATCTAATTAGAAGCCATTGATAGGCAAGAGGGGTATGCGCAGTAATACATACCCTTCACGGCAGGGTAATTAAATCTTTAGCTTGTCCCTGCTGATATTAAAGCAATGCTGACAGCTTCCAAATATTATTAAAATATATTAGAGATTAATGGTTTTACAGTAGAATTACACGTCCCTATTAGCAGTTCACCTGAATCGAGCACACTGGTAATTTCTATTTATTTATTTATTTTTTAAATTTCTTATCCATAGCACTGAAACGCCATGTGCAGAAAGGTTCATCTCACCTCCATTGCAGCGCCTGTGGACGATCAACAGGTCCCCACTGAGCTCCAAGCACAGCACACACACCACTTTCGAGAGTACACGGGCCAGATTTGCCTTTGCCGAGTAGAAAAAAATTAGTCTGTCCTAATGGAATAAGTCATAACAGCTTATTGAGAGAAGGGGAAATGTCAAGAAGCGAGCTCTGGGCTTTATTTTCCTGCATTGTGTCCGCAGCTTGTGAGCGCTCCGTGCAGTGCGCATGTCACACCCTCTGATCTTCAGGCGCAGAGGGCTCATCCCTACTGATAAAGAGCTAGCCATCAGTAATCCCGTAGCCACAGGTGGGAAGTAATTAAGTTAGCCACTCAGTATAAATGTGAGTTTTATGTCAATTTATGTTTTCTGCTACTTTCTACACTATTAGCTTTATTAGACTTTCTTTGACAGATTTAGCTTCTAGTTACCCCTAAGATGAAGATTTTACACAAGCTAACACGTTTTAATTTTTTGTTTAATTATAAGGTCATGATTGACATTATATGACATAACAGGATTTTCAAATACAACACTGTGGTTTCCAACTTTTTTGGCATCGCAGAAACAAAGCGGTGTGTGGCCTCAGTTACATTTTGGATGTATGTGAGACTGTTTTTAAAAAGCCTTTACATTATTTCAATTTTTAACAGATCCAATTGGAGATCTCGCCAAAAATAACCGGAAACGGTGTTTTCCTCCTTTTGACTTCCTGTCATCATATCAGGACCCTCAGTATCTGTCTGCTGTCCCTGTAGGCTACGTAAAACTGTTTATGGGGAACTTGAAATCGTTATCACACGCTTATTAATAACATCATGATGTTACATACAGTACATTTTTTAGAAGAATCAAACCACAGGCTTTCCCCCAAACCTAGTATCTACTTTAATGCTTTAACCACGCTTTCATCTCGTAGCTGTTCTGTCGCGCTTTTCATTCATATAGAAATGTTACGATAATGCGTTATTTTAATTAAATGTTACCTTAATTTATTAATGGATTTACATTATTATGCTACTACTTTTCCTTTTGCAAAGAATCTTCTGTTGTTGCTTTCAGCACATTTCAGTAGGGCACATGCTTTTTAGAGTAAATCCTTTTGAGAAAATGATGGTTGACGTTGTTGTAAACCAGTTTACGTTTATGTGGGCCTATACGCCTTGTGGTGAAGTAGGCCGTGGACATTAACCATATTTGATTAAATTAAGAAATGTTTTTAAAAATTAAATAAATTTACAAATTTATTTGGAGTTTAATAAGTTTTAATTTTTGCTGTGCCAAAAAATGTCAGGTTTTCCGCTACAGGGAAAACCCGTTCGGATTAATCTGTAAAACAGCCCCCCAACTCATAGCTTGACTTTCTGTAGGCATATGGATAACTTCTGCAGGTCACCGTAGCAAAATCATTCAATGGGTTCCATGGTGCGATTAACCAAAACCAGCCCTGTGGTTTCCCCCCTTGTCCCTCTTGATTAGCTAACAATGTGGAATTTGTGGGAACGCTTACGCGTTCTCACACGGCAGGTGGAGCTCTAGGTCCAGAGATTTAGGAGCCAGATCCAGTTCCTTGTTTTCCACTGCACACCCTAGTTCTCGTCTCCCCATTTCTCTTCCTGCATCCCCAAGGCAAGAATCATCACCCTCTCCCCAGCCCTCCATCCACCCTGCTCCCCGCCCGCCTGCAACGCAACGCTCCTCGCGCCGGGCTGCGCTCTGATCAGCCGAGCATTCACCGCGCCTCCAAATTGGTTTGTCATTTCTGACCCCTCTCTCTCTCTGCGCCGACCACGGTCCTCTGCTCCACTGCGCTCTGCGCCCGTGGACTTCAGCAGAAGTCACTAAGAACATAAAGGCAGCCGAGAAAGATAAAAAGAGAGAGGGAGGGAGGGAGGAAGGGATACAGACAGACGGATAGAGAGAGGGAGAGACAGAGATACGCCTCTGTCCTCCTCCGGCGCTCCGCTGGACTCAGTGCGTTTGGACGGACTGACGGACGTGATACCTCCTACTGTGCGAGCGCTGATCGGGATACTAAGCACGCAGCTATTGGTTTGTTACACCCTCGGCTTCTTTATTTCGATACCCTCTTTCAGGAACACTTGCCAATGTCGTTCTGCAGCCGCGAGAATTAACTAGAGCCGGAGTCGAGGCACAAACCAGCCACTGAAATTTATCGACTAGGAAGATACGTTTGTACACAAGCATTGCGTTCTGGTGACTGTATAGAGCAAAGAAGGAGAAGAAGGAGAAAGGTTATTCCCGACTCTTCTCTGCGCTGGATGTGTGAGCTATACATGCGCCTATACTGCTGCGACTGGCGATAAGGTAAGAGCCCGCTCTGTGTACCGACACAAATGATGGGAAATTTTTCCAGACATTACTGGTAAACGTCTTGGCTTTATGTCAACCCATGTCACTGAATTGCTCCGAAAGCGCTGACTTTGGATGTTACTGGTGCCCATGGGAATGTGGCCTGCCATTATTGTACTTACGGGGAGCGGAAACTGGCCTTAATGGACGATTGGGTAAAATGTAATATAGTGCCAGCATTTGTACAGATGATGGTCCAGAGGCTTGTGGCTGCATGGGCGTCGCTAGGATGTGAGACGTCGCTAAGGCGAAGTAATAAGCAGTGATACCCATAACCGCTCCGGAATATAATCAATGCAATCACATTATCCCATGACATCTTCTCGGCCAGGGTGTACACATAATTATTATTCTGTAGCCGCAAGTACCTGCCTCACTGCAGGGCGTAATGACAAATCACATGCTCTGGCATGATAGATGACAGACAGACCAAGTGTTCACCTCATCAGTATTTCCTCTCCTGTTTTATGTGGTTGTCATTTGAGTACAGCTAGAGCTTATTTGGGGGCTTTGCTGGTTTGATCAACCGCAGTCTGAAATCCAGAGTAAATCCAACGGCTTTGTAAGAGAAGGAATATCCAGCAGGCCAGTGCACCTCAGGATACGTCAATCATGCGGATATATGAGTGAAAGCTTTGGCTCTTATTTACAGAAGAGGCGTCCTGGGTTGCAGATGACCTTGATGTGAAACTGTGAAGGCGGCAGAATCCATCGATGTTGACCTCAAGCTGAAAAAATAAATTTAAAAAATATATATAAATATGAACTTGTGTCAGATTCGTGTGACCGCAGACGTGTACTCTCCCTAAGAAAAATGAAGTAGTAACACACTGATAATAAACAACGTGGTTCATTGTAAGTTGTCTGCCTCCCAAATACTTGCAGGTGTCTGACAGTTAAAACAGCCTTAATAGTCATTTGCGTTCTGTGTCTGCTTGGGTAGCTGTAGGCTCGCCCTTTTGACTTTCAGCACCCAAATGGCCATCAGCAAAGAGATTCAGTGTAAATTCTTTGTGTGGATCTCAGTGTTTAAACAAAGGGTGGATAAAGTGTAGGTTGCTGGTTGACGTTGTGTTGAGTCAGTGCTGCGGCTGAGATAGGTGTCTCAACAGAATCCACCAAGCAGGTGAGCAATAGTCAGCGTTGGATGATGTGCATCTGTCTACATTGAAGACATTTTTGCCATTCTATCTGTTAAAGGACAGCTCTGTCTCCAGGACGCTCAAGGACTGTGAATGTTGTGGATATCATTAATATTTCTGCTTATATCAAAGTGTTACCATAGTTCTTTGCTTTGCTTTTATAGACTAAAATGATTATTTGTTTTACAGTAAATATTCATCAAACTGTTGTAAGAATATAGCTTTCTCTTCAAATATCGCAGTTTATTGTCGGTGTCTGCTAAGCTTTCGTTGTTTGTTTTCAGATTAGTTGTAAAACAGTGAAGAAAGATGGGGACTCAGTAGTGTTTACCTGTCCAAAATCACACCTGCTGCGGGGGATGTCTTTGGTTTACTTTTCTGACGGTCTCAGTCTGCCTCTCTGGAGAGAGAGCCACATCACACTGTGAATGCGAGATGTGTCAAAGAGCATCTTAGGTCACGTTCAGTAATGGCACTCACGCAGCACTGATGTTGTGAAGCACCTGAAGCTGTTTAATGTGCAACCGCAGCAATCAAGCATTCTGCTGACTGTGGGTCTATCTGTCTTCTTTTAATTAGGTCACAGATTCCTTTCTGTTTAGATGCACAAGACATACTAAGCTCCTTGCTGGGAAAACATGGAACGAATTAGGAGGGTTGTGCTAATTTGGTTTGCTCTGCTTGAATGACCAGGGCCTCACTTTCTTTGTTTGGCACTGTTACCGTAACACAATATTTGATTTAGATTTGGAAGGCTCCAATAACAGTGTCTCACCCTGCAATGGAAGCAGCCTGTAATTTAAATAAGGGATCGTATGTTAAGCATCCTCTGCTCACATGGAAACCTCGAGAAATGAAAACACAACTTGGCAGAGAATATAATCTGTTGCAGACAGACAACAAGACACACAAATACACATGGGATTATTAAGACAAGCAGGCATATAATCAGTTTTGTAATAAGTGTTAGCATGCTTGCTTACTAAAGTCTCTATTTATATTGTCAAGGGTTAATAGAGAGTCTAACTTAAGCACTTGTGCAATTAATTCCATTTAGTAGGCATGCAGAATAAAATACTGATTTCCCCAGAAGCATTTTAACAAGTGATTCTGCAAAAAAAGAATCAGGTTCTTGGATTTGGCTCTCTATTTAGTTAATTTATGCATGGCAAAGTAAAGGTTTGTGTTAGAGAGCCTTGTAGATAGAAGGTGATGTTTATTATGCTCAGCGAGGTTGACAGCCAGCCTTCCTGCAGAAATAAACTGTCGCTTTCCTGGCTTGAGCTGTAAAAAATAACAACAAATCCTAACGCTGTAATAATAAAACATTATTTTCAATGATAACAGAACCATAGACTTTCAGTGCTCTGTTTCATAACGTGATGATGATTCACATTCCTGGTTTCAGCCCCACTTTGTGTGCTGAGCTTAACCTAATTCAAAAGCCCTTTCCTGCACTATACGACATCTCCCATTTTAAAACAATGAGACTAGGTCCTTGCTTGCCTTCCTCTGCCATCTAAACCTCTGGCCATGTGGTAACACATCCTTCCTCCTACCCTTTCCTTCCCTCAAACAATAACCCTAGTTTTCTGCATCTTGCACCAGACTACCAGCTCTCTTAATATGTGAAACACACCTCACATAACATCGAACCCTAACAGAGTTTCACCATGAGACGGGCCCACAGTTACTTTGAGCTCTGATTAGATATGTGCTCGGAAAACGGGAAAGCTAATAGCAGACATAGCAGACGACAGTCAGATCTCAGAGCATTCACAGACTCGTTGCTGCTATGATCTCCTAGAATAGTCCCGCAGACGTAGATGTCTTATTTTACCTAAAAAAAACCTCTTGAAATATGTTCTGTTTGAACCACCACAGCTTATTATCTGCGTGTACCTTCAGGCTGAAAAAAGGCACACTGTTGGCCTGCTTGCTTATACAATATGCTATGGGGCTGTTAGTATGGTGCTGAAAGTGATACATTTTGTCATTCTGCTCAGTGGTTTTTGCATTGTTGAGCACTCTATTATAATCATACCATTAAACCGCATCAGCACTATGATACAGAATCATCTAGTGATTGTAAAGCGCAGGCTTAAAACAGATGATGCACATGGTTCACTATAGGATGAGGATATATTGATAATTCAGATATAGAGGATATATTTGTAAAGTTTGTGAAGAAAACCAGAATTAAATTAGAATTAATATGTATTATTTTTGGTTTAGATTTATTGAACAAAAATAATTAAAAAAAATAGCTGCACATTTTGTTTTCTTTTTGCTGATTTGATAGTGAAATAATGAATTTGGGCTTTTTGTAATGTTTGGTCAGTTGAAATAAGGTGAGTGAATGAATACTAGAAATAATACATGAAATAAATAATATCAGTGGGCTCACTAGATGGGAATCTTTATCCAAGTTATCTAAGTATAAAATGAGACTAAAACATGTACAATAAACAAGTGTGATCCATGGTCATGAGAAAAATTCACCTTATGTTGTCACTTTTGTTTACTTTTGAAAAGTTTTTTTTACTTTTCAAAAGAACTATATTTTTGATTTAATTAGGAGCTTTGAAAGACAAAGGAGGGTCTATAGCAGAATAAACAACATGTTCTTTGAAGCACCCCTGAACTATTTTAAAGGCTTGATTACTTAGTTTTCAATCAAAGATTTTTCAAACAGACAAATCAAACAAGATCAAGGGACTTAGGTTGTGAAACGTCTTACGTGGAATGAAAGTAGTTGAGAAATCAGTCGGTGCAAATCCGTTTTGAGAATGATTACACCTCCGTACAGGAAAAATTATTAAGCAATATTTTGATTGACTTATTATGAAAATAAAATGCCAAACATTATTTAGATCTAGCTGTAAAAAATAAATTCATATTTTTACTAAGTTCCAGTCAGCTGAAATAATGTCAGTGAATACTTGGAAATAATACATGAAAGAAGAAATATTGATGGAATCATTTGGCAGTACGTTTTATGGATGTTGCAGAGAAAGTGAGACCAGAACATATTGACAGGGAGAAAGTGTGATCTATGTTCAGGAGAAAATTTTCACCCAATGTTAATTCTTTTGTTTTCCTTTTTTAAATAAAACAACAAAGCAAAAAAAATATTTTTTTATTGAGGGCTTTCACAGGACCATCAGCAGTAGACACCCGGATATTCTTCAGGGATTTAGGCACAATTCTTCGAAGCATCTCTTAAAGCTTTGATTACATTTTTAATTTAAATCAACAGCTTTTTTTAAATTTTTTTGATAATAGACAAACAAGCCCAAGGACCGTAGGTTGTGAAATGCCTCACATGGGTTAAAAGTAATTGAGTCAATGTAAATCAGTTTTGAGAATGATTACCCCTCAGTAAATGAAAATTAATAAGCATTATTTTGATTGTTTTGATTGACTTATTATGTGAGAGATTTATCGAGAAAAATGCCCCAAATTACCGAGTTCTAGTTTTTAAAATTCAGTTTCCCTCTAATTGTCTTTGCTAATATGATAGTGAATTAATAAATTAATAAATGTGGGTTTCCAGTATGTGGCGGTCACTTAAAATCAGGTCAGTGAATATCAGGAAACCAGAATCAGTGTTTTCTTGCAGTTTCCAATCTCTATTTTCATACATAAAATATGTAACTTTGGTGGAATCATTAGTGAGGAAGCTTTAAGCTGCATATAAAATGAGACCCCAATGTTTTGCAAAAGAGCCAGTTTGATTTATGTTCCAGGGTAAAAAAAAATCACCTGATATTATTGCTTTTATTATTTAAATTTTTATTGAGTTAGCAACTTTCAGAGACAGAGGAGGGTCAGTAGACACGTGGATAAAAAAATTGATGTTCTCTGACGCACCTCTGAACCAATTTAAAGGTTTGATTGCATTTTGTTTTTAATCAAAGTTTCTTCTTAACAGACAAACAAGCCCAAGGACCATAGACTATGAAATGTCTCACACGGGATAAATTAATGAGAAATCAATTAGTGTAAATCAGTTTTGGGAAAGGCTGCCCCTCAGTAAAGGAAAATTAACGTATTATCTAAGATATTTTTCAAGAAAAATGCCAAACATTGATATTTTGACTATTTTCTGGCAGTTTCAAACTATTTTCGTACATTAAATATGCATTATGGTAGAATCGTTAGTTAGGAAGCTTTATGGGTGTTTCCATTTAAAATGAGACTAGAATATGTTGAAAAACATCCAGTATGATGTTCAAGAACCACGATGTTGTTGCTTTTCTTTTAATTTTCAATTTTTATTAAGTTGATAGCTTTCAGAGACATAGCAGGTTCCCTCGTCGACATATGGATAAAAAGTGATATGTTCTTTGATGCACCCCTGAACCAGCCTTAAGGTTTAATTGCATTTTGTTTTTAATCAACAATTTTATAACAGACAAACAAGCCCAAGGACCTTGGGTTGTGAAAAGGCTCAAGTGGGATAAAAATAATTGAGAAATCAATCAGTGTAAATCAATTTTAAGAATGATCACCTCTCAGCCATTTATTATGATAATATAAATATGTGTTGTGGTGATGTTTTCTGGCTCTTCCCTACCTTCCAAACATAAAAACTCCTAAAGAGATTGAATATGACATAAAATAGCCTACACTTTCCATCATCGTTATAATAATCTAAACAGGCTGATGGCTCGCACTGCACCATCTTTCCTTTTAAGCAATCAATTTCAGGTGCTTAAGTGGGTAAAATCAATGTCAGGTTTTACAGTTATGTTTTTTCAAAGCCAGATGTGTATACGTTTTTCTGACCAGTTGACTTTTTTTGTCTTGTTTGTCGAGTCAGTGTAAAATCTATTTGAGACCCAACTTTTATGTTGTCACAATTGAGTTTTATTTAACATGGTTTTATTGGTTGCACACTATAGTGCTGTCTTGAAGAGGAGAGAGGAGGCTGTTCACGGTACATTTATTCAGTTTGTGCACCGTTATTATGGGTAACAGTCTGAAAAGTGTGTTTACAATGACTGGAAATTTCTCTCAAAACTCAAAGAAGAATAAAGAGAATTAATGTTTGTGTTTATGTCTTTGGGCTTTTTCTGCTTTACTCTCCAAATTTGATATAAGCCGGTAAACTACAGTTCTTTGAAAAGAAGAGCACAGCCCTTGAAAGTTGTTGACCTTTTGAACGTATTTAGACAAGCAAACACTTGAAACAGTATTAATGCATAAAATAATATGAAGATGATGCTTTCAGACAAATTAAACATAAACTTGACATCTAGATTCATCACACAAGGTTCAGGATGAGAATCAAGATTTCAGCTTAGATCCCAAGTTGACCGACCTCTAGCATGTAGAGTCTTTGTTATAGTGTCATCACTCACTTTTCCTGTCAGGAAACTCATCTATAGCTGGCTCAGAGTTGTTAGAGTTTGTCCTGTATATCGCAGCCCTAACAAACAGATTCCAGCAGTGGAGTGTTCATGCAGAAAGAAGCTTCCAAGAAAGCCAAACATTCATCTTATAGGCTCCACAAGTAACTATTGATGTCAAAGAGGGTGTGTTGCTAATCATATTTTATGGTTTTCCCAAACTGGAAAGGCAGTTTACAACTATGTTCTCTGGAATTGTTTGGCGTTATTAGATTGCAGTAAGTAATTCAACTATAACTATGAATTCTGCATTATATCAAGGACTGAAGATATGTCTGAAAGTTGAAGTTGAACAGGACAATAGAGAAATCATCATGGCTTGCAAAGATGAAATTGAGTTTTATAGGATATTTATGGTGTAATCAAACCCTTAAACATATTTCAACTGAAGGGGGCAATAGTAGGATCTGAAGACATGTATATAGTTACTTTTTCCATGTAATGATATCTGTTGTGTGGTAAAATATTGAAAAAAACAGTATCGACATTATCTGGAAGAACTGAGTGAAAGATGCTGAAAACTTTGGTCATGTCAAACAAGTCAATAGCTTGCAATAAATGTCTATGACTAAGCTGTTGCTTTTTAAATGTGTCCACAGCCCACCAATTTTTAAAAGCTTGCATTCACTATGAAGTTGTTATTATTATTCTACAAAGCGAGAGTTTCTCCTTCCAGTCTACGTATCTTCACACATTTCCTCTGTGTGTTTCACCTCCCTGTGCACCACTCAGAGCTGTCACCACTCAACAGAAATGCACACATACACATGCATTTCTTCCTGCAGATACTCTGAACACACATTAATAATGTACACATCAGCTCCGACCACTTTCTCTGGTTCTCTTAAACACACGTACATTTACATTTGTATGCAAACACACGCATGCATAAGCTCACACACTCACACAGAGACGTCCATAGACATTGCCTGCAGCTGTATATTTAGTGACACACACAGTGCCATTAGGGAGCCGAGCGGAGAATCAGTGTACAAGGCCAGAGTGATTGTAAGAAGCCCACTCAAAGGTCTGCCGATTATTTTGGTCTCTGCAGGAAATCATTTACAATAGCACCCATCACCCATCAGTTCATTTAAACATTGCGCTGTTGTGTGCGTTAAGTGTTAAGCCAGTCGCCATAGTATTGATGGGAACTTCGCTGCTTTGTTGTTTGAGTGGTTGACTATAGCGTGCTGAGGAGGCCGTGGTTGTTTAGAGAATAGGTTGCATGGAAATGAGTCATACACAATGTGATGCAACACAGCGGATAGATTTGAATTATGGGGCAATGAACAATGAGGTCATCACAATGCTGGGGGCCTAAATCTCTCAGCGCCATCGTATAACACAGCATTTCTTATCAATGGAGGAAACTACAGCAATAAGGATTGTTTAAAGGCTTATTCATTGGTGTAAATAAAGGACTGGTTGGTTCCCTTCATTGACTCAGGTGCTAAGACAATAGAAGGGGAATTCTGCTTTCATTGTTTTTTGAGCACTGTTTACTGTTACAATTAACATTTACACTTTATTACACATTTAAATGATTTCATATTGTTAAATAGTTGCAGTTCATCCTTTTCGAGAGGTGCCAGTCTCTTATATCTACAATACTGCATGCAGTGATATTTTCCATATCTTTTCCTTCTTCAGCAGATTGTCCACAATCAGCGTCTGCTGTAATACCATCATCCCCAGGCCCCTCTTAAATTTCCTGCTTACTGAGCTTTTACTTTAACTGCATTACATAGATCTTCCACTCCCTGTTCATCTGGTTCCTTTCAGCATAAACCAGGCTGAAAGATCTGACTTGAAGCACTTTGATGGGACTGGTCATCTGATGGTAAATAAGAAAAAGGGAAAAGGAAAGACGAAACTGTCGTTTCTTGTGCTTGTTCATTGGCACAGTTGTGATCATGATTGATATCGAATAGCATATTCATGCCAAGTCTTTGGGAGTGTGAATGAAAGGGAGTATTGATCTGGAGCTTAGCTGCTGGTGTAGTATGATAGGCTGAAGAAGGGCAAGGATGACTAGATAGTCATTCTTGATGGAACAAAGATATTAGCAGATGTAGCAATGATCAATGCCTTGATAATATATGTTTACATTATTTGCGGCATTTTGTCTCAGTCCCAGTGTTATTGAGCGGGCGGAATGTGAATATAGCCTTTTACTCTGTCCAAGGTTGAAGAAGAAAAAGAAAATAATAATAAGAAAATAATCAAGAACTGAGCTTAAACCTATTAGTTTACTTTCACACATCGTATATGAGCCTAAAATAATCTATCCAGTTCAGTGCTACTCATCTGACATATAACCACCACACTTTTTTGCCATGTCTCAGTTTTACATGATACATGGTAGTGTCACGAAAGACAGATGACTACCACTACGACTTACTGGCCTGGAGCAATAACTTCCATGCACCGCATGTCTATTTTCTAACCATGTGAGACATTGTACTCTTAGTCTCTTTAAGTGTGCTTACATGCATTTTGAACCCTCTGATTGGTTCTCACTCAGACTGTATGTGTGATAAATGAGATGACATTCAGTACATGGACCTAGAAGAGTGTAAGAGGATATTTAGACTAAAGGAAGTGTTTGATAAATTATATTTGGTCTTTTAAAACCAATCTCTGCGTGAAAACATATGTCTGGGAATTACTTTAAGCTATGTATAATGGTTAAAATGATATATGTGGTGCATGCAAGTCCTGAAATGTCTGAATGTGTCTGTGCAATCATGTATTGAAATATCTCATTGTCCAGACTTAAGCAAAGTTGATTACAGTTCAGCGGTTCACAGTATCTGGACAAATCAACCAGTTTTATTTATCATGTACACCTACGTTCCTGATTCCCTTTCTTTCTTTCCCTCCCTCTTTCAAAGATTTATGTGGGCCACATAGAGAAGAGTCTTTAATTTTACGCCTGGGTAAACCATATACACTATTGCTCCACATTCCCCGTGCTTATAGAGAGTCTGCTGAAGGACAGGAAGAGAATTGCGGTTTTAAAATGAATATATAGGGGACTCCGCCCTTTAAAGAAAGGCCTTGGATGGCTTGGATTTGCCATAAATCTCCGCCAACAGGCATCAGCACAATTTCCATTGTGTTATGATGCAATTGGTCGCTTAAAGCATAATTACAGAGCGTAATACATGAAAAAACCATCATGAAAGCATACTGTAGCATCATCCTAATTACATACGGAGAGCTGATGAATAATGGGGATGACACTGGACATCAATACAGCCACTACCTCTCATAATAGAAAACACAATTGTTTTACTGTGGGAAAATGGGGGTCATCTATCATGTAGAATCTACTCTGTTTTTTTTTTTTAGAAAGACATTGAGCCTTGAGACCTTAAAAAAATCCTCATCCATCCATTGTTCATTCACCCCCTCCCCAGAGTCCTCTTGATCAGTTCCCCTGCTTAGCCTGAAGCTATAGCTACAACTGTTCTCTATCTGAGGCCCCTCTTACATTCATTTGATCAAAGTCCTGCATTTATCACCTTAAGTGTACTCAGACTGTTTTAAATCTTTTCCCTTTCGCTCTTTTCTTGAAACACTCACCAGCAACTAAAGAGAGAAACTAGAAATTTTTCAACTGCCCTATATTTGTCTAGGTTACTCTGAGGTATAAAGTTAGCATCGTTACATTAGCTTAAACATTTGAGTTTAGCTAACACTTAGCCTTTGGAACATGTTTGACTTTAGGGTGATGCCAGCTTTCTCTCCTTCTCTCTCTCTCAAAAAAAAGATGAAATAAAAGAGCTATTTCAGGATCACGTAAGAAAGATGAACTGTTTCCTAGTCTGATTCAATTCTTTGGTTGCTTCCCCAATTTTCAATTTACGTGCTTCCCTAAAGTGGAATCTTTCTTCCCTTGGTTTGAAAAGCACAATAGTATTGTTTGTACAGTTCTTTTTGTGAATGAATTAGCTTATCACACCTTGGTCATTTGCTTGAACGCAAAGCACTTCCATACTCAATTCTTGATGCTGCTATCACAACAGCTGCATTAGTCTCAGTTTTCCATGTCGTTTTTTCCTCTGCTATCTGCAGTTTTTCTTGTCCTTGTGGCAGCCCTTCTTATTCAGCATACAACGATAGAATACAATGTTTGTAGCCATATGCTGCCACCATTAGTTTCGTAACAATACAGCCTCTGTACTTACGCTGCCTAAGGTAACTGCTACAGAAAGCAACTGTTGCATTTTTTGAATTTTGGTATAGTTATCCTACGTGTTGATTCAGGTACCAGCTCTACTATGGGCCCATCAGCAAACACATACTAAACATACCTACTTTCCAAATTAAATAAGGGAACATTACTTCTTATAATGGCACTGGAAATAGGAAGTAAATTACATTCAGTGTGAATGTAATTCCAGTGTTTACAGAGTTAGTGTGATTGCAAGGAAAAAATATACCAAAAATATACTTTATCTAGTTGTAGTTTTCCCTGTGTGTTTCATGGAAACTTAAATTAGACTTTATTTAAGACTTCCTCTGTAGGGATGCAACAAACTGGTGGTGTACTAGTGTTGTGTGCTCTCACTATTGCGCTGGCTATGTCTTTGTTTCTTTTTCCTCTTTTGCACTTGCTACTGTTTATGAGTTGTAATGAAAAAATCCCTTCCCCTGTTTTGCTGCTTACACAAACATGGTGTTTCACCACTTTACATTTACATTCAATCCCATTTCTTTTCGATCCTTCTTCCACCACTCCTTACTTGCTGATTCCACCATTCTTGATCATCTCTGTGTGACTAACCATGTTAAGGGAGATACGAATGAGGGCGCTGGATAGTCGAAGGAGCTTAAAACCAAACGTAATTTCACTAGTTCTCTGTTGTCTGTAGCACTATTCCTGCACTTTAGTCACATGAATACATAGAGACACATGCAACTACATTAACAGAGAACAGTGAATCCATCTTTTGTTGTCTTTGCCCACCCAACCATAGAGACATTGCTCATGGCCTGCTTTACTGGCTGATAGAGCCAGTTCCACAACCCTGTCCGAGCGCTCCACAGAGGTTTCACACGTTGCATGGGTGTGTGTTAATGCGGCTGACAAATGTCTTGCATGACAGTGAAAATGCACACAGATAAAGACTGTCTAAAAGAAAATTCAAAAGTCAAAACAGTATATACACTGTTGCTTTTCATTTTATCAGCCTCCCCATGCATAAACAATGTGCGATTTCAGACACTGTACACAGAGTAATAACACACACACACAAATACACACACACACTGAGCTTGGTTATATTGGCACAAAGTTTATCTCGAAAGAAGTTGGGATTATAGGTGGAAATGAAGGTGGCGAGCAAGAGAAAGAGAGAGAGAAAAGGGAAAAGAAAAAGGTTATTCTAATCCTAACAATAATAATAACAAAAGAGAGAGTGTGAGAGAGAAAGATGTGAAAACCAAAATAAAAACAAAGATGCAGTGACAAATACAAAAAAGAACAAAAAAAAAAGAAAAAAAAAGATATGTAACACTAACCATGCATAACTGCCTCTCTGAATTCTGGAAACAGAGCTAACAATTTCCCTTTCTGAAAAGTGTCTCTGGCATTTGGCTGTGAAATGCCACCCATATAAACCAGTTATCATGGCATGAGAGAGCTTTTTAGCTGTAAACTGCCAGCGAGCGCATAGACAGACCATTATAGACTTTGATACCCTGACACTTAAGAGGTCATTATGAGACAGAGCACACACGCACACACACGTGTGCACGTGTGTGCACATACAAGGACACACGAATACTAAACAAGCAATCAGAAGTAAAAGTGGCTTGTGAACTGTCTGGTTCTTGTGTAGAGTGGGTTATGGCTATTCACACAATCTGGAGGGGGGGGGGGGCATTATTCACATTGCACCCCACATTCACCACATATTATAACTATCTGTCTCTATTGTAAAAAATGACAGGGATTTCAGTTCACTGAGCTCGAATAACCCCCACCGTTTTCTCTCTCTCTTCCTCTCTCCTCCTTTCTCCCTTTGTGTCCCTCCCTCTTCTCTCCCCCGTGTCTGCAGAACTGGAACATCCGGCTGGCACTGAGATGTGATTCTCACCAGTTTCATTTCACTTTGACAAAGCAAAGTACACCAGTAACAGGTAAGAAAATAGCACGTGTGTCTGTATTTGTGCATCAAGATTGAATGCACACTATTTCACACTGTAACAATTTTTAAACAGTGGTTAACCAGGGATGTTGACTCAGAACTCGTTCTTATTTACAGCAGGCTTTTTTAAGCCACGGGTATAGTCACGCATATGTACACACACCTGGTGCGTTGTTTTTGCCGACTCTACAGTATACATTATGCTTTTTTAAAATCCAAATATGACCCAGTGTTCTCCCCGGAGGTCTCATGGTTCCATCTGTGCCAGGAAGTTCTCTAATTGGCCCAACAAATGCGTCCTCTGAAACTGCTAATCCAATTAGATTTAACTAAGCTTTAAAAAGAATACAGGAAAAACACGCAATATGCAGTTAATGCAACAGGAATAGAATTAGATATGTAAAGATAGTGGGTTCCGTTAGCCCATTGGGAATAAAAGTGAATTTGAAATAATTGCAATCAGCCTGGTGTTCATTGAAGGCATCAGCTGGAGTTTGCCACAAATCCAGACATTCATCTGCCCATGAAGCCACTCAGCATGGGTTACTTACAGTGTATTTACAAGCTGAGCAGGACCTGTAAAATGTCGAATTTACGAGCTTCCTTTTAATTAGAAATACTGTCTCCTAGAGTTGGGCTGATGAATTGCACATTCAGTTTATTGGTAATCGAGGAGGGTGCAGTTCCTGGGTACTGACAGCTTATCAGAGAATCCTGGTTGCCATCAGTTTTTACATTTTCTTTTTTTTACTCAGGGAAAAAAAAAAAATTGCATCCTTGCTGTAAAAAAGCCCTGAGGTCATGTTTACATGTGGGATCCTATTTGTTATTGATTGAATTGATAATGAGAATGAGGCTATTCTCTCAAACTCCTTCTGCTTCCCTTATTTTAGGGTCTCCGTGTCACATTGTTAAGTTTAATCTGTCATTTCACTGACGTTTCCGACTGCATTCATATGAAATAAAAGACAAGCCAAGATAATATTTGTGTAATTAAGAATGTTATTGTGTGCACGCCCGTTTGAGTTTTGATTGTGTAAGCAGCATATGTGAGTGTGACCACCTCAATGCCCTTCCTGTCTGGTCTTTGTGACTCTGCATGCTTGCCTTCCTTGACTCTCACATGGCTCTGAATGCTTGCTTTGAAATCTAATTCTGTGATAGCAAGGCCACATTTTGTCTTTATTTCACTGAGACAATAAGTAAAAAAGAAAGAACAACAGGAAATGGGATACATCATTCTTCGTATGGGGGATGTGCTTTTTTTTCTCTGCGTCAAACAGGTGTTTCCTGGTCCACACGAACAAACACACAACCTTCAATCACCACATTTCTAATGAGAGCGCAGACTGAAATGAAATCCGTGAATTGGTGAATTGGTTAAACAGTCATTACATGTATACTGAGTAACACATCAAAGCAGTACACAAACAGAATGCTTCGATAAACAAGCAGATGAATGCGAGATATGGTGCAGTCATGCACAATATAGTCACTCATTACAAAGTTAACAAAAATTAAATATCAAGTGTGAAACTGAATTTAAGAAAAGTGAGTCTTGACAAGCTTTGCACCTGTAAACCTGACACAGAAAATATATTGTGGAAAGTTTATGACTGAAGAAAAAAACAAATTTGAGAAAAATACAAAGATAATTCAAATTCCAGTTGTAACACCACTTACACAAATTAGTCTCTGTTCTCTCTTTTTCTGTCAATCTCTCTTACACAGATCCATATGCACACACACACACACACACACTCTCTCTCTCTCTCTCTCCTCTCCCTTGCTGCCACCCAGTGTGTGCAGGCTCATTGTCTTATAATGTGACCTTTGCCTTGTGTCGAGAGGCCTTTATTCGAAGACAATAGGGTCCATATTGTAAACCATGCCAGTCAATGCGGTCCACACAGCTGCCATAAAATGGGTGCAAATTATCCAGGGTCCAAGTTGAGGCTTTGAGACAGGCACTTGTGGCACGCGCGCATGTGTGTTGTCTTTGCTTGTGTGTTTTTGTCTGTACCATTTGTGTCTGTTAGATAGAGGCCATGTTTCCAAAATCAGCAGATGGACTTGCGCAATTAGACTCAGCCTTGTTCTGTGTACACATTGCACACAAACAGACACACGAAAACCCACGCATCCAATGCATACTCGGAAAAATATGCACAGGGCTGGGTGTGACACAGATGTCTCTGAAGCTCCAGACCTGGGAGATGAGGATGGAGTTCTTTCTCTCTAATGGGGCTACGGGGTAATATATATTATTGAATTTCATCAAGATTAAGTAAGATTAGATAAACACATTTTTGTTTTCTTCGTTGAATTACTAAAAATGCTAAAACAAGCAAAATTAAATCTAATTATTATTTGTAAATGGATCAAATGAGCAAATCATCAAATAATTAGGCATATTTTTTGTTTCGTTTTGCACGTATGAAGTGTTTTCATTGAATGCAACGAATTACTCAGCATTATTCAGCATATATTGTCATACTGTGAGAAATTACAAATCTGCTTTTCTTTAACAGAAAATGTATTGTAAATAATTGATAATGAATCATCATTAGTTGCAGTTCCATTCATCCATTAACAAAGAATAAAATGTTACAAAAATATGATAAAAGACTGCGTGACCATGTCTACACCATCTCTGCATTTATCCTCACCAGCCACGTATTGACCCGCTGTGACAGATAGGCTCAGAGGAAATGAGCTTGTGACTGAAAGGTTACGGTTTAAAATCTGTATGGGTACAGTAGCTGGAAAAATCCCGGCAGTTTAAATCCCTCAACAACTACCATCAGGGCTGCGACCTATGGGCATTAACCTTTAACTGTTTCGGTGGAGCAGCTCCGACTCCGGTAGCGTGAGACTGTGTGGCTGTGCTGAACGAGCTCCCAGGTGTGACTGAGTTAATGTGTGAATGTGGTCCACCCTTCTTTCCTGCTCAGCCATTGAGGCAAACATGAACGAGTTCTTTCCCAGTCAACGAGCCGGGCTAAATGAAGCGCATGACTTGATAGCTTACAAACGTGGTACATTTTCGGCCATTATTTCAGCTTTGATTGTTTACAGCTTCTTTGCTGATTTGGTGTATCCACATCTGACAGTCTGGAGAAATTCTGTTGGACTTAGTGTTTGCTGTCTGATATTTGCCGCTGTCTGGTGGCTCTGCATCCTGTTTACTGTGCTTAAAGTATCATTCTTTCCTTTATGCACTCTTTCATCCCTCCTAAGATCAAGCGAGTGCACCTGGGGAGCAAACACACACACACACCTACAGAATAATCAAATACACATGCGGTTTTGACGTAAATGCACAAAGACCCACATGTATACCCCTCACAAGCACAAATACATTGCCACCTGAGTGGATTGGTACAACCCCCAGCACACCCCGTGCAACACAGAAGTACGTGCACACACACACACTTGACAACAGGGACTAGCCCACAGAGATGCTCTCAGTCAACAACTTGGAAAAAAAAGGCAGCTATTTAAGGCCACTGTATTCCAGGAAGGATAAGCCGTCTTATTTGTGCGAAGAAACAAAACAAGTTATGGCAGTTACTATCACTGTTTCTTCCCTACTGTGTCTTCTCCTATTTGGGATGTTTTGCTTATGACTCAGTGCTAATTGTATAAAGTAGACTATATTGAGAATGCAGATTTCCAACGGGCTTGGTATGATGATGAGCAGATGCACTCGCAGATGTTTTCCTTCCATGTGTGTGTTTACCAGTTCAATTATCCCTATCGTATACTGTAGAGATTTGTCGTTCTATTTGGATGCATCAACATGAATTCCAACAAAAACCACGAGTTATCGTAACTCTGTTCGTGCAAGCAGACTTGTTTGATACCTTTGGGAGCGCGACAACGGTTAAACACACACAGACATCTAAACCATGAAATACGCTTTATTTCACTCTAATGCGTTTTGAAAGCAACAGCTGGAAAAGATGCATTGGTCAGAGATTAAAATCTTACTGTTCTAGTTAATAGTTTAAAAGCAGACCTGTTGCTGCATGCCAGTGTTTCACATTTCAAATCTACATATATATCCATTATCATAGAGGATTAAATGCTGTGATTGTGCTCTGTGCGTGTGTGTTTTCAGTTATTGTAAAGAAAGACGCAGACCTCACAAGGATCCAAATGTAATCCTCACATTCAGTTCATGTTTTAGGAACGTGGATCTATCCAGAATGACTACAGTTATGAAAGGGAATCGATGCTGAAGACTTCTAGCTACAACCGGAATATAAGATCTGAGCAGCATAAGATTAATTTTTGATCATATATTTCTTACTGGCACAATAAAGCATTGATGAAACAAGTGAGAATAGTTTTGCAGACCCTGGGTTTCTTTTATTTGAACTTTGTAACTCTATAGAAATAATTTATTCTGTCACTTTGTACTTACTAATGTGTAATTTTTTTTAACATAAATGGGCATTACATTGTTATTACACATACTCAAATGTGTCGATTATATTGCAGCGATAACAAATAAAGTATATGTACATGTAGATTTGCATATTGCATGTGTTTCAACAATGCCGAGTAAAAATAATAGACATTTATTTCAGACATTGCGAACCACCCACCAGCCTCATTGAATCATTCTATTTTAAATGCATCTGCTTGCTCTGGTTTGTTGATTGGAATATATCAGCACACCAGGGATATGAAACTGCAATAAGATCCAGACCTCTACCCTGCGTGATTTGAATATGAAATGATTAGATTATTGATTTTGGTTATTTGGGTCTCCCGCCCGAGGTGATATTGTGGCAGCGCAATCACCATAGCTGACATTTAGCACTGTGTTTACCTTTGCTGTCCCCATTGATTGCTTCAAAATCACCACCCATACATCCTGCTGGAGCTCATTGTATCATCAGTTTTATGCTATTTTGGAGAAGTGATGGATGCAGCTTATCAAAAATGCAACAGCTGTGGTTTGAGTCAGGGCAAAAAATATCCACGTCGCCCTGCAATCACGAAACACTGGTTGCATTTCATTGAATCGAATCTCATTGTAAAAATGGCAGATGCAATTCACGTGGGTGCAGATTTACTCCAGAAGAAGTCTTTAACATATGTTGATAACATGAAGGATTATTATAGTGAAACTGATGAGGGTTAGGATTCAAACCATTTTTGCCCTGCAAACTGAAAACTAAAGCTCAGCCTCAGTCCTGCAGAGAACGGTAGTAAGTCTTGATTTTTATGTAATAATGTTCCAGGTAATGTTCTAGCACTGAATAACCACCACTGTGCTTCCTCAATCCCAGTAAACTTTGAAGAGAATCTCTTCCTCAGTTTAGATTTTTTTTGTTTCCAGGGAGAAGTGAAAATGTAATATCTAACAAAAGTGTTTGCTGACAAATACTCCCATATCAGTGTGGACATCTGTCATGAGACATTTTATACGCATCACGGCTCTGAGCAGCATTGCAGTCATAGTGACTCAAAAAGACTGTAATGTTTAATGTGTTCCGTGATATGTGAAGGGAGAAATTTCTATCTGTGTCCACCAGCGCATTTTCCTACACCTAAGTCAAGGTGACAGTCTGCAAACGGATGTACTTTTTCTCTTAGGTAGATCTTTCTGTGCTTCTGATGCCATTTTCTCAGCAGTCAGACAATCCAACATTAAGTGCCTCCTTTTATATTTATACACCAGTGTTGGTGCTTATGCATTTTTAATTTATGAACAGCACTGTAAGCACCCCAGAAAGGCCTTTTTGAATAAATATTTCAAGACTCTGATATACACAGTTCATATCTGCTCTATAATGCAAGAGCAAAGGTTTGGTCCTAATGTCTTATGCAAAAATCACTTTTTTTCCCCCCTCCTAACTGAATCAGTGGAAACCACAGAGTTTTGAAGTTTGCTGATTCTGAACAAATCTTTGAAATACTTGAATGCACGTGTTTCTGAAAGAGTATTGGGATCTAAAATTAGAGTAGCAGGAGTCTCATTATTTTGGTCCTACCAGTCTCTTTCATGTGAGCTTACGGTAGTTTAAAATGGAAAACAGTGGGTGTAGAGCACCTGAGCATGATGAGAATATTAAATGTTCATAGAGAGACACGGCGAAGTGGATGGCAGAGGACAGAAAGGACATGCAAGCATGTAAGAAAGAAGAAAAAAAAGCATTGAGACAGAGTGCAAGCAAAGAAGTAAACAATGCTGGATGGAGGATAGCAGTCGGCCATGAAAATAAATGGATGGAGAGAACAGGATTGAAGAAAAGTAATTGACAAATGGATAATAAAGCTCAAATGTAAGATGAGGTTTTGAGCATTTTCTCTTGCTAACCAAGCCCAGCTCGTTCACGGGGGTTTAAATCTAGGTCACGAGAGTCGTTTGCTCCCTGTTTGTCTGCCTCCGCTTTAATGCAGCATCACTCACTGCTGAGGTGGCTGTTCTCTGTACTGTACAGGAAAACTTTCTCCCTTCCCCTCTCTCTCTTCTTCACCCGCGAACACAATCACACGCATACACAAACTCTGCCGCGCGCTGCATCTGGCTTTAAGGCATGCCTTTGATGGATCCGTTGTGACAGTACTGGGTTTAGAGCAGTGACAGGGAGTAGGAGAGGGAGACGGCAATGGGGGAGCAAAAAAAGGTAGTATGAAGGAGAAGACAGATGAATCAAAGGGAGGAAAACAACATCAGTGGCGCTGGAATCAGCATCACTGTGTCTGTAGTTGACATAATTGATTGTATCAGAGGAAGTTTTGTACACTATTAACTCTTATGGGGGAACTCAGCTGTAATGCCATGCAGAATTGAATGGCTACATGCGCGTGTGTGCACAGGACTGTGTGCTTGTTATCTGGATATTTGCATGGGGCACAGCCATTTTTGGGTTATGGATTCATTTTTTGTTTGTTTTTTTCATTAGCTAAGCCTAAAAGTAGGCCAACCATAAACTGGACTTCTGCTCTATGCATTGAGTACTTTGATATATTTTGAGTGTTTTGAGTATTTCAGTGAACTAACCTAATTTGCTGGTATGAGGTGGGAGTCAAAACAGTATTCCTCATTATTCCACATTAATCTGTGGGTTGTATAAAGCAGATAAGTTATGAAATCAGTTTTCACTGATAATTGTATTGATTGTGCGTATTCTTAGCATTGAATGAACAAAACTCTAACTCATCTGCAAGCTAAAGTATTGCGTCAAGAGCGTAAATAATGAGTGAAAAAAGTGTAAAAGCATAAAAGCTATTAATTTTTTATTTTGTAAATCAAAACTAACAGGCGCTAAAAGCTGTCGAGAACTGAGTAAACTGGCTCTTCATGACTAATCTGGTGAATCTCGACACCGCCAAGTGGGCTGTTTAATACTTTTCAGCATACGAGCTGCAGTTCCACATATGTGAGAATATACTAGTTTGAAGGGGTTAGCAGTTTTCATACTCAGCGGTCATAATAGAGTGATCACTTACAGTGATGGCAAGCCCACAGATTGCCTGTAAATGATGGATATCGCCATAGTGATTTAACCCATTGGTTTGTGAAATGCTTTTCTGGAGCCTCAAGCTGAGCATTTTTTGCCATTGCGATGTTGTTTTTTAAACCACATCTGGATCTGACTGGGAAGCCCAGGATGCTATGTGTCCAACTTATCCCAACCTAAACCCCGATCTGGTCTACCCTATGTTTTTCTTACAAGGAAAGTGCTTCATGGTGCTCTGACGTCCCTTTTTTAAGGTTATGTGGACATGTGAACACTAACCATGTGACTTTAACTTGTCTGCTATTTTAGATGTGTGACAGTCATGGTGACAATGTAGGGTCAAGTGAATAAGACTCCAGTCATTTAGGCCTAGAGAGTGGTGAGCATCCAACTGACAACCACCAATCGTTCGGGAAAAATGAGTTTTCCCCGAATGGCTGAGAGTGGTGGCAAGAGGTTGATGGGAGTCACTGGGAAAACAATTGCTAAAGCCCTCCAGTCATACAGGCCTACAGAATGATCAGTGGCCCTCTGGCAACCACCTATTGCTAAGGAAAAATGTGTATTCCTCTCTACGGTAAGACGAAATCCTCCTTGTGACTGCTGAAATCGTGGTTTGAAAGGAAGTGATGGACTTGTCTATAAACACCATCCATCTGCAGACAGTATATGGGTAGATTTTATCTCATTGGAACATATCATGACCTAGCTATTTACTGTACAGTTGTTACTCAATTATGAAACTTTAAATAGCTTTTACAGTAAGAGAAAATCTGTAAAGCGCATATCTCCCAGAGACATTATAAACAAATCTTATACAGTCTGGGTGTGAAACTCTGAAACCAGAATCGCCTCGAGGGTTTTGGCAAAGACTAAAATCTGGCCAATGGGTGGCATTGGAAAATGTGAAGGATAGAGGATAAATTTAGTACTTTTAAATGTATTTTCATAAGTTTTATAACTTTTCCCGCTCATAAAGACCTCCCCCATTAGCTATTCTTATTACACCAAAGTAATTAAGTAATAAATAAATGATTACATGACAGAAAAGTTCCTTTCACTATATTCAATAGAAATGTCTGTTTTGTACAATGGGTAGTTAATGTGTAGTTAAACACTGTTAGACTGATGTAAAAGCGAATTTCTTCGGTTCGGCCCACTTAACATCCAAATAGCTTGTATTTGACCCCCGATGTAAGATGAGTTTGACATTCCTGTTCTCGAGAGTCTTTACAAAAAGACTTTGTTGTAGCTAGGCTAGCTAGTTACCTTTCCCCCTGTAACATTATAGATAGTAATAGCATCAGTATCTGTCTCATAATGATTACTGTCTTGAAATTAAATATTTTAAATGATTAAGCATGTCAAAAAAAGTCTACTTTGTCTTAGCTAGCCTTAATTTGCTACTGCAATTGATTTGATTTAGCCTGCTTATTTTTCCATGGAATGATATTGTGTTTCTTTGAAATTCTTTGAAAAGCTGGTCTTAAAAAAGTGATGTTATTGTGTTATATTTAGTTTTCACCCATAGTTATTGTGTTTTTTCTTTCAGAACTGGTGCTGTTTGAATTTTATGTCTCTTTTCATGTTTGACAGTTGAACTTTTTATATCACTATCTAGTGTCAGAGAGCTGTGTTTTATGAAACCCGAATCTTTTAGGGCAGAGTCTAAGGAGGAGAAAAAAGATAAATGCCTTATGTTATTAACTTGCTTTAAGATTCTGCTCAAATCGCTATGATCGCTTTTGGCACTCCCTCTCTCTCACTGCCTCCTGCCATCCTCTCTGTCTCCATCCCTGTGTCACTCCCGCTTTATCCCATCTTTCTATCTCTATTTCTCTTAGCCGTTTTCCTTTCCGACCTTCTTCACGAATCTCCTCCTCCATCTTCTTCCCTCCTCTTTAATCCTTCGTCTTTTTCCTCTCTCCACCCCTCCCCGCTTCTCCACTTCTCCTCCTATCTCAATTCTTGCTTGCACGTCTCCACCTTAGCCCGTCTTGTCTCATGAGGGAGGGAGGGCATATAGAGTTGATTAGATTGGAGCATTAGAAAGTTCAGAGCAAAGCAGAGCAGAACAGAGTGTGGTATCTAGCTGCCAGGCAGACAGAATCAAAACGCCTGTGCCTTACAGACGAGGTCATTGGTGGTGGATTTTCAGGCTGTTTTTGGTGCATCAGATTTCTGTGAGCGTTCTCAGAGCAGCCAGAGGCAGCCATGCGGAAACTGCAGTGGTCCGGTCAAAGCCAGAGACTCCCTAGACGCAATTTTCTGACGGGCATAGCATGTCTAACATGGATGGAGAGGATGAGGTGCTTAGCCCAAAGCTTTGAACTCTTATGAGTGAAAATAATTTGAAAAGAAAATGTAGCTTTTAAAAAATAAAAATGTACTTGTGGGAAAAATCTTGAATCTTCTTTGAACAGCAACAGAGGAAACTAGTCTGTCAGGGCAGTCCAGCCTTCTTTGCATGTTTTTTTCTCATGCAAAATATAAAGGCGGCTTGAATTAGCCATGATCTGCTCTGCCACTGGCCATTATCCCTGATCATGACATGTTAAAACAGAGTAAATGTTGCAGTTAAAGTAACAGACTTCCCTGCTGCTATAAAAAAAGAAAAAAAATGAGGAAATTGAAAACAAAAACATTCTAAACAGCTGTTGTTCAATTTCACTGAGGATGTCAAATTGAGACCACAGTGATCCATACTGATGTAGGGGTGACCTATACCTTTAAGGCGACGCTGAAGCACTCTGCAGCTCTTTGCTACTGACATACAAAGGATTTACAACTGGCACTGTATAAATTGCTAGCTAGGCCACTTGTCTTCAGGGCACTGGTGACAATTGTGCACATTCCTACAGTGAAGCTGCCTGCCCTTCATCCGAGTACTGACATGTGTGTGCTCGACTGCATGTATGTACTGTGCATGCTAAAAACAAATGTCCAGTGGTAGTAACCATACTGCATCTGGCTGTAGTGGCCAAATGTATAGATTTAAAAAAAAGAGACATGAGCTGACATGACTGTTTGTCACATGTTAGTAGTGGCCAGATCTAAACTCAACGAGACACTGACTTAATATTAATTGTGATTTTAATCTGGTGTGAGGGGGCTTGTATGTGAACTCCCCCTTTCTCTAAACATGCATACACATGCAACAGTAGGAATACATGTTGTGGTTGAGACGTCAAGACATTCACATTATTGGGAGTTGACAGTATGTTTTTCCTGAGCCTCTGGTCACACTGAGGGGCCACTCGCTGCTAATCAGTATCTTAGGCTTCATCAGCACCAAGCAATTATGAGGGAGGACCTTCTATTCACAATCACTCATGCTGGTCTGTGTTTGAATGCGTGCGTGCCTGCTGCATGTGAATGTCTTTTGTCTGTTTGCACAGTGCATAATTGCTATGAGTGTGTATACACGCGCCTGTTGCTTGAATGTGTGTTCTTGTTTCTTATGTCTCTCATTATAGGCCACAGGCCAGACTCCCACCAGGTTCTATCCTGATTAGTCATCTCTTCAGCTCCACACTGCCAAATTAGCTACCTAAATGTGTGTGTGTGTCTGTGTGTGTGTGTGCATGGTCACTCTAATCAAAATTCTCCCAGCCTGTCTACCTGTGCTGATGATAATTTGAAACACTACCTATACCGACTCACACTCTATCACCCACACAACCTTATTCCAACCCTTTCCATCACACACACAGACACACACACGTAGAAATGGTCCATGGTGGTTACCCTAGCAAGCCAACTGGAGGTAATTTACCGTAGCTTGGCGGACACATGCCATTTTACTGAACATGGTGCATAGCCCCCTGAGCTTTGTTCCGCTCAGACTTCTCTCCAACAGAGCAAAGAATGAACAAATGAAGAAACTAAAAAGAGGGAAGAAAAGAACAGGTGAAGAAAAACTAAGTGAAGAAAAAAGGAGAAAAAAACACAAGATGTCCTCTTCCTCTGCCGTTATAGCACACCAAATATATGTATCTATAGATAGATAGATAGATAGATAGATAGATAGATAGATAGATAGATAGATAGCACAAGAAGAAAAACTCAGCAGGTTATGCATGCATTTACATTTTTCTCCTATTCTTTCTTTCTTTATTTTTGAACCATTTTCTTTTATTCTAATTATGGTAAGTGCAAAACTACAGGTAAAGATAGATTACAAAATACTGATTTTAGTACAGTATCTAAACGGGTATTCATTTGCTCTCTATGGTTTGTTTTTTATAACTCCTGCAATCCATCTGTTATCTGCTAGCCTAATATGATGCACATATACTCATACTTCAACACGGTATTCTTTAAGGCATGCTCACAGGATAAGTGCAACACGGACACATTTGAGACTCTGCCTGGAGGCTGAGGGAGTAGGGCATCTGGTCTCCTAGTGATAAGCATGTGTGTGTGTGAAAATGTGTGTATGAAGGCGCGTGCATGTGCGTGTGACGCGTGTTGACAAGGTAGCCCAGTCCGGTCAGCATTCATTAGTGAGAGAGAGAATCCCCGAATGAGGAGTGCTGTGACAGGCAGGACTCTCGTTAGGGAACTTAGCACACACACACACGCACACACACGCACACACACACACACACACACACACACACACACACACACACACACACACACACACACACTCAGTAGGGTCAGGCTGCCTTGTGCACAGAATCAGCCCAACATCAATTAGTTCATGGATGCATGCATTATAGACTGTGTGAGTGTGGCGACAGCTATGTTAATGCCGACCCTGTAGGAAATGAAGATTCAGGGCAGAAAAATATGGGACATCGAGGCCATGCCACACATACATGTAAGACTAATGTGGAGAAGATTGTCTTATTGACACAGTAAATAATACAGTGTTGTTGAGACTGTTAACTGCATTAACGGTGCAGTTATAACATACATTATACATTAATATTTTTCTTCAAGACGTTGGGAAAACTGCGATGGCAAAATAGCCAAGGTTGAAAAATATAGTGTGTGTTTATATTTGTAGCATAATTAGCAGGTGTCTGCTGAGCGGATATGACTAAGCAGAGATGGATAGAAATGGCAGGTACATCCAAAGACTTGGATCCAGTCTGATCTTGTTTCTTTGTTGATGTTTTGCTCAGTTTTATGCAGATGCTGTTTATCTTCTAGAGAGCATCTCCAGTGAGATAGAACTAGTTCAGGATTGGAAATATTGAGCTCATTAAAAAAAAAAGAAAAAAGATTTGATTATTTTCATAATTTTAGCAGTGAGCAGGTTCAGGTGGGGCCTGTGATGTTTGCAAAACCGTATGTGCTCTGATGAATACAGAGTGTAAACGCTTCACATATGTCCTGATAATTAGCATCATTACTGTCTGTTTACTCATTATATATTAACCAATCAACACATTAGGATAATTAAAGGAAGCAGGTTAGGAAAACAGGGCAATGCTTTGGGCAATCATTATTGTCTATGCTCTTGTCAGACTTTGTAGAGGGAACAGTTTTTTTTTGTCATTATCTGAACATATGGGCGCATGCAGCCCTGTTGAATTATGAACATAACTTGACTGACACGCAGCCATTGTCTGTGTAGCCACCATGTGCATGGAGGAAATGAGAGGGTTAATTAACTGATGGGTGAGATGCTGGTGGAGCATACGGGGTGATGGAATAGCTTTTGAATTATGAAACAGCAGAATGCTGTGGCTGGTGGCGTCCAGCCATATGTCAGTGTATGCCTTCTCTGTCTAGCTGGGGACAGCTGGTCAGATTGCTCATGTTCAACTGAATTAGGGGCCAATCAATCAAAATGGGGCAGTTTGTTAGGTCGTTTAAGTGGAGGAAAGAATAACACAGAGGAGTCTATTGTGAGTCTATCACTTTAGTGCCATTAGGGATTTGTCAAGAACTGTTAACAGATATGCAATCACACTCCAATGAAATCAGTTGCACCGCTTGGTATTTAGAAAGCTGAATAGGTTTGTAGATTAAAAATAAAAATTGAAGGATTTTTTTTAAGTAGAAGGATTAAGTCGATTAGAACAGACAGTTTTGAGAAATCAAAATTATTCAAACTTTGACTTTTCTTACTTAAATTAGTTGTTTTGCCACCTATTGTCAGCTGACCAATACATATTATTTACTTTTAAAATGATTTTTTTGTATCGCAAACTAGAAATCACAAAAAAACAACAACAGTTTCTTACAGTTAACAATTAGTTTCTTCTGAATGCAAAAAAAATCCCACTTTGTAGTTAAGTGCGTCGGTTAAGTTTTTACAGACTTATCAAAGGGAAACTTAAAGTCTCTGCCATTATCCAGAGCTAAAGAATTATGCTCCATAAAAGTAATCTGATTGGATAAAATGCTTGACTACTTTATGCTGGAATGCAAATTGAATTTTCTACAACTTTTCAGACTTCACTAAATTAGGTTTGGCTTGTGTTTTTATCATTAGTTTTAGTGAATTTTCAATTTAAAGGATTTATTTTGACATACAAAAAAGAACAGAACCAATAAAATGCCAGATGACTACACAGGCCTCATCGTCTGTGGGTTTCTGCAGTGTGCATGTGCCTCTGGGTGGCTGTCTGTCCCATTTGCAGGTCTGCGATGAGGCTTTTTGTCATTTCAGATGCTCTGAAGATACGTTATACATATGTTATGTGATTCTGGTAAAAAAAAAAAAGGGCCTGTGTGATTCTGGCATTTTCTATAAATTAAAAGACTTTTGATAACATCAGTTATAAGAAATATCAAAGGCAGAGGATTGTGCCAAAGCAGATATTGCCTTCACAGCATGACATGATGGAAATAGCTGGCTATTGTCTCAGTCTCTGCTGGACAAAAATGATATGGTCACACTGATCAATAGTCTCTGTTACACATGATGTATCTCCCACGGCTGTGGCTGTCTGCTTTGCTCCATCTGTCCCCGGCTGTTGCATATTTCTCCAGCCCCTCTCGCTCCCACTTACAAACTTGATGTGCTTGTTTTTCCAGAGCTGAGTATGAGTTCCCTTGAGAACGGTGAACATTTAGGCACAAAGATGGCTTTTGCTACCTTAGAACTACTCCCCTGATGAAATTGATGTTTGTTTGAAAAGGATGATTGTGTGAAGATTTTATTATCCTTTATGTCATGCACACTTTAAACTTGACATACACACATAATTCTGCAAATTAAATGTAAATGTTGCAGCTTTTCCTATTTAAAACGTGAATTTTGCGGTGCAAAAAAACAAAGAAAGCCACTGAGTTGAGATAAGAGTGAGTGGGCGGGTGAGCAAGTGATTTGAACAGTGCTGGTCTTTTTAATCTGCTCAGAAAAAAGACGGAGAAACGATGCTTACCAGTCTGTCACTGCTATAACTTATCTCACAGACCATCCCTGTATTAATTGTTTGTTGCTGATGGACCATGAAATGAACAATTAGGTTGGGACATCAATACATTTCACACTTTGATGCTGATGTGTAATACCAAGTGAAGTGAATCCTAATAAAAAAATCATTATGCAAACATTAAGCACCATTGTATTATTTTACTATTTCTTTTAGACAAGGTCTGCATATAACAGTAGTCTTGCATTTTCCAGGCAGATTTGTGTTATTGTGTGTGGATTATTCGGGATATGGTTTGTTGCCATGTGAAATATAGATTTGCACAAAATATCCTGTTCTTGTTGTGTTTAACACACTATCATGGCTTATGTCTGTGAAGGTTCTCAGTCATCCAGGTCATCGTAGTCAAAGGAGCTTGCAAAGAAAAGCGTCTGGACTTCTTTAAGTTACTTGAAGACGTTTCACCTCTCATCCGAGAAGCTTCTTCAGTTCTAAGGTCAAATGGTGGAGAGTCCCAGATATAAACCTAGTGGGAACCTCACTATCATGGCTTTTTTTTAGCTTAAAAATGTGATTTTAATTCCTTTAGAATCTTTTAAAGCAGATGAGATGTTTAGTATGACCTAATGAAGAATATATTAATTTGTAGATCTTAAAAATAATCACATATTGGACAGACGTTTTTAACTCCCTAAGCTATTTAATTTAATTGAATTCAATTCAGTTTAATTATACAGCATCAAATCACAACAACAGTTGCCGCAAGCCGCTTTCCATTGTAATAAAATAATAAAGAGAAAATCCCAACAATCATATGACCCTGTATGAGAAAACGCTTTGGAGACAGTGGGAAGGAAAAACTCCATTTTATAAGGAAGAAATTGGTTTGCAGAACAAGGCTCAGGGAGGGGCGGCCATCTCTGTGACCAGTTGGGGGTGAGGGGAGGATGACAGAACAAAGACATGCTGTGGAAGAGAGACAGAGATTAATAATAAACAACTATACAATAAATGTTATCAAAGTGTTTTTATACATTCATGATTAAATGATCAATTTCTCTCTGTGTGTCTGCAGAATATCATTTACTTATCTAGCAATTTCATTTTCATTTAAATTTTCTGAAAATATGATTGAGGTACAAGTGTTTGTCATTTAGTCCTCTCTTTCTTTCTCTCATTATTGTTTAAGGAAATGATTTTTGTTATTTTGAAGTTTGTTAAAATGTCCATCCACTATAAATCAGTTAAATGTTTTGCTGGATAAACTTTGTCAGTTGTTGTTTACTTGTTTATTTGTTGTTAGAAAGAAAAAAAAAAAAGATCATATTTTGGAATAGTTAGTAAATCTGTGTATTGCGGCCTACATAAAGCATCCTAATGTGTATACGTATGGCAAACTAAGTGAGCAGATTCTCTCTGTGTGTCAATTCTCAGGTCTGTATGGTGACAGGAAGACTGAGCTGTGACATATAAACAGCTCGCCACAAGACCGTCTGGGCTCAGCAGGAAGTACCTCCATATCTACTTCCAGGTCATCCTCAGACGTCATGTGGACCAGATGCCTGCTCTTGATCTCAACCTTCTTTTCCCCCATAGCCATTGGTAAGGGACACACTACTCATTGCACTGCCCTAACCAAAAAAGGGGAAAAAAAACTTTTAATTTGTTAATTGAAATGTGTTGTATTGCTCAATTATTACTATTGCTACATTAAAGATTTTTCAGTCAAATATCTATGTGACTAAAGTCCAATTGGCAAAAGCAAGAAAAAAAATTGGGGACTAGTTTTGGTCATATTACAGAAGGAAAAACACCTGATTACTGACTTGATAAGGCACTACCGTGGCTTACTGGGCTCACTGGAAAATGTAAAATAAAACAGCTGTTGATTATTTTAAGCTATAGTCTGTGTTTTTAATAACTGTATTGATAAGAGCAATAGGTAATGTTAGTTCATTTTATTACAGTCACAATTGTCTGCTAAAATAAAGGCTTATTGCTGGGCTTCTTTCAAAAAAGAAATAGCATTTGTTGCAAAGAGCTGTTACTCAGCAGGCACAAAAAAGCAAGGATACAAATGAGTCTTGAAACAACACAGATGGGATAAAGGAGGCCGACACACAGCGGATAAACAGACAAACCAACAAAGGGATGCACAAGACTACATACAGCATGGGCTGATTACAAAGCAAGGTGGCAACTGTTCAATTCAAGTTTACTTATAAAGCACCACATGACAGCAACAGATGCCTCAAGGCATTTTATATTATAAGGTAAAGACCTTGCAGTATTCATGAGAGAACCTTAACAATCAAAGGATCCCATATGAGCGATTCGTTTGCATTGTTGGGAATGAGAAACTCCCTCTTAACTGGAAGAAACCTCCAGCAGAACCATGCTATAAGCTTATCAAAAATGAAAGTGATGAGTAGAGTAGAAAGAGCGTAGGTCTCCCCAATCCAAACTGGGAGTTAGTTTGACAGGAGAGGGACCTGATAGCTGAAGGCTCTGCCTCCCATTCTACTTTTAAAAAGTCTAGAAACCAGAAGTAAGCACCGTCTGAGAGTGAAGCACTCTGTTAGGATAATATGATACTAGTCTTTAACATATGATGGGGTCTGATTATTCGGGAGTTTGTGTGTGAGGAGAAAGATTTTAAATTCAGTTCTGGATTTAACAGGGAGCAAATGAAGAGATGCTAATACAGAGGAAACGTGGTCTCTCTGTCTATTCCCTGACACCTGATAATAATGAATTAAGATTGTCCAGACTTGAAATAATGAATGCATGAAAAATAGACAAGTGAAGATATATAAAACAAGAGTGAAACTAATCAGGATAGCGCAGACAATCATAAAGGAGCGAAGAGGCAAAGGCACAGGAGACACACAAGAAAAAGCAATTACCAAAATAAGAGCATAAGAAAGAATAACAATAAAACCAAAAATAAGAATCAAAACTCAGGGCACCATTTTATTGCACACACAGAAATGTTTCACACGTACAAAATGTTCAGTGCAGATGCAGTCCAGTAGGTCAACTTTATATTTCCTCCTTTCCTACATGACTATAGGCTTAAAAGACTCTGAGAGGGAGCTCTGGCCCATTTGAACTCGGCCCTATTAATAGCTCCTGTCACTCACATTGTGTAACTTTGTAACATGCACTCACGCACAAACACTCATATGTATCCACATTTTAAATAGATGTAGGTCTCTACAGCAAGTGATTCCTGGACCACACACACAAACACACCATCTAGCATGTACTTGCACCAATGTTGCCAAAAATCCCACCTAAAAACTAATGGATGCAATTAAAAGGCACACAGGGAGTGCTTATAGTCAGGCATATAAACACCAAGGGCTTGGTTTTACAGGAAGAGATGAGTTTCAGTTAAATATATTTGCATCGATGTCTAAAGAATGAGCTGACGTATGCAAAGTATGTTCCTTTTGCTTTGTGAGGAAACCTGTACAGCTGAAACAAGGACACCAGCTTGAGGACACACAACAGCAACCACTCAGTCTTCTCCAAAGACCTATATTATTTTAGGATTGTTCAAACAAAAATAAATGTAAATGTGAATCTGGGAATTATTTTGGGTTTTTTTTTGTTTGTTTGTTTTTGGGATTTTTTTTTTTTGGCAGGGTTTTACGGGTTTTTTATATGCTCTATTGGGTGGAGGTGACTGACTGAAGAACATCCAGTTTCTTTCCTTTAAGGAACTTGTGTGAAGCATTTGCACTGTGAAGCTCTGTCTAATCAGTTTTGCAGAATTTGGCTTATTCTGAGCAGAGAGTCTAGGCCTGTACACTTCAGAATTCACCCTGCTACTTCTATAAGCTATCACATTAGCAGTAAACAGTAGTGACCCAATTCCACTGGCAGTCATACATGCTCATGCCATAACACTGCCTCCACCATATTTGACAGATGACGCGGTATGCTTCGAATCATTAGCTGCAACATCATCAACATCTGCAAAAAGCAACTGCTGTTGCAACTAGAGACTGAGGTACAACACTGTGGTGGGGCGTGGTCTGCGGTGCCGTGCGGACGCACCTGCACGACATCTGCAGACCACGCCCCACCACAAACACATTGAGTGACCTACAACACAAAGACGTCAGGTCTGAGGGGTAATGTCATCATCCCCACTCTCCAAGACTGGGCACCAAGTCCTGAAAACAACTGGTAGATTAAATGCAAGGGCAGCTGACCTGAAACAGAAGACCATGGCTAAGCTGGGAACCTGGACCCTCTATAGCTGATTAAATGAAGTACCTTCTGAAAGTCTACTAGAAGATGTGAATGCGACATTACGCACAACCCCTACTGCAACAATCAATGAAACCAACCAGCTGATCTATACCACAGCAACATATGAGACATATAACTCTATAAGATTAGCAACAGCAACAAGGAGCAGTATCTTCCATGGAGAAAAAGACTTGTGGCCAAGATCAAGGCAGAACAAAGGGACGTTAGCCAACTATCTGCAGAAAGGAGTGATGAAGTGTGATGGCTTGTGGTATACATTTTAAAGCAATTAGCTTGAACAGTTATACCAGAAGCTGGGAGAATAAGCCAAGTGTTCTCCACTGAACCATCCAAGTTATACTCTTGTGCTTCACAGGTAAAGGTGTGGCTGGTTGGGATTAGCTGAGTATGAATTATTGGCAGTCCGCGGCAGTGTCATCATTTATGTCATCTCCATTTAGGTAACCAATCTGTATCTGTCTGTCTTCTGGGTTCACTAGTCACCATGCAAGAAATATAAAGAGTCGGACAGCAACAGACTCTGGCATGATCTACACCTACTGGCTCAAGGATTTACTTCATTTTGTGAGCCCCTGGAAGCACAAATTAACCAGTTGCTAATGGATGAGGTGTACCCAGAATGGCTAACCGGAGGCTGAAAAGGCCTGATCGCCATGGAACCCCAGAAGAGTACACTAAGCGGAAAGAAGGAGGCTGAGGACTAGTGTGTGTCAGAAACACTATCCAGGAAAGAAAGAACAAAGATCCATTAGCACACAGACAGATGGCCACAACTGATCATGTGCTTAGTAAATACCTCAGGCAGCAGAAATCCAAGAAAGAAGAGGCGTAAGAAGAGGAAGCATCATGGATGGACACGCTACTGCATGCCATGGTCTCACTGGCAGGTAGAAGAAGGGTGTGATATTAAAAAAATCCTAAATGGCTAGACAAAGCTGGACTGAAAGACAGCATGGAGGCACTAATTGTGGCAGCACAGACACAAGCTCTAAGCACAAGATTGATGGAGGCTGGGGTCTACCACACCAGGCAAGATCCCAGGTGCAGGCTGTGCAAAGATGCCCCGAGATAATCCAGCACATAACAGGGTGTGAGATGCTAGCAGGCAGGACATACATGGGACGCCACAACCAAGCGGCTGACATAGTATACAGGAACATCTGTGCCAAATATGGCTGGAGGTTACTGAGGTCAAAATGGGATACACCCCCTGGTGGTTGACAATGATCAAGCTAAGATATAGATATATATAGATAGATATATGAATATATCTATCTATATATTGATAAAACAATGAAGGTACTGCTAGCCTTCACCTTTAGAATATCTTATGCACTTAAAATAAGTTGTTTTCCCTGTAACTCAAAGCACCCCACATTTAAGACATCAGCATTGGCCAAAAGCTTTGGCAGTTCAAGTGAGAGATCACCTTTTAAATCTCTCTCCTCTTTCCTTTCACCCATTCCTTCTTTCCATCTATCCACCTCTTTCGCCACTCTCTTGTTCTTGGCCCAAATGTAAAAATCAATATCCTTTTGTTTCAGCCCCCCAAGGCAATAAGAGTGTCTGAATAAGACTGTCCGTACTGTCTGTTGCTGCCAAGCTTCTGTCACCACTTACACAACTAATGACAGACACATTAACATGGACTTGCCAGCTCACACATTATTACATGTAGTTAAAGACAGACAGCTAAAATATGTGCGCATAGTGTGTGTGTGCGAGTGAATGCATGTGTATCAGGTGACAGAAATATGTGTAGAGGGTCTCCTTTGGAGACAGGTTAAGCACAGCAGCTTTATAGGTGAGCCAGCTGATATAATAAGATAAATTAAAATGTGACAGACGAGACAGGATGGCATGTACGAGTCAGTTCATTTACTCCTGCTTACAAAGGCAGAGTGGCTTTTAATGGGAATACAGATAGACCCCTCATTTGAATAGTGTGTGTGTGTGAGTTTGTGTCATAATGCTTGCTTCATACCCAAAGGGGACCCTGTAAGGCAACACTGTAAGACATCTGATCCAAAACTAGTCTAGACAGCTGCCTTACGATGCTGTTTATTGATCCCTGCATGCTCCAATTAACCCTCACTTCAGAATTTATATTCATGCTCACAGAGTCATGATGCAGCCATTGAAAAACTAATAAACTGACACTTACTTTCACACAGTAATGACCCAGTGCACTAAGACCCCCTGCTTACACAGACAAAACTGCATGATGCCCTGTTAAATCCTCAGCTACTTTGGAGACACACATCCTGTCTGAATGTGTGCTTAAGGTCTAATCATAGCCTGCAGTGATATACATATGTGTGTGTGCATGTGTCTGTTCATTAGAGAAGACATTTTCAGTAAATGCCACTTATATATCAGTCTTATCTCTAAGCTACCTCCTGCCATTATCAATGTTTTTCTCTCAGGTACCAACACCACACTGATATTGGCTGGCTGTGAATTTCCACCCCTACATTCCATCACTCCGAGCATTTGTATGCATGAGTGTGTGTGTGTGTGTGTGTGTGTGTGTGTGTGTGTGTGTGTGTGTGTGTGTGTGTGTGTGTGTGTATGTGCTTCCATGCTTGTGCGTCTGTGATGTGGTGAAGGGCAGTATTAAGTTGAGCCCGGGCACAGTGTCATTGAGCTCATTCAGATTCTTTGCTGCATTTGTGTAACCATGACGCTTCTCTAACCAATGAGAGAGCCAAGGGAGGGTGGATGGGGTTACTATGGTTACCATGACAGGGAGTGTTGCCTCGCTTTACACAGATGTTGTATGTCTGTGTCTTTTTAATTGCTTTTGTGTCCGTACATTCATGTGTGTATACATGTGCTTGTTTCTCTGCTTTTAAGAAATGATTTGACAGGATATGTTCTTCCAAAAAGAGCGCTGGGTCTGACAACCTTCCACATTAGTTCTGTGTAGATTTAATAAATGTTATTAGTTTATTCAAGTGGGAAATGCATAATATGTATATTGCACCCTGTATAGCAAAAATTCTCAGATGGTCTAGATGGGCAGTGCTATATATATATATATATATATATATATATATATGTGTGTGTGTGTGTGTGTGTGTGTGTGTGTAATAAAATCTGCATTATTATTATGGAAAGGTTAGGTGGATGCAGACATGGGCAATGCAATTGAGCACCTCAGAAGAATAATCCATGCGACACTAACATCCAGAACCACACCATTATTGTCACTGCACTCCTATGTAATAGCTTCAGTCACATGGAGGTATGTATAAGGTGTTTTAGCAGAACATGAAAATAAAGAATGAGAGAAAGGGGAGAAAAGTCCAAATGCTTATGAGCAAGGAGAAAGCTTTTTTAAAACTATTTGTGTGCGTCAGGCATTGGGGGGCTGGCTGGCGGGGACTAACTGGAATCCACAGGAAGCAAGAATTAAAATAAAAGAAGTGATGGAATCGCGATAACAAGAAGAATCCAAAATCATGACACTGTTAAGAATACTTTTGATGTGAAGAGTTTGCCTTTCTTCTGATTTTTGCTCATTTTGTTTTTAGATGAAAGGGAGTTGTGTGGCACAAAAGCGTCCGCAAGTGAAGTAAAAAAATATCGGGAATGTTCGGTAACTTCAGACTCATTGAAATTAATGACATGTTCCCCATTACAGTACAGTCCTAGTGGATGTTTGCATCACATTTGCAACTTGTGAGAATAATTAGGCATTGCCATCTTTGAATATTATCTGCAGCACTAAATATCTGTTGAAATTGCCAAGCAATTACTCTTTATCTAGAATAATGTCCAATACTGCTAACTGCAAAGCACTAATTACCAAGTCAGTTCACTCGCGACAGTGGACGTGCCCTTATAAGAAGTCTTTTGTTATGCTATTGTTTTTATATAGTCTGAATAATTACGTCTATATGACAAGGGTACAAATGCAATTTCAGTTGAACACAGTCTATTCTTGAATAATTCAGGCCTTGCAGTCCAAGTAAATTAAAGATGGCTCTACCAAAACGTCTAGAGTATTTCACCAAACAAAGACTTAATATCAATACATATGTCTTTCTGTCCAGTTTATGGCCGTGCCCCCATCCCCATGGCAGTAGTCCGCAGGGAGCTGTCCTGTGAGTCCTACCCCATTGAGTTACGCTGCCCAGGCACAGATGTCATCATGATTGAAAGTGCCAACTACGGCCGCACTGATGACAAGATCTGCGACTCGGACCCCGTCCAGATGGAAAACACGCGGTGCTACCTGCCTGATGCATACAAGATCATGTCACTCAGGTCAGTTTGTATGTATGTGTTTGAGTGAATGTGTGATGTGTCTGAGCGGAACATTTTCTAAGAACTGTAAAAACAAAACTGACAACCACAGTGAAAATAATTAATTCTTTGTGTTGCTTTGTTAATTAAGTTTGTCCCATGATATCCTTTTGGTGCGTGTTGAAGGCTGACTCATGGCACAAAGACAGAGCCAAGACAGGAACAGTCTGAATTGCTTTACTTACTCTAAACCCCAGAGATCCTATCTTTAGTAGGTGTATTGATCCTCATTAAGTACAGTGGTATGAAAAAGTCTTTGCCCCCTTCCTGATTTTCGATTTTTTGTATGTTTGTCACACTTAAATGTTTCAGATCATCAGATCAACAAATGTAAATATTACACAAAGATAACAAAAGTAAACACAAAATACAGTTTTTAAATCAAGGGCTTTATCATTAAGGGTATGGCCGTGTGTGAAAACTTGATTGCCCCCACCTTGTTAAATCATGAATAAAGTGTGATTAACCACGTCTTTTACAACGCTAAGTTTCCCTCCCACTCTAAGGCCTGATTACTGCCTGTAATCACTTAAACAGAACCTGTCTGACAAACTGAAGCAGACTGAGAAATGCAACACAACATGTCACAATTGAAAGAGATGAGAAACAAAGTCACTGACATCTATCAGTCTGGAAACGGTTACCAAGCAATTTTGAAGGCTTTGGGACTCCAGCAAACCACCGTGAGAGCCATTATCCACAAATGGCAAAAATATGAAACAGTGGTTCCCAGGAGTCGCTGGTCAACCAAAAAGTGCAGCGACGACTCATTCAAGAGGTCACAAAAGGTCAGAGTTTATTATTCAACAATAAGAAAGTTACTGGGAAAAAATACCACCCATTGGAGAGTTCAAGGAGAAAACAGTTACACAAAGACTCGCCTCATATTTGCCAGAAAAAATCTTAATGATCCCCAAGACATCTTTGAAAATACTCTGTGGACTGAAGAGAGGAACGCTGAACGTTACATGTCGCATAAAACGAACACAGCATGTCAGAAAAGGAAGTTTGCACCAACAGTAAAATATGGTGGTGGTAGTGTGATGGTCTGGGGCTGCTTTGCTGCCTTAGGACCTGGAAGATTTGTTGCAGTTAACGGAACCATGAATTCTGCTTCTACCAAAACATCCTGAAGGAGAATGTCCGGCAATCTGCTGTTGACCTCAAGCTTAAGCGCACTTGCGTTCTGCAGTAGGAAAATGATCCAAACCACACCAGCAAGTCCACCTGAATGGATGAAGATAAAACAAAATAAAGACTTTGGAGTGGCCTGGTCAAAGGCCTGACCTTAATCCAATTGAGATGCTCGAAATCCCCCCATGTGTTTTTTCCCACACCACACTATATATCAAGTTCTGAATTAACTATGAATTTACCCACTTTCAAGAAGTTTACACCAAACAACAGAGGCATAAAATGACAGAACTGCTAAACTGTAATGGGGGAAAAGGACAATTGTGACGGATTATTTATAGAAACCAGTGTAGTCTTATCAGACAATGGAAGCGACTCAGGTGACACTTCTCCTGCACATCTCTCCGGTGTGTGCCTGCCTCCTCCTCTGAGGGTGCTGAAAGGAACACAGCAATCTCAGCGTCTGCTCCATGGAAAATTATCATTGAACAACAGGCTGTAATATATGGATAGTTTAAAAAAAACATTATAATGATATATTATGTCATACAGCATTTTATGCCATAATACATGGAGCTCACAAATTAAGGCTTCAGCAAATTTTCTTTACTTTGTAAATTTTAACAACTGATTTTTCCACTTTTTCTGTGTTTGTGAAAAATACAATATTTAATATTTGGGCTGCAAAATAATAATAATAGATTTTCATGTCTCCTTTCCTCACTTGAGACTATACTTTTATTAACACGAGTGAGTGCTGTTTTAGCTAACATCTAACATGTTCAGGTACTTTGCTCTGATTATCCTAACATTTATTTGGTGAGTAGCAGAATAGAAAAGAGAACCCAGCTTGTGATTTAGGGTTACCGGAAATGGTTTTTAATGCTGTCGTGGTCTCTGCACTTTACATATATTTTGTATTTGGCAGGTAGTTAGTTAAAGCTAGTTGGCAAATGATAGCATGACAAAAATAGCAATAAAGGGAAAGCACCGTGCTCTGTAATGAGAATGTCTGGCTATAAATAATTCATTAATGTCACCATTAGTATCTGGATTTTCCAGGTCCTGCGTTAATCTCACTTTCAGTTCTCTTGCTGTCCTATTATTTTCTCTCATCTTTTTTCCATCTCAATATTGCTGTCATCTTTCCCCGTCCGTCTCCCTGCTCTGTTTCTCTATCAAACCACCTGTCTGTGTCATGTGGTGGTGCTCTGATTGCGACTGCTTTGGCCTAGCTTGGTCTCTCTTCTCGCTCTGGCAGCTGAAGCTTGTGTGGCCACTTTCCTACAGCCCTTTCCATCCATAATTTATACGGAAGCGCGCTCACACACACATGGCTTCTACCACACACAGCATACACTGCCCAGGGGCTACACCAGACTTTAAGCTCCAATTAGCAGAGCCAGAGGCCATACTTAATCTTGAGGGATCCTCTGTGGAGGTGACTCAGACCGGAAACAACTGTTTATCACATATATTTGTGGTGAACGGTTTGTGAGTTCCAAGATGCTGCGAGTGGGCCTTTGTGTCTACTTGCACAATACTCTGCAAAGCTCGGATATGCTCTTGCATACAGTATGTGTGTCCATGTTTGGCATAAATGCTGACAGTGAATCTTTTAGTGTGTGCTCATGCACATGTTCGTTGTATGTGTTTTTGCATGTTAACGGGTATTGAAGGCTTCAATTTCGAGTTTGACCAGGGATGTGTGTATGTATATACTTTCAACTCTTCCCCATACTCTCACTTCCCTTTTCTTCAGTCTGTTTCAGCCCGTCTTGTTTCCACTCTCTCATTGCCTCTATGTCTGTATCGTCTCTGGCTTTCAAGCTCCGCTCAACTGGCTGATAAAATCAGAGCATGTTCCGCCTGCCCAGTGTTTCCTCAGTATCACATTCTCTCTTTGTTTTCCTCTCCACCACTCTCCAAGGCCAATGAGTGTGTATGTATGAGTGTGTGTATGTGTTTGTGAATGTGCGCATGTGTGTGTGTGTGCTAATGTTTGTGTGCGTGGATGTGTGCGCCTATACCACATAATTGGTCTTGATATCAAAGCCTCATATCTCCAGAGGGTCTCACAAGGCTTCTCAGGCAACCTAGAAAGGACCTGATACCGCTGCATTTCCCAGATTATCTCCCCATTGGGATACACTGGGTTGAAGGGGAAACGAAGCCGTGGCCATGAAAGTTACGCTTAATCTGTTTTAGTGATACAGTGGCCTCAGTTCAGTGACTCACTCTGTTTTATCAGGGTTTGAACAGAGGCACCTTTATTTGAAAACGACTACTGAAAATCCTTTGTTTTAAGGTCTCTGCAGCTTAATTATTTCTTTTTTTAGGTTTTTACCTTTGATATTAAATTAAGGCATTGTGAGTATAATTCATTTTTTCATTCTTTGTTAGACTCACCCCACTGGCACTACACTTCAAACTTATTTTCCGAAATGTCAAGATGAATTTCACAGTACCGGTTAGTGCTAGGGTGTGGCTGGGTTGCATGCATATGTGTCACAAGTGACTTATATCAGGAGACATTTGATGGTTGAGTGTGCAGTTCTACACCGGGAGAGAGCTGCGAGCCAAACTGCCGAAGTGCCTTCGGGGATAGTGATTTATTCACATAAAAATGACTTGATGAGTTCTCTGGAGATGCTACAGAAGTGGACTAAGTTCCTTTCGGCACATTCTCTCAGATTTTCCCTCTTAATCTCACACACATGCATTCGCGCACTTGAGGCTGCAAGTGTCGATAGTGTGAAGAATGTGTGGACGTTACACACGACCACACAAACTCTGTTTTGTTGCCTCTGCCACAGCTATCGTGATAGAAAATTACTTCTGGACTTCAAACAGACTTTCCCTCGATGCCTCCATACCACCTTTCCCACCTTGTCACCTTGTTGGCCCTTCAGCCTTTTTTTTCCGCTCTCACCTCTCTTTTTCTCGATTGCTCTCGTTTTCTCTCCCTTTCCATGCCTATTGAAGATGCCTCTCAACACAAAGGGAAGGCACTTTGACAAGAGAGACAAGGGTGGGGAGTTGTTCTCCCTTCTCCTCTGTTCCCCGTCTTTTTTGGATGTGTTAAATAGCAACATGCTTCATTTATTATTCTCCCATCTGTCACCCTCTTGATATCTCAATTTTTGTCACTCCATTCTTAGTATTTTTTTCTACCCTCTCCTCATTCCTCAAATTGCTTCTCACCCCGTTTCCCACCCTCACTGTCACTCTTCCTTTCTCACTTACCATCTGTTTTAGCTTTCATTGGCTTTCCTGTTTTTCCATTTGCTTTTTTCTTTCCTCAACTCTGGGGAGAGATGAGGTTGAGGCTAAAATGCAAAGCCTTATAGGTTGCATGTTTCCTGTCTTTTATAGTGAATTCTATATTTTGTCCCTGTTTTGAACCGGGATGCTAGGGTTGACGGCCAGAGTGACAACCCAGATCTCCAGATGAATCCTTCAGTGTGTCCCCAAAGATTCTAGGTGCACTATGGCTGTAAAAACACATATTAACACCACCACTGCGTACTAACATGCAGATGAAGGCACGCACATGCATATGTGAATGCATGTGGCAGCTGTTAAATGCATACTCACACTCTCTCTTGGCCACACACATACTGCGCTCAGAAAGAAATAGAGAGTTTCTTCTTAGTTCTTAAGCCTGCTCAACTTCTCCTTCTCTTTAGAACTGCATCTAAGCCTTCAAAGCTCCAGGCTAGTAGTGTAGCATGTGAATGTATTTGTGTGCATCTCTACTGAATATGTGGTTGTGTGTGAACATGTCTGAGTGTGTTCATCTTTAGCTGTATGCATTTGCATACGAGTCCGTATGTGTTATTGAGCATGCACTAGCAAGCTTGAACTACACACGTGGGAGACTCTAAAGCATCCTCTGAAGTTCTTTTCCTTTGACTCTCTGAATTATAGAAAACCACTTGAATCGCAGACTGCAGTCTAGTGTTAGCTGTGTGCTGCAGTCTCAGACTCTCTAACCAGCAAACTATGCCATGCAGTCTGGCACTTTTTTCCAGGCATACCTGCACTTCATGTTACTTCTCCATTTGAATATAATCCATCTCTGTAAAAGCTGAACGATAAGAAGAGAGAGGTGGAAGAGATAGTGACAGAGGGGCAGATAAATAAATGCTCCAAACATTACATTAATCTAAAGCCCAGTGATTCCAAGTCCAAAAACAATATGCTAAATTGAAGTCTCACAGAAACTGAGACTGTGACTGTGTTTCTTCTCTGGGTGTGAGATTTCTTGCAGAGGTGGACTCACCAGGATATTAACAATTATATCTTGTTATTATATCTATCTCTGACTTACTCTGTCTCAATCTGTTCACTCTTCTTCTCTCCTCCCTCCATTAACTGTACCCTGCTTCCCACTGAATGAGGTCATATCTGGAAATGTCCTACTTAATGCGTATGTGTGTGCGTGCATGTTGGTGTATGGAAGTGTCTGTGCTTGTGCTACCACCCTAACATAGTCACCACGGCTACAGGAGATGCCCTGCGGCACCCTGGGGGCCCAACTGTCACCCTTGCTCAGTGTGGTAATTAGGACCCACACACATACGTACGCACACGCAAACACAGATAGATGAATAGGAAAAGTCGTACTTAAAGACTGACTGATTCTGGCACACTGAAACACTGACAGAAACTTTCCCTCAGATATGTGACAGGAATGAACACACGGGGTCTTTTACAATCTTAACAATGATCTTGTTCTTTCTATTGTTCTTTATATATATTCCTCTCCGTCTACCCACGCAAATATACTTTCACCCAAACTGACAACTGTTCTCTTTTCCCAAAACCTCTGTATTTCCACATGTCAAAGTCTCCACCATCTGACCCTGTTCTCCTTTCACCATAGCTCTGCTAACCTTCGTTATCATGCTTCACTGAGCACCAAAGCTGCATGGCTGCCTGAGAACGGCCTGAGACACCACACGCTTTCTCTTTTCCTCTCTTCCACACATGCACACAAAGTCTGACACATCCAGAGAGTAGCACGGCACGTGAATCAGTGCCTCAGACATGCTGGCGTGCTGTAGACATTGACTGACTACCTGACTGACTCGATACTTTGACGCTGACAGTGAAGCACAAATCCAAACCAGGACACAAGGAACAGCCCTCGTCTCCCCTGCACAAGCACAGCATCCCATATTTTTTTATGAGGTGAGGCTGACTAAATTCTACTAGTCAGTTACTTGATGTAGCATTGCTCTGTCGTCTTGATGGTGATGGTGTCTTGCACGCTCCTCTGCGTCTCACCAATCAAGAAGACAGCACATCTGTCTGAAACACGCTCATCTTTTAGCTTTTAGGAGGATTTGGGGTTCGTGTAAGCAGGTGGTTTGGATTAAAATGTGAAGTTGGAGGTGTCACATTTAAATTTAGAGAGATGCAAGGTTGGGAGAGACATAGGGATATCAGCTAAGGAATGTTACTAGGTGGAATCAGGAGAAAGACTCTCCGAGTGTGTCCTGGAATCGGACGACGTGGAAGTTGCCATGGCTACCGGTGGAAGAGGAAAGGAGAGACGGTGGAGCTCAAAAACTATACTTGGCAGTCAGCCTGCTCAGAAGCTAGAAGGGTAAAAGGGTTTGTTTGCCTCTGTTTATGATAAGACATACATTATCATCATTGCTATTATTATTAACAGTCTTTTAGTTGTAATAATCATTAGTTATCCACACACATAACATATATTATACACTCCCAAACTAGGCCACTTCTAAAGAATGAATTAACATGCATTACACATTCGGTCTCGTTCCACTTGGAATTATACTCATTTCTTTTTTTCTGACATATAAGAAAACTAATATATGACATCTCTACCTGCCATACTGAAATCTGATAGTGTTGTCATCGTTTATTAAATCATATATTATCTTAACAATGTCACAGGCATTATGTAGACTTAGAAATGTGTGTGCCATTTGTCATTTGCATACAAATGGCTCTCTGTATGAGAGCAAGCTTACAACTACTGTAGCTAATTTTTAAAGAATGTTTTATCTGTTCACAGAAGTGTGTCAGTGATTTTGCTGACTTGAATGCAGGTTGTTGGATTGCACTGAGAATCTAAATTGTATTTAATGTTCAAGCACACTTTACATCCAGAATTAAAACAGGATGTGGAACAAAAGGCTCACTCTCCAGCACTTTTTATTGAATCTGTGGCTCAGTCTTTCAGCTTTTCTCATTTCGATGTAACAGATCTGTAGAGCTTTAAAGCAATTGAATGCTAATAAGACTGCAAGTCCTGAAAACCTGGATCTAGATTTTCTCAAGTTAGCTACGGATATTATAGTAGAACTATTATCCATCCATGCATCCATTTAGTTCAGGGTTTCGTGTATTAGAGCCTGTGCAGCTAGAACAGGGGTACACCCTAGGCAGGTTGCCAGGGTATTGCAGGCCTATAGCAGAAATACAGAAAATATTAACTACTAAGTTTTAAAAAACAGCACAGCACAATAACCACAGCTATTTAAGAAGTAAATTACATTATTGAGGCAATGGACTGCGGAACATACAACATTTCTGCTTTTCTTTATTTGCTGAAGGCTTTTGACACAGTTGACTATGCCACTTTGGTGGATAAACTACATAATAATGACTTTTCTGGGAATGCTGTCAGTTGTTTTTAAAATTACTTGTCAGATAGAACACAGTAGGCCCACTTTGCTGGATCTTCTTCCTCTTTTCTTCCCATATCAAAGAGGCGTGCCCCAGGGGTCGACGTTAGGACCACTGCTCTTCTTGATCTTTGTGATACTTATCAAATGCTGCATTTATTTTTTATGCAAACAACACAGTTATCTGCTTTCATTCTCCTTAAGTGGTACAAAAAACTCAAATTTGCAAATCCAAGTGCATGCTGTTTTTAAATGGCAGAGTTAACATCTAATCTTCCTAAGATCATAACTGCTCAAGGGGCGTAAATTAAAACGGTACTAAGTGAGCTGAAATTTAAATTAGGTTTAATTTTTAGGAACAAAACCTGTTTCTAAGATAAGAAAAGGTTTATCTGGTGGAAGTATATAATGTTATGTGTAAATAAAGTCTATAATACTTAAGTAATTAAAATTAGATTATCATTTTTTGTCATTTCATATTATATCCTATTGTGCATGGATGAGAATGACAGGTAAACGAGCCGGTGCTTTGCATTTACACACATACAGCATACAGTAATAACAACATCCCATATTATGCTGTGCATTGAATATTGTAAAGTTAAAAATATCACATGACACACAGATATAGGAGAAAACAGGAGAGCGTGGCATCCTCCAACCAAATATTAATAATGTAGCATATTTCAAAGTTTTTTCCCAGTAGGGAAAACAACGTAATTTTACCTGTGGCTTGTTTGACAGGCTGTTCGAGAGCTGACAGAAACACATTCGGGGACTGCTGAGGAATGTTTGTGTCTATGTGTGTGGGAGAGAGACAAAGAGAGAGGCAGATCTGTCATTTCTTCATAAGTGTGGTGTGGTGGGGCTGGCAGAGGATGTGCTGCATCTGCTTCACGATACCCCATGGTGCACATGTGCTCAGGCTTGCACTAACACATATATAGGCGCCTTCTTTTGCTCCCTTACCTCTGTCACTCACAACACTAGCATCATTTTTCAATTATATATTAAATCACATTTCCTGTGCACCCCTCTACACTTCCTGCCTTTTGTGTTTGTCCTTTTAGGCATCCTTTCCCATCACTCCATTTGTCCATCTCCAAACAGGCCTGTGTATGTGTGTATAACCACATCAGGGAGCTAATAAAGTAGAAATGAGGCCAGTAGAAGAGGAATCTCATATGTGATGTGTGAGGGGGGCAGAGTGAGTGGTCAGCCTAACAGGTTTTTATCCTGTTGTGAGATATAGTGAATGGGCTCTATCTGCTGTCAAATGGGTTTTCCTGAACTCGCACATGAGATGAAGAGCACTCTGAAATCATCTTCTCACAAGACTGCTCAACTCACACTGGTTAATTTTTGCTACTTTGTAGATTTCAGTTGAATTTCTTTATATTTTAAAAGCTCACAAAATGTATCTGATTTATTGCAACAGTAACCAGTGTTACAAATCATAGCAATAGAAAAATTTGATGGGGTATTTAAGAACAAAATGCGGCTTCCTTTGCAACAGGAACTGGACCATTCTTGGTAGATTTCTATATTTTTTTCTATATTTTTGTGTTGAGCCATATCAGACTCTTCTATCATTGTATCCCCTAACTGTCTGATTCTGGGTTTGTGTAGCTTTCCAGCTGTCAAAAAAGGAAAAAAATTAATAAATCCAGTCTTTCTGCAAGTTACGTCACAGTGTGGGTGAACAAGCTGACAAAAATAAAATGGTGACATTATGCAGACCACGAGTCCGTGTTGCATGCTTCAAGCTTTGCACAGCACTCCTAGGCAGATCTACCATGAGATGTCTCAGTATTCTAAACCATCAGTGCCTCTGCAGGTGTGAAAAGAAAGAAGGAAAGATGCTCAATAATGCAGTTATGAAACATGTTGCAAAAATCCTCCAAGAATTATTTGCAAGCATGTAAATATAAACAATTAGAAATTAACATAACTTTATAGTTCTCATTATTTAATAGTTTTTTCTGTATTATGTAATAGTTTTAGTGTCATCACTGAGAGTTCGAGTCGTGTCTATAGTAGCATTAGGGACAAATGGATACTACAAAAAGGCCGTATTAAAGTTTCTGAAATAGAGCCTGCTCCTTAAAAAGGTACTGCACCCAGTCACACCCTGTGCTGTAAACAACTGTGATGAAACACAGTACTGGTGGTAACGGTGATATTTTTTACCAATTTTATTAAATTTGGCATTTAATGGGTCGAAATTACATTAACACACCATCTCCTGTTTTAAATCCCTGAGCCTTGCAAGGCCAATGCTGACACAGAATCATCCATTTGAGACTTATCTATGTCCAACCTCCCTGAGCCACCACTTTTGAGTGGTATTCATTTTCAAATATGTGATGATAGAGAGAAGAGTTTATGTCATATTTTGCTAACTCACATAAATATGTTTTATTCTTGGCACATAATTGTCCTTCTGAGAGCTTAAGATACACCACCTTACTGTATTCTTTTCTTTGAGAAAATTGTATGGCTTTGAAGTGGCTGCAAATGAGCACTTTTCCACGATGGCAACACAGCTGCAAACAAATGTTACATTAACACTTAGACATCCACTGTGAGAGCTCCAGCTTTTGGGCATTATGTGTGCCTTAGCCAGAGGCATGAAGGGATACATGAGTCTTATCATCTTACTGATCTCTTAAACCTGAAATGGTCCCTCAGAAACACAAGGTACCTGTGACATGTCATCGTTATTTGCGAATGTTTGGCTCTTTCCAATATTCTCTTCCTTGTAATAATCCTAATCCTTGTACCTGACCATTTTCAGAGGAATGGGTGCTTTACTGGTTAAGCCACATAACACTGACCTATGAATTATTCAAGCATAAAAAAGGCACCTAACTCAAACGACTAACCAGGGTTGTGTCTACACATAACAAACAAGTTAACAAAGAAGCAGTTTTAAATGGTATATATTGTCACTTTGTCACTAATAATCTATCACCAGAAACTTATTTGCATTTCTTTAACTGAGTCTAAGAAAAGGGCATAAAATAGCATTTTTAAACCAACAAGGTGATTCCCAAAAAACTGGCATATCTCAGCATGATGTGCAGCCTTAAAAAAAATGAGGAATTTGAACAAGTGGAGAACAAAAGAAGACGTGCCATCCCTAAAAAAAAATATAGAGAACATCCTTAAGACACAGGGGAAAAAATGACTGTTCACTGAAGGGTCTTCAGAAATAGTCTCAGTGGAAGTGACGGGGTCAAAAAGAAAAGACGCTTAAACAAGAAATGGACGAAAATGAGTGGCAATAGGTTTTGTGGAGAGCAGAATCTAAATATGAAATTTCTGGTTCATATCATCAATATGTATGGAGGAGATCAAGTAGTGTCTACACCCATCTGTAAAAGAAGATGGAGTCTTTGTTGTGGTTTGGAGTTGTATTTCAGCCAATGGTGTTGTGGATCTTGTCAAAGCTGATTGAATCATGAATGCAGATATGAAATACAATCTGGAAAGCAACCGATTGGCAACAAGTTCATTTTTCAGCATCACAATGATCCCAAACACACTTCCAATGCAGTAAAAGCATACCTGGATAGAAAAACACACAGTGGAACAGTCGGATTGGCTTTCCCAGAACATTACTGAAGCAGCGAAGAATCATCTTGACAGAGAATGAAACGAAAGGCAGCCAACATCCAAATATGAGCTCGGAAGGTCCTTCCAGGAACCTGGAAAACGAATGCTAAAGAAATTACAAGAACGCTTGTCAAAGAAATTTCAGGCTGTGTTGAATAATAAAGGCGGTCGTACAAAGTATTAACTTTCAAGACTGTTGGAATAGTAGAAAGTCAGTTTCTATTTCCCATTTTCCTAGCAAAACATAAAGAAATGAGTAGTTTCTATACATGTATGTCTATATTAGTCCAGTTCAAGTATCTTCAAGTTCATTTAATTGTTTTTTTAAGCTCAGTGAACACAATTGATGTTTTTTTTTTTTTGGTTTTTTTTTTAGATTAATGGACGTTTGTGTGTGTTAAGCATGTTCACAAACAGTTGTAGATGACTCACAGAGTGCTCTGGAGTGGTTTCACTGTATTCGAACACTGATTCCAGAGGACTTTGGAGAAGCTTTATGCGTCACTCACTCTCAGACACTTCTTTCAACTCACGAGGATTAGTTCCCAGCTCTCTCTTGTTCTGTAATTATATAGCTCTTCAACACATCTGCATTCTAGCACACGCACACACTCACACACGCACAAACGCGCGCACACTCGCAGACAAACACTCAAATATTTATTCCATTTTGCATCTGCTCACAGACATACATGCGCTTGCACATATGCATAAACATACCCCACACACGCTCCAACAGGCAGCGTCGGCCTCATCAAATCATCAGTCAGTTATATGAGGGATAGAGACAGAGATGGAGTGAAGGGAGGTCTGCCAAACAAAGTGAAAAACATCAGAGACAAGAACAACAGCAGCACCCACTGCAGCATAGCAGCTTTCTCTTTCCCTGCCTGCCACAGCTCGGCTTTGTTAGTGAATAGTTTGTTCGTGTGCATGTGTGTGTTGCACGTTGCAAGGAAGAAAGCCAGCGGGCCAGGCGGTATCCAGGCCACTGCCTTGTTTTGATGTGGTCATGCTAATTAAAAAAAGGAGCTTTTCTGCCAACTCTAAGAAAAACACAGAGAAAAAGAATATATAGAGCCATTTTGGTGTTTGGGAAAAAAAAAAAATTCTAAAGGTGCGCGTGTGTGTGCGCGCATGTTCTGCATCTCCTCCATTAATCATGGGTCACAATGCAGAGAGGACAGGAATTGTAAATTTTTGCTGATGTTCTCGTGTTTTGTTAGGCTTCTGGATAAACATGTTGGCAGTGAGGAAATGAGAGTAACGTTGACAAATAAAGAATGAGATGGAGGTACTGGGAACATAAGGGAGTCTTTTTTGGACCTGACTCAGACTACTGGCTCAGACAGAACGGTGACGTCAGCAGAGGCTTTACTAAGGATGGAGGGATCGAGGGAGAAACAGGGGGAGGCTGGAGATGACGCCCTGAGGGAGGCGGGGATGAGAAAGGTATTAAGCAGGGAGAGAGGAGAGAAAAAGAGAGAACGGCAGCAGCAATAAGCGGCCTACCACATATATCTGGGTGTGACTTAGGAAACTGCAGCTAAGTGGGTTTAAGACAGATAAACAGACGGAAAAAACAGCCAGTTGGAATGAGAGACAAAGAAGGAGGAACAGTGAGGAATAATTCCTAGGCGGGAAGGATGAGGACAAAGGCTGAAAAAAGAAATTGGTTTATTATCTTGGCTTAGAGAGTGTGGGGAGGAAGAAAAAAGGTAGTGCAGACAAAAATAGACAGAGAAAGAAGGAGTGATAGCAGAGAGATATAGCTCGCAAGAGAAGATTATGCCAAATCTTTGCTCGATAGCTTTTATTTAAAATAATAGTCAATAACCTTCAGTGCTCATGATTCAGCCATGAGAGCCCTGAGCCATTTTTTTTTTACCTGAAGCGGAAATATATTGACAATTACATATACCCATGGCTACTGCAAAGCCTAACATTTCTCTCAGTTTTTCCTCAAACTCATTTTTATCTGTTGTTTTCTTCAGCCCGTGTTCCCTGGATCAGGCATACATGATTTAATGTAATTTATTACACTATATAGTGTAATAAAATACATATATATATATTGATTTCAGTTGTTAGTTTTAATAATATGTACAAGAAACAGAAAAAAAGACTTGTTCGATTTTAATGTTTTCACTATTATGTGTTTTCTATAATATTTGTGTCTCATATTATGGTTTACTCATGAAAGTGGCACCTTTTTTGCACTTTCTGGCACAAAATAATTCTACAGGTGATCAAAGGTGATGTCACTTCCATGTGTAAATCATCGTGAGATATGGAAATCTTACAGGACTTAGACATGAAACATAAACATTTATGGGAATATTTTACTCCTTTTTTTTCAGACGGGTTGTCACTTCAGTGAATCGGAGAGTTCAAAGCGCCGTAGCCCACGATAACACATGCAAACACTCGAAACATAACATAACTAAGAAAACATTCATCAAGTTGACATCTCTAGAACTGCAAATATTTCCAGACACGAGCTCTAAGTTGCCCACGTGATAAGAAGATAGATGTGTTTTGTGTCTTTTTGAAGCTATTAAAGTTGGCTATTCATTTGTGCTTTTAGCAAATAAGCTTAAATTCACAGCAATTCCTGGCTGGCTCCATCACTTTTCTTATATTGAGCTTTCTCAGCCACTGTGTCTCTTCAGTGTGAAGACATCATAACTAGCAGCTAGTTGTTGGTTTTTTTTTTAACTTTAGAAAGTTATGCGAGGTCGTTAAAGGGAGTTTTGTGCTCTGATTCACCAGTGAGTGCCAGCCATTCGTGACCTTTGGTGGGTGCTGTGAGCAAAGTTGTGGCACTGTGTCAGTTTTGTGTCCCCTGCCCCCCCCCCCCCCCCCACTCAGCCCACAGCTCACACTGATGACAGGTGACCGATGATGAAGGTACCAGGGCAAGAAATTAAAAAGCACAGAGGCGAGAAAAAAGAGAGGAGGGAGAGAAGATGGGTGGGTATTGTTAGAATATGACAGACTTCACAACACAAAGAGTTTGAAACCATTACAAATTCCAATAAACCCTCACGTGATCTGAGACACGCTGGTCAGCAAGAGACGCCGAGCTAAAAAAAATTAAGGGAGTTAGTTCTTTCTAGGCTACATTAGTTCTCTGTGTTACATGTGAATATTGAACTAATAATTAAATTAGCTCCTATGAATATTTCATTATGCAAATTGTTGAATGGTATTGTAGGAAAAGTGACTTGAGGGGTTCTGTATGCTCATTAAAAATATCTCAATGGGAGAATCTGAATGTTTTGAATGTAAATGTCTTCTGTATGACAGGTGTGCACAGAGGGAAAGAGAAGTTGTGCTAATTAATATGAAAGCATTTTAAAAATAGCTTTTTCTCATTTGTCTGTTGTTGCTATTCTTGTATAAGAAATATGTTTCAGTCGTGTGCTTTTGTAGCTCGTTTAAACTTGGAAGTACAACTAAGATAAAGTGTGCGTTTTATGTTATTACATGCATGCATCATCATATCATATGCGCTTCAGTCACGCACCAGCAAATCTTTTGTGCTTGTGGCGAGCAGCTTTGAAATGTTCAGTGACACGTAAATGTCATGTATGTATTTTCACAGGTGCTCGTATACACGCCTGTAAGCAGAAACCCTAAAAGACACGCAGGGTATATACTACATCGTGTGCTGCCTTGCATAACCTGTGTTAATAAGAGTGAGTAATACTTACTTTTTGTGTGTCAGAGGAGAGGGCCCCCAGGTAATTAGAATTAATTATCTAAAGTCTGGGGCAAAATAATCTTAAAGGTATAGGTTATTGCTGTCAGTGCTTCACACACTCGTGCAGGTACACACAGACACCCACATACATTCAACGCAGAAGTGTCCTTGTGCCACAGCTCTTCTGTATCCATTGTGGGCCACCTTTGTGTACAAGTGAACTCGGTGAATCCATTACTGTTATGTTCACTTCAGGTACCGGGTAAGGCCGTATCATCTGCTCTAGCGTCAACATGAAGGGTCCTTAAGCACAGAAGACTCTCGAGTGTCAGGATGACTCAGCGGATAAAATAGATCTCGCTCTACATTATATCACATGATATCAGGATATGCGTTTTGCGGCGTAGCGTGCTTGGGTTCCAAATGATGCAACTCCAGTACAACAGCCCTCCAATAAATCCCGGCTCCTCGATGGTTGTGGTGTTCTGTTTTTGTTTTAAACCTTTTAGAGAAGGCTGATTCAGCTGCGCGATCATTTTGGAAAATGTAGTTTGTGGTGCCGCTGAATTGTATCATGTTAGAGGTCTTTCACTTGATTTGTGGATGTTTTCAACTGACGCTATCCATTTATCCCATCTATTTATCTATGTAGATGCAACAACCGAACGCAGTGCGCTGTGGTGGCTGGCCCCGACGTCTTTCCCGATCCCTGCCCCGGCACATACAAATACCTCGAAGTCCAGTATGAGTGTGTTCCTTACAGTAAGTACCCTCTCGCTCTCTCTTTTTTTAAATAGTTCACTACTCTTCAGTATATGTTTAAATTGCAGTTTTTGTTATGCCAGGCAGCAGCATTCACAGCAAAAACTTCAGCAGCTTGATGCCATAGTAACTTTACATGGAAGTTATAATATTATGCCTCTCCCCCCCTCCGGGAAAGTCAAAGGTAGCAAGGATGAGAAACAAGGGCAGTCTCAGATGATTACAGATGGTGATGTGACCTTTGACCAGGTGGTAAGAGACTGAGAGGGGAAATTCACTAGAGTGAAACAGTCGTGTGGCTTTTTAAAAATCTTTTCCACTAGAATGTGGGTTACAGCTCGCTTCAGAACAAATGCATAAGGGATCAGCATGATGACTTGGATTGGAGATTAATTTTAATTTTTGTCTTCTTCATATTACCTGACTGTGATACATGTCTGGCTTGTAAAGCTATAAACATGACTGTGGTAGAACAGTTCTAAGCAATACAGTCAAGAGGACATGCAGAGTTGGAACTGAAAAGCTTATTTCTGCATTCTTTGTATCAAAAAGTCAATTTCCAAAGAGATGTAAAGAAGTTTAATTTTGCCCTTATAACCCACACATGCTTTACGCAAAATCCCTCCTAAAGTAAGAAATAACAGATGCACTTTAGATTTGTCTACGGCCTTGGCACCGCAGTCCATACAGACGGCCAAGGTGATCTCCCACACTGAAGCATTCAATTATGTCTGGCTAAACGGCTCTTGCCTGGCGTCTAGAATGACCAGCAGATTAAATAATAGGACTATCAGAGCCCTCTCTGGAGCAGATGGAAACACAACCTGATACCTGCTTAATGCCCCACTACGCACGCACAGCACATACACGCAGGCATCAAAAAAGACTCTGTAGCAGTGTGTGTTTTCACTCGTCTCTCATTCATTCAAGACTTGTCCGCATGTTCCGTGTTTTTATTTGATATAACCGCACACCTGCTTGAAAATACAGCTCTCCTTATTTAATGGATTTGTCAGCGTAAAGAATAGTGATTTAAAAAAACGACCGAGTGCAAAAGGAGATGAGTTGTGTTTTTGGATCTGATAAACAATGGGTCAGTCAGGGTAACAGTGTCCCCGCGAAAATACACAGTATCTGAAATCAAAGTCATTAGCGAGCTCAGCTAACAGAGGGAGGGATGGAGAGAGGGAGGTGATGCACTGGAGAAAAAGACAGCGAAGGGGAGAGAGAGAGAGCTTTTGACAGTACATTAGCATCTGCTGTGTACTGACTGAAGAGTTCAGGCTGGATCAGGTAGCTGTGTGATACACTACCTTGCTCGCGTGTGTGCTTAGCCATGGGAAAAGTCCAACAGGGGAAAAATGTGATGTATAAAAAAAGTGAAACCTTTCACATAACCTTCACATGGAATGGATCAAATATTTATAAAATCAATTCTTTTTTAAAAGTCATAATATTGCTTGTAACTTAGAAGAAGGCACTCCTGACATTTGGGCTGGAGTTTCAGTCGTCAACATTCACACTGGCGCGTTTGACACCGCAAATCAATGCTGCCAGCGGCATTGTCGTGAAAGATGCATTTTGTTAGACAATAAGCGATGAAATATCTGCAAAGTGTTGTAAATCAAGATGGCTCAACAGAGGAGGGGCTTTTATGATAGATACACTATATGATAGTGTAATGAAATTTGTCCTGAAATGAATACCAACTGCATTTTTAATATGTCATCATTTATAAGCAGGCTTGGCTTTTATGCACTCAGATAACTATAACGTCAAGGGATCCACTCGAGCAGATCTCCCCTGACGCCGAGCGCGCTGGTGGCGGTGCTGTCTGTTGAGTGTAACCACCTGAACCCTTGCAGTCACCTGTAAGGCCAGGTGTTGCTTATCACAGGCCAGCCGCACGGAAGGGAAATGAGCCGATCGACTTTAAAGCGCAGGCATACTTTTCCTGAGCGCTGCCAATCGAGTAGAGTAGGTGCGTTTCCCTCTGCATAGATATAGTAAACAATTCTCAAAGTGGGTTGTAAAACAGGTAATTTAATTATGTGCGGTTCAGTTTTCAGGGAAATTTTGCTCCTCCATCTCGCCTCCTTTTATTTAATTTATTTTTTTTTCCCAAGGATTTTTTTTGGCTTGCGCTACCCCTCAAAACTCCTCATCTCTCTCCACTGCACTGTAGGTTTTTGGCTGTTGTCCAAAGCTACAATCAAGTGCTGTCTCTTTCTCTCTCCGACTCTCTGTGGTACGAGTGTGTGGCAGTCGTGTGCCAAACTAGCCAGCTAGCTTTGGCAGTAATTAGCCACCTGTGTATACTTGCTCATCGCACTGCAGGCAGACTATAAATATCCATACATTAGCACACCGCTGTACAAAGTACTTCTCCAAGGCAACTCTGGTGCGTGGACAGATTCAATCTCAGCAAATGTGTGCTGCTGAAGAGCAGACACATGATACGTATTGTTTCATTCATGTTCGTCCGTTAAAAAAGCCAGGAACACTTAGGATTATGTCTATCCGTTTCCTCATCTTTATGTGGTATACCCTGGCTCTCCTGGCTGCTGTTATGTAGCAATTAGCCTACTCCCACATTTAGTGTATTAATCAGAAAAGCCAGTGATATGTTATGCAATACCCATGCAGTCTATTTTAGACAATAGAACTTGGCTCAATAGGAAAGCTAATTAAAAGATAAAATCACCTTCTTGTCTGTCCAATTAAAGACTTCTGTCAGATTGGACCCTTGGAATAACTTCATCACAGTGACATGAGAAGCCCTGTTGTGCGTCTGTGTGTGCTTCCTTGTGTGTGTGTGTGTGTGTGTATTTGCATGTTTTTTTTGTTTTTTTTTTGGGGGGGGGTGCTTGTGTGTTTGTGTCTCTCTCTGTACATGCATGTACAGTATATGTGTGTGTGTGTGTTTATGTGGGCACATATGCAGGTATTTTTTTCGTTTCCCAGAGAGAGCAAGGGAAGATGGGAAAGGAACCAATGAGACAGAAGGAGAGACGGCAGAGCGACAGCTGAAACAGAGATAGAGAGAGAAATAGGTTAGACGAGGCCAGCAGACAGGGAACAGAAAGAATGAATTAACTGATAAAAGACAGAGGGTGAGAGGTGGACAGGGTTTGGTTTGGGGGAAGTAGGAGAGATACAGAGGAGGTAGTGGGAGAGAATGAACGAGGCGAGTGGGAGGGGTGAAAGAACAGGATGAAATAATGCAATAGAATAGCGGGTGAGGATGAGAGGACAAGAGAAAAAGAATAGAATAATGAAAAAGAGAAAGAAAGTAGAAAACGTCTGCGCCCATAAACGACCTTGGGCTTTAGCCGGCTGAGCTGATTGGAGATCAGAGATGATAGTGGTAAGGCTGCTGTCGCCACTCGTTGTCTGTAGAAACACGCACACGGGCATGTCGGCGCCCCCCCCCACGCATACACACACATTACACACGCTTGTGAGCACACACTGTCTTTCCTCCTAGACGAATACCTACTTAATAAACCATACATTTTCAATAAAAATGCTAATTATCTTTACACAGCAGCACAGTTAGGTTAACACAGCTTCTGTGTGTGTGTGTGCGGTGTGTGTGTGTGCGGTGTGTGTATGAGAAATAAAAACAGAAAACAGAGAAATGAACTAAAACGAAAGGCATGCAAGGTATGGGTGTAAAGTTGTTTGTATAATTACAGATTTTTTCAGACCATTTTACTGAAGATATTAATGAATAATTACATGATTTTTACTAAATCAAACTAGTCAGGCGACACATCCTCACAACACACTGTTGCAGTTTGCGTTATTGCTAATATTCATTCAAAGCCATGCTAGGAATAAATTAGTTGTTGTTTTTTCACAGTAGCTGCATAGCTAAATATTCAATAGTGCGGTCCTAGTGGTTTTTGCAAATGATCAGTCAAAGATACTGGATAGATAAAAATACGCCGCTACCTCTGCAGAATTCAATTATGAATAACACAGCGTGAGAGAAGATGCTTTCTTGTTGACGTTTTCTTGGAAACAAGGACGCGTTTCTGGCAAGTTGTCATAAGTCCATATTTTTCCCTCCTCTTTCTCTTTTAGCTACACTCAGCAGTTTAATTAGCAGTAGCACAAAAGACTTTTCATCTCTTGCATCATCTTGCATGCTCGAGCTGCCCTTGAGAAAACCTTGAGGTTTCAATGAATATCCGACCACCCTATATTCGCTCTGTCAGACCGTCTGCACTGGAGAGGAAAAAAAAATCAATGACTGTTATGACAAACTTTCATTTCTTACCCTTGTCCTCAAGATTAAAAGAGAGATACCACAGAACAACCCCGCAATGAGCTCACCAACAGAGATATCCATTAATCTGGTGAAACAACGAGCAGCAGTACAAATTGAATGACATTTGTCTGACATTTTGTGTGCCATTTGGTTTACTTGTTGCTGCCACACTTTTTCATTTGAAATCTATTAGTTGCTGGCAACCTTGAACTCTGTGTGTTTTCCTCTGTGTCTGCGAGGCTCCGTAAGAGCCTGAGGTAATGTGAAGGCCTCATTGTTTGGTGTCATTAATCCTCGTCTTCTCCACCACGATGCCTTTCTTTGTGTTATTTATATGTACGGATGCCGGTGTGAGTGTGTGTGTGTAATATCCGTCGTGCACACCCCTCTGCCTAGACAGACTATCTGCTTTCTTTCCAAGATTTTCTCACAAGGGAACTGTTTTCTTGTGACGAACCTTTTTATATCTTACCTCGCAGGGACACACACACACACGTGCACACGCGGATGTACACACTTGTTTTAGGTTTAACATGATCTTCTTTCGGAGATTGCTTATTTATCGGGAGTTGTGCTAAGCCGCGCCAGTTACCATGCATTTTTCATGAGCTTAGGATTTAATGGTTGCCTGTGTATGAAGGTGTGTGTGTGTGTGTGTTCTGTGTGCCACACGTGTTTGTGTATGCCTTGTGGTTGGGGATAAGTTTGGGGTTTAATGTAGTAAAGAATTAAGACATGCAGCGTGCAGTATGCAGTGCATCTGTGATATATGTAAACATGTGAGGTCCTGGAAGTTCTTCCAAATGTTTTTTCCTTTGAAGACTCTGCCTTCCTCTCCTCTCCCCTACCCACACCCACACTTACACCCACACACACACCTTTCTCATGGGACTAGTTCCATTCAGCAGGTCTCTAAGTCTTGAAAGACACAAGGGCACTGCCTGCAGGATTAAGTTTCTGCCGTGTTCACATTCCACTCAGTCCCTCTGGGACCAAGGTGGAATAGAATTCATATGTTTAAGAGGTTCCAGGCAATTGTGCACATTTCATTGCCGGGCAACATGAACAATCCTCGCAGATTTTTAAGGATAATGCTTTGAATGTAATAGACTGGGAACCGGTGTTGGGATTGAAACAAGCCAGCTCTTTTAGTATGCTCCTGCTTGCCCAAGAGATGCCTTCACTCTCATTTTCAGAGGCACACAAGATGACATGACATACACCAAGCATTAGCTCACCCACCGTGCACCAGAAAGCATTTTAATGTGGCAGTTTTGGCTGGTCCACTGAAAAGCAATCCCAGTAATCAAATAAATTTTCTGGTTTTCATTGCGCCGCCACTATTAGCATACATTAAAGAGCTCATTATCTCAGGTCATTTTGCAATGCTCTGTTTTGTCCTGCACCGGGTTGAGAACCACCGCGGACAGCGTGAACATGTGTGCTTGAGCATGTTGTGCCATGCTCCTGTGTGTTTGCTCTCATTTTGTCTTCCCTCCCTCGTTCTGTGTCTGCTTGACATGTGCATCTCTGTCTGCCCACATGCGCGTGTGCAACATATGTGAGTTGAATACTGTCAAATAGCTTCCCCATTGCAGTGCAGTCTCCTCAGACGCTTATGTAATGTTATTACCAATCACACATGGAGAGCATCCTGGCACTCTCACAAGGTTAGAATGAAATATGAGGCCGATTATGGAGATCTGAGATTGTATTATCATGATTTCCTTATTATTGCATCATTAATCTATTTTTGTCTCTTGTCTCTATCTCTTTCTTTCTCGCTCTTGTGCTTCCTTTTTTTTCTTCAAATCTTTTGCCTATGGCTGGTGCAGAAGTAGAACAAAAAGGTAAGTCTGTGAAGCAAGCACGCCCACATTCGCACATGCTCAAAATCCGGGATTGGGCGTCACTTTTTGATGCCAGCGCTTGAAGCGTTTTGTACCTCGTGGCAGCATGACATCTCTTTCATTGTCGCTGCTGCTATATTAAGACAGCTTGATCTCAGCATATAGAAGCAATTTAGAACTACTGGTTCTCATTAGACACACTCCGCTCACGTTATTCCACGGTATGTGTAGAATGCTTCTTAACGAACTCTCCGATGGGCCGAGCACGTTTTTGTGACGAGCCAATGATCAGAGAGTTACGTGGACGTTTAATATTTAAAATGCTTCTCTGATGAAATGAAAACAGATATCCAGTGAAAATTCAATCAATAGTCAGAGCCTCATGCCTGGGATCTGGAATTATATTATTTGAGAAAATGGGAAAGTCACAGTGCACATCTGGCAACTCTATGTGGATCTGCTCTGTACATATATATATATATATATATATATATATATATATATATATATATATATATATATATACATATGCTTATGTGACAACATTCCAGTTGAATTACAAAGGTTCCAATGACTCTTGTCGCACTGGCTTCCCAGAATTTACTACTTTTCCCACATCCCTCATAAAACATGACCCCAGTATTCCAAGAGGAGAATAGTGAGCGTGGAGTGGGAAAAGAATTATTGTAACAACTGCAAAAACAGCAGACGATAAAAGATGTGTTTGGTTCTACAGTTGGTTGTTCCTGACAGAAATAGAAAGGGAGTGAAGGGAAGAAAGAGCTGTGAGACTAATGAGGAGCTGAGGAGGGAGGGAGAAATGGGAATAGAGGGAAAGGGTGGAAGTAGAACAAAATGTGCCATTTTCTCTTCATCTTTTCGCATCGTATTATCTGTTGAATAGAAGGCATACTGTTGCTGTACTTAACAATGACAGTGACTATACAACATCCAAATCACAACACAGTAAGCCTATCATGTCATCATCACTCACCGGTGGTTAAGTTAAAATACTCTGTTATGTTTTTTTAGAAACACGTATGAATGGAGGCAAACATTTCAAAAGCTCTGTCAGGAACTCTACTGAGAACAGTTGACATTTTACATCAGCCGTGTAATTTAAACTTATCTAATGTGAAAATGTTTTCTTTTGTTCCTCAGTGTTTCTGTGCCCCGGCATTCTTCGGGGAGTTTACCAAAGTGAACATCTCTTTGAATCGGACCATCAGTCTGGTGCTTGGTGCAAAGACCCGCTGCAGGCCTCTGACAAGATCTACTACATGCCCTGGACACCATACCGCACGGACACGCTGACTGAGTATTCATCGAAGGAGGACTTCATCGCAGGCCGTCCCACCACCACATATAAACTGCCGCATCGGGTGGACGGCACTGGCTTTGTCGTCTATGACGGTGCGCTGTTCTTCAACAAGGAGCGGACCCGCAACATCGTAAAGTTTGACTTGCGCACGCGCATCAAGAGCGGTGAGGCGATTATTGCCAACGCCAACTACCACGACACGTCGCCCTACCGCTGGGGGGGCAAGTCGGACATTGACCTGGCGGTGGATGAGAACGGTCTGTGGGTGATCTACGCAACGGAGCAGAACAATGGGCGCATCGTGGTGAGCCAGCTCAATCCCTACACCCTGCGCATCGAAGGCTCCTGGGACACGAGCTACGACAAGCGCTCTGCCTCCAATGCGTTCATGATCTGCGGAGTCCTTTATGTTGTCAAAACCGTCTATGAAGATGATGACAACGAAGGCACAGGGAACAAGATTGACTACATGTACAACACTGATAAGGGGAAAGAAATGACGGTTAACATACCCTTCCCTAATTCCTACCAGTACATAGCTGCAGTGGATTACAACCCTAGAGACAACCTGCTGTATGTGTGGAATAACTACCACGTGGTCAAGTACTCGCTCGACTTCGGCAACAATGGTAGGTCCAAGCCAAAGTCTAAGATTCCCTTCTCTACCTCTTTCTCATCACTCCACCTCGTTTTTTCATCTTCTCTTAATGATTTCCAATTTCACGTTACTATATGTGTGAGCCAGAAGAAAATTATGGCGGTTAGAAAATGTCTTTGGTACTGAAAGTGATGGCTAGCCCGTGATGTGATTTCTTTTAAATCTTCGAGTGAACTACCTTGACGTTTTTAATGTTAACATTAAAGAAAAAAAACATTTTTCTTGTGACATAAGGAATACTTATAGGCAGTAATCTGCCTCCAATAATTAATTGTTCAAAATAACTTGAAGAGGAAGAAAAAGGAAAGCGCCATCTGTGCTGTCATGATTCTCAATTACGACTGTTCCCCCACCACCCCACTCGTGATATCTGCATGTGTTCAGAAGTCAAAAAAGAAAAACGTTTACAGCTGGTCCTACATATACCACTGCCACTGAAGTTGTGGATGTCAGATGGCAGTAGATTCCTCTACGCGTAAATGAGAAAGATACCATAAAGGCTACCTTGATCTCTACCTACAGAAGAATATTATCTCCAATGATGTAATGCCGTAAATGCCTTGTGGCTCTTAATGTACCACTTGCCAGCTTTCTCTTTAGTTTCCCCAGCTGCTTAACAAATCATAATGCATTCCTCTCGAGTGGAGCCAGGAGTATCTGGAAGACGGGGGAACTGATGGTGCTTTCACATCCATATAAGATGACAATCTGAACACACTTTAAGCCGTTACATGCACTTTTTTGTTTGCTTTTTATCCATTCATATGTATCTGCTCCCAAATGTTCTCACCATGCAAACTGACTAAAATCTGCAATTTCCCTGTGTCAGTGCTAAAGCGCAAAGCTAACTATTACTTTTATAAGACGAAAGCAGTTTAAATTTTAATAGATATATGTTTTGAGAGACAGGTTGTTTGTATTACAGCAGCAGATGATTACAGCCTGACACTGGAGTACACAAATGGACACTTTTTCCAGCCAGTGCAGCTTTTCAATTCTTTGAGCACCGCAAACCTGGTTCGTTTTTGTGTCAGAAATACAGATGCAATCAAAATTCTTTACATGATTAAGCGTAGGGGGTGGGGTCATACATGGATCAGGTCAAATAAAGGTCAAAGTATTTCGATACAGGGTCATAAATCCAGCTGATAAGGTGACTCATTAGGGTTAACAAGCAGCACGTGTTTTAAATAGAATTGCTGTATCTGTTTAAAAGCACTAGGAATTCTGTCTATCTAACCGAGGGTGACTCATATAACTCTGGTGTGAGGTTAGAGTACACCCTCCCCTCTTCCTTCCCTCTGGATGGAAGGGCTTAGGCCCCTGGAGCCTGAAGGGCTATTTGCCCAGCGTAATTGCCTTTCAGCACCTTTCTATGGAGTGGTCAAGGCAGTCTGGCTGCGTGTCTTATTAAATGATGTCTGAATTAACGCATGCTCTTACAAGCAGTTAGGAGGCACAGTACAAGAAATTATAGAGAGAGGCAGCATTAAACTTGGTTTCTACCGATCAGTGTGCTGTATGTGGAAGGGGGCCATGGTGTAAAAATATGCTTATGTGTGTGTTTAGACATGCATAATAATATCCATACCCATGTGCTAATGTACTTACAGTATGGGTTTATTTCTCTATTCATGAGCGTGCATTCGTGTTTATTGGTGAGTGTGAACACTCTCATAATAGAGCTCGGCGTGTCTCAGGAGGCTCTAAAGAGGAGATCAATGGGGATTCAATGTGAAGAATGACCTCCAGTGCACAGCAACAAGCCAGACTGCTGACCAGCGGGGGATAAATACATACAATCAATGCTGCTCCGCACTTTTACTTTCCTCCTCGCTTCACTCCGTCACTCAGTGAAGACAAGAATGAATTTAACTGGCGTAACTGCACGAGTCTCTCATTCTTCTTAAAGTGAGCCAATAGCTCATTAAATTTTTATTTTGTTGCATTTTGGCACAGTGTTTTGCCCTTCGTGCCTTCTAAAACTAGAGAAGGTATTCGACCATTTTATTCACTAACTAAATGCATTCAGCATATACTGCTGTGAGTATGATCACATGTCTCTTAGTCAGTCCAGGAAACAGAACAAGGAAAAAGAGCCATTCTGAGGGCTTCCACTCATTACTGATGTGGCTTAATGCGCGCCTTGTTTTTGTTTCGGCTCATATGGACTTCTTAAGATATAAAATGAGGCAGGAAATGGGCCATGCTCGGAGAGAAGGATGAGGTAGGCCACTGAGAGCTGAGTGTAATTGGGGTACAACGCAGAGAGAACCAATTACTTTGTTGTGTCCGGATGACAAAAGGCAAATGGTTTAAAAGAATTCAGTCTGAAGCGCTTGCACTGTTTGCTTTTGGAACACACATTTCAATGTGAACAACAGGGCAGGGACGGTATGCTGAAAGACTGAACTCATGTAAAAGTACTCTTATTTAAAGGAAAAATGGAAAAGATAAACAGACTTGTATTAGGCCGTGGTTAAAAAAATAATAATATATTACAATCATATTATTTTAGCATGCTGAATTAGGCTACTGTGCAGTCAGAGGTCATTGTACACTAGTAAAACAACCTAGCAGCTAAACATGCAGTGTGGATTTTTTTTGCTCCCTCCACTGGCAGGGAGAACAATTGCAGAAACACTGATGACGTATTAATGACGTCAGTCACGAATAAGAAAAAGACAGCTGCGTTTTCAGACGATGGAGCGGTTGTTGATGTTCTCCTCCAGTGATTGATAGCTGTTATATTCACCTGTTTGGACAAAGCAACAGCAAAGACACGTCTTTAGCCTATTTTTCTTTCAGCCTCGCCATTTCACTACACCCTAAAGACAAACGAAGCATGAACTCTGACAAATATATTTGGTCAAAAGCCACAGAAAGGTACATATGCTAGTTAGATGCTAGCCACGTATGCTAGTTAGATGCTAGCTTTTGTTAGCTATGCAGCAGTTTGAGTGTGTTTGATTTGATTCACTGGGAAGGATCACAGGGCGGTACAAGAGAAAGATTTATATTATGCGAAATATAATCCCCATATATAACCATGTTTGATTTTATTTATTTATTTATTTGCATTTGGAAAGATTGCCGTTCAACACAGCTTACATCACCAGTAATGTCCACACCGCACACGTGAACAATGACACAATGGATATCAGACCTAAACATTTTTGAGTACCTAAATTAATATTTTCTCTATCATATATACATACCATGTCTTAATTCGAGTCATATGTTAGAAAATTATCACAATATGCAGAAGTCTGAAATGTTTGAGGTATTTAAAGGTCATGTTTATTTACCCCGGTGCTGAACATGTCAGGCCTAGTTTCATATATCGCATTGACGGATTTAAAGGGGATCGCAGGGGAGAAACAAATAAAGCAGGTTTAGTTCAGCTTGGGCTAACGTATGATGTGCAGGTTTTCTCTGTCGCGTCATTGATGTAAAACGGAGCAGGAATTTTTCTTTTTGAAATGCATATTTTATTTCTCCCTTGGTACCTAACGAGAAAGTAAACTGTGCCCTCTGCATTTATTGTTAATGTTTGGACTTCTCTCTGTTAAGTCGACATTCTTCCTCTCCCTGCCTCTTACACAAACACATGCCCTCACAATGACAGGAATCTTAACATTTCCTCCATCCTGCTCATACATCTTTCTCTTTCACTCAGTGTTTTTTTCCTCTGTTTTTCACTCTGTCTTCCTTATCTAGCGCCTAATCTGTCCTCCTTTTCTGCTCCCAACCGGTTCCCACATCACACAGCACTATTTCATTGAGAATCCTTTAGATCTATATATTATAGAGTCCTACTGAATGCCTATGTAAAGTCAAAGTCACTTGTCTCTGCATCACCCTTTTCTCCTCCCTCACAATCCCCAAACGTTCTCTCATTCTCTACTGTTTATGGAGTTGTTTCATCACGTCTTCTTACATGCATATTATAGAGACTTGCCCTATGCAAGCGGCATGGCTCCGATGAAACATTTGAATAATTTATCACCTCCAGTCTGCCTTGCCACACTTTAAAAAGTTTTCCCAACAAAGTCACAAAATTATTCATGTTATCTGTATCTACGGGGTAGGAGGGAAAAACATGGCTAAAACTAAGCACTGCCTTCTCTGTCTTTGTATTACTTGTCTTCAGTCTCTTCTCATTTTGTCTTGTGCAGGGTTTTTTTTTCTCACCTTACTGCACTCTCACAAGTGCTATATATACTCTTTCTAGTGCTAACTTGCAGCTCTTTAGGATTGTGATCTACCCGAGGTCCTAATTTCATGTCTGACAGTCTGATTGCATATTCTATGGGATAGATGCAACACACTGAAATCAGTTTAAAAAAAAAAAGAAACATTGCGTGAAACTTTCTGGAGTAATCCTGGTGGATTGTTTTTTGTTCTGGCAACTGGAGAGCAGTGCTCCAGAAAAAAAGTTAATTAATTGTTGCTTTTAAGCAATAGCTAAGTAGAAAATAAAATACAACTCTGAAAATGTGTGGTTTAACCATTAAGCAACACAATATACACCAGAGAGTCAAAATGATCTGTCCTTGAGAGTAATTAAACACTGGACTACTTCTGTTATATAAAGATGACCTTGCTTTCAATACTGTCAGGTTAACAAAATGTAAAGGTTCACCTTTGAACTCTTAATGGCTGAAATTGCATAGTTACATTTCCTAAGGAAGTCCACCTCTTTCCTCTCGTTTCCTTTCCTTTTCTCTCATTTCCTTTCCTTTTCTCTCATTTCCTTTCCTTTTCTCTCATTCCCTTTCCTCTCCTGTCCTCTCCTTCCTTCTTCCTCTTCCCTCCTCTCCTTTTCTCCTTGACACCAGATTGCAATCAAGCAGCAGTGCTTAGCAGTGCAGGAAATGTTGGAAGCCAGCTTAAGGGGAGAAAGAAAAATACTTAGCGGTTGAAGTGGAGACCATCTTCCACCAGGTCACTGATTAGACTAACCCTCAGAACATTTTTGGCCCGTCAAAGCAAGCTGTTTGTGTGTGTGTGTGTGTGAGAGAGAGAGAGGGTCTGTGTGCAAACTCTCTTTGTGTTAGGTCCTTTAGTTATTCACATCACACGATAACACAGCTCTGCAAAAGTGAAGGGAGGTTACTTAGTTTGTTTTATGATTGTTTAGAAAGGGACAACTTTATAATTTAATATCTTTTGAGCCCATCTTTAGAAAGATTTGTAAAAGTAATTTACAACGCAGCTTTCAAGTGAAAAGTCCTAGCATCTAAGCACTTTCAGGTATATGTCATTTTTACTGAATATAACTGTTACTTATGTCTACGTAGTTTTAGATAGTACATTGCAAACCGATCATTTCTACGCTGTCTTCAAAATACCGTTCTTGTACACCAATATCAAATGCTTTATTAGATAGTAACTTTCAGGAATTTGTCCACTCTTGTCTTCTACACCTGCATCTTTCACCGGCTCCTCAATCGCTGCCTATCTCCCTCATTCCCAAAAACATTACAGCACAGCCATCTCAGCAGAGACTGAGCTCTGCTTCAGAGAGTCTGCTGCACCTGTTCCTTGCCTGGAGTGTGTCCTTATCGATTGGATAGCCTCTGCCAGGCCCTCTGCGTGCATTTGGCCTCAGCACTGCTTTCCTCCTGCCAAAGAGCAGATGCCAAATTAAGCAGGCCTAGCTTGGACAATAGAGTGGAAGGGAAATCCACAGCCCAGCAGAAAGTAAACAGAAACAATAGCAGTTATCGGAGCATGTCCCCATATGTGCATTAGGATTTTACTTTTGACATTTTGACATTAAATGTGCAGGTCAAAAAACGGGGTACTGAGACTGGTTGCTGTGTACCATCCTTTAGAAAGACTGGTCCCCCTCCCGACCCCACTGCTGGCCTGCTTTCACACTGGCCTCGAAGATCTTCTCTCTCTTTGACAAACACAAATGCAGGGCCAAAAAAAATACGCTTTTAGAGTAAAAGTTTTACAACCTTATGTGCTTTTTGTGCTCATATGTGCTACATGCTATTTGCTATATGCTACATGCATATCATACCCAACATGCCCAGTTGAACTGTGCCTGGGTTCACCTTTGCAAGCCAGCCAGGGTTGCCCTTATTTTTGAAAGATATGGGGCAAAGCAAACAACTCCCATTCAAATATATTCATTGTATTTTACTAGATGCCTTATAGATAAAATTTCATCGCAGTTCTCATATAACTGACATAAGTTTATAGCCTGCCTGGAAAAGGAGCAATCGAGGCTCTAAAGGAATGTGCTGATGATTCTTTATATTTTAAAACTTAAAAAAAAAGGGTTTAAAAAAGACAATTTGGTCTGTCCCATTAGCTTTTTGCTTTGAACAAGGGAGCTTCCTCTGATTAAGAAAGAAGCATGTAATTGGAAAACTTGCTGCAGGTGCCTTAGAGCTCAGCAGAGGGATGGCATGATTATGCAACTGGAAAGCCAACAGGGCTGAGCAGGGATGTGTCTGCATGTGAAGCATTAGCTGTAGATCGTGGTGCGGGTCCCTGGCAGCCATTTTGAGTGAGGCTCTATTAGTGAGGGTTGTTTTTGTGTGTGTGTGTTTTTTTTGTTTTTAATCTTGAAAGTATTGCTACTTTGAAGTGCTCCATTCTGTCTTATCAGCAGACTTGAGCCACTCGCCACAAGCTCTGGTTTTATGTGTGTGTGTGTGTGTGCTCTTCAGCCATAGGGGTGGCATGTTATCGCTGTATGCAGTTCCATTTAGTGCGTGTGCTACCATCAAGCCTAGAAAGCGTTTGGGGCCCCAGTCAGACTATCATTTTGCCTTTACCCCTCTAGATTCATCTTTCCCCACTGCTCAGAATAGTGTTTGCATGTGTGAGGGCACGGATGCAGTAGATTTTTGCTAAATCGTCTCACATTCTCGATAATGTAATAGACACTTCATTCAAGTTCTGCAAAACTTCTCCCTTAATTCAAGTCCCTCTTTGCTTCCGTTTCACTCTGCCTCTCCTTCTTGCCGCCTGTCTGCCATTTTTTTTCTGACAGTGTGGGAAACTTGCCAGGGGACGTTCGTTTTCCCTCTCCTCTCTCCTCCCTGCCTTCTACCTTTTGTGTTGTGGATTTACGATCCCTCTGTTTACCAAGTGAGAAGTCAACAAGAGCATTCTCTGCAACAGAGCAGAGGCAGCGACAGGCAGTCTTACCCACACAGAAAAACATCACGGCACACACAAACACACTCGCACACACAAACACAGTGCCTGTCTGCATGTCAGATGATCATGTGCTAGCATCCCAGGCTGACTGACAGCATCTCTGTGGCCCCTCCAGTGTGGTGACAGATGACAACTTCAGGAACAAGTTTACTGCCACCCTGCCATTGTCTCTGTCTCACCTTCCCCTGGGCTTGCTACAGGTCAGAAAAACAAATAGAATAGAATAAAATAGAATAGAATAGAATACCAAATGTTCTTCAGATGGAGTTTGGCAATTGACATGAAAGTGTAGATGCACTTCAGGCACTTCTGAGATTAAGTGTTTATTCTTGTCTGAGGAAGCAACGGAGAGCACAACTACGAGCCCACTGGGTCCATTAGTAACTGATCTGTTGCTTTCAGTTATATTACGCAAGCTTCCTCATCAGATGGAGTTTGCACAGTAGAATTGAATGAGATTAGAGCTCGGCAATTATTTGATCTTATTCATCAGCGCAACTGTAATCGCATTGTTGCACAAATATGTATTATTTGAATGAATGATTTAAAGAAAGTTAATTCAATTTAAAAAAAGGAGCGATTGCAGACCAGGCTTCAGCAAATTGGTCAGTTTAAGACTGACCTTTTGCACAATGTGACTATTTTTCATCTCCTGGTATGCAAAGAGAGGAAAGGTAGTGACTCAGGTTTGCCCTAAAAATATATATGTGTTAAAATATATCACCCACAAGCATGTGCAAGGCTTAGATACGTGCAAAATCCTTAAGTGACGAGCTTGTACTAAATTTGTCGGCGTGTTTTTGTGGCACCAGTTTTGGCAAAGAGCATAGTGTTTAGGTTAGCTGACATCATGAAGTTGTCACGGCACATTTCCTCAAGGTTTCCTCGGTTTCAATGCGGGGAGATATGTCAGTCCCCACAACTGCAACCTCTAGCCTTCTTTCTTCATAAATGTTTCATGGACCTGTTATGTCATGCTCCTATAGTTCCCTACGGTCTCTTACACAGCATCCTGAGTGATGGCGGTGATGAATTCATAGCATTAGAATGTCATTTTTAGCCAAAATGCTGCAAAACAACAAGGAAAAGGAGGAGAAAAAAAAAAATAAGAAAACATAGTGCAGTGCACATTTAAAGTAGTGCTGAGAAAGGCTACAAGATGTCTCAGAAAGTGGAAGAAAGTGAGTGAGAGATAAGATCGGGTGAAAAATGTTAAAAGAAGAGCTGAGGAAGGAAGGAAGGAAGGAAGGAAGCAAGAGGGATAGAGAGCGATGTGCTGTGGCCCCTTGCCTATGATGCTTGCAGACTTTTGTGTTACCTCACCCGGAGCTGCCAGCCAGTGTGTTTGCTGCCCTGTACTGGAATGACAGCAGACATCAACCTCAGTCACGCACACACACACATGCACACACACCATTACTCTTCTATTGTTGTGGCAGAGGCCCTAATGGAGCTTCCCGTTTGAGTCCAGATAGGCACACACACATACTCTGTCTCTGCTTCATAAGTACACACACTCATACAAACACACGCAGATTGACAGCTAGTCCCTAGGCCACTGCCGCCACGCATGATTGATGGCAATGTTCCGTGGAGAATGCATGAGGCAGGGCGGCAGTGATTCAGGAACGGGGAGCAGCGCAGTTTAGGTACGGAAACACTCCATTGAGTTGTGAAGGAACAGAACAGAACGTACAGGAGGAGCGGGATGTAAGATGGCTGTCAGTCAAGCAGACAGACAGAAAGGGAGTAAGACGGCATGATGGAGAGAAGCACAGCCCGGTGTCTTTTAATTAAAGTGAGAAAGAAAAATAATCCACAGGAAGGGACAACTTTAGTTCACAGGAAACAATATAAACACCCACTCCATTCAACAACAACCCACACACTCGCACTTTATTCTCCACTCACATCTACCCAACAACCCCCCTGCCCAAAAACAAGGAACAAATTAAAATAGACAACATTTATTAAAACAATGCAAAAAGTAAAGCTAATTTTTTGCACAGTCCATTTATAACTTAATGGGTTGTTTCACTTGTTATTACGTCTATCGCGTAGGTTCACTGTCTAATTCAAATCAGTGGAAAATTAATGTGAAATTAAAATCAGTAATAGCTAAACACCTGCCACACACACACACGTGTGGAGTTATGTTTAGGCTCATGTCAGACTTCTTCACGTCTTCAGTGAAACATCTGCAACCCTACAGTGTCAGTGACCACTGTGTAATACGTATTATGACCTAAGGCAAACCAATGAGAAACACAAGTCTCCTGAAAATTGTGAAATCAGTCATTTGAGCACGAAGGCAGTTTTTAAGCTTATTGTTATTATTTTTTTAAACTGAAAAATTTTAAAGAACCCTGTTAACCAGAAATACGAAATGTTTGAAGGCACGTGCAGCTCAGTCTTCTCTAAACAGGTTTCTGGTTATCATTGCTTTGTGTGTTAAAAAAAGAGTCTACAAGCTGACTCAGAAGAGAAAGATTAGAAAATACATATTTGTGTTGAAGAAAGTAGCATAACGTGAAATTGAAGAGTTCATATTTGAGTTGCCTTGTGATCTGTGCTGTGTGTGTTTGCGTGTCACACACTGTGGGATTTGAATAGCAGGGTGAAGCCAGAACACATTTTTAGAATCTTCTATTGATTTTTGTTTAGTAACTAAGTTGTAGCTGAATCTAAAAATACCAGGTGCAAAAGTGCAATATTATTAAATTATTACAGTGTAGTTTGGAAACAAGGCAACTCACATAATGTGGAATATGTCAACTTAATAGACAGATGTCTGTAATTACAATCTTCTAAAAAGTGCTCTTGTGTATATTTTACATATATAAATATGCTCAGCTGTATAGTAAATGTGCAGCAGATGAGACTAATCTGTGCTTTTGTAAAAGGCAAGTAACAATTAAGCTTTAGAGACTAGTCTCCTCCAGTGTACGGTATTTAACTGTAAATCAAATTTAAAAATTGTTCATTTCTTCATATCGTTTTTTAATCGTGCAAGACTGATCTTGCAAAGAGAGTGAGAGAGTGCAGCCTCTGCATCCACGATGGCACAGACACCAACATACTGTATGCTTCCCATCATCTCATCCATTCATTCTTTATTTCTGTCCCCTAAACAGGGTCAATGTGAATAATTGAACCTCTTTACAATTAAATATTGACAATAGAAGAGTGTGCCGTATGCATTTAAGTGGCCTTCCTACCTCTTGTGATGTCATAGTGCTATGAATCATGCATGCCACTGAAAGAATGTTTTTTCTGCCAGGTTAAGCAGCAAGAACCATTAGTTTCCCCAAAGGAAACACAGATGCAGGGAAAACCAATCACTGGTCTTGCTTTGAGCTGGAGAGTTGCAGTTTATACACTGAAACTTTTTCACAAACCCAACTTTGCCACACACATTCAAGTTTGTTCTGTTATAAGTGTTGTTGGCTGAACTGTTTAGAAACATGTCCTGCAATTGATGGTAATAAATAGGACTCGATAGTAGGAAACGACCCCACAAAGATCTGGCGCATGACTGCACTGACAAGGATGAAACACTAACATTGGGAAGTCATCAGAAACATGAGCTACTCCCTGTCAAAGCTATTTGGCGCCGTGTAAACAAATCCCTGCAATGTGTTTGTGTCCGTTGCTACATTATTTATGCTTATTTGATTGCTCGAATCATTTGGTGCTAATGCGGATGGGTCTTTTAACACTGTACATCTTATGTTTTTTATCCCAAGGATGAACCTTGAAGGCGTTAGCCCTAGCGTCCAGGGCTCATAAAACCACCTGTAATCTAATACTGTGGGGATCCACAAATGTGCACAGCACATATTTTTCCTTCTGGCTTTTCGTTGAAGAACTCAGGCTTTGTGTGTTTTTGTGAATTTAACCAGAGTCTCCTCTCTCCTAGACTTTCGCCCACCTCCCATAATCCCCCCAAACCGAGGAGGGGGACCAATTGGTGGGGGAGGTTCCTCTTCATCTACCAGCCGTGCAGCCACCACCACACGGTCTCCCCCCTCCTACACCACTCCAAGGCCTCTACTGACAACATCCCCTGGTCAGCGGTATCGAACAACTACCACTGTCCGCCAGCCCATTCTGGTTCCTCCTGGAGGTTCATCGTCTGACAGCAATCAGATTCCTGACACCAATCAGAAAGTTGGGGGTCGATCCCCTCCAGTGCAAGTGCCTCCAGCACCCCCACAGCCCCCAATCCTCCCTCCTCAAGACTTCTGTAATCCAGTAGTGACAGCCGACATATCGTGGCCTCGCACACAGCAGGGCCAGATGGCCAAACAGCCGTGCCCTGTAGGGACACTGGGTAAGGAGGCCAAATAGTTTCTATCGCATAAACAGTTATACATGGTGTGAATAATCTATATATTACTTTTTTTGTTTTTTCTCCTACCGAGTAATTATTGGATCATTTATTGGGTCAGTTAATACACACATCAGTAATGATCCACCAATTACACACACACACAGGCAAACACAAAATGCTTAGCGAACCCTAAGGAGCTCAAGAGTCTTCCTTTCTCCTTGTGAATGTCAGTGCTGTCATATTATCTTCCCTTTGCTTATCTTGCAGGCGTGGCTACATACGTGTGCGTAGCTCATTTGGGCCACTGGGATACCCAAGGCCCTGACCTCAGCAATTGTACGTCACCTTGGGTCAACCACATCATGCAGAAAGTAAGTCTGAAAGCTACCCCAGACCTCGTGGCTCCTATCAAGCCCCAGTTTAAGCTTAGCGCATGATGAACATAGTTCTGGAGCAATTTTTCTCACGCATGAAGGGGCACTGGTCACAGGGAAAGATTTAGGCCATGTATCCATCCTCATTTGTTAACCCTAACTCGTGTTAGAGATTTGAGGGATATGCCATAGCTGTAGGAAAGAGGAAATGTTCAATAGCATCCCTAATTTACAGTGGGCTCTTATCTTAAAAGGGTAGCAGACCTCATGATAGGCTTATTTACATACAGTGCATCATTTTTTTATGGAAAATGCATTTGGTACTTACTTATACTTTTGCTGCCCCATTTTTTATGATAAAACAGAGACAATCTGAGGTGCTAAAACAGGAGTTCTCTCTATAACATAATGCTTAGCTTAGTATATGCTTAGTATATTGCAAACGTATTATTTTTTCTATTCCTTGTGTCTTTTTCAACTTCCACTCTTTTGCATATATATCTCTTCCCTGCCGATCCGTCCTCTCCCCTCCTGTTATTTCTCCATCCGTTGTTGCCTTTTCCTCTGTCTCACTGTGTACTTGTAATGCCCTCACAAACTTTTTCTACTTTCTCAAACTTTCCCTTCACTTCTCACCTTTTTGTTTTATTTGTTTTTTTTTCTTTACTGCCATCCATCTCTTCTTGCACATTGTGACTTTCCAATACCCTGTCATCCACTCTGACATGCAGCTTCGGTCGGGCGAGACGGCAGCAATTGTAGCCAGGGAACTGGCAGAGCAGACCAAAGGACTTCTGCATCCTGGCGATGTGCCATCTACAGTGCGGGCCATGGTCCAACTAGTCGAACTGCTGGACGTCCAACTCAGAAACCTCACGCCTGGGGGCAAGGACAGTGCTGCCCGCAGCCTCACCAAGGTACTGTCTTGAGAAATAAGAGGTAAATGTAGGGCAAGTGAGTGAGTAAAATCGACGTTTTCTTGCAAGTGCTAGGATAGAGGGGTTTTGCAGTTTAAATGCAAGTAAATTAAGAGAAAGAGAATTGAGAGCGAGGGAGAGAGGGGAGCAGATAGAGGGACTCTTTGATGTTAACAGTAAGATGAAAAGCAACAGTTGTTAGTATTTTTGCCTTACGCTCATTTTCAGGGGTTAGGAAAGTCTCTCCGTGCAGAGTTTGATGGAGAGCCATACATAAAGCTGTAGATTTCAAAATGATAAATAGCTGCTTTTAGACAGGATTTTATCTTCTTCTGTGTGTGGCTCTTTGTAACAAGTTTTGCTCGACATTATGGCTGATAGATAACTGCTTTTAGTCTTTGGCATAGTTCCTGAACTCTTTTCAGAGCAGGACCCAAATTTAATAAAAGTCCGTCTCAGGCCACAGGGAGTTATTCTCATTAAAACATACGGACATGTTTTACGCCGTAGCTCGTTGTTCTAATGAACTTCAGGCTTTGAGCTACAACTCCGAAGACGTTGTTGACAATTAGGCTCGAGTGCTCACTTTGGGATTACGTTAATGGAAACTTGATTCCAAGTATGCAAAGGATCTGTTTTGTTATGGCTGTAGATAAATTTAGTTCTGCGCCATGCAGGCATGTAGGCATGTAGGCATTCAATTAAAGTGTGTTAAATCACGGGGGAATGGTTGACTGGCTGGCTTGGCTGGCTAATTGACTGACTGAGTGGATGCTGGACTGTTTCTTGATTATCTCTGCTGAGGTCAACGGTGATAGGCGGGTTTAGCCACCGGACTGACAGCTGCTGCCACCGCTTTGGCAGCCACTGCCTTTTTTATTTAGCTTTAGCATCCGAGTCCCTCTGTCGGTGTTGTCTTCCACTTTTCCCCGCTTACCTCTTTTTGTCTCATTATCACACACTTTAAATCTCTTCTCCTTCCTCTAAGTAATTCATTAACATGTAGGAAGTCGATACATACTCGAGCAAGTGTAAGTGGAATCAATTAATCTGTGTTTTGCTGTTGACCAAATGGCCTGTTAACTGTTAGATATGTAGAGAGGGAAAAAGCCCTCCATTGAAAAGGAAAAGTGTTCTTCCTGATTTCAATAATGGACCAATTACATATAAATCTAACTGAGTAATACGCTAGCATATTATGCAAATATTTGTTTGGAAATCAAATATGACCAATGACGCACGAGTGGCACAGTAATTAATGCCATCAATTCACTTGACAGTAGATGCACAGAATGAGTAGGGTGGGGGGGAAGAATTGGAGGAACAGAGGAAATTATTAAGACAATCTGGAAGAAAAGAGGAGAAGAAGAATAGAGGGGAAAAAGCATGAAAGACAATTAGATTATAAGGAATGACAAAAGGAGGCGAATGAGGAGAATAACAATATATTTTAACCATCAAAGCCTTTTTCGTGCAGTGGTAATGAAGTGGGTGTAACTGTCTTTGTGTGTCTGCGCGTGTGTATGATTGAGAGGTGTTATATCGCTAACAGCTGAATTGTTTGAATTTGCAGCTTCAGAAGAGAGAAAGGTCCTGCAGGTTTTTCGCACAGGTATTTCCGTTTCCCGGTATGGTTGATTACTTTGCCACACCACAGTCCCACGTGTTTTTTCTTTTCTTTTTAACACTCAGCATGTAATCTAGCAAGCAAGCTTTTGTGTTTGCGTGTGTACGTGTGATCACACATGACAATGCTGCAGCGTAGAATTCGAATTCTACGCTGCAGCATTTGTCCTATGGTTTGCAACCCAACCCTTTGAAGAGGGCGGTCATTTTAACAGGGGAGACTACCCACTTGTGTCTCCCGGTAAAGTTTTAGTCTCCTCAAAGGGTTTGCTGACATTCTTTTGTTTTCAGCTTTAATTTTTTTTTTCTTGCAGTCAGAATCGATAGTACTGATAAGAGGCCATGATCAATATCAATAATAGCTCATCTATTTTGCAGTTCTGTCTGCAGAATTGTAAACAGGCCCGCCTGAAACCAAACGACTCGCTATCCATCTCCATTCAATGAAATGCCCTCTGTGTTGGTGCATCAGAAAGAAAGAACTGAGTATGATGGATATGCTGTTGCATATTTGTTGATCACGGCCTCACTGCCTTAGAAATAATAGAGGCTTTATGTTTGTGGCTCAGTATTCATTTCATGTTTCATTGCTGGTCTGCTTGTATTGATGTTTGTACGTGTTGACGCCATGGGCCGACACCGCTAACAAAACAATCTACCATCAGGTATGTTTCTGGTCAGCTAAAATCACTTTTCAGAACATCAAAAGGACCCCACCTTCCTCATCAATGAGCTGTAGACTAGATAGACTGCAGTCTCTCGTTTTCTCTGTCGGCACCCCTGACAAACACACACACACACACACTAGTGATGGGGTAGCTCTTTTTCTCCTGATGCAGGCTTTTTTCCCACTCTCCCCTGAAAAGTCTTAACGTCAGCACCAGTCAGCAATGTCACATCACAGAACATGGTTTAGGACTATATGCAAGCTGACACACACAACTCACACATGCACGCACATGCAATATATAAATATATTTTCAACAATGATCTCGTGCTGTCACATCACAACCGTCAGACTTTTTGATGTGTCTCCTTAATCCAATACAAGTGCCATGTTTCAGAGAGCGGCACCATTTAGACAACTTGTTACAGGTTAAAATCTAAACCACCACACACTTTGGGTTCTGCAGGGGGCTGGGAGTGATCGATTATATAATTAGCCTTAGTAATGTGAAACAAAATTATACCAACAGTCCCTTACTCTGCCAGATAGAAATGCGCGTGATTAGGGATGTGGTGTGGTGCTGCCCTCTTCTCGTTAATTATCTACAGCACTAATTGCCAAGTGAGGAGAGTGGGCAGGAGGTTTGGGTTCTTAATAGAGACAAAAAATAATTGAATTCTCTCTCTCCTTTTCTTTCTCTCTCTGTCGCTCTCTCTCCTTCGCTCTCACTCTCACACGCCATCTCTCCTCCTCTCTCACTTCGTTTGGGGAACTGGGGACTCGTTTCATGTATACTAAATTGGCAATTTATTCATGATGAAGTTGGTGGTGTGGAGAGGCTTTGATGCTTTAGGGTGGATTGATGGAGGGGGTAGAGTCTGTAAGGTAGAAGGGAAATGAGAAACTGGGAAGGAGGGACCAGAAATTAAATAGAAAAAGAGAAGAGAGTTACAGAAACAGCAATGTGAGGAAAGGAGAAAAAAAACAAACCCCAAACAATGAAGGGGGCAGTGAGAAGACAGCGATGCTCAATGACAATGTCTAATTTGCCCTCCATTTATGGATGGCAGGTCAGAACATGGCATGCTGTGAATTTAAAGCCTGATTTAGCTGCAAACTCATCCTGTCAGGGAAGACAAACTCAAACAACAACTGACAGATAAGCCTGCTTCTCTGATGAAAACATTTTCAAAACATGCACCTTCTCAGAGCTCATCCAAGCGAGTAAAAGGGGAAAAAAAAAATCCATTCTTTTCTCTAGTCTCACATCTTTCCGTGCTTCAAGACGTCCTAACTCTTTCAGGTTACATGTTACCGTGCATGAGTGTGCACATACTGTACATCCACGCGCACGCGCACTCGAGCGTGTGCTCGCGATCCCCTTGTGTAGCTCGAAGTAGGAGACCAACCCAGCTCTAGTCTGTCTTGCTGCTGCTGTTTACGCTGGATTACCCCAACGCTTCAAAGCATTTCGCTTCTGCCCCATTTACTGGTGTGTGCATGTGAGTACGTGCATGCGTGCTGTGTATATGTGTGCGCACATGCACTTGCCTACCCTGCAAATACGTGGCCTCACACATGCACACATTCACTCATACACACACAAACGAATGACACTCTTATCTGTCTCTGCAGAGTCTCTCCCCCCTTTGAAGACCCCTAAAAAAAAACCTGTCTCTATTTTAGCCCTCAAGTCCTTATACTTGTGTGGATAGAAATGTCACCAGAGCTTACAGGCATGCACACACACGCACACGCGCACACGTGCACACCCAAACATATATTCCATCTCTGACTTTCTGATGCTGAGATGTCTGGACCTCAAGGAAATCATACCCCTTCTTCTCCTTACCTATCTTTCTCCTCTTCAGATATAATCTCGGTGCCAGCGAATTAAATTAAATTTCATTGAAAAAAAAATTATATGAAATTGAAAATGCACGATAATCAAAAGTTCAATAAAAGCAATGGAAAGTTTAATGAGAGTAGAAAAATGGGGTTATCTGAAACACATCAAAGTGAGCGCTTGGGAGAAGCACCAGTCGTGTGAATGAATGAAAAGCTGCGCCATTGCATTCATATCTGCCATGTCTACAGGACATCCTCTCCACTGAGCATCTCTCTTTGCCTGTTCGGCTACTGTACAGCAAGTGGAGCAGAATGATGCACTACAAGTCTTCTCTTAGCTACTTGTGCACACACTCAACTGAACACACAGCCATGAGAACACATACGTTACATGCAGCATGTATCTCAGTCCATTTCAGTGTGTTTCTACACCATATATTTATGAGATATGCACATACACGTTCCCACACTCGATGCGACAATAAGGCAGCTGAAGAAGTTAAAAATCCTTTTCTCATAAAGCACAGATCAAATGAAATTCTGATTGTAAACAAACTTCATTGCATGGTTTTGCTGTCGGGGCAGCACAGCAGTGTGGTGGTTAGCACTGTCGCCTCACAGCAAGAATGTAATGGGTTTAAATCCAAGCTGGGGCCTTTCTGTGGGGACAGTATGTTTTCACCTGTGCCTCCATGGGTTCTCTCCAGCTATTCTGGCTTTCGTCCACAGTCCAATGATATCCTAAGGTTAATCTGTGATTCTAAATCAGTGTGAATGTGTGAATGTGAGTGTGACTGACTCCTCTGTGCTCGCCCTGCCTGTTCCGGGTGTACCCCGCCTCTTACCCAACAACAGATGCGATAGAAAATAATACAAGTAGGCAAAAGTAAATAGCAAAGTATAAAATCAATCACAGAAATAACTAACAAAGTTATTAACCTCCTAGGACCTGGCATCCACATATGTGGACATCACATTTTGGGTTGTCTAGACCAAAATACTACATTTTGCGCTACAAGGGCCTGATGTCCACTTACGAGGACATTATTTAAAAAAAATCTGGTAATTCTTTGTTTTTACATTCATCAGGTCCCAATCAGCCCAAATAGTAAAGAGAAATTGAAAATGCATGCCATGAAAGAGTTCGGGTCTCAGGAGGTTAAATAAGAAAATGGATGGATTGATGCATGAAATTTCAAATATCGTTTCTGTGGATATGCTAAGGTAGTTTGTTGCAGATCATGGCAGTATCCCTAAAAAGAAGTCAGATGGAGCGGGAAGAATACACTTGGGAGAGAAAACCTCCTGCTTTAGCTATGACCACAATGCTTAGTGTCAGATAGAAGTACATCTGATTTTTGTTTGCACAATGCACATGCATTTTTAATCACTGAGAGATGTTTGAAGGGTCTATCTGTCAATATTTGCAAGTATCCAACAATTTTAAGATTAATCATTTAATTAACAAACTAATAACATTTTAAAATGTTAGAAAAGTGTACAAGTGTGAAAAACTGAAAAGCTGAAACCAAAGAATGTTTTGCTTCAAAAAATGGCTCGAATGATTCATTGATTATTGAACTACTTGCTGACAACGAGTTAATCGTCTCGGTATTAGCTTGATTATAATCAGCATCAGAATTATTTAGTTGACTGCTGGTGTTTTTCCCCATCTGGTTGGTACCAGATTTTAATACTTTAATGTCTTAAATGTGGATTTCATAACTAATGGGAATTAATGGGCAAAATAACTAAGAAATTTCTCTTTGAAAGGAACTGAAGCTTGTAGTTTCTTGTCAAAGTATCAATGAGTGGATATAGAAATACATTTGCTGGTTTACACAGATGACGTGCACAATGCAAATCAAACACAATACAAGACAGCGTAACATTGGTTGAGTCTAAAAAATGTATTTAGTTTTTGTTATATATAGGTTCAATTTTTATTTGATGTCACCAATTTACCATTGTTAAATCGCTTGTTCTTAACACTGTATACATTTGGGAAATGACAAAAGCAGTACCTGCTTTGAAAATAAAATGTTTCCCTGTCTTGCTTGATAAATGATTTCTGCTACCTCACAATTCAGATCCATCCTTTGTTGTATTTTTCAAGCTTTTGTTTTGCTGAATTGACCTTCCTTAAAAAAAAAAAGTCTTAATACATCATGTCTTTTTCTCTAGGGCACTTTTTTTTTGCCTAATCATGTTACTCATAAACCTGATCAGCTGCAAGATGTTTCACATTTCCTGTCTTCTTTTGCTCTCGTCCATTTTTTTTTACTAATTGTTGACATTCAAAATGAGTATTTTTTTTTTTTTTAAAAGAACATCATGAAACATTTTCAGCTCCAATATTTAACATGCTCTCTTTGTGTTACTTTAAATTAAATACAGATTTGAAGTGATCTGCAAATTATTACATTCTGTTTTTATTTGCGTTTTACACAGTGAACCAACTTTTTTTCTTTTGGATACTGGTTTGTATGTTTTGCGTGTGTGCTGCATATCCTCTCCTGCTTATTCTGGTTGTTTGCCGAAGCAGTGGATTAATTAGTTCTTGTTTACATGTAGCCCTCCCAAACTCATTCAATATGCATCCCAGCTAATTAACTGCTAGTGCTAAAAGAGGACATAATATTATCATATTAGTTTGTTGGCTAAGCACCAGTTTTTCTTGCGTGAGATATACTGTAACTACACGTGGATAAAGAAACAACAGGTAGGATTAGTTTTAATTCAAAAAGGCAAGTGTTTTGTAGCGCATGCCATCAACACTCGCATGAGTCATCATCTCCACTGTTTCTTTAGGCTTTACTTATCCACCCCGCACACAAAACACATCGTTTACTGCTTCTGTCTCCTCTCCTCCTTCCTGGTCCCTCACTTCTCCTTAACCCTGAGTGAAAGGGACAAAAAGGAAGTCAAACGGTGGATGTGTGAATGCCAATAAACTGATGTCTTTCACTCTTCCTCCCTGCCCTTGCAATTCCCCGCTGAAGTCCCCCTTAGCTTGTATAATCGCACCTGTGTTACTTTTCCCACTTTGCCATCCACGCTTCTCAAGAGAGAGGAGCATTGAAAGAGTGAAGGCAGAGCGAGGGGTTTCTTTGCAGAAAGGCTGGTTTACAGAGCGAGCGAAAGAGAAAATAAAGAGACAGACCGGAGTGTGAGGTGTGTGTGTTTGATAGTACCCGTAGTCGCTTTTCCACCTCTCTTGTTCCCAGTGGAGGCCTGTCACCATGGACTCACTGGACTGTTTTATCACTCTCACATGGCCCTCCCCTTCCTGCCCACCTCCAGCTCTCTTTTCTCTTTTGTTTCTTTATCTCTCCCAGAGTCTTCTAAGATGTGTGTGCGTGTCTGCGCTGTATGTGTGGCGTTCATGTCTGAAAATAAGGAGGTGAACTCTTAAAAGCATAACAAAAAAAAGTATGAGCTGGAGACAAAATAAGCATTGTTTTATGGGGAACATTTCATCTATGTGAGCCAACACTTTTCTGTTTAATTTGGTCATATTTTTGGATTCAAACCCATTCTGCACGGCTTGATATGACCCAGCAGGCATTATCTGATAAAACTCTAATTTCTTCTCAGACCCTCAAGCACAAGTTTTCAAACTTGAAGATAAGACTTTGGCTGAAAAAAAGAAAATACAGAAAGGGAGAAAGAAACTGAACCCGGTTTGGGGGTGTCGACACATGGTGATTGCAATCAGCTAATTAGCTTAGCTTGATTTTCATAACATCTGTGATGGTTTTTCTATCACAGCATCCTCACACAAAGAGAAGAAAAGGGTGTAATAAACATTAAAAAGTGTAGAGTTCAACTTTGAAGATGTACTTTAGATTTAATAACCGTTTTTGTCTCTGTTGTGTCTGCATGGGAATGCCACATTTGCATTGCTAACAGTTTTTTGGTCTTGATTATCATGATTTATTAACATGATAAATGAAAATCAACTGCATTCTCGCTGATGCATTCAGCTGACTTCAGTAGTTGTCCACTCGTAGACACCACGAGTGGATCTGCATTCCTTTAATAAATAAGTGGTAAATATGTTCGTTTCCTCTTTGTGACCTCTGTGTCTCTGCTGCTGCCCCAGGCCATGGTGGAGACCGTGAATAATTTGTTGCATCCACGAGCTGAGAAAGCGTGGCGAGAACTGCCCACCAGTGAGCAGCTTCACTCGGCTACCCTGCTCCTCGACACCGTGGAGACCGGGGCTTTTATGTTGGCTGACAACCTCCTGAAGACTGACACTGTGCAGGAGACTACTGACTACATCCGTGAGTACATTGTTAGGATCCTTCCTGTCCTCTAAACTCAGTTGGACCTTGTGAGCGCTGACGATTGAGATAGCCTGTAGTCAGACCTCCAACTCTTACAGTGGATCATAAGAGTTGAGGGAGCCAGTCAAGTCTTAGGTTTTGGTGCTTGGACAAGGTCAAAGCAGGATTTGACTGGAACAATAGTATTTGTTCATCGTCTTTACCTAAATACAAAGTAAGAGAAGAAATAACTTCTTTTTTTTTTAGAAAGAAATTGTTAGATTTCACTGTTTTTTCTTCTTTTTTGTTTTTTCCTCTTACAGAACTTATAATAACATGAAAGAGCTCAGTCTGCTGAAGATCTAAGAACATGATGTAATATCATAGTAAGAGGCAACATTGACAGCACGCATTATCAAACCCAATGTCTGATATCTATGTTTCATAATACAAATTAGAGGCAAGGCTTAGTATCTAGCTTCACATTATGTCAAAAGATGGCATCTTTCTTCACTTAATGAACGTATGCTGTTCAACTACGACATAAAAACCACATCCTTGTTTGCTCTTATACTGCCAAAACAGTTTGGCCCCTTCGGGGCATGGATACAGCCCCGGATCTGCTGGGATGTTCGCAGCAGATCCGTTAGGTCCTGCGGATTGCTGTGATGCTGTTGCATTGTGATTTGGGAAGTTTGACAATGACTGCAGCTCTGTTGCTGAGCAGTTTTTGTGATTTGTTGTGTTGCACTGTCCTTCTGTGTATCATGGAGTATCATGGCCACTGCAGAACATATCCTTCAACAGTAGTTGTACATATGAAAATAAAGAGCAAAAACGCCTTGCTAATACCAGAGGAGAATAGCCAGAGTAGTATTTTAACAAGGTGACAGATTATTCACTTCACCTGTCTGTTTGCAGCCAGGTTTTGATGTTTTGGCTGACTGATGTTAACAAAACGTGTGTTATTTCTTAGAGTTTTGACAAAAGATTGCATGAATACTTGCACAAGTGAATGTTGATGTGAATTAATACAGTCAAAGGAAAAAAATATTAATCTAATAACATTAGGTTTCTATTCTGTAAATGTCCGATCACAGAAAACAAACAAAAAACCACGTAATAAAAAAACATGGCAGGCTTTACAGTCGATAAATGTGCTAAACATAAACATATCACATAGTATATGAATTCTGAAGTACTGCTTTCTGCAGTGATAAAAAGGGGAAACAACAGTGCACACTTTCTTTTTCTAGGATAGTAGCCATTATGCTAAAAAAAAAAAAAAGTGCTGAAACAACACTGAATTTTGTGTCAGAATTTTGGGACACTGAGTGTTGAGGGACTCCTTGAAGACTCAAAATGGTATCACTGATATGTGACTATGTGACTGGACTAAGCATAACAACCTGTTACACTGATCCCACTGTTATAGTGCTTAATCCTCTTAATACTGTAACTAGACTGTGTACACATATATTATTAATTCCAGCAAAGCAATTACAATTCTGTGCACAAAAGGGCACTACAATCTTATACCTGTTGGGCTGCTGAAGCTCCTAGTATTCATTTCCTTTGCAAGAGATTAAATATACTTTTGAATGTCTAAATATTTTGATACAGAGCAACATGTACAACAGAATACATACAGCTTTGCATGCTAGCTTTAGGTCATGGTGAAGACATCAACATGAAAATCTCATTGAAAAATATTGACTTCAATGCAGAGATGAATTGGTTTCCATATATTTTTCTTTGCTGAACTTGCAGACAGAATTGACAAAAACAGAACACAGATAGTTATTATAGCATTGTCTCCATCACTTTCCTCCTTTCTCTTCTCTTTTTCTGTCATATTCTTTTCTCTTATCTCATTATCGAACCTTGGAATAAGTGCATTTTAATGGAGAGTAAAAAATTTATTTGATTTTCATTTCTTTACATGGAGTATGTACTTAGAGGCATCGTTTCATCTTTGCTCAGATCAGCGAGTTGCAATCTGTTATGTTTCCCTTGGTTATCCTCTTGTTTACACTCCCCCGCCCCTCCACCCAATTTCATTTTTTTTAACATTTCCTCCGCACCATTCCCCCATTACCACCATTCACCAAGTCTGTATGTTACTCAGTCAGAGATAAAAAGCCATGGAGGAGGAAGAAATAAAGATGATAACGAAATAAGAAGGAAGACTGGATGTGCGCGTGCTTGAGGGCGGCGGCGGTGGTGGAATGTCAAATGATGCTCTGAGGGGTCTTTTTGCTCACTTTCACATCAGTAGGCAATGAAATTACAGCTATTTCAGTCACAGATAATGATGATAAAATCACTGCATTTCCAATCAAAGACCGTTAAGATTCCTCAAAGTCACTCCTCACAACACGACTTTATGTTCTCGCTTAAGTTTAAGTACAACAGTCCATTTCAACACCTGACATCCTACACAGTTTCACCTTGCATAATTTCAAACTTGCATCTCCTCCAGTGTTTCCTTTCTCTCCTGATCACACTAAATAAATGTGATTACGTAAACAGTCGTGGAGATGTAGGCTACTGCCTCTCCGAGGAACTTAAAAAACAGGAAGTGATCTTTTTCCTGCGAAATTTCTGCTTTTTTTGTGTTGTTAATCTTCCCTCGCAGCTAATCCAGTGGGCAGATCCACCATGATTATCTCTCCCCTTTATTCATAACCAGCCTGTCATTTCTCTCGTTCTCTCCCTTCATCCTCACTGCTCTCTCTGAGTCTTTTCTCCTCTGCTCTCTCCCGTGCACTTTTTAAGCTCCCTCCTCCTTTTTTTTTTCTTTTCTCAAGTCTTTGAGATGAGAGTGAGTGACAAGAATAAATTATTTGACGCATTTTAAAGGAGCCACAGCAGCTACTGTAAGTGATATTATTGTGTTAGATTGTGTGCGTGCGACTATGAGCCACAGTAATAAGCAGATGAATAAATAGTGTTATTATTAGAACCAAAACAGTGATTTGAAAGGATAACGCAGCGGTAACAGCGTGCGCGTGTGATAACGATAATGAACAAGTGTGTTTCTTAGGAGGAGGATTGTCTTGACAAGGATGCTTTAATTAGATTAGACTCAGCGTGTTTTGATACCCCGCTGATGTGTGTGGGTGTGGATGCGTGTGTACATGTGTATGCATGCATGTGGGTGGGTCGACGTAGCTCATGTGGAAGTGGTGGTGGGGGTGGGGGGTGTCTCAGCCAATGTTTCTCTTTCTTTATGCATACCCACGTCTATGCTCATGTCCATCTTCCTCACTCATCCTCCATTTGCTCGTTTCTATACGTTAGTATCTCTTGCTTGTAAAGCCTTATCTATCGTATGCCTGAGAGAGAACATAGTCTTCTTTCTATCTCTACTCCAGTCCTCTCCTTTAAGTGTATCTGCTTATCTCATCCATTCGGCTCCTCTGATTACCCTCTCTTTTACCTCTCTAAACCACTCCTCCACGACCTCTTCATCTGTCTGCCTTTTCCACCTTTTATCCCACTCTGCCTCCGATTTTTACCTTCATCTCCATCAGAGATGTCCTTGTGTTGTTTATTTGATCAGAGAGGTAGGACTTTTTTTTTTCTTTTACCATGAAAGCATCAGTCTAAATCACCAATTTGCTCAGAAACACAAGATAGCAACACACCAAAGGTATAATTAGTTCTTAATTAGAAACTTTATCTAATACATTACACAGCTGTAATCAGGAATGTGCTAACGAACCTGGACGCTGAAATAATTCCTACAATACAGAGGAGGCCGGATAATCTACCTCAAAGTGCTGGAGCAGTTGCCTGGAGACATTGTTACCTATTTTAGCAGGGAAAAAATGTACATTATTTCACTTTGATATCTGTCAGCTTTTTCATTTTCTTTGTTTAGGAGAAGCTTGAAACTGTTTCGGGACTCATGCCAGTGCTGTGCTGTGAAGCACTTAGTGAGAAAACATGGTTATTACAAGAGTCTGCAAAACAAATCTGATGTAATGTGCTATGCTATAACTTACCATTAGGGCGTGCGTGTTTTGTGTGCATGTGTGTTTGTGTGTATGTATTTCAGTGCTGGAAGTAGCCAGGCTGAGCACGGATGGGAACCTCGCAGACCTGACATTCCCTCAGTCGGAACAACATGGAAACTCCATCCAGCTGTCAGCCAGCACTCTGAAACAGCATGGCAGAAATGGTAGCAGAGAAATCACATGTTTTCCTCCTTGCACTTAGTCTCACTGTGATCTCTGTCTCTCTGTGCCTCTCAATCTTCTTTTCTCACCCACTTGAAGTGTCAAATTTCTGTCATCATTGCTTTGCAACAATTATCGAGTGCACTATTCGTGTCCCTTTCGTACAGGTGAGATCAGGATGGTGTTTGTCATGTACAAGAACTTGGGCTCCTACCTGTCCACGGAGAACGCCAGTGTCAAACTGAGCAGCGATGCCATCTATCCTAATTACTCTGTTATCGTCAACTCCCCGGTCATCACCGCATCCATTAACAAGGAGAGCAATAAGGTTTACCTGTCAGAGCCTGTGGTCTTCACTGTCAAACATCTACAGGTGAGTAAAAAAAAGATTTCACAAAAGCTAGAAATTGAAGGTTTGTAGCCAGAAGTTTAAAATGTTAATTCCTCTGTTAGAGGAAATCCACCGTTGTGCCAAAAAGTGTTGCTTTATAGGAAACAATATGAGAAATGTAGTTTACACCATCAAAGCTTCGCATGTATAGTGTTCTGGTGCTGTAAATTCTGACTGACCACAGCTGGAAACACTTACTGGAAAATTGACTACTTACTCCGATTTGAGTAATGTTTGCTTCAACCTACAGACTTAAGCAATTAAAAGAAAAGAAAAGATTTATTTCCAGTCAATTCTACTTTATTCATGTAATGCCAAATCATACGTCATTTAAAGGTCATTTTAAGGTCGAGACTGACAATATTTGCAGAGAGACCCTGCAGTTCTCCAATATGGGAGGAAAAAAAGAAATATTTTTAGCAGGAAGAAACCTGCGACAGAACCAGACTTAGGGTGGGCGGCTGTCTGCCTTTATCAGTTGGGGTAAGAGGAAAGTGAAGAGTGAAAAGATGAGCAATGAAGAACAACAACCACTCAGCAAGTAGGTGAGGTCAACAACATACTTGCTGAAAGGTACAGGTAACAAGAGTATAAAATGGATAAGTGCAGGTTAGGCTTTAAAAGAGGAATCAAAAATATTCCCTGGATGCTTTATCAGGACCACTTGTTTAGCTGCTCATTAACACAAATATCTAATGAGCCAGTTATATGGTTTGATCAAGCCGGTCTGCTGCGGTTCAAACTGAACGTCAGAATGGAGCAGAAGAAAAGTGACTTAGACGTTGAACGTGGCATGGCTGTTGGTGCCAGGTGGGCTGGTCTGAGAATTTCAGAAACTGCTGATCTACTGGGATTTCTTCACATAACCATCACTAGAGTTCACAGACAAAGGTCCAAAAAGGAGAAAATATCCAGTAAGCAGCAATTCTCTGGGTGAAAATGTCCTGCTGCTACAGCAACAGACGAACACCACACCTGTCAGCTGAGAACACAAAAACACAGGCTCAGGCAAAATTGGATAAGTGAACACTGTGAAAATATTGCCAAATGTCAATTTCTGCCAGTACATTTAGATGGTATGGGTTGGTGTAAGCAACATAAAATGCATCCTGCCTTGTATCAGCGGTTCAGGCTAGCGGTGATGTAATTGTGTGGGGGATCATTTCTTGCACACTTTAGGCCCCCTTAGCTCCAGTTGAGCATCATTTTAAATGCCACAGCCTAACTGAGTATTGTTGCTGACTACAGCCATCCCTTCATGACCACAGTGTACCCATCTTCTGATCACTGCTTCCAGCAGGATAACACGCTTTGTTACAAAACTCAAATCACCTCAAACTCATTTCTTGAAAACGACAATCCATCACCAGATTTTACTCCAGCGCCTTTCAGAGCTTTGAATAATGGATGTGCAGATGACAAATCCGCAGCGACTGGTGTGATGATGATGCTGTGATGTCCGCATGGACCAAAATCTCAGAGTAATGTACCAGCTCCTTGTTGAATCTGTAGACAAAACAAAGAGTTATGGCAGTTATGAAGCCAAAAAGAGATCTAGTTCGGTACTTTAGTTTCGTGCATAATTCCACAGAAAGTGAGGGAAGTCTAAAAAGAACTGAAGAAAACGTGTTGTTTTCAGACTTCCGTATTAAATCATTGCATATTGCATGTTCCTGGGTCTGTGACTCAGGGTTAGCTGATCCAGCCCTGACTATATGACTAAAATAGTTTGAATAAAGGCAATTTTTTTATTAACCTCTAGTTCACCTCTGCAGTATGCATTTGGGTCCAAACGTCCTACATTTAATGACAGTATATAGTAGCAGTAATAGTAGTAGTAACCAGAGCAAAAGACATAAGGCATGAAACTCGGGCCTGATTCAGACAAAAACATGGCGTATAGAATCCCTGGAAAGGCTCAAATATTAAAATGTTGTTTCTGTGTCATTGCGGGATGATGTTCAAACATCGAAATGTCTTGCAGCCATTTTTGATCACTTGTGTACTAACTTGGCTCAACTCGCGTTGACTTGCCCCAAATGGCCAAATCATAACATTAGCAATTACTGCAGACTGAATTCCACATAACTTTCTAAGAATTTCATAAGTATGAATTAGGGTGGTCAGTAACACGGTTTTATTTTGTGTTTCGCATCCAAAAAGCAAATACTTATCCAGTTGGTGATCCAGCTAGTTGGCAGTAAAAAACAAAAATCCTCACTGTTTCTCTTGCTCTTTTTGAGAGTAGCTTTACCAACCCAACGCACACAGCTTCATCAGTTTACACAACACAAACAGCTCCTACACTCCAGAATCTCACACAACAAGCATGGACGCAGCTCTGTCACCTCCTCTCATGCCTCTATGTTTATTTGTTGCTGCAATCTCACATTCTGTCCCTTCTGTTTGTTGTTTTGTTGCTGTGTGTATTTGACTCTGTCTCTGTGTTTCTTCCTCTACATCCTTTTTCCACCAATTCCTCCCACCAGTTTCTCACTTTTTTTGGCTCACCGACCACTCCATGCTTTCTGCCTCCCACCTCCCCATGACCGAGTATCTATTCTGTGTGTTCTCCCAACCCTCCTGCTTTTTTGTCTCTCAGTTCCTTCCTGTCTGTCTGGGTTTCTCTCAATCACACTCTGCCTCTCTTTCTTACTCTCTCTCTCTCATCTTCCAGCATTCAGAAAAGAATTTCAATCCCAACTGTTCATTCTGGAGCTACTCCAAGCGCACCATGACGGGATTCTGGTCTACGCAGGACTGTCGTCTGCTGGCCACCAATCGTACACACACCAGCTGCTCCTGCACCCACCTTACCAGCTTTGCAGTGCTCATGGCCCACGTGGAGGTCAAGGTAGGCATTTTTCTCTGCTTGTGCATGCCAGAAGGGGGTGGGCGATATCTAGGGGTCAGTTATTTATTATTTGATTAGCAGTGGTTGGTCAACATATTCTGAAAATAGAAGGAGAGGAAGAAAAGAAGAGAGAAAGACCACAACATCTGAAAAGTAAATTATGAATCTTGGAGTCTGAATAACCATGTTGGCAGGGAAAATCTTTACAATTGATTTGTCAAGCTGCATGATGACATTGATTTGAGGGGGAAAATGTACTTCAAACATCTCAGAGTTCTGGATTACTAAAGCAGATACAAAAATAAGCTTTAGGTCTTATTTTCATTCTAAAAGTGATGCTTGACTGATCAGACAGTGAAAACATGTTTTTGTTTTCAGATTTTGGTTTTGTTTTTGGTTTTTTTAGATATCCATGAGCCTTAGTGGGTGGTTAATAAAAGCATTATTCTCCCGCCATGTGTGGGATAAGTACTTTTTGTCTCTCTCTCTCTTTTGTTATGTCAAGACCAAGTTTCTTTACACAAATCAGCCCTTGTAACTCTGGATATTGCACGACACCTATTCCCTCCCCGTGGGCTAGGATGTGTGTTACTTCCAAAGGGGTCATGGTCAGAGCCAGCTCGGCTGCTCTGTGTGAACGCAGTGTGAGGGTCTGAGCAGTAGATCCATCACAACAGCGCTAGGTTGAACATTGCTCTACCTGCCAGCTTGCAGGACACTGATGGATAGAGCCAGCACACCTGTGCAACACAGCGTAACGCTGTGGCCCTGAACGCTCAACGACACACAGCCAGACTCACATAAGCCGGGGGGGGGGGGGGGGGGGGGGGGGGGGTGTTTAACTGTCTGTTCCTACAGTTTGTTTCACCTTACAACAGTATGACTCATGTATGATGTTAGCATACCAAGGCTATGCATAGCTATAGTAGCTGTAAATTACATTGTTATTATTGAATTACCAACTTAAACTTGTCTCTCTGTTTGCACATTTCACAGAAAACAGACAGCATGCACGATGTGCTCCTGGATGTCATCACGTGGGTGGGCATCCTGTTGTCACTGGTTTGCCTGCTTATCTGCATCTTCACCTTCTGCTTCTTCAGAGGGCTTCAGAGTGATCGCAACACCATTCACAAGAACCTCTGCATCAGCCTCTTCATCGCTGAGTCTCTGTTTCTGTATGGGATCAACAAGGCCGACCAGCCAGTAAGGGTCCAGTTCCCCTGTGTGAGCTTATGCGAGTGTGTGCAGTATACGCGGCGTATGGAAGAATATTACTTTCACCATAAATTCAGTCCACGGCACATGTTGGCATAACTATCCACTGACCAATACACAAATCATCAGACTGTTTATTAACTTTGTGTCAGTGGTTTACCACACTCGTGCTACTACTGAATAAAACAGGAGATGTTGTACAGTAACAGTGATCTTTGGAATAAATCAAAGCCGTCATTTCTCATAGCGATTGTGAAACAAAACAATATTCTTGCTATTCTATGTAATGGTTTTGCATAATTAAATGTATTTATTTTTTCTTCAACATGTTAAGTAATCCCATCATCAAAATCATGTACGTACTTGTGCGTATGTAAAAAGAGCCTAATTTGCCTGCTTTGCAATCCATTCATAGTCAGCCATGATTTACAATGCAAAGAGCGCCCACAAAGATCTGCCATATAATGCGTTAAACCTCATGCAGCTCATATGAGGCCGATTTGTGAATATGAGTTCAGACTGCTTTTGATTAACACCTCAGTGTGGTTGGATTCCAGCTGTGACCTCAGTCTGTCTGCATCAGTACCCAACAGTAGAGTTCCCTTGTACAAAAGCAAGGTAAAATAAAGACAATTAAAGATGGCTATTTTGAAAAATTTACTCTTGACACTGAAAGTTCTGGTCAAGTGGTGTTATGTATTTTCTTTATTTTCCCTCCTTATAAGTAGGCAATTCGTATTTGTCAAATACCTCTGAGACTGAGTGAAGCAGAATTTATGTATGATATAAGATAGAATATATTATAATTTTAGTTACTACTAATTATCTCATTATTATAGATGTGTTTAGTAAGATTAAACCTAAGCATTACTGACTATTTAGCAGTTATCTGCTCTCGACCAGGCTCAGAGACAGACTAGTCCAAGTGAAACATCTAGAGCAAAGCTGGGAATTATTTTAAACAGATTCCTGTGATCCAGGTAAACATTTATACAGAAGCTTTTCGTGAAGTCACATCTTTGTGGGCAAAAGTGCTAACTTATTGAATATGCTCTATATACTATTTTAAGAATGGTTCTACTCTCCGCAGGCGTAATGGTAGCTCTAGCCTAATTGGTCGCAGTGGTACGTTTGTCAAATGTAGTGTCATTTGCAACATCACTGTGTTTTTCTGCATGTGGAATAGAAATGTGCATTTTCAGAACAACAAATGCATCATTAACTGCACAAGTCCTTGTGACACTCAGAACAAATAGCCCTTCCCTCGAGAGCGTGGAGGCTTTTTAAAATCATGAGACACAATTTGCGAAGCATTTTCTTTACGTATCACTTAAGCAACCAATCAAACTCTATCCCTGAAGGAATTCAGTGCAGTGCAGTTTTTTGGCTCAACAGTGGGGGATCCACATGGTGTGCATTCCAATCATAGCCCAAGATGTATAATCCATATGGTCCGCATTCAGTACGCCAGTCATGGATTAGAACTTTAAACCTCACTTGGGTACAAGCGTTTTGCACACAAATCTTATGGGACAGATTCTGAGAGGAGATTCTCGCCTTTATTATCTCTGCTCAAGGACACCTAAATAATAATCAACACACAGGAAAGGATGAGCGTTTTCGCCACTTCTCTCTGTAAGTTAGGGCTCAAGGCTGTATCCGTTACCTCCCCCATAGTATACAAGAAGCCTCAGAACACCTTGAAGCATTTGCATCCTGCTGAGCTTTCAGTGAGAAAATCTTCTCACTGTAAATGAAGAGACAAAGCAAATTGGATGGAGAGCGCGTTTTGATCGTGGCGCTTGTGCGTCTCTCTTTGTCTGTGTGTTTGCGTGGGAGGGATCATGTTGTTTTGTTTTTGTGGGTTTTTTTTTTCCATGTATGTGTGCTGCTGTATTTGCGTGTTGTTCTCCCGTTAATTACCGGTGACTATTCGTGACCTCCATTAACATCTTCAGCGTCACTTAGCTCGAAGCTGGTTAATCCAGTAATTCCAGCAGGAAAACTAAATGACTTTGCATAAGCAGCCACTTTTTTTTTCTACCTGTGTGTGCATGCATGTGTGCGCCTTTGCCTGTGAAAGCTACACTCTGCGATCATCAGAAATGGAAATGAGTGACTCCCTCACCCCCTAAACTCATTGTCTCTCAGACATTAGGTAATTGTCTCTCGTTGCAAACTCCTCTATTGTAAAAGTCTGTCTGTTAGCGCTTCCACTGAGTGATTTAGGAGTGACTCTTTAGATTAGAACATTGGCATGATTGACCAAGTTTCAGCGCTCATTCGTTTTTCACCTTTCTTTTTCTTAATCAACACTCTTTCTTTGTCATCGAATTGCCAAAATTATTAATGTCTTTTTAGGTTTGATCCCTGGCTTTTGTTTTTTTATTCACATTCTTTGCGCCTCTGGTTTTTTCTTCTGTTTTTTGGAATGAGCAGAGTCTCTCACAGGGTTTTCTAAGTATCTTATCATCGATCACTCTAAGACTTTTACATGTCTTTCATCCGTCACTGTTCACTGGCACGTCATTTAAAATAGATTTACTCACTTTCAGTGTATAAAATGCAGAGTTAGTTCTGGTAGGTGCAAAACGTTCTAATTTATGTTTTGTGTTTGATAATTGCAATTCTCTAGGAAGTACATTAACAAGCACAGTGTTTATCGTATGTAAAACATGTAGTTCTGCATTAGTAAAAGCGTAAAAAAGCCGTATGTTTTCACAACTATTCAGCATCCAAACCGAAGTTGGTTATGGCCATTTTTTTTTCTTTTCCAAGCTCCGAAATCTGTCAAATTTTATGTGATTTTTCATTTGTCTCTTTCAAACCAAGATGCTGAGTCATTTTTGCAGCAGTTCCACTTATTTTGTTCATCCTTGGCATTGACAAAAATCATACTGTATTTTCAACAGCGCTGGCAAGTAATTCGCCCTCCTCAACAACTCATTGTCAGCCCCCTTTGAAAGTGCTTCGCTACATCTCTTTGAAATGTGGTCAATCAGCGCGGGCTGCGGCGCTAACATGTCACTTATATTTTCTCATTTATCTTCCTGGACGACTTGTAGATTGTAGACTGTGAGTGAAGTGTGAGGGGGGTCTCCAATAATATTGCTATTTTGAAGTGATTTTTTACTTTTTTTTTGTCATTCTGCCACCTGAAATTTCTGTCATAGTACACTATGATTGTGACTTCTATTTCACGTTGCCTTAATTTTATCCCCTGTCTTGCCTGTTCAAGCAGTGGCTGTCCAGTATTTAATCACTTACATTTTCTTCCTTAACTGAATATGATACATTATTGCTACCCTTACTGCCTGTACTGTTTGCATCTTTTTTTTTCTGCCTCATCAATGCAAGTGTCCAGTGAAATAAATATTTCCTGAGTTTAATGTTACTGTATTTTTAAACCCTCCCAATCCTTTATTTGCCTCACCAGATTGTCTGTGCAGTCTTTGCGGCCCTGCTCCATTTCTTCTTCTTGGCAGCGTTCACCTGGATGTTCCTGGAAGGGGTACAGCTCTACATCATGCTGGTAGAGGTGTTTGAGAGCGAACACTCCAGGACTAAGTACTTCTACCTGGCAGGATATGGAGTACCTGCTGTCATAGTGGCCGTCTCCGCTGCCGTGGACTATAGGAGCTACGGCACCGACCGAGTGTAAGGATGCTGCTGAAGAATGCGTGAAGGAAGGATGGATGACGGGGCAAGGGAGGGAAAGGGAGGGAGGCTGGAGTGCCTGCTGTCATTTTGGCTGCGTTTGCCACACTGGACTCAACAAGCTGTGGCACTTCTGAAGAGTCAATACAGAGAGAACGAGTGGAGAGAGAGAGGCAGAGAAGGATGGAGAGTGGTAGAGAAGTATTGGGGACACGCAGGGGGAGGATGCACCACAGAGTGCCTGCGTGAGCCCGGCAGCAACAATGTGTGAATATGGAAGGATTTAACAGGCGGGACAGAAGGAGGGGGTGTACAGTGGAGTATGCCGAGGGAGAAAAAAAAACTGCTTTAAGTGTGAGAATGGAGGGAAGGGATAGGAAAAGATGGAATTGTGTGTCAGGATGTTCACACATCCACACTGGCTTGCGCTTGCGCATTAATATAAAACGAGCTTCTCTGGAGAAGAGTAGTGGAAGATAAGCACATACATTAAAAGCACAAGGTAACGTATTTGTGCATGCTTGACTTGTATAACCCTAGAAAAAGGATGAATCCAAGAAAGGACAGCCGGCATCTCATTACAGGCATAATAGACAAACTACAGATTCAAAGAGAGTGAACGTAAGAGTTTCACCTACACACTTCATCCATGCTTTGACTCTGAGAAGAGGCCAACATTCTAATTATTAAGTACATATGCATATGAAATGTATATTGCATATATAATATATATAAGGCACAGGCATGTTCATAACCTGTTCTCCATTCAAATCATAAGACTAAACACTAAGAATGTGAACTTTGCACTGAAAGGCTACAGCTTTAGAGGTGTTTCATCCCTCAGCTGCTTATAAATGAGTCGCTCCGTGTTGAGGGTGAAAAATGACGTGTGGTTATAGATATAAATGATTCACCTTCTAAAATGCTCCCAGCCGCTGGTCATTTGGAGACCTTTCGTCGTTCTGACATTGCAGCTTTCCACAAGCTACACTCTACTCGACCAGCTCTGAAAGACGAGGGAAGGGTTGAATTTAGCAGTGTTTAACCATCAAGCCACACCAGTCCTCATGCCACTTAGATCAATATTTCATTGCCTGATGATCATTAAAACATGAGAGTCTCAGTGCCAAGCTTTGGGTGAATAATCATAAACAGAGTGTCGTAAAGGACCTGAGACAACTGCTGTGAGTTTAAATGCGAAATGATGTGAAATATTTTGGGACAATGAAGCAGACCTTATATGTAAAAGGTGCACATAACCAAAAATAAATGCATGAATATATCAAAATTTTCTTTTGTAATGTTGCATCCAGGCCATTAATGCTCTTGCTCGTCATGTCCTCGTGCCCCATGGGCCTTGCGGATCTGAAAAGTAAATGAAATTGGAAATTTTTAAAAAGCAGAAACGAACTTACACGATCCATTTATCATCCCAGGCTTGAAAATGACACTGTGTATCATTTTTGACATAACACATTGAGACAAAACCTTTGAAAATATCATCTGCCATTCCTGCTGTGTCACCTTGTCACATAACACAGACTGTTCTTCTTCACAGTAGCCAGTGGCACTGAGTCTCATTCATGTACCGTAATGAAGGTGGCTACAACATAGCAAAGGAGCCCTAATGGAGGATACTGTGACACAGTCAGGGACCCATAATGGAGGGTTCTCTAATGTGGTGGAAATTGAAAGATTAATAATTCAAAAGCAGCTGGTCATGAATCAGTTGGCCATTTTGCTCCAGCCGTTTTTCTCTGGCACCTTTTTCGGCAACTAGTTGGGTCTGACCTCAGTGGAGGGCACTCTTTTTTTCTTCTTCTTCTTCCCCTGCTTGCTGCAGTTGATGAGTCAAGGTGTTTTGGGGTTATATAATTTTGCATACAGCAGTATATCTTTTACAACCAATCCTAACCTTGTGGTCCAAAATGATTGCCTGTGCGTACGTGTGTGTGTGTTTGTGGTTATATGTTCACGCGTGTCTTCTGAAAGTGTGCTTGTGTGCATATACACAATGAATGTGCATGCACTTGTGTCCCTCCTTTCTCCTTTAACCTCAACACAGCCATCCGCAGACTCCATAAATAGCCTCGTATGAGGTCTGCATCCATAACTCAGTATTCAAATGAACACAGTCATGTCATATTTTTGCGACTGCAGGATGTGGCCATGCCATATATCTGTGCCCTTAGGGAGAAGTAAAGCTTTATTTATCACAGGTGCTTATCCCTCGCTGTCTCCCCCCTCTGTGTGTGATGTATGTTCGAGGTGTGTGTATAGGCTATTTTCCTCCATCCTGCAACACCTTTCTTCCTGTTCTTCATCTCTTTCACTTTTTACATCCACCCCAGTTCTGTTTTGTCCTCGCTCTGTCGTGAGGCATTTGATATACTGCGTGTCATAATGTGCTCCTTTTTTTTTCTCCAGCTTGCGTCCTGTCAGTGATTATATGTGTGAAACCGCGATGCATGTCCTATCCTCTGATTGCTACCCTACATCCATCTAAAGAACATGTTTTTTTAACCCCTTTATTCTTCCCAGCGTCCCTCGTGCGTGACGTCTCTCTCTGTCTCCGTCTCTCCCTGTCTCTAGGTGCTGGCTGCGATTGGATACTTACTTTATCTGGAGCTTCATAGGCCCTGCTACACTCATCATTATGGTGAGATGGACACACGTGCATGCTCACACACCCTTGACATAGCACTTCATCTATGAGTAGGTAGATCTATAGATGTTCGTGCAGCAGTGATGGCTCACATTAAGGTATTTGTTAATCTCCTACAAGGCTTGCCTGAGCTCCTCAGAAGTGCAAGTAAAAGTGGAAGCAACTCTATACGTCAACTTAATAACTCCCATTCATGGATTAACTCTCAGGCGGGCACGTATTCCTGCAACCTGGAAATCTTCGAAGGGGATATGGAGCACAAGCCGTCGTGCGTCACACAGATTATGATAAAAACTCAGCAAGGTTATGTTGCTATTAGGCACTCATTTGTGTGCTGTTTTTCCTCCTGATCTAGCTGTTTTATTGCTTTGCCACCAAATTGAACATTAAACTGGAGAACAGAGTCTCCCGGGAAGTTTGAGCAATGCCAATGATTGATGTTTCATCAGTCATCAAAATGTTCAGAGGAGCAGGAACAGGCATTCTATCTTGAACAAGTAAACTACAACAGGAATAGAGTTTGATGATTAAGCAGACACACATACAAAGACATTTAAAGCAATGAGACGTATTCCCAGTAGCCTGTGAACCAATCCACTGTACTCATTTTTGAAATGTCAGGCAGGCTATCACAGATCTTGCAGGACGTGCATGTGGGGAGCAGTTCAGGTGGGACTGCACTGTTATGACACCACACCTAGTGGTAATGTATACAGCCTCTGAGACCCAGTGTATCGCTTCAGACAGTCATTATTAAACCACCCTCTTTATGCGTTAGTACTCCAATAGAACAGAACACATCTATGAGAATTGGGTTACCATTGTTACAATGATCCCGAACTGCTGAAATTTTCCCTGATGTTCAAGCTGCTGTATTTTGAGAACATAAAGGCTTGTTGATTGAGGGCCCGATATGGTGTCCCTAAGCCAATTACTGTTGAAGAGGCAAATAAAGAATCCCTCTTTGTGTGAGTGAATGGCTGTGGTGACATTGTGTCTTTAATTAGGCTACTTGCTGCAGAAAATTACCTTGTGTGATTTTATGTCTGTGTGTTTCAGCTGAATGTAATCTTCCTCGGCATCGCTCTTTATAAGATGTTCCATCATACGGCCATTCTCAAACCAGACTCTGGGTGTCTGGACAACATCAAGTAAGTTCTTCAATCCTGCTACTACACTTGTGCATCTGATTTGTGATTATGCATGCTTGTGTGAATAAAGCAGAAGGAATAGTTTGACATTTGGGAACTGTGCTTTTTTTTTGCAAAAGGGAAAACTAATAGAAGACAGATGTCTGTACAGTACAATCTATAAGCAGTATTGTGAAAAAGACACAACAGTATTGCGAAGATCTATATCTTCTTGCCACTTTTAAGGGGTCTTGAGCAATAGTTCTCCAGGCTTTCCAAAGGTGTTCCAATGCTTTTGCACTCATTTTCAATCCAGTCCTTGTACCTGACTATTTTCAGTTAAATGTTTAGTTTTTTTTTTTACATTGACTTATGAGTCATTTGAGCATAAACAGACTAATTCAAGGAATGAACTGGCATTCTCAAGATGATTCCCAAAGACTCCCAATGGTGTGCAGTGTGTCATGAAACAGGAAACTGGACAAGGGCAGGTAGCACGCCTAGAAAAACTATCTACAGCAAATAAATAGTAAAGTCAAGTCAAAAATACACCTGGCTGTTCATTTGATCCGTCTATTATTATTTAAAGCATTATCAGAAATGGTTTCGGTGCAAGGATAGTTTTCAAGAAGCAAGTCATAAGGAAAGGAAACAGAGAAAAGGCAGAAATTTGAAACATTAAACAATAACTGGACTGAAAATCAGTGGCAACAGGTCTTAAGGTGTGGTGAATCATCATCATCATGTTCTAATCTTAATCAATATTTTCTGAGGATGTTCACAGAAAAGTACAACAGTGTTTCTACAATATGACCTGATTTTGATCCACCATCTGGAAAACTCCTGATAGGAAACAGCTTCAGTTTACACCATGACAATGATCCCAAAGATACTGGCAGTGCATTAAAAGTATACCTGGATAGAGAAAAACATAATAAATGCTGTCAGTGATGGATTGGCCTCCCCAGAGCCCGGACATCAACATTATTGAAGCCGTGTGTGATCATCTTGACAGACAACAGAAAAGAGCCAAAATCCAAAGAGCTTTCAATGTCATTCAAGAAGTCTGGAGAACTATTCCTGAAGACTAATTAAAGAATTAAAACTTGCATAAGAGAGTTCAGGCTATGTTAAAGAATAAAGGTCGGCGCAATGGATATTCACTTCACTTTGTACAAACTTTGTTTTCACCTTTTATACTGTGTGTGTGTTTACACACGTTTCATTAAATCACTTCAACTATTCAACTTCTTCCTATTTCCTAGCAAAATACAAAGAAATGAGGCATAACTCTAAATTTTTGCACAGTACTGCTGCTGCAGATGGTTAGCTTAGCTTAACATAAGACTCGAATAGGGTTGAAACACTAAGCCTGGCGCTGCCCAATGGTAACAAAAGCTACAAGTTGATACCTTTAGTTCAGTTAAAGACTTTATGTTCTGTTGCTTGTATAATTTATATATAAGTGGAAGCATAAACACAAATTATGGAGGTAAGGTGCAATACTATTTCTCAGCCAAGAGAGACACAATCTCTGAATTTATCCTCTCGCATTGTTGGTTTCAGTTTGTTTTGTTTATGGAGTCAGCAAAAGGCTATAACATGGTAATTAGCGAGTATTAGAATGTTACCTTTGGACAGAACCAGGAGTATTGTTTTTACACTAAGCTCATTAGCTGCTGGCTCCGACTTCATCATGGCTGCACAAACACAAGAGTGGCATCAATCTTCACATTCATCTCTGCAAGAAAGTGAGCACATTTCCCAAAAAGTCGAACTATTCAATTAATTCTACATTTTTATGCTACCCTGTCGCATGGAGCGCCTTTCACCTTTATCTTACATAATTTTGAGATGCTACCCTCTACATTCTTCAAATCATTATTCTCAGGCATGTCCCTATTATTCAAGAGACCCTTAGAGAGTGCCACTGAAATATGACTTCACTTCCATTAAATACTGAAACTCTTTCTACCAAGCTAACTAATCGGGATTGTGTCATTTCTTGTTCGAGTTCAGCTCAAGACAAAAAAGGCTCAGTCTAATTCAAACAATATGCCTTGGCTGAGAGTTCAACGCATATCCGAGGTCAGAATTTATAATGTAAATCCCAAAAATGACTCGGTTCTCATATCATTTAAATATTACTACCAATGGAGGCAGTTTTTAAGTAGGACTTCAAGAAGGAAGTGTTTCAGAAGCAAAGGCGAAGCCAGCTGATCTTTGCTGCAGTTCAGGAAAAAGTACTCTAATAAGAAAAAACCTGATGAAAGATGGAAATCAAAGAATCGTTTAAAACACGATGCTTTGGATCTTTCCCCCGTCTTCTTAATGACTTTCCTTAGTCTTTCTGAGAACACTGAAGGCTGTCTAGATTTTAATCTATTTCACTTCATTAGTCATGTCTTATTGTAGTTCATTTATTCGTTAATCACCATCATGCTCTTTTTGTCTTATTTTTTTCTTCCTTTTGTTTTCTTTGTCTCTCTAACTCCAAGCCATCATAAGTTATCTTTGTTGTGGATTGGCTCTGGTAAGGCCACTCTCCAATCAGTGTTGTCTTCCTAGAGACATTTTGTTTGGTTTGCTTGTTATTCATATGTCTGTGGAGTCTTCCTGTAGTCTATGCACACACCTAAATTAACCGTGAACCTGTCTTGTAAAATGGATTTCTTGTTCAAGTGTGATTTGTGAGGTCCTGTGACCTATAGACCTAATGTGCTATTGAAATATTATAAAGAGATGTGAATTCATGGAAACAGGGCTGAGAGAGAAACCATGACTCAAGGGAACACTGGAGGAAGAGGTGAAATGGTGGGATGGAAAAGAGAGATGGGTATACCCTTTATTGAAGAGGGTCGTCAGACGAGCTTTATTGGAGGTTCTGTCTCGCCTGAATGGTGCCACAGAGGGAAACATCGAATCAATCACCTTAGTCTCACTCACTTACTCTCCTCCTCTGTCTGTCTTCCTTCCTCATGACTCTCCTAATATCTCTCCGGCTGCGTTTTTTCGCTCTCTCTATCTCCATTCCTGCTCTTTCTTTCCTTGCTGGTTTTCTTTGTCTCTATCACTTGCATTAGAGGTGATCACTGCCCAGTCAGCCAATCAAATTAACAGCTATCATCTCGGCTCTGGCAGACCCAAATCTATGACCTTTAGTGGGAAATGTCATTTATAATGGCCGTAATGTCCCTCTGCTTACTGCCCGATGAAGACACTCATGTGGACACGCGCACACACACACACACACACACACGTGCGCGCACACACACACATTCTCAGACAAGGACTTACGATGCATACACATGCCTCCACATGACCAAGTTTCTCTGACATTTGGCCTTTATGACTCACTTCTTCATAGCCTTTATTTGAAATGAAGGTTTGCAGCCTTAAAAACTTTTATCAAATCTACTCCCATTAAACTGTTATAGTTACAAGTGCGCTAACAGACTTCAGGACCTACTTCTGCCTGAAAATGATTTTTTACCTCCTGTCATATACTTTGACTGAGAAAGTTTGGCTGCAGCTTGGGAAAAGTGTGCTCGGTGAAGAATGCTTTTCTTCGTGATACCCGTGGCTGACGTCAGCTCGCTTATAACCTCTCCTCGCTCTCTGGAGATTGGATCTAAATGAAAAGATCCACTCGCACTGCCTCCTCTAAACCCTTTTATAAGGCTTTAATTCTTTTAAGCAAAACTCCCGCTGTTTTCTCCAGTCTACTCCTACAGTGTTGGGGCTCATAATGAACCCTTTCTAACCCCTCTACCATCTCATGGTCCCTCATGCGTCAGCCTTGACTGATTAGTTTTTTCACCACGGGGGGAAAAGACAAACTTCTCATGTTTGAATTTCATTTGATAATGACACAAAGTAACAAGACGAGCATTTCTCATTTTTCACTGTTTCTCTTCTCATGTAGGTCCTGGGTGATCGGGGCCATAGCTCTGCTGTGTCTGCTTGGTCTGACCTGGGCGTTCGGGCTAATGTACATCAACGAGAGCACCGTGATCATGGCCTACCTTTTCACCATCTTCAACTCTCTGCAGGGCATGTTTATCTTCATCTTCCACTGCATACTGCAGAAAAAGGTGAGGCACAAAGCTAGACAGAAGCTGCCAGTGTGACAGACAGACATACAAACACACACAGAGGCACACATGCGAGCCAGAAACGATCAACAGGGACACCAAAAATATCTGCAGAGCTGTCACAGAGGTTTGATTGGTCATTCAGTATCCCTACTGCTCAATTCTCTCACCTTTTCATTCTTGCTACCTAACACTCTCTTTCGCTGTCACTGTCTGTCTTGCCATGAGGCAGCAGGTAACAAACCGAGTTGCTTGTCTTACTTCTTCTCGCAGCAGCAAAGAAAGTTTTCCATCATCAGGCAGGGTCATCGCACCTGAAATAGCATGTTATACACTTTGATAATATTCAGCTCTAATTGTTTTAAATATTGGACCCAGGAAGAGGACATGCATGAGTGTTTTAAAGTCTAATTGGCTGAAACTTTAAGTAATTTCCTCAAGTGAGTTTTATGATTTTATGACTCACATTAACTAGAGGTGGGAATCACCATACATCCCACGATACGATATTATCACAATACTTAATGCACGATACGATATTATTGCAATTTTTAAAAATATTTTGCGATATTCAGATTCTGTACATAAAGGTAAACTTTATCAATATTCATTTTATCTAATATCAAAGTCTCACACTCAGTTTTTCTCTCATTTCAGTCAGTTTTATTGTTGACAAACTGAACAGTTTGTATTACAGTCTAGTCCAACTTAACTGAATGCAACCATCTGGTACAATTATAGCTATTCTGAACTATGCAATTCATGAAAACTATGCAGCCCCTTCAGCAACTGAAGACTTTGAAAGTAAATTAAAACAAAATATAATTTTACATTAAATAAAAAAGTTTTAAACTTAATTAAAATAAAACATGTCTTAAATTAAAATAAGTAAACTGTCATGTTTATTGCTGCCAAAAAAAAAGTTAAACACATTTGGACAGTGAAGGAATGTCAGGATTCTTGCTCAGAAAAAGGAGCAACATGCTCTGAGATCAGAGCACAAAAACCTTTTTTGTAACAAAATATCGATTTCTGCTGTCCCTGTATCGATACATTATTAGCAAACAAAATATCACGATACTACACAGTATCGATTTTTCCCCCACCCCTAACATTAACACACGGTTCGCCTTTCAAGTCCTCTATAATTAAAAAAAAAACAAAAAACAAGCTCTTCAGTTTTTTTTTTTTTTTTTTTTTTTTTTTTTGGGGGGGGGGGGGGGGGGGGGGTTACTTGGCCTAAAGGATTACTGGCATTTGTGAGCACATGTGTGTACTTTTTTTTATACTTGAGTTATGTGTGGCTTCCAGGAAGAGCCTACACACACCGGGATACTTTTACAGTCTCCCACACACTGTCAGTGCCTGGGACTCCAGAAGAGGAGTAGGATATGGAAAGAAGATTCATCAAATACTTAATACTCTCATCTGGCTGCCATCCCACAGACAATTTTTAGTTACAAGTGCATGACCAGTAAACAAGTGTGGTGTGTGTGCACAGTATACTTAGGTATGTGCTAGGTCACGGGATCAGGTATCCAGAGAGATGTCCTCAGAACAATGATGAGGTTTTCTTTGGCTGCGACCCAACTTGGTTTCTCCCAAGATGCATGGAGCAACTCACCACACAGCTGTTCAAACAGAGCATGTGGCAATATATGCCTGCCAGTCCAACGAGCTTGTTAAAAAGCAATTACAGTCGTATTTGTTCTAACTTGATTGGGATCTAAATGCAGATGTTCTGTGTGTACAAGTGCATCACATGTCCCCCTAAGGAATATGTCCATTTTAGATGAATATGTGGCAGCTTGGGGAGGATGTTGATGGGGGAAAGTTTATGGAGCTAATCTTCTAATGTCTAAATTTATGGGTTTAGTGTTTGCACAAGGAAGTTGAGTAGAAGAAGAGTTTGTCTCTTCTTTCTCGGCCTGTCATCTTGAAAATATGCATCATTATGTGCAACGTCAAAGTAAAAACATCAATCAATTCCCCCTCTTTTGTACGCGCTGGCTGAGTGTGCGTTTACAGTTTCTGCCGCTTTTTTCCTTCTCCCACCATCTGGGACCCAGGTGCGTAAAGAGTACGGCAAATGTCTGCGCACCCACTGCTGCAGCGGCAAGAGCGTGGAGACTTCTATATCCTCCTCCAGTAAAACCACCACCTCGCGGACCCCGGGCCGCTACTCCACAGGCTCACAGGTGAGCTTACCTGCCTGCACACCTGGACGCTACAGCACAGCAGATTCTCAGGTGAGGCCAGATAACGCCATGAGGGTTTTGGGTCATCGCTGTTCACTTTCAACTCGTCTCATATTTTAGGCAAACACATTAAATGCAACTTTAAGTTGGAATGCCATTCGGTTTATTTTGGGGCTTTAAATTAGAGATGCACCGATCAGTCGGCTAGTATATCCGATCAACGCTATAACCGATTTCGTTGCCATCCACCACAGCCGATAGTGCACCTTAGACAACAAAAACAACTGTAATTGCTGTGCAGATATATTACTTCTGTGAAGCAAAATGTAATATCTTATAAGCTGTAAATGTATCTGGCATCCTCATACTGCTAACTCAGTTGCCAGTAATCTACCAGTGTAGCCATCTGCCATGTACTCTTTTTCCTAGTTCTGCCAATCCATTAGTAATTTCAGAACTCTCTTTTCTGCAATAAGAGCAAAGTCAGAGTAACTTTTGTTTAACATTTATTAGCTCCAACTCTGACATGATCTGCCCAGCTCAGTTGGCGTCATATACTGTTGTTGGCACTGTTTGCCAGTAAATGAAGAAGCTCAATATTGTGTCCAGTAACCTGGAGCACTTAATTATGTGTTTGTTGGAGTGGGAGTGATAGTAGGTTCAGTAACCTGATGTCGTACTGGAAAACATTGTCTGTTTCAAAAACTTTTCTATGTTTTATTATGAGCAAAAATGGAAATTCACCACGAAAGAAAGGTTAGAAAACATAGCAAGTAAAGAAAAATGCAATAGTGCAGTAAAATTACATTCAGTGCATCTCTACTTAAAATATGGATGTTTTGTTGAAAGTGTGAGATCCAAAACCCTGACTGTGACAGATAATGTTGCTTAAAAAATGCATATGGAGTACAAAAGACACTGATGTATGATTATTTTTCCCTGCCTGTTTCTCTTTTGTCGGATGTTGCTTTGGGTTTTTTTTTTTTCCTCATTTACTGCCTCTCCTGCACTAATTTGATCCTTTTTTTTTGCCAATCGCCTCCCATATATTATACTTTCTCACTATATTTCTCTCCCTTCTTTGTTGTCGTGTCCTTTCTCCCTTGATCTGCTGCTGGCTCTTCCTTTGATTTCTTTTCCCTTGCATTTTATTGTTTCCCCTCTACGAATTTGCCCATACCGTCTCTACCCTTTTCTTTCTTTCTCGCTTCTTTTCTCATGTGTATAGAGTCGTATCAGGCGGATGTGGAATGACACTGTGAGGAAACAGGAGTCCTCCTTCATCACTGGAGACATCAACAGCTCTGCTACGCTCAACAGAGGTAACCACGGGATACCTACAATTTGCATCCTCATCACTGTCACCCTATCTGCTTTATTAATAGCAGGAGGCACAGGCAGCATACGCTGTCATTTAGCAAAGTAGCTGCGGTCCAGACTACCGATAATGGTATTTTGTTCTTGAAGATCGGAAGATTAGCAGGATAGTGTAAATATCGCTTACTTAGTTTTGCTGCTTCAAAAGCTGCTTTTTCACAGGAAGGAGAGGTCGGGGCAGGCTCCCGTCAAAACTGAGACTACTTTATTGTCACAATATTAAATCTACAGAGTGAAGCGCTAACTGTGCTGTAGCACCAACCTTCTTTTTGCAAGGACAGATGTTTGTTTAACTGCTGTATGTTTGAATCCTTTAAGTTAGTATGTGTTAAGGACTTAAACTAAACACCATAACACCTTTGTTATAATACAGTGTGCTATTCAGATTAATGTTATATTTTAGATGAATTCACAGCATCACACATCACATAGCATCCCATTTCATTTTAAGTAGAGTGAAACTTTGCAGGATTTGCACCTGAGAATTTGTACGCTATTGTAGTCTCAAACCTTTTAAATGAATAAGCCCAGTTCAGTGTATCCCTACTTTATTTAGAGCTGTGTATTGCAGTCCGTTCAGAGTAGGACAGTGTAATGGACTGTAGGAATGAACTCAATGGGTATGGCTATCCGAGGGCTAGGGTAATGAGGGCATAGATACCCAAATGGCCACACAGTTTGAAATACGTGCACACACACACACACAACACATGCTGCCATTTGTTAGACTCTAAGCTGAGGTGTGGCCCTCACTTTCTTCAGGCCACTAATAAGCTGTTAGCATGACAGATTGATACTAAAGCAGACATGGTGCGTGTCAGCGCTTGAATTATCACACACTTAGTGAGGCAGGGCTTAAGACTCCCGCACCACCTCCTTCCCTCACACTTTAAAGAATGCCACACAGAGCTACTTAGCCAGTAGATGTTGAAATAACTACATACTTTGACTTATTGGATAACGGTGGAATGGAATAAATTGGATTGTCAGATAAGAGACCAACTTCTTGTTATGCCCAGGTCATTTCAGCTATAATGAAGAAGAGAGAACCAAAAAAAAGGTTCTGTGGTATGCTCAGGAACGTAGGAGTCAGTTGTTAGTATGTGGCTGTTTTTCATTTTAGTGAAACTCAAACACTCTATGATATTCTCAATTAATGCAAAATATAGCTGTTACTTAATGTAAAAAAAGATTTTAAAAAAAGGGGGGTGTGGGTTGCAAATCCAAGGTATGTATTTCATCTGCAACCCTAGCAGTAAAAGATAATTGTCTATCAGCTAATACTGTTTTCACATGTGTATTTAATAAACACTGACAGTACCAGCTTACAATAACAGAGTCAGACTAAAGAAGCTGTACACTGAAAAAAAGTGATTGGCCATCTCTTGGATTTATGTAAGCATCTTGTGTGTATTTAACACAATTGCCTCATGCTTTAAAGTGAAGTGTAACTATATAGTGTAGAAACTACATTATATGCAGAGAGGCTAGATTAAATTCTTCATATCATGTTCGAGTGAAGTAAGTCAATAATATAGCAATGTTAAATCTTGTGACACTGCACAGGATTTCATGCCCCAGCCCCCCTGCAACCAGGATAAAGATAGGAGGATGGTAGTTGTTGTAGATCCATTAAATTTTTATGGTAACCAGACTCTAGACTTGATTGAACATTATGTAATATGAAGACAACATGTAGTATTTAGGTGACGAAGTAGTACTGGGGTAAAAGTTATTGAATAGTGTTGAAATAAAATGACAAAATTGTGAAGGATTAAAATATTCCAAGAGCTCAACTTACTTCATCTAAACATGTTTCAATCGCGTTTTATCAACACAAAATGCACATGTTTATTGAATATGAATAAGTTGCGTTGATTTAACTCAGTTGTTTAAGTTTCTGCCAAAACAAAACAATTGTGTGCAACCAGTGTCCACTATTGAATTAAGTAAATCCAACATGGCCTTTTTTTCAGTGTAGTTATATTACTTAGTGTATGTGGCAACGCTTTCACAGAGTCTGTTGTAAAACAGGCGCATCACTGAGCTACATGCCACATTGATTGTTTGGAGGCTTGACCAGAAGGAGAAAAAAAGGGAATCATTTTCTCTTTGGTTCATTTGTGCAGTAACAACATTAGGAGATGCTATACACACATTTTCAAGCAACCTAAATTTTTTGTCATGGCCAACTAAACACCTTACGTAAGCCAGAAACTAGTAAGGTTAAAGTGAGGCTATATATATATATATATATATATATATATATATATATATATATATATATATATTAGGGGTGCAACGATACACAAAATTCACGGTTCGGTTTGGTTCGATACTTTGGTGTCACGGTTCGATATTTTTTCGATACAAGAAAAATGTTCATGCCTTTTTAATTTGTCATTTATTACATCTTCACGGCACATTCTGCACCACATCTCTGTGCGTTCATCATTTGTTTGAAGTCAGCTCAACTCCTGCAACCACTTTGCCGAGAATACGCGCTTCTTTTGTGGTTCGGACTCCTTCTGACATTTCTTGGAGGTGGAGGAACACCAAAGTAATTGCTTAAAGGAGCTTATTTGACATCTTTAAGAGTTCTAAACAAATGTCTGTCCTCCTCCTGAAAATCTTGTGTACGCAAACACGTGTTGCAACTTCTTATCTTGTGCGCGTTTTTTTATTTTGACAGCGAATGCGCACCTGCGGACCACTTATGTGCAGCCCTGGTTATTTAGCTTGTCATATTGCAGCCACAGAAATTCTTTTGTCCGTGAAACCATAAAGCTGCACTTTATTTTTGCCTTATAGTCTGATTTGTCATAACTTTTCCGTTTTGTGGTAAGCTTTTCTTTGGCTGTCACTTCTTCACCCTGACATGTCTTATTTGGCTCAGCAGAACTAAAATATATATCCTGCTGCTTTTACACAGGCACTCACATAACGCTCAGCGATTCTCTGCGCGATCAACCTCTCACATGTTTAAGCTTGATGTGGGAGATTTCACTTGTCATGTTTGCATAGTAAGCTAACGATTGATAAGATGATGTCAGAGGAATTGGTGCGCAAATTATCATCACTCACCAATCAGTGCTGTTGCTCTCTATACACAGTTCGCACGATTGCAAAGTGAAAGCAAAAAACAAGCGCAAATTCAAACGCGATTTCAATATGTCACATATTGACAGTGGCTCACCGATGCCAATGACATAATTAAGCAGCTACATTTCCGAAAGAATGCAAAAGCATTGACATATATTTTTCCTTCCTACGATAGGCCGACGGGCAGGGCAGAGATAGATTTTGGTAGCCCGACTGGAAAAATCGCTAGCTAGACGTCGGGCTAGCGATTTTGCGAGCCCTGTATCTGATTGAGGAATCACTCATCTTTGGAAAAGAGAGTTTATTACAGAGAAATGGCTCTTTCCAAAATAAAAGCTATACTATACGCTTCTTCTGGGCTATATTCTCGGCAGCATATTAAACATATCAGGTCCCCATAAGGAGAATCATGTGCTAACGGCTGTCTAAATGACTCGGGTAAAGATTGTAGCATGCGTGCTTGTTGTTTTCGTCTGCTTCCACTTGTCTTTGCACTGGGATGATGTCCGCGTAATTGTGCAGTCATATTCGTTGTGTTCCCACTAGTGCTGTCAGCGTTAATCTGAAATGACGTTAACACCACAACATGGCAAATCTCCGTTAACGAGGTACCGCGGATCGCCCCGTGCGTGGGGCTTGACGGCCAACATGTTAACGAGCTAACTGCGCTAACACATTAGTTCCCACCCATGTAATTGAGCGTTGCGTGGCACATCCAACATACTGTTTTACTTTAGTCCATGACGCGCTTACCTTCAGGGCCATACGTCACATGAAAACCAAAATAGTTCCAAACGCCAGATCTGAATGAGGGTGGGGGAGGTTCAATTTGCCATGTTGCAAGGAGAGCTTAACTTCTGTCTCGCTAGCTTGCCCTGCGCTCAGTGAATCTGCGTTCGACTACTCCGCCTAGGCTGCACTGTCAAGCGCAGATCCACTGAGCGCTCAACACAGACAGCACCATCAGAAGGGAAGTTGATAAAATAAATTAAAAATTTTGTATTGTTCGATACATATGCGTACCGAACCGGAAGCACTGTATCGAACGGTTCAATATCGATACGAGTATCGTTGCACCCCTAATATATATATATGTATATATATACACATACACGTGCTGGAAATCTACAGACAACATCCGCAAAACTAAGATCAATAATAGTTCCAGTAGTCACATCACATAATCAACCAGTAAATAACTCATGCATGTACGCTGACTTTTGGCAGCACCGAGAAAAGGAGGGATCAGTTAGAGTAATTAAAGATAACAGATCCTTAACGTGATTTTCATTTCAGTGTCATACATTTGAAAGGATCTAGAATGCATATATTCCCTTTTTTTGAATATTATGACAATATTTGACTTATGTAATTCTTAAATGCTGGGTTATAATGGCATAGGAATCACAAGTTTATAGTTTACATTGTGTAGAAATGAGAAAAAAATGCCTTAGGGAAGTGAAAAATTGCTGTGCCCCTATATTTTTCATTGATTTACTAGCCTTTAGACATGATTTTACTGGGTATGGGATGCATCCATATAATGGTAGATGTAGCTAGTTTACATAACCATAAGTTCAGATCCCACACAGTCAGTGACAACTGTATAATATTCCATTTGAAGCCGCTAGAAAGAGCAGAAAAGAAAAGCAAAAACTGCATGATGCAGACTCTCCACTAGGTCGTCACATACACAGTGGTTGGTCATGTATAATAACATTTCTGCACCTCATTAGTGGTGCTGCTAACGTACTAAAAGGAAAAGGAAACTATGATAAAGATAATTATTTCTTATCATGTTTTGCTTTGAGTTTATGCTGAAACCACAGAGATATTTGAACCTGTTTTTCCCCTCTCTGTTTTAAAGAACTATATAACATGCACAGACAGCAGTAGCACAGCCTGCTTCATACAGTGTCGATAGCATCATGAGGATGAATGCATAAGAGCTGTCGTGCCCATTTGTTGCCTGTATTTTTTGCATTGTCTTAATGTGTATATGAGCAGTCTCTCAGAAAATGCACTGAAAACACTTTCTGTGGCCCCTTTGTCCATTAACTGTCCTGTAGTCATGCTTCTCTGCTCAAGCGTATTGAACTGCAGCACAGTCTGCTCCAAGCTACGGCACTCTCTCTTTGTCTCTCTCTCTCTCTCTGTCTCCTTCTCCCTTTCCCTCCCTCAGCCTGTATGCAATGGCTGCAAGAATGACTTGTCAAGCTTTTTCTTGCCTTTCTCCCTGAACTGTTAGCCTGTTTGATTTACTTGTCCTCTTCTCTCCCTCTTTCTTCCACACACTCACTCTCCATCTCGCTCTCCCTTCTTCTTTTTTCCTTCTTGCTTACTTCCACTCTGCAATGGCTACATGTTCTCTCCTTTAACCTCTATCTCCACTCTGTTTTTTTTCCTCCTGAGTGCTTCTCTCTTTTTCTCTCTTGACTTGGCTCTTGCTTTTCCTCTCTCCTCCTCTCTCGACTTGGCTATTGCTTTTCCTCTCTCTTTCTCTATCTGCCTGTACCAGGAGCCATGGCTAATCATCTTATAACTAATGCTCTCCTTCGTCCCCATGGTACTAACAATCCTTATAACACGCTCCTGGGGGACTCGGCAGTCTATAACAACCCAGCTGTGGGCATGTACAACACCCAAGGTGTGGCTGATGTTCCATTTATGAACATACAACATTTTTAAATGTAGCATAGAGTTGCTTTATTTTATCTATTTATTGGTTTAGTTTGCACGGTTCTTTCAGTTTAAAAGGTGCTTTCTATTTTGATGCATGCATGTTATGGTTCCCAAGTGAGATGATCAATGACACTGAAATGTACATATATGCATAAAACTCTATTTAAATTACTATTTGCAGATTTGCTATATCTTAAATAAGATACTTGGGAACCATTAAATATTTCTTATATATTACATTTTATATGAATGTTAGATTTACTTATATTTTTATTTTTACATGCATGTGTCATTTTGGCCTTGTGTTGCTTGTGCAACAGCATGTGTCTGCGTATGCTTAATATCTACATATATAGCATTTTAAATATGATTCTTATGCTGTTTCTTTCTCTGTCCTTATAACAAAGCACAGATATTTTGTTCTGTAATCATTATGTAAGATTATTGTGTTTAAAATTTGTCAACTTGCCTTTAGTTGTTGAGCAATTGTTGATGTAATGGTGGCTGAAATGTGTTTCTGTCAATGTCTAAATTCACATCTGTGTTTCTCCTCTCTCTCTCTCTCCCTCATGCTGTCCATTAGCACCATACCGAGACACAAGTATGGACTACATTATTACTCAAACTACTTCAGCTACATAATTATTTTCTTGACTTTAAAGCAATTTAATGTTTTAAATCCAACCTATGCAAAAACCTTTTTTCCCCAAAAAGTTTTCCAGTCGATATACTGTATCTATAGTATTAGTCGACCAGCAGGGAGATGAGATGTGATAATAACTCATGTATAATTACTAGAAGTTCTACTTAAAACATTTTTCAGTGAAATTTTAACTTTTCTTTTTGTATTGTTGTAGCGCTAGCAGCAATTGAAAAAGAAGAGTACTTATGAAGATTCTCCTTAATGAATTATGGACGCTTGAAGCATTTTTCTTTCCAAGAAATTTATCATTGCTAATTTTTAATCCTCAATTCACAGCACCCACTACAATGTGAAACAATAATTAAAATCTTTCATTTGTAAAAAAAAACACTTGGGAGTTGTTTTTTTTCTTACATCTTAATAATTAGCACTTTTTAAAATTGTTTCTCAGAGGGCATCCTGAACAACGCAAGAGACTCCAGTGTTATGGATACACTCCCTCTTAATGGTAACCATGCCAACAACTACAGCATGGCGAGCAGTGAGTACTTGAGCGACTGTGTCCAGATCCTTGACCGTAGCGCCGGCTACGGCACCCACGGCAACCACAAGGAGACAACTCTAGAGAAGAAGATCCTCAAGGAGCTGACGTCCAACTATATCCCATCTTACCTCAACAATCATGAGAGAGCAACCACGGAGCGCAATCACAACCTCATGAACAAACTGGTGAACAGCAGCATGGCCAATGGAGGTGAATGTGGTTTCATTTATATAATTGAAGGTTTTGATAAACAGATGTAAATATTTCGATTTATTAAGTGGCACTGCTTGTTAACTCACTACAACAAAAATAGTCTTAGTGTAATTATAAATGTGTGTAAACACTTTTTATTTGTTTCTGTGGGCGAATGAGTAGAATCTGGGTTTTTATCTGGTTACAATGATTTATGCAGACAGGTGATTATTAAACTGAATTAAGTAAAAGCCTGTCATTTATAATGATTTGCAGTAACCCTTCCTTTTGAGGGTTCAGGTGAACTCAACAAAACAGCACAATAGAAGTGGTGAGCAACATATTAAAATCTACAATAATTATTATTTCTAACCGTTCGCAGACAGCTTAAACAACTGCAACATATTATCACAGCTGATATGTTAATACTAAACTTTTACAATTTTGGCAGCTATTGTGAAGCGTAGATTTACCTGAAGTTGATCCTTTTTCCTTTTTTTGCTTTGCCTGTCTGACATTTGGTAGTGGGCAGATCTAGCAAACAGTAGTTTTTTGGGGTTTTTTTTTTTTTTTTTTTTACTGGATAACAGACATATGATGCTGGCGAAAATGGCACTGTTGAAAGTGGTGAGCTCAAGTAAAACTGTAATTTCGAAAGCAAGACAACCTGGACAATGACATCAAAGGAGCTGACATCCTTTAAATCGCTCTCTTTGGGTCAGGTGTCACATAGCAGGACTAATTTAATCTGTTGTTAATTTCTGAAAATTAGACTGGGGACTTTAAACTTCACAGAGTGAATGGGTTAAATGCAGAGAGGAATTTCCCCACGAGGGTCAATAAAGTATACAATTTTAAAAATTAAATACATGTTTTACTAGTAATGCTAAAGTTTCTGCCTTGGGTAGCAGTGGCAGTGCTTTTTGTTCAAAATGATTTAACGTCGGTGTGCTAACATAGATGTGTGGTGTAATATGATTCTTGCCTGGTTCTTCCAGGGAGCCTGGCAGGGGGCAGCAGCAGCAGCAGCAGCAGTGGAGTTGGTGGATGTGTGGGAGGCAGTAAAGAGGACAATGGCCCCATGGTACTAGACAACTCTGTAGCCTTCCCCCATGAGGAGAACCTGGGTTTGGAGATTATCAGAGAGGAGTCCAATGCACCTCTCCTGCCGCCACGGCCTCCTCCGCCAGACAGCCACCCCCCGCCGCCGCCTCCTCACAGTTTCTCCCGGCCACGGCGCATTCCTCAAGAGACCAGCGAGAGCTTTTTTCCCCTGCTGACAAACGAGCACACTGATGAGCACACGCACTCACCAAACCACAGAGACTCACTCTACACCAGCATGCCAGTGCTGACGGACCTCCCAGATGGGCAGATGAATGGTTTAACAGACGGAGAGGAAGACAGCTCCGGGGAGCTACAGCCCTGTAAGAGTGCTACTGCTCCTGAACTGGATGATGTCTATTATAAGAGCATGCCAAACTTGGGCTCCAGGAATCACCTTCACGAGCTGCAGAGCTACTACCACATGGGCCGTGGTGGCAGTGATGGATATATGGTCTCTGGGAGCAAGGATGAGTCCGATTCATCACCCGAGGAGCCGCCTGTAGACCCTTCTCACCTGGTTACCAGTCTATAGAGGCAGTCGAGACTTCTGTCCCTCCCCAGCCCACCTTTACACTTTCAACCTTTCAGTGAAAACATTCTGTGTTGTTGACTGACAGACTGAGCTGGCCCGACCCTGGATTGAGGTACTGTGTGTAACATTAACGGCGGCCCATGACAATATGATTGAGACATCACTGGCCAGTTAAAAGCAGGGATTGAATGTACTGTCATAAAAGGTGCAGACTGAGAGGGCAGCTCTAAAAGACTTTTTGTGAACATCAAGCCAGAATGGAATGTTTGAACTCAGAACAGAAAAGGAACGGGGAGGGATTGTGTAATTTTACCGTACCTGTTACTTTTATTTGGAATCTTCGGATTGACCGTAGCCCTACAAGTTTACCAATATGGACCTCTAGCAGATTATAGCATATAGTCTCCACTACCACCACAACAGGGCCAAGGCCCCCAGCCCTGGGTGAAAAGAGCTGCCTGTCTGTTTGTCTGTATGTCTGTCTATCTGTCTAACTCTTAAAGACGCATACGTTGGATGACGTTTCCACGACAATAAAGGGTAGAGCAGGACGTCAGACTCTGGTGTTCACAGCATAAACTGGCCCCAAAGAAGCACCGCTACCTGCCAATCAAGTGAAGGATGTATGATATATGCCCTCACTAACAATCACCCAAAAAAAAGTTAAAAAAAAAAAAAAAAAGAAAAGAAAAAGAACCACTGATATTATTTGGGCGGCTGAACTGTAACCATATCAAACTGATGTTCGAAGTTCTCTTCCTGTTCGTATCTGCTAAACTGGAGTTGTGTCTGGGCTGGTGTAACATTCCTGCAAGTCGTAGTGACAGCGGCTACTGTGTATTTCACTGAAAACAAAGAAGGAAGATCATATTACAACAGACTGAAGTGAAAAAAAAGTTCTGTTTCTTCTCCTTTATTCTGTAATAGTTTTCCGTTATCAAAGGATTATGAAGAAATCACAAACTGTTTCTATGTATTGTACAGAATCCAGATACAGATACAAATGTTGCATATGACCAAGTCTTTTATTTTATAATCCTAAGTTGCAAACCTTTTATGTGTGAAAACGTTCTGAAATGCAATGATATGTTCGGTTCACGAGAGGACTGCAGAACGAGCAAGAAACAATCTTTCATGTCACTCTTTCGTAATGCAGAGGCGGTCAAGCACTCCTTAATTAATACGCATATACCCTACACACACTTCATCCTGGTCCTTTTTATAGCAACACCACTGTCACGTACATTTTGCAAATTAGTTGTTACTATATACTTTGCCACTTGTGTAGATTTAAACCAAGCAGGAAACTGAAGTAGTTAAGAGACGAAGGAAGTGATTACTATGGAAATACTACATTTTAGACTTTTGATGGAAGAGGATCTCATCTCATTTTGACCCTGCACGAGGGGCCTCGGTGTGAAAAATTACAAAGACGCCAGATTTAAGACGTAGCACAAGAATAGTTTTTAAAAACATATCCTCTGCCAAATATTCTAGCAACTGATAATACCTTATCAGGTATTATCAGTTGCGATCTTATTGTACAGAAAAATGCTCAGAGAATCTACAATTTTACAAAGGGGTCAGTCTTACCAATGAAATACCATGGCTACACCATATTTGTGTACTGAAAATGTGAAAAATCTGCACACAAGAGCACTGTCCAATGTGGAAAGCCAATGTTTACTTATTTAGCAGGAAAATGAATAAGTGTATGAAGTGTAGCTTGCACATGTATTCCACAAACCCCGCCATGTCCCCAAGAGAGAAATTATTTATTTATCTGTTTATTGGTTTAAATACAGCAAAACAAGCTCAGAGGAAAGAAAGCTGGCAGGAGTAAATAAAGTGGCACTGGGTTTGTTTTTTTTTAATTTTTTTAATTTTTTGGGTTTTTCATTTCTTTTTTTAAATTATTATGATCTTGATTATTATTACAATATTACTGCTAATTATTTATTCTTTTTGTATGGGTTCCACGTTGAATGATCTCATAACTAATATTTGTTGTAACAGTGAAAGTTGTTTGCCAACAAATAAATTACTGACATAGCTTTGCGGGTTTCTGCCTCTTGAGTGTTTTCAGTGATTATGCTGAAATTAAACACAAACACAGAGTTAAACCCATCACTGTTTTCACTCCAGATGTGTGTTTCTGACCATTTGGTGAGACTATGAGTATGCAAGCATCTCGCTGCATGCATTTGGGTCTGGTTCTCAGGTGAAATTCTGCTTTTTCGATCTGTCAGAACAGCTTCTGCCAGTTAAAGCTTTTGCGTGCCATAGCTGAGTGTGTGGGAAGTTTACAGAATCATATTAGGCAATTTAGTTTTGAAGACTTCTTTCTGTCAGTGAATACATTAGTTCTCCATTGTTTGGAGATTAACATATATTTACATATTCTATACATATAAAGGACTGAACCTCAAGGGTAATGTGATTGATGAATAATTACTTTCACAAAAAATAAGTGTGATATGAACCTCTGCAAGTAACCCATGGTGATCACGCTACCAGCAGAAACTCACTGCTGCACATTTTTCTCTCCCTGTCTATCAAAGTATGAATCAGTTAATATTTTAAATTGATCCAGCTTTCTTCCAAGTTTATTCGGTCCATACACAATATAAACAAAAGTACTGGATCACATACACAATACACTTGCAGTTGCTTCCTGGCCTTGGATGCCATAAAGCTCCCAGCACACAGCTTTTGTACTGATGTTAATCAGTAGCTTTGGAACGTACATTTACACTGGAAAAAAAAAAGGTTGTTTTGTTTTGTCACTCAAGGTCATTGAATTAACCTGTCAAATCACATAAAACATATTTCTCTACATTGTCAGTTTTAAAGAGTCCTCTGTAGTTTCTTTGATGTTATTTCAGTAAAATTCTCTATTCTTTCAGGTTAATTCAGTGGCTTGTCATTGAATCAAACATTTTAGAGTACAAAACAGCCAATTTCTTCAGAGTTACTTTACACACTTGAGTGCAACAACTTTTTAAAGTAAATCTAAAAAAAAAAGGGTTTTTTTTTATGTTTTCTTAAAATAGCACAAATGACTCAAGTAAACCTAAAAAACCTAATTTGTTCAGTAAACCCAGTTTGGGTTTGAGTAGCTATGGTTTCTGAAAGCTTTCACTTTGTATAAATACCAGTAAAGTTGATCTTAGAATTTCTAGAAAAATATCTAATATAAAAAATATTAAATCTAATATTTAAGGAAAATTTCCCTTATTGAGTTGTTGACATCCTTTTATTATATCACGCTCAAATTCATTGTGCTCTTTAGATCAATCTATGCCTAGACAATTTTTTTTAAAGGCAGGCTGCATGGCTAAGTGCTCAATTTTATAAACCTGTGGCAATGGCACTGGATTCAAAGATTCAGATTTTAAAAAACAGACTACTTGTTTGTCTTTTGCAAACTAAAGTTCGTAGTCCTGTCTTTGTAAAAGTTCAGGTCTTCACATTACATTTTGGATTTTGCTCAATTGTCAAGGTCCTTGCCAGTAGCTGTGTCATAGCCAGAATTGTGTTGGTCTACTTGTATATTTAGTTTTTTCCATGTAGTCTGTTCCCTCTACGTTTACACAGTTCCACCCACTTAATGTGGTGAAGTTGCTAACTTGTCCTTAGGGGCTGATGTGCTTAGTGTTGCCCAGCAATAGAAATTCTTAATGATTCCCTGGGTGGACTTTGGTAAACCCCACTGAGGAATGGCTAGTTACCTTCTCCAGCTAGTGTAGTCTCTAGAGGGCAGGAGTGAGAAGATTCAACATCCTCTAATTTGGCAACAGGCCTAAGAGTGTGTATGAAGTTAATTTGTAAACAACCTGTTGGCTATGTTCTGCCGTTCCACACACACACAAACTTACAGTCCTTTTGATTGTTTCTCTCTTTGCTTTTTTTCTTTCTTTTTTTTTTTTTTTTTTACACACAAGTTATAAACTGATTTGTATTGAGTGAAATAAGTATTTGATCTCTTCTCTCTATTTGAGAATTCTGGCTCTCAGAATTAAAATCAACTTTATTATGTGTATAAAGCACGCCTGTCCACAGAATCAATTTCTTTTCTTCCAAACTCTCCACCACCATAAGCAAGACCAAAGAGCTGTCAAAGGACATCAAGGAAAACATGGTAGATCTGCTTGAATGGGATACAAGGGTGTTAGCAAGAAGCTTGGCGAGAAGGTGACAACTATCAGTGTGATTATTTAGAAGTGGAAGAAATATTAAATGACGATCAATCACCTTCAATCTGGAGCTCAATGCAGATTCCTGCTTCATGGAGTGAAGATGATTATGGGAAAGGTGTTAAATTAACCCATACATACATGTGAAGAGCTTGATAGTTATCTGAAGGCAGTTGGAAAACCAGCCACAGTACACAGTTGTTAACACACTACACTGTAATGGACTGAAATCCTGCAGCATCTGCAAAGTCCTCCCCTTAAGAAGCCACATGCAGAGGCCAATTTAAAGTTTGTGAACATATAAATTATTTAGAGAGGGCATGGCAAAAATTGCTGTGATCAGATGAAAGCATAGTTCTTTGGCATTCGTGCAGCCTGCCATATATTGAGGAAGCGCAATACTGAGTATGACCCAATGACCACCATCCCCACAGTCAAGCACAGAGATGGAAACATTGGAGCTGCCAAGCAGCAGCCAAGAAACCTAAAGGATTTAGAGTGTTTCTGTAAAGCCTAAACGAAGGTCCAAAATATCTGATGAGATGTGTGCAAACCTGGTGACCACCTACAAGAAACATCATGTTTTACTTGTGGATCAAATGCTATTTTCACTCAAGGACATGCAAATCAATTTATAACTTTTATGTAATGTGTTTCTTTGTAACTGATCAAACTTGCAAACTCAGCAGACCATGTATACGTATTATTTCAACACATACTGATGGTGTCTCCTAGTGTCACATCATGTAACACACCCATAGTCACTGTACAGGCTATGCATCTTGGCATCCTTATGCATCCTGGCAAAAAGACATCACAGCTGTCTATTGCATATATTGAGTCAAATTTATAACCATAGCTGTGCAGTTTATTTATTCCAATGAGAGGAAACATTTTGGAGCAAAATTTACTGCATAAACAGATCTGAAATTGTTATTCTTCACTTGTGTATACTTAAGATGATAAAAACTCAAACCACTGGAGGTGCTTCGCCAGCAATAAATTGGTATTTTCTAAATGGCTTCAGCTCAGATTGCAGAACGGTTGGTTACTAATTGGTTAGGGTGGATGTTCTTGGTTCAGTATTACTAAATAAATCCTGTGAAGCCACAACAAACTACCACCATGATGTGGGTATATTTACAATGGTGAAGAAAAACTAACAGCAATTAGTGTAAAAAGATTCCAGCCTACAAACAATATCTCGCTCACACTGACATCAGCTTTGTTCTTTGGTGTGTAGCTAAACAGACCATTTTACGAATATATGGAATTTAAAATAACAAAATAATTGTTTGTCAAATGTCAAACAGTTAATAATCTGCATTGGCCTACAATAGAGTCCCCTTATTTTTGTAATAATAATTAAAAAAAATAGTTATTTAATTAAAAAAAAACTGCACTTGGGCCACGATATGAAAAGCTTAATGAAATGGTTACATGCCCTTTTATTTGTGGCACTGCCCCCACAAATGTTTCTTGTTACTCAGTTGGGTGCAATCTCTGCACAGCATCTTTATATTATTTAAGACTTTTGCCATCTTTTATCTAGTTTGATCATAGATTCAGTTCATGAGCAGGAAATAAAAGAAAATAATACAGCAACAGGATTTGAAAAATAAGAAGAGTAGGGAGACCAACAATAAAGGAAGGAGCAAAAATAAAGGAAAGTGTGAACAAGTAGAATGGAAAAAAGATAAATTTTTTATAAATGTATTTTAGATTCCTTAAAACTAACTAAAGCCACCTAACACTCAAATTTCCCCTGTTCCTCCCTCCGATTCCCTCTTTCCTCTGCCAGTAGCAGGCTGATTAAACGAGTATTGGGCTATGTGGGTCATATCTCTGCTGGAGTGCTCTGATCGGTTAGTGCTGCCTGGCTGTGTTATCTTCCTGCTCTCTCTGTTTCCCTCCTTCAAGGGAAGGCATTCAGTATGTCTTACAAGGTGACATGTCTCTCAGACTCAGCTCACACACCAAAGGCATAAGACAGCAAGGATGAGCAGGAATATAAATTAAAGGGAATCATTCTGTTTATTGTATTTGTTTATGATTAATTAATGTCTTTGGCAAGCTGAGGGAATCTAAATGTGGCAACTGCAGTGCACAGACTACCAAAATAAATAAATAAATAAATAAATGAAGGAGAGGGAAAAGTGTGGAATAACTAATGCTTTCTGGAAAGATACTTATAGCCTAAAATAGTTGCTGAAATAGAGTTTTTTGAAAAAATGTTCAGAAATGTTCTTTCAATTCTTTGTGACTATTTGTAGATGCAGCAATATGAAAATTCAAATTACATAAGGTAGGAAGGCAAAAGAAAGAAAGAAAAGGAATTAGAAGTCATGCTCAAAGGTTGTGCCACTGTGCCACATAATTCTGGATAAAGTGTAACCATCCTGTAATGTGATCACACCAGTTGCATAGCAAATGGATTCTCACACCACACAAATCATCAAAGGGGTTTTGGGGAGGTTTTGTACACAAGATAAATAATTTTGTCATTACATATACATACAGAACAAAAAGACCATAGGACAGTGACGTATAAGGGGAAGAGCAATCAATTTCTGTCACTTTTTATTCAGTACACACAGGTCATATCCATCTTTGAGCTCTACCTTTAAATTCACATTCATTCATAACTGACTTTCCACTGAAATAAAATATATAAATAAAGGCAAATAAAAGTAAGCCAGTCAAAGTTACTTCTACATTTAAAAAAAGAAATATGGCTTCATCTTAACCATTATCATCTAATTTTGTCAATAACCACAAAAAGCACTCAAAACTTTACAGCTGTGGAAACATGAAACATTATATTTATCAAGGCTAACATAGACAATGAAGCCCTACTCTATAAAACTGCCATAGGTTTAACTCTGTCTGTGAAGCTTAATTTAAGAAATAAATGTTTAGATGTTTTAGAGCATGTTAAGTGTCATCTTTTGTGTAAATGTTATCACTTGTTTGGTTGGTTGGTTAGTGCTAGTAGACTTACATTAGTTTATGTTAGCTAACCAGTGACTGAACTAATAACTCAGTGGAAAACAAGAAAAACTTAAAATCAGTCTAAGGGAGACATTTTTGTATTACCGCTTTCTGCAACAATGAGAAAACTAATTGTACTGCTCACTTTCACTCTCTGTGTCTTTAGCAGTAACTGGCTCTTCCTTGTTGGCTAGCTAAACTGAAACAGGAAATTCCACCTGTTAGCGGTAATGTTTGGGTTTGTAGAGAAGATTATGAATGTGCCTCTCGGTACACCCAACCTGACCTGATCTGACTCCATCAGTGGACCTGACACAAACAAGCTCTCTCTCTACACTGTCCTCATGCATAAAGTGCTTGAGAAATGGGAAAATCTACCTGTTAGCTGTAATGCTAACACGTGAATATTCCCATTTCAGTTCAGCTAACCAACAACAAGGAACCACTTTCTATTGTTTAAACCAGCCGCCTTACAAAAGTGTCTCCCTTAGACTGCTTTCAAGAGTTTTTGTTACCTTGTTTTCCACTGAGTTATCACTATCACTAGTTGGCTAACATAAACATATTAGCAGTAATCTATTAGCAGCCACCAACCAACAAAACCAGTAGTCATATTCTATATTGGTACAAGATGTCTTTACACAAGCTCTAGAAACTTTAAACATGTATTTCACGAATCCAGGTTCACAGACAGTCTTAAATCTATGACAGTATTTTAGAGTAGGACTCCATGGTGTAAGCTAGCCTTGATAATGTATTGTTTCATGTTGGCTAAACAGAATAGAATAGAATAGCCTTTATTGTCATTGTACAAAGTACAACGAAATTGGAGTGCCACTCCCTTGGTGCAAAATGCAAAATAAATATAAATGTAAAATATAAAAAGTACAATAAAACAACTGTAGTACTCAGACAATAAATAAGTACAATATATACAGGATAGCAGCATAATATAATGATAGTATGAATAGCAGCATAGTATAGTGACAATGGCAAGTATAGTTAAGCAGGTTTAATTGTTTTGTGCTTATTTACTGTGGTGATAGCTCTGGGAAAGAAGCTATCCCTGAATCTGTTTGTCCTGGTTTTATGTGACCTGTACCGTCGGCCTGACGGTAATAGTTCAAACAGTTGATTACTGGGGTGAGAGTAGTCCTTAATGATATTGCCAGCTCTGCTGAGGTATCGGGAGTTCGCAATGGCCTCCAGGCTGGGCAGAGGGCAGCCAGTGATCTTCTGGGCTGTGTTGATGACCCTCTGCAGTCCTTTCCTGTCTGCAACTGAGCACCCTGCATACCACGTTGTTATGCCGTACGTTAGGATGCTCTCTATGGTGGCTCTATAGAATGTCACCAGCAGCCTCTCCTCCAGGTTGTTCCTCCTGAGCACTCTCAAAATATGGAGACGCTGCTGGGCCTTTTTTACCAACGCCGTGGTATTTGCAGTCCAGGAGAGATCAACAGAGATCTGCACGCCCAGAAACCTCATGGAGTGTACCCTCTCCACACAGTTCCCGTGAATGTAGAGTGGGGCCGGGTCTGCTCTGCCCTTCCTGAAGTCCAAAATAAGTTCTTTAGTTTTCGTGGTGTTCAGTTGGAGGTTGTTAGCTGAACACCACTCAGTCAATCTGTTAACCTCATCTCTGTAGTCCGACTCATCCCCCCTTGAGATGAGTCCAACCACTGTGGTGTCATCCGCGAACTTTATGATGGTGTTTGAGAGATGGGTAGGGGAGCAGTCGGATGTGTAGAGCGTAAACAAGAGGGGACTCAGAACACATCCTTGTGGAGACCCGGTACTGAGTGTGATGGTGCTGGACAGGTGGGGGCCGAGTCTGACAGACTGTGGTCTATTTGTCAGGAAGTCCTTGATCCAGAGACAGATGGAGGTGGAGAGTCCCAGGTGAGACAGTTTCTCGACCAGGATCTCCGGGATAATGTGACTGAATGCTGAGCTGAAGTCCAGGAAGAGCATTCTCACATAGTTTCCTCGGTGCTCCAGGTGACTCAGCGCAGTGTGGAGCGCTATGGTGATGGCGTCCTCGGTGGATCGATTTGTCCTATAGGCAAATTGGTGGGGGTCCAGAGTGGAAGGCAGACCGGCCCTGATGTGCTGACAGACCAGTCTCTCAAAGCACTTCATCACTACAGGCGTAAGTGCAACAGGCCTGTAGTCATTTGGGCTGTCCACAGCAGTCTTCTTAGCGATGGGGATGATGATTGAGGTTTTGAGGCAGGGTGGGACGGTGTTTAATGACAAGGAAAGGTTGAAGATTTTAGTGAAGACTCCGGTCAGTTCGTCAGCACATGCTCTGAGAACCTTTCCATGTATTCCATCAGGACCTGCCGCCTTCCTGGGATTCACTGACCTTAGAACACGCCTCACTTGATGCTCTCCAAATGTTAGTGTGCCGGTGCTAGAGGCGGGTGGAAGTGGTGTAACAGCTGAGGGCCTGGTCGTCTCAAAGCGGGCGAAGAAACGGTTTAGATCCTCAGCCAGCGAGGCATCAGTCCTAGATATCGCCTGGTTGTTTCTTCTGTAGTTGGTAATGTGATTGATCCCCTGCCACATTTTTCTGGGGTCGTTGTCGACAGCAAAGTGATCTTCAATCCTCCTCCTATAGGCAGCCTTGGCTTTCTTGATGCCTCTACTCAGGTCTGCCCTGGCCGCCCTATACGCAGCCCTGTCCCCTGACTTGAAGGCGGTGTTACGGTTTTTTAGGAGGGATTGCACTTCGCTATTCATCCAGGGTTTTTGATTTGGAAACACCCTGACCCTTTTGTTAACGGTGACATTGTCAACACAGTTCCTGATGTACGAGAGTACAGTGTCCGTGTACTCCTGGAGGTTGAGGCTGGAGAATAAATCCCATACAGTTGTTGAGAAGCAGTCCTGCAGTTGAGAGAGGGCTCCTTCAGGCCAGGTTTTTATTATCTTTGTCTGGGGCTTTGTTTTTCTCAGCAGGGGGGTGTAGGTGGGGGTGAGAGACATGCAGAGGTGGTCAGATCCAGCCAGATGGGGGAGGGGTGTCGCTCTGAAGGCATGCCTGATGTTTGAATAGACATGGTCCAAAGTGTTTTCTCCTCTCGTAGCAAAGTCCACAAACTGGACAAATTTGGGAAGCACAGTCTTTAGGCACGCTTTGTTGAAGTCGCCGGCGACAATAAAAACCCCATTGGGGTGGGCAAGCTGTTGTTTATTTATGGTGTTGAGCAAGAGGCTGAGAGCCATGCCCACGTTAGCATCCGGTGGTATATAAACAGCTATCACAATAACTACTGTAAACTCCCTCGGGATATAAAAAGGTCTGCACGAGACTGCCAGAACCTCCAAATCAGGAGAACAGTGTGTGTGAATGATCCTGCTGTTACAACACCATGTAAAGTTTTATGAGTGCTTCTTTTCTGGTTACTGACAAAATTACATAACACTAATTTAGCCCATCATCATCTTTAATTTTATTTATGTAGAAGCAAGTATTTCAGTGAAATTTAGTCAGTTATCAATAAATGTAAATGAATGGCATGGCAACAAGCAGCGTCCACTGTGAAACTGGTGTTACATTGTGGTGTCTGTTAATTAAAGCAACTATGACATTTAAAGCTGAATATGAATTTGATTAAAGATGGAAATTTAGCCCATCCATATACGGTATGACATTTTAATGTTTCCATCCCATTTCCTTCTTCTGCATTGTTAAGCACAAGCAGGACATTTTCCAGCCACACTAGAATCTAGTTGAGGTTCTGATGAGATAAAGCACATCACCTCTCATTCCAGAATTTCAGATGTCACTGGAATTTACGGTCTTAAATTACACATTTTTAATTGTGTCATCCGCAGATTCATTTGTCATTATGTAGCCATTCTTTAGTTTATTAGAGGCTAGCTGTGATAGAAGGCTAATTAGTCTTTCTCCAAGTCACATCATATTAACTTCTGAATCACTAGCCTCTCACTGACCTCTGGAAATACATCAAAATGCAAAGGGGTCCGTCCACTGACCTATGCTGGTGCGGGCATGCCTATGCCAACTCATCTGCTTCAGTTGCCCAGCCTGTGTGTGGCAGCATACATGCTCTTGATCATCTTCTCCTCACCTCAATTTTCTGTGAGAGTGCTCATTGGAAGAAAAACACTTAACAGGTACACATAGGCTGCCCTGAATAATTCACTTTAATTGGTAAAAAGGGAAGACGACAAGCCTCAGCTGAAGAGTGACAGAGGGTGAGCTACAAAGTGGAATGAATGGGGGAGAGAATGGCCATCCACTGGCTTTTTTGAGGTCACGTACACCCCCATGCATGTTTAATTGGCTTTGGGATGGCATGGTGTTTCTGCTGTCTCTGCTGTGAGTCAGACTCACTATGCCTTTTCTGCAGCGTGCCTTTTCACAGAGGCTCAGCAATGGAGACACTATTTTAGGAATACATTAGGAGCACAGAAAACACTGACATTTAGACAGTCTCTGGGATGGCGGAGAAAGCGAGAAGGCTAGTCACCAGTGTATATGACAGACACTGGATTACTGCCAGTGTGTTTTTGTGGAGAGCTAGTACAGTAGGCCAGACTCATGTCAAGTTACTTTCTAAAAAAAAGATTCATTTACTTCTTCAAACTAATCGCAATTCACTAAGAAAAGAACTGATCTGATTGCCCCAAATGTGGAAAAATCACACCTAATTGTTGTAAATAAAAATTTTTAAAAAAGCAGTTTGAAAAAGGAATCACATTCAATTAATAATTCCACATTTCCACAGGAAGAAAACCGTGCAAACATGTACCTTTAAACCTTATGACAGCCATGAATATGTTCTTGCACTGTAGTGCATTTTAAAGCTAAAGTGTGGACTTCTTGTAATAACGTACAGTCCTACCAAAGTAAGATCTTACTGACTTGGCAAACCTGCATTAGCAAAGATTATCTGTATGTTCAACTGCATATTTGTACCTTCTTAGTTATAGGTTAAATGAAGGGGGGGGGGGGGGGGGGCAGTGCTGCTCGTGGGAGTTATCACAGAAGGCTGTGAGAAGCAGGTTGTAATGCAAAGAAAAATGTGTAAATACAGTGTCTTGTCTATATAAAATAAAGTAAAATAATTCATGATTTCCTCTGGATGCTAAATGGAATCAGTGGCCTGGCACAAGGTGCTGCTTTCACCTTGGTCCTAATCACTAATAATATCCGTCATATGATCAAATTAAATTACAGATAATATGTATCATTTGAACCCCAATCCTCAGTAATTGCATGTGTTACTAAGTTAGAAGCGTTAGATCTTGTCTACAGATTAGTCATTAAAGCTGTAATGAAATTCTCCACCGGACAGAAAAGTGGCTCTGGTTTTACTATGAAAGGATAATTGAGCTATCTGTGCACAAACAAGCAATTATGAAAGGTTGTTGATCTTGCAAAAAGAATCAGAAAGACTGACTAGACTGTATTGTGTAATTTTGTAGCGCAGAGATACAGCACACAAAGCAAAGTTACACTGATAACCCGAGCTTTCATGTTTAATATAATTTAGAATTTCTTAAAATTGTACTTCTTTGTATTCATTGTTTGACAACCAGAGTATTTTTGTACAGAACTTCACCTCTAACTTATAACCTATATTATTATTTGTTGTTTGAGTTTCTTCATGACCACAATTTAAACAGATTTCCTGAAAACTTACTCCAGTTATAACTCCCAGAGTACTTGCCTAACACCAACCTTTAAACAAAGTTCAAGTCATTAACATGAAAAATGTAACTATACAGCTTTGCAGCACACATCCACATTTATGGTAGTCAACCATTGTTTCCACCAAGCAATTCTGTCTCTAAAAGCCTCCTAAAAGCATTTTTCCAAACTAAAAATATATATACATAATTAAGCAAGACACGAAGAAAGTAAAAGGATGTTACAAGCATATAACAGAAGTAATTAAATGTGTACAATCAAAAGATTTCTGATGCAATTAAAAACCAGATGCACTGTGTGTCATACAGCCTGAGTAAGTCGTTTTCAAAATAACCACCACAAACCTGCATACTGCATGAGTACCCAAGGCTCTGTTCTTTTCACATTCACTAAGATGCATTACATTAAGCATAAGTAGCAGCATGATTCTAAGACATAACAATAATTGGGTTGTAGGCATATCTGCAATAGAGCAGACAGAAGTGACTTTCTTTTTTCACGAGAGGCAAACTTATTTTTCAGTTTACACATTTCACAGCGCTAAGGGTTAAAGAAAATTACAATTGTGGGTGTTTTTCACCCACAATTTATTGTTAAGTCTGTAGAAAGAAAGCTAGAAACAAAGAACGCTAAGAATGAGAGGAAACAAAGCTACCTAGCAACAAAGCAGCGAAAGAAGCAAGGTGTGAATGGCATGTAGACACAGATAACATGAGACAAACAGGAGAGAGGATAAGCATCCTCTGTGGTTTATCTACACACAACACCACAGTCAAGAATAGTGTATCCCAGGGGCCCCTTCTTGCTTTTTTTTCTGATTGGTAATGAGGCACAGCTGCCTTATAGTGGGCACAGCAGGCAGGGCCTTGATTGTTACTGCTTACTTAAGCAGGGAAATTGTGGCAAAAGCTACTGGATAGCGATGCAAGTGCAAGAATGGGGACTTTTGGTAATGAAGAGATCCCAATCTTGGTTATCATGATTCAGAACACTGTTTTCACTTCTGCTAAATATGGTCCACAAGTAGTTCTGGCTTGCTTATTATGTTTTCATTGGCAGTGTATGTGGTGGGCTTTTTATTCTTCCCTCCTTCCCATGAATAGTGTAAATGTGGCCGTGCTTCCTGGAAAATGCTTTTGGAGCAAAAATAGACAGTTGCAAGCCTGAAAGTGGACTAAAAAAAAAGTGTAACTGCATGTAATATTTTCATGTACTTAGAGAATATGAAACACTGGAGATGCCTTTTAGTAACAAGGACTCTTCTTCTACAGGCAGCTCATGATTTTGTCCTTTTAATTTAAACACTTTTTTGACTGGTGAATTTAAAAGTCCTTTGGTGTGTATCCACAGGAGCTGACTCACTAGCAAAGCTGCCAGTCTTACTTTTCTCCATCCTTCTGGCATGAAAAAGTTATTACTTTTTACCATCTTGCGATTTGTCAGTACAAGTCAACATGGCTGAAACCACAAGAGGCAAACAGAAAACAATGACCACGAGTAAGCGAACAGAGGATGATTGTGATTGTTTTTGTTTATTTGTTTTCTACTTGGCCCCTCCTCCTCACAGCTGTCAGCCTGACTGTCTGGGGGTGGCAGTTTACCTCAGTATATTTGGATTCTCAGGCTGTTGTTGTTTGGATATGAATCATGAATCCTTTTCTCATTCCCTTCAGGAGTTGCTGGGTGCCAGTTGCTATGGCTACAGTACATCGTGGTTCAGAGAGACACCTTGTGAGATAAATTTGACCAGTGAGACTTATTTATTTTGTCTGTCTTTCACTTTTTCCACAGATGCCGTCCAATTTAGCTTCTGGTGAATAAACCGTTTTTAACACATTTGTGGTGTTAGGGCTCAAGTGAGTGATGAGTAGGTAGCATTTAGAAAAGAGTGTTTGCACATTTGGTTAAAATATTTGAAAATTTCGCTATGAAAGCATATTAGAATGTTTTTTGGCTTTTTTTATGATTGAATGAAAACTGTTTATACAGGCAGCACAATGACTGAATAGAGTCATTTTTAAGGAGATTTAAGAGAAGTTTGTTCACTAAAGTCAAATGAATGCAAACTGAACGCCTACACAAAACTCGTGGACGTGGGTTGAATCTTCTCTCGTCTGGTCCCTTTAGGGGTCGCCACAGTGGATCATTTGTCTCCATCTCACCCTATTCCTAGCATCCTCTGCATGTTCTCCTTCACGATATCCATAAATCTTCTGTGGTCTTACTCTTTTCCTCCTGCTAGCTCCATCTTCAGCATCCTTGGTCCAGTATATCAACTATTTCTCTTCTGCATATGTCCAAACCATCTTAACCATGTCTCTATCTCTATCGGAACCTTTGTCTCCAAACTGCTCAACCTGAGCTACCCCTCTCGTGCACTCATTTCTAATCTTGTCCATTGTGGTCACTCCTAGTGAAAATCTTGGAATCTTAGGCTCTGCCACCTCCTGTCTTTGTGTCAGAGCCACCAAACTAGACACCACAGCAGGTCTTGGAAACCTTCCCATTCACTCTTGCTGCTATCCTATTATAAATCACCCCCACACTTGTCCTCACCCACTCCACCCTGTCTGCAGGGAGGACCATTATTGGGTGGCTGTAGCTCAGAAGGTAGTGCAGGTCATTTATTAATTGGAAGTATGGTGGTTTGATCCCTGGTTGCTCTTGTCTTGCCAAAATACTAACCCCAAGTGGCTCTCCAATGCATTTATCTGAGTGTGAATGTTAGATAGTAAGTGCTTAAGTATAGAAAAAAAGTGATTGTATAAATGGGTGAATAAGGTATGTTGTATATAGTGTTTTTAGTGCTCAGATAGACTAGAAAAACACTATATAAGAACCAGTCCATTTACCATTTAAGTTCTTCTTCATCTCTCTTGTGCATTGCTCATTGCATTGAATGATTGAGCCCAGGTATTTAAACTTGTTCACTTCACTACTTCTGCTCCTTACAGCCAGCTTCATTGTTACACCTCTCTCCCTGTCATTCACACCCATGTATTGTATCTTGATTCTACATTCATTCCTCTCCTCTCTCTAGTCTCTACCTCTCCAGGCTCTCTTTCACCTGCACCCTAATCTCACTAAAGAACACAATGTCATCTGTGAATGTCATAGTCCACGGAGACTTCCGCCCAACCTCATCTGTCAGCCGGACCATTCTATCACTCCAGCCACAAACCTCACCACTGTCTTGGTGTCCTCATACAAGTCCTGCACCACCCTCACATACTTATGTGCCACTCCTGACTCCCTCATGAAGTAACACAGTTTTTCTCATGGCACCCTATCAAATGCTTTCTCTACGTCTACATACAGTGCAACTCCTTCTGATCTTCTCTGTACTTCTCCATCAACACACTCCCCTCTTTCCTACACATCTCCATACCTCCACAAATATGTCACTAGACCACTGTTCATCCTTGTTATAGCTGTCCTCACTTCTTCCTTACAAATCCCCTGTACTCACTGATTCATTAACTTTTCTACATCTGTCCTCCTCTCTCTCTCTCATTTTCAACATTCATCAGCTCCTCAGAGTACTCCTTACACCTTCTGAACACACTCTATACCCTCATTAGTATATTTCCATCTCTATCCTCAATGACTCTCTTGCATTCCCTTTCCAGCTTGATCTCTCTATCTAGGAAATCAATAAGTTTTTTTTCCTCCTTCCTTAGTGTCCAGCGTCACACACAACTCACTACAAGCCTTTACCTTTGCCACCTCTCTCTTTGCTGTATGTCAAAGCCTCCCAGTACTCCTGTCTACTTTCATCTCCCTTGGTCACTCCCTATGTCTTTACTAACCTCCTATGAATGCTATCCTTTACGTTCTCATTCTACTACCAAGTCTCCCTGTCCTCTTTCCTCTCTCCAGCAGATACACAAAATAGATATTTTCAGTTCCCTTCAATACTACAGCAGTACTTTACAAGTCATCTGGTAACTGCTACCATGCAGCCTGTCTCAACTCCTCCCTGAACTCTGTCCAATATGCTTCGTTCTTATCCACCATTTAAAGCTTGCCTACATGTTCACCACAGTCATTTCCACTGTTTTTGAAAAAGCCACTACCATCTGCCTTAGTGAATTTCTCTCCATGCCTACCCAATACCTCCTCATTATGTTGCTTTCACCCATATATCTATTGAAGTCTGCTCCAGTCTTCTTCCTTCAAGATTACTCCTACTCAATTTCTCTTCGTAACTTCAGCATGATAGAATATTATGAATCCACTTCCAATGCTCCTGGCCTTGGCCCCTTCTCCTCTGCACACATTATACACTGTATAGCCCAAAAGTATTTTCTTGTCCTTTACTTGCATATAAACTTGAGTGACATCTCCTTAAACCATAGGGTTCAATCACTCTCTGCACTTTGTGCAGGCCAGTCAAGTTTTTCAACACAAAACTTGCTCATCCATGTCTTTATGGACCTTGCTTTGTGCACTGGTGTACAGTCATGTTGGAACAGGAAAGGGCCATCCCCAAACTGTTCCCACAAAGCTGGGAGCATAACATTTAAAAATGTCTTGTAGTGCTGAAGCATGAACAGTTTCCTTGCGCTGGACCTAAGAGGCAGAGCCCAACTCCAGAAAAACAGCCCCATACCGTAATCCCCCCCCTCCACCTAACTTAACAACTGAAACAATGGAGTCTGACATGTACCTTTCTCCTTGCAACCGCCAAACGCAGAATTGTCCATGGGATTGCCTGAAGGAGAAGCGTGATTCATCCCTCCAGAGAACATGTCTCCAATGCTTTAGAGTCCAGTGGTGGCGTGCTTTATACCACTGCATATGACACTATGCATTGTCCTTGGAATGCAGGTGCTCAGCCATGGAAACCCATTCCATGAAGCTCAGTGTGTAACTTTGCCAAACCAATATTAGACTGTAGTTTTCTCTGGTCCTCTCGTGACATGTTTAGCCACATGTTCTCCTTAAATTGTCTGAGTGGTGTCAAACAATTACCTGGGCTTTATAGATAATTAGGTAACCCTCTGGGGAAAACCTGGTCTTGTTAAAAGAGACGGCACCCATCCTACTTTAGATGGCGCAACTCTCATTTTTAAAAAATCTTTACAAAATTTTTAAGCTCAGACTGCAGGCTAACTTTTTCTTCCCAGAGCTTTCAGCTTTCAGGCCCATCTTTTGTGGCACTAGCTTCCAATTTGGATTCAGGAGACAGACATTGTCTCTACTTTTCTATAGTTAGGTTTTGATCAGGTGGCCCCGAATCATACATTAGTTACGTTGCAATAGATCTAGGCTGCTGGGGGGGTGTCCGATGACGAACTGAGTAATTCTTCTTCAGTCACCTTTTTTACTCACTATGTTTTATACGCCTCTCTGCATTTAATTATCATAATTAATCTCTGGCTCTCTTCCTTTATCCTATCGTCTTTATCCTATCTTTATCCACTCACCCCAACCGGTCATGGCAGATGGCAGCCTCTCCCTGAGCCCGGTTCTGCTTGAAGTTTCTTCCTTTTAAAGGCGAGTTTTTCCTTCCCACTGTCACCAAAGTGCTTGTTCATAGGGGGTCATATGATTTTGGGGTTTTCTCTACGGTTGTTTTGTATTATTGCAGGGTCTTTACCTTACAATATAAAGTCCCTTGAGGCAATTGTTGTGATTTGGTGCGATATAAATAAAACTGAATTGAACTGAAGCGAATAAATACTTTTGGCATTATCGTGTATTTACCTTCCTCTTCTCCATTGTCTCAGCCAGCTCCCTCTCTTTACTAGCCATAGTCCCTACATTTAATGCACTCTCACCTTCATACTCCTGCCTTTTCTTCGCTCCCATTGTCATTTAACATGCCGTCACCCTCTTTTTTTTCTTTGTTTTGGGCAAACAGTGGCACAGTTTCCACTGACACCTTGTAGGCCAACAGCACTGGAGGCAGTTGTCGTCAACCTGGGTTCTGACCAATCCAGTCTGGAAATCTTGTTTCCGGCCTTCTTGATGCAGCCCTCCCCTCTGGCACTGGCTTGTGGCCCCCCTCCGTGGCTGGATTTCGTGTGTTGACTAGTGGGTGCAAACATTTACAGGCTCATACTTTCATGCAGCATGTACCTGCTTGTCATTATTTGCATAGATTATGGATATTTATACAGAGTCAGTGGGAGAGCCGAGTTGGTACAGTACACTATTGACAATAACCAATAGGTATTTTGTGTGAGAAGGGGGTTCTGTAAATGCTGGAGTTTACATAAGAAATTGCAGAAGCATCATCAAACATTCAGTCTGATTAAATTTCTGCTAGCATGATTATCTGCTTTAATGGATATGCTTGATTGAAAGACAGTTAATTATTTTTCAAAGAGGCTATGGACAAAAAAATGTATAACACACATACAGGCACGATACACCTCTCAGCGCTCTGAAAAGGGTGTGTGATTATCAAAACCAAGCATGAGAGCAGCGCACAAAAATGAAGTGAAGTGCATTTTGATTGGCTGCTTGTTCCTTCCTGAACTGCCTCTGCAGGAACTAGATGCCCTGAGCCCACCCTCGGCGAGCAGGACAACACATTTGTCAGTTAACTGAAACAGCTCATCTAAATTTAAAATGTAATTTAAGATCCATTCAAATGTATAAGCTGCAATGCACCTTGCAATATTAACAATTTACCAACACGCTCACAGCATGAATACAGGTCACCTGGGAAGATGTGTGAGTGTGTGCGAGTTACATTGTGTACATCACTGTGTGTGTTTTGATGAACTGAAGCCTTTTTCTTGCACTTGTTTAGCATCCATTCTGAGATCTGGCCAAATTCAAAAACCCTGACACTTCTATGTGTTGGTAGATATTCAAGCCTCACAGGCAGAAAACGGATTAAAAAGCTAGCTGCTTGCTGTAGCATCCAAGGACTCTTATTATGTATCTGCTGGCTCTTTTTAAATCACTGATGCAAAAAGTATGCTCTCATATGACAGAGAGGGAGGGTGCAATGTTTGTGTGTGTGTGTGTGTGTGTGTGTGTGTGTGTGTGTGTGTGTGTGTGTGTGTGTGTGTGTGTACACATGGGTGGTGCATATATGCATACTGTGTGAAGGAATGGAAGTCCTTGTGCTGTTATATTCAAACAAAGGTTTCCACAGCAACCACATGCACCATTAGTCCCCTTGCAAAAACTCAGGGATAAAGCACCTCAATTACCCCTCATTCTCATGTACACACAGGCACACGCGCACACATGCACTCTCACCTTTAGATCTGCAATAGCATGTCAACTTTTGACTGTGGATAGCTTTGTACAAATGGTACCACAACATCCTATAGGACAATATGTGTGACTGAATGTAGTGTAAAGCACTTTGGGGTCCTTAGGGACTGAGTAAAGCGCTATACAAATGCAGGCCATTTACCATTTACCAATATGGAAACGAATGGAAGTGGCTGGTTTATCAAAAAGCAATGCTGTGAGAAATTTAAAAAAAAGACTAGAAAGGGCAAGTAATTTGCCTTTTACAACAATTATCAGCTTTATTGCAATTAAAAAAGATTCAGTTCTTTAGACTCCTAAAGAATAGTCACTAAAGCTTGTCATAAAATTCCCAGTGATCTTGACAAACTAACTGTGCTTTACTCAGCTTTGATTTGAAAATGTTAAGAACTCCAGTTTACAAATTAAAAGTAACAAAGCTCTATTGGTACAAAGAAACGGAAGGGAATGGAGAGAACTTTAGTGCTGGAATTTTTTAATTAAAAGCAACAATGCCGAACATTGCTTCCAGCAACTGGCCTTCAGGAGTTGAGTTTACTCTCATGCCTACACAACATAACAAGACCCATTGTTACTGAAGGGTTTCTAGAAACTTACAGCCATGACATACACAAATGCTAATGCTAAAGCTGTTTCTGCATGAGATGAGTAGCATCACTGTTCTTCTTGTACAAACTGTCTCATGCCAATGCAATACTGTTTTTCTGATTCAGAGAGTTGTTGTAAAAGCAGTGTATCTGTCTTTTTTTTGCCTGTGGTTTAGACTCACAAATGTTTCTCATGTGATTCAAGTTTTGTTGTCTAACATACTTTTTTGCTACATTTTTCCTGTTGTTGTTGTTTGGTAATGAGCAGTGCATGTGTCTCTTTCATTTTAATTAAAATGTCTTCCATTTCTTACCCTGTGACAGTGCAGTAAAAGTTTTAGCATGTCAGCTCAGTCTTGCAAGGTAGTGTTGCCAATTTGCCAGCAAACACCAGACTTCTCTCCCCCAAATGCCATAATTTGACTGCTTTCACTCTTGTACCAACTGCCTCCACCACCAATTTTTCATCTTTTACAGACTGCTGCTGTTACTTAGAGCACTCCCAAGTCACAATGTCTCTTTTAACATGGCACAAGGCTGACCGCATGGTCACATTAAAAGACAGGCGCAAACAAACATAGGATTGCACGCACATTTCTTCTACTGCATGTCTGTTTCACCATACCCAAACTAATCTCACAAAAGCCTCAAAGCCACTCTTTTATTTAAAGAAATGTTATGTGAATAGTAATTTTTATTGCACATAGGGCAAAGGGTTTCAATATTTTTTGCATTGTAACTGGTCCACAGAAACTCAGTTTGCATGCCATTATTTGCCAGAGGTGCACGCAAGCCTCTCAAAATCCATCAAACACACCTCATCTGTTTTTTGCTCCACCAGTTTTACACATTGACATATTTATTAGGTAAAATTTTACAGTTCACTGATGAATCTGTGATAAATCAGATTAATAAAACTCAACAATAAATACACTGACCAGCCACTTTACTCTTGCAGGGTGTGTAAGAAGATGGTTGGAAGCATCAATCAGAAGATGCTTACACTGTGGTCATAAAAAGATGGATATAGTGGCTCATATTTGTCATGGATTTGCTGTGTGGCAGGCAGGATGAGGACCCATATGCAGGACTCAAGACAAAGGAATAAACTCAGAACGCCAGCTTTATTGCTGGATTAACTTCATGTCAAAACCCAAACTAAAACACTATAAACCAGGAACTGAGAGCTAGGAATTGACTAGGAGCACAGACGGGAAACCCACAGCATAGTGAGAGGACAACGCAACAACAGACAGGGAAAAACACAGGGCTTAAATACACAAGCAGGACAATGAGAGGATGGGGAACAGGTGGGAGCACAGCTGGGACAAATCAGACCTAACGAAGCAAGAGGAAGCAAGATTAGACACACTGCACGCAGGACAAGGACTATCAAAATAAAACAGGAAACACACAGAATGAAGACATGCAAGCTTAACACAGTGACTGGGGAGACAGGGAACATAGCAATGAGGGTGAAATGAAACGTGGGACACAGGAAAAGCATAGAGTAGACATGGGAACAGAGACTAAACAGAAGCTGAGAAAAATACTAATGGGAGGGAGAACAAAGATCACTGAGAACTAAAGAAGAGTAAAACCAAGAATAACAATAATCAAAGAAAAGAATTATAAAGTCAGAAACACAAATACCGTGACAATATTCATCAAGGTTCTACATCTTATGTGTAAAGAAATGTTCTTGTGCATCCCATACCATAGCATACCATTTTCCTTTGACCCATGGCATCGACAAAGAATTTTCACCCAGAGAACCGATTATCACTGGGTATTTTCTCTTTTTCAGACCTATCCCTGTAAAAGCAAGACATGTGAGAAAATCCCAGTAGATACGCAGTTTCCAGATGGTTGACTCTGTTCATGTAGAACAGGGGTAGGCAACTCCAGGCCTCGAGTGCCAGTGTCCTGCAGGTTTTAGATCCCACCCTGGGTTAACACACCTGAATCAAATGATTAGTTCATTACCGGGCCTCTGGAGAACTTCAAGAAATGCTGAGGAGTCATTTAGCCCTTTAAATCAGCTGTGATGGATCATGGACACATCTAAGACCTCCAGGACACCGGCACTCGAGGCCTGGAGTTGCCTACCCCTTATCTAGAACATTTTTCAAAAGGCAATGGAATACACAGCGATGGTTCATCTAGCACAGCATGAAAAGTCTAACACCAGACAACAATGGGAGTTTGTTTGCTACTTCGTACTTGTTGTGTGTTGAAAACACGAGAATTATACGGAAAGTGTCCTAAAAGGCCAGAAAAGAGAAGGATAACACACCGAGGATGTGGACAAGTGGGTATTGAATTTGTCTGACAGACAGAACCACAGAATCAGCATTTAGAAACAACAGCATTGCAGATGTGGAAGCGGAGCAACTGGCGGTGAAAGTTTTGGCCTATCTTAGCAATGCAAAGCACCGGGCATCTAATATCAGCATGCAGGAGAGGAAGCCACTCGCATTGCTGAGTAAGGACAACAACATCATCATCCTTCCAGCAGACACGGGTAGGTGCTCAGGTTTGCTAAACCAGTAAGACAATCATGAGAATATTGCGTCCGCTATTGACCGGACCTGATACCACAGGGTATACCCAGGGTAAGCTAAACCAAGTCTGCAGGGTTTATCAAGGTGTATCTTTAAGACCTCTTGTCTATACGATCAACTCAGTCATCTATAACATCTCAAAGTTCCGGCTTTGATCCTTAACCCGTTGATAGACATCTCTAAACACCACATCCAGAACAACTTGGATTTTGTTGAGATGGTGAGAGATGTCATTACAGAGGCAGATGAAATTATGAAATGATGGTCTCCTGTGATGTAACATCTCTCTCTATTTATGTAGAGTGGTACTTCATAAGAGATTACTGGATGACTCCAACCTCAGCAACAGGAGCACTCTCAGCACCGACCAAGTTTATTTTCTCTTGTTTTCTCTTCTCGTGGCTTCATTTTTCACATATTTCACATACAAGGGTCAGGACTACAGGCAGTAACATGGGTGTGCCATGGGTTCCCCAGTTTCACCCATTGTGGCCAACTTGTATATTGAGTAAGTGGAAAAAGAGGGCTTTGCTATACTACCCTGGAATACCACCAATTTATTGGTTCAGGTATGTGGATGACGCCTGAATGAAAATCAAATCTTACCACAGTTCACTGATACCATTAACTCTGTGGACAAACACATCAAATTCACCAGGGAGGATGTGACAGGCTAACTTCCTTAGACTGTGAGATCAACTGTGAGATATTTAAAAGGTGATGTGTGCCATAAACCATCACATACGGATCAGTATTTAAGGTTTGACTGTCATCATCCACTGGAGCACAAACTGGGTGTCATTAGGACGCTACAACACAGAGTGAACGCCATCCCCACAGACACAGCGGCCAGGGAAGCAGAAGAACATCATATCAAGAAGGCCCTGAGGAAATGTTGTTTTCCCAGCTTCACATCACATGAGCTTTCCAAGCTGGGAAGGCACCTAAAGGAAAGCTCCAGATGATCCAGGAGAGAAGAAGGACAACTGCTGTCTAAGAGAAAACCTTCAGTGATCCCTTGTGTCTGGAGTATTGAAACGGCTGAGACACATTTTCTCTAAGCACCGTGTCTTTTAAACTCTTAAACACGCTGTGTCAAAAACTGGTCCACCCCAAGGATCGGTCCCCCAGCACACTGTACACTGTTAAGTGCCAGAAGGATTGCCGTGATACATACATCTAGGAAAGTTAACAACCTCTGGCTAAGCAGATGGCGCAACACAGTAGAGTTAACTCATTAGGCCAGGACTTCACAGTCTATTTACACCTATAGGCCAGCGATCACTTTTTCAGCGATGAGGATGTACATATCCTAGACAGGGGGGAATACTGGTTTGAGCGAGGAGTCAAGGAGGCCATTTATGTGAAAAAGGAAACCCGATCTCTGAATTGAGGAGGGGGCCTAAGGGTACATCTTTCGCCATTTTACAATGCTGTGATTGCTGCCATTCCCCAACTCTCTATGAATGGTATGAATGACAATTTTCATATTAATGATCATGAAACTGACCTCACAGGCCATTGTTAGTCAATGGTGCTGGTTTCAGGCATTATGCAAATGTACTCTCTGTTTATAAGGTTGGGGAAACGTGCAGTCAGCTGAGACTGAAGAAGTCACTTGGATGAGTGACGAAACATTTCTCCCACTGAAAACGTTACATCCAGATGAACAGAATCAGCTTTTTGGGACATTCCAATCAAGTCAAACAGATCAATTTCACTAAGTTCAGTAAGTATTTGTTATACATTATCAGTGGCACTGATACAGTGTCAGTCAGGATCTAAATGTAACTATCTTTATGTACTTTACTTCAGGCGGGTAGGCTGACACATAGTGTCTCAATTTATAAGCGGTTTTAGAATTTTCAGATAAACACTACCTCCTATCACTGGTATCACTGGTGTGGATATGTTGTCATGAAACATTGAAAGTCATTAACCCTCTCCAAGCAGATGTTGCAGATTTGCAACAGTTAAGAACTAACAACCTGATTACCCCACATACATATTTTATGAGTTTTTTTTTTACTCAGAAGTACCACTGCATGACTTGGTTGTGCATTAGCAGCAAAAAACTTAATTTGGGCCTGAGAGGGTTAATCTAAATGAGACATATGTCTGAATGAAAGAATGTCATCACAGCAGAATTATGAAGCCAGTAATTGGCTTTTGTCATCCTGAATCTCAGAAGCTCCAGGGTGACCATGTAATCCTTATTAACTTTGCTGTGAATGTGTTTACATTTTCTAATTACCAATGGTTGCATGATTGCAGCAGGAGATACCCTAAGTCTGTCTGTTCCTTCCTCACAACTTGTTTAGTAAAAAAGAAATAACCCGTGTCACAATTACTAAAAGTCCGACAGCATTAAAAAGATCTCAACATTTTTTGCTTTATGAAGTACTTACTCAGTTGTTTAGTTTAGGGGCTTTTTTTTCTTTTATCAAGATTGTATGTGCTTCCAAAAATTTCTCATGAGTGCGACATTCTGCAGTCTCCAATCTGAAAAGCAAACTAGAAGAAGAAAAAGGCCTTCATGATTGCTCCATTCACCATCCTTCCAGTACTTACATTTAAAGCTAGGTCCTGGACTCTCAGAAGTAGCTGTGGGGACATTCTGTCTGGAGCTGCTGGAATTTAAAAAGGCTTATAGTTGATTAAAATGGCAAAAAAAAAGTATGAAAAGTGAGCCACAAGGGAGGCAGATGTAATTAAAAAAGAGAATGAACGTGTACATTTTCAGATTGCTTCTCTAGATAGATTTTTATTGGTTCAGATGAAATTACCACAAATATATGCATAAATAATGAAAGCAGAGAATTAGGAAGAAGAGTATGAACTGTGACTTATCTCACCTCCATTTATATGAATTTTGGATAGCTGTTTTGATAAAGTTACAGGTAGATGATGCATATACCTTCTTTTCAGTGTCAAAAAGTCAAAAAGGAGTTTGAACTTGCCTGACTGACAGATGGACATTTAAGATAGAGTAATAAGGTATACTTTATTGATCCCTATGGGGAAATTCCTCTCTGCATTTAACACTTAGTGAATCAGTGGGCAGCCACCAATCTAGCACCCAGGGAGCAGTGTGTGGGGACGGTACCTTACTCAGGGGTACCTGAGGGTAGCCATTCAGTGGATTCAAACCCCTGACCTTCCCATTGTGGGGTGACCACTCTAACTACTGAGCTATTCCTGCCACATTTAGTGCTTTTATGCACATATACTAGAGTAGCATGACAGATTTTTGAAGGTTTCCTTAGCTCAAAATACTAAAATTTTACGTTGATAAAACAGATGGGTCCATTGCTCCATAGGCTTTAAAAAATAAATTAATAACAATGGTTAATTGATGGAGGGTCAAAAGTATTATCAGCTCCACCCCAAAGCACTTTATTAATCTGGCCATAGGAAAGAGGCATCAGTGGTCTTGAAAGCAGGTAATAGGCCCATGTTAATTAAACTATGGTTGATATGATAAAGTCTTTCATCAATAAACTAAAGAGCTGCTTTACTTGTAAATTCATCATATGAGTTTTCATTATGAAAGCATCTCATATTCCAGCTAACAGGATAAATGCTCTATTAGAATCTGAATTTCAGAAGTTAAGAGAACATACTGTAATTGTCATGGTCCTCTAGTCCCCCTGTGCTGGCTCACCCATTCACTCCATATCTATCTTCTCTGCATTTTCTCATTGTCTCATTTGCGCTCTCTCTCTCTCTCTCTGACTTTGAGGCTTCTCCTCCTTGCCCTCACCTTACCTGTTTGTTATCTGTTTGTTTTCCTCTGTATGTGTTTCCTGGACCAATTATGAGTGAGTTACTGAGAGAGTATTCCAGTTGAGAGATTATTCAGTAGACCTGTCTGCACTGGAACCTTGGATCCACTAACTATAAATCCTCCTGTCAAACCTTGCCTTTTGCTGCATTGTAAATACATTTTAAGTAAACTTCAGTTAACTTTTATCCTCTGAGTCTGTGTCTTCAGTCCCACCGGTTTCATTAGTTATGACACTAATGCACTACCTGTTAAAGCACAAGGGGTACACAGGCATGTAGAGTAAACAGCAACGTACTTGTTGCTCTAACTAGTAAAGTACAGCACATTTATGTGTAAAATATGCTGAATTTTGGTGTGATTTCTTTTTTTTAAATCAGCCATCAAATTGTCAGTGATTTTGACTTCCATTTCACGATTGTGCCATTCACCATCTTCTTGTTCTTATAAGATGCATATCGCTAATCACTAGATCTATTGAGCAATTTAAATGTTGCCTTATTTCTTTCCCTTCTTGAAAAACGGTGTAGATTCCTTGTGATGGGAGTATCTTGTTCCAAGGAAATTGCCATATCTTTCTCAGTGCCATTCAAGTGGGATAGGCTGTCTACCAGTGGGGGAGAAACCTCAGCAACATGCTTGCTGCTTAAATACAGGATGGCTGATCACAATGGCTCTTTTGTTTCAGGGGTTTTAATGTGCTCCTTGCTAATACTTAATAAGTAGGAAGCAATCATTTTGTTTTGGGGGATTAGCCCACTCAGCAGAACTGTTGACGTTGATCGGATTCATTGAGAGCTCTCTCTAATAGCAGAGGCTTTCCTGCTTACTTTAACTGCATAACCATTTCCAGTAAGTAATGTGACATAAGTGTCTGAGGGAAGTAAAGCAAAGCGTAATTTAAGCTGTGCAATGAAGTCTTCAGCTGATTGGCATTAGTCATCCCATATCATTAACGCATTGTTACAGGATATGTCAACCTGGACAAATATGATAGGTTAAGGTTGCCAATTATTTCCATTTAACAAGCATCTTGGGTAACATTTTAAATTCTATTGTGCTGATCCTCTAACAGGAGTGCAGGTTGCCACAAAACTCCCTCCAACATCCTGACTCCGCCTTATATCATGAGCTTAGTGAGATAAGACTCTTGTATTATCTTGCTAAGCTCATGTGTATATGTTGTGCTTTCTAACAGAGTGAGGAATTTGCTTTCTCATGCAAGGTTTGTTGCTACTCATATTCTTTCAGAGGTCATTTAAGCAAAGTTTATTGTGTCAAAACTAAAAACTAACCAAATAACCATTTATGATGCTCGTGTCAATGCCCGAAACTTAGAGTATATAGTATATGTTATATTTTTATAATATTTAAAAATGAAGGCAAACAATTAATGGAAAAATATACGAGATGAAACTGCATGAGAAAAAAAAATCAAAGGTTTTCAAAGGGCAAAGCTTTTATTTTCAGGTCACACTTACACACACATACATGCTTGGTTATCTAATCACAGGGCCTGGCATAGGATGGCAATCTGGGGACTGCACCATCATCAAATCCTCAAAGAATCCCAGCTCTCATGTGACTCGACAGCCTTCTCAGCTCATCAAGACAGGAGCAGCAGAACTGGGCTGAGTACCGATACCCTGATTTCAGACTGCTGTACTGAATGTGAACAGACATCTGTTGGATCCCCTTTCAGTACATTGGACTGAATAGCTGACTTGCCTGTGATTCATTTATGAATTCAACAGTTCAAATAAGTATTTTTAATGTGTAGTTGTTGTTTTTTTTACGTGATTGATATGAGACCATAAATTGCTGTTCCCCATTCTCACTGTGTTCTCTTGGAATAATTAAACTTTTTTTCTTTTATTTTCTTATTTTGGCAGGTGTAGGGCATCTAACATGTTTGGCCACACACTGACCAATCAATCAGCTTGATTGGCTGGTTGGCCTGTCCATCTTAAATATCTAGACAAGTATAATTTCAAAAGGAAATGCAGTAACGATAACTGTGCCCCCAGAGGATGAAGCCTGACTTTGATTATCCCATTACTTCCCCAAAGACAATTTAATTTGAGCATTTTTTGAGTTGAGAAAATTTCTTGGCAACCAGCCACAAATGAAGTGACAGATATCCATGTTTCTAACTTTATATTGTGGACCACATGCAACCCAGTTTGATCTTAAGGGGGCCAGACCACCAAAACGCCCCTTTTTGTCAGTTAAAGAACTTTAACAACCCTTTTAATCCCTGAGACATTTTAATATAAGGAAAAGAAATGTATTTTCAAGAATACTATCGGTTTGTCTACATGATAAAGAAATGCTGTCTTAGTAAATAAAAGAAGTCTGCCAGCATGACTCTTAAATTGTCAGAAATAAATGTGTAAAATTAGAGAAAAATTCTTCTGATAGCTTATTGCTCAGACTGTTCTGTAATTATAAAACAAAGATTTTTTTTGTTATAATTGTAATTGTAATTGACAGAGCCAATCTGATCCCCAGCCCTTAAGTTTTAAACTCCTGCTCCAAATTGTAATCACAATGGTGAGCCCCTCATTGTTTTTCTAGTACTATCATACAGTCAGAAAATCTGTTTAAGCAACTTGTTCGTTACCAAAAATCTACATATTAAGGAAAATGCTAACAAAAAAAAGTATTACTAAACATTGGAAAAATTATTAATTATAAAATTATATATTCATATATTGGTCAGAGATTGCTCTGCTTAATTGCAGCCTCACATTAGTCCAGCAGTAGACTCATAATGAACTAGTAACCGCTTCTTCAACATTGTAAAGGCTTGGAAACCATCTGCCAGCACAACTGTGAATGAAGGTGGAGAATAAATCACTTGCCTTCTTTTTTTATCACACCACCATTTCTGTCATTTTTTGGTCTCAGTTTCAGCAACCACATGCAACTGCGTGTCAGGTAAAACACAGTGCAATGCTACCTTACAGTTGCTGTAATGTCAGGCTTTACATAAGCTATTCTCACTTAGCCGTTTTACTCCCTGTTACTGCTTTTTTTCCCTCATGTGTGATGTTTTATTTCTGGAGATGCTTTTCTTTTCGGAGTGGGAAACCTTACAAACACGAAAGCGCAGAGCCTGTTGGGGTACATAAATCAATTTGACCTAACTTTCAGATGGCAATAGATAATCGTAACAATTAAAAACAAACCACACAGTAGCAGTGTGTATTGTGTAACCACTATTCCACCCATGAATATGAATCACCTTTCTGTTTGTGTTTTTAATGAGCTTGTGTAGGTGGACAGTAGCCTTAAGGAAAAACCCAAAAACACAGCCAATACATCACATCGATCAAGCCGTGGACCTGTTGGCCTTATAGCATCTTTGTTAGAAGATCTACACATTCCCTTTTTGGCATAAGGATCATTAAGCTAGTAGTGTAACAGAAAGACTCTTTTAGAGGTATTTTCTCTTCAGAGCTTTAAAAAAGACTGAAAGAATAAAGAGTATATAATTTGCCATCATGGTCTACGAATCTATAAAAACATGCATTTGCAAACTGCTAGATTTACGCGCGCGCGCGCACACACACACACACACACACACACACACACCATCAAAAACACTTAGTATCACCATGGAATCTACAGATTGATTGATGGCTCAGAGATCTGCTGTGCAAAGCTTCAAATATTTATCATACACACTTGTGGTCTCTCATCTCCTGCCATGTGTTCATTGACCCAGTGCCCCTACTGACATGAGTGTGTATGTGCATGTGCATTTGCATTGTTGACTTTCGTTGCTATGTTTTTATGATTATCAAGATAACATCTGAAGCTGCTGACTTTCTATAGTAATACTCTAAACACTACAGATAGCTTAGGTTGTGAGATATGGTGAGAAAAGAACATAGAAGACAAAGATGTATATGGTTTGAACATGTATAAAGGAGGAATGGTGGATATACTGGACAAAGGATGTTGAAGAGCTGTCAGGACCACACTGTAGGAGGGCATGCAAATGATTGGTCTAACAGGAGAGATGGCAAGAAGTGGGGTCAGAGGGAGGGGTACAATCTGCTGTGCTAGGTTAAACAAATTAGCCCATTAACACATGAAGTCTTTTTGTCTTACATGACTGAGTTCTCTGAAACATGCTAGTTTGTTTCTACATACATACATACATACATACATACATACATACATACACACACATATATATAGAGAGAGAGTAGCAAGTGTTTATTTTCAGACGTGGCTAAATAAGGGAATGAAACAGATTACTGTTTACCATCTCATTATTTAATGTTGTTTACAGGTTAAAATTATTTAAAAAAAAACAGATCCAACTCATATCCAAAATAACTTCTGTTTGTTGATATGATAGTTTAATGAGGTTACTCTGCTAAAGCTAGAGCATTGTAAGGAAGCTGAGACCACCCAATGAGCTGTCAGGGTCTTTGTGAGTTTTATTCATGATGCTTTTTATTTTGTAATATAAGAAGTTATTAGAATGTGCTTGTTAGTAAATCCTGTTTGTTTGTATCTATGATTTAGATATATTTAGTTATAGAGTTTTAGTATTTTGTTTAGGAGATTTGTCTTTCTGCTGACAGTATTTATGAAGCTTAGTAGCTCACCGACTGCAGACTGGTAAATATACTTCCTTTGCTTTTCATGTAAATGATTCTGACATGTAACCTTTGTTTGTTCAGATGAATTTTTGAGTGAGCGATGCGGTCAGAGTGCATTCAATATATATATATATATATATATTTTGATAGCTGGAAGAAATGGAAGGAACCACTGACCACTGTTGCCTTTCCCATGTTTTTTTTGTTAATTACAAACCTAATTTGAGAAGAGGCCTCATAACTGAGGTTTGTTGAATTATAGGAACATTTAACTTAAGTATGTCACACAGGATTTGCCTCTGTACACTAGCACAGTGGATATCAAATCATTTGTAATCAGTGACTGCTTGAAGTGTAGAAGTCGTGGACATCACAAAATGCTGCGTTTCCCCCTTTTGAGATGCTCTGCCAGGCCTTTATTTTAGCAGCCTTCAGCTGCTGCTTGCTTGTGGCTCTCTCTGCATTCAGTTTTGTCTTCAGTCACTGTAAAACATGCTCTGTTTGGTGGAGATCAGGTGACAGACTTGGCCATTGAACAGTATCCCATTTTGTTGCCTTGAGAAAGTCTTGGATTGCTTTTGCAGTATGCTTTTGGTTATTATCCACTTACACTGTGAAGCTCTGTCCGATCACTTTTGCAGCATTTGGGTAAATTGGAGTATAGATTATAGCCCTGCATTATCCAACTACATTCATAGAAATAATTTAATCACTAAACACTTGTGTGTTTCCACTGGTACCCTTCCATGCCAATGCTATAACGTTTAACAGATAACATGTTATATTCCTGGTCATGGGTTTTTCCTCACACTTCTTCCGACTTTTCTCTTCCTATCATTCTAATACAATTTTATCTTGGTTTCATGTTACCAGAAATGTGAACAATGCTGGCTCTTTTTAGATTTCTAACTCTCTGAATGTAAGTCTGTGAAGGTTCTCAGTCATCCAGGTCATCGTAGTCAAAGGAGCTTGCAAAGAAAAGCGTCTGGACTTCTTTAAGTTTACTTGAAGACGTTTCACCTCTCAAAGGTGAGAGGTGAAACGTCTTCAAGTAAACTTAAAGAAGTCCAGACGCTTTTCTTTGCAAGCTCCTTTGACTCTCTGAATGTAACCAGTGGTATGCACCTTGTTGTAAACCTTCTATATTTAATTCACGAAGGCCTCCTTCACAGTGTTTTTGGCTTGGTTAGATGTTGTGAAGTGATTTTTTTTTTTTTTTTAACCATGCATATAATTCTTCAATCATCAATTTTAGCTGTTGTATGTGGTCTTCCAGGCCTTTTTTGATGGATGGGGGTTAGGGTTAGGGTTTTCATTCTTTTTAAACATTACAGTAGATTTTCTGTCTCTCTGATAGGTTTGTTTTGGATTTTCACTCTACTGATGGCCTAACTTGCTTGCACTAACATCTCTTTGCACCACATGTTTAAAATCACACTGATAAGATAAACATTCAAATTCACTGCTATCATTTCTATTTCATTTGTCATGAAACATTACAAGAGAACTAGCCTCACCTGGCAGTGAAATAAGATGTCAGTCAATTGTCCAATTAATTTTGAGCTTCTGAATAAAGGGAATTGTGAGTAAAAATGGCTGTAACTCAGTATCAACAGTTAATGCAAGCATTTTGAAACTCTGAAATTAAATGTGAAACTCTGTCCTTGATTTAAAATTGAATGTGATTGTGTACAGAGAGAAAAATTGTGTCTTTGTCCAAGAAGTCAAGGACTTGTACATAAAAGATTGTGTTCCAATCATCAGCTTGTATGCACCTAGCATGGGGGTATTTAGTGTGTTTGCTGCAGTGCCAGCTTTAGAGACTCCATGCTGGTCGCGACCTGTAGCGCCAACATCTGCTGACTGCTGGTGGAAGATGTGCAGATAAATCTTTGGTCTAAATGTCACTTTACATCTTTTTAACAATCTTTCTTTAAATCCGGATCTGCCTCTTGTGTTCTCTTTTTTCATCTTTACCTTCCCATGAACCCATAGCTAACTGTAAAGTCATTTTGTTCCTAATGACACCACGTGAAAGTAAAGAATTGGACATGTTAAAATCTAATATCTGTTCATCAATTAGATGGTGAAGCTGACCTGATAAATTTAAAATGAGAACTGGTGAACTTGATTTAACAGTTACCAAAGTCTGTGTGGAAATTTGTTTTAAGTTATTTTTATTTAATTAATTTTTTTTTGGAATGTCACTATGGGGAACACCATGCTTATTTGTTATGTTAATATAAGCCACAGGAATAACTATTTAGAGAGAAATAAAGTAGTTACTTAAGTAGTAGTAGTAAAACCCTTAAAAAGTTGATGTTTTTCAGACTGTGGCTGATTCTTTCCTATCTCAATCATTCTTTACTGCCTGTTTAGAAGGCTGAATAGACACAAAGCAAATATAGCGCATTTACATCATTGGATGCAAAGTCAGTAACAGCCAAAAACAGACCAGTATTTTGAATAGTTGGTGATGCAAACTAATCCTCATCAGTGTATTAGTAAATTTCTCTTAATTAAAAAAAAAAACCTGTCTTTAGATGTAATCTGAAAATTAATTTACAGTTTTGAAATCACGTGGAGTTTGGCTTTGCATACTACAGAGTCCATCTGGCCACCAGTCAGCTGGATGAATGCTGTCTAAATACCACTTGAAATAAATTTAAAGACACTGACTTATTTTACCCTGTATTTTCCTGGCATTGTGTTTTGTGTCAACTGTCTCCTTCATTACTAACCTGCTATACTAAAATGTTTCCCTTTGTATTTTGTTATTTCTGGCTAAATTATTTGACCTTGGATGGTAGAACCTCCTATCAAGAACATGCCAAGTTAAATCTGGCAAGCTTGATTTGTCACTGATACCACATGCCTGAAATTCTTATTTATTTATTTATTCTTGTGAATAACTGCTGTGTCCTCTTAATCGGTTTTACTTTCTTAAGAACTTGTACAAATTTCTCACAGTACTTTTTCTAATAGAATATGGACAGTACAGTTAGGTACATACGTTTTTAGACAACAACATGTTTTTGTAGCTGTACACCAACACAAACAGTCAAGTTGTGTTTGAAGTGCATACTTTCAGCTTTAACTTAGGGAGTTGAACAAAAGTATTGGATTAACTATTTTGGAATATCATTCATTTTTATACAAAGTCTCCCAATGTCACAGGCTCAAATGTAATTGGGCAAACTAACATAATTTTAAGCATTCCTGTTAAACTTCTTTGAAGTCTGCCCTAAAGGCACATGCACAGTTGGTGCTTTGTAGAATTATAACATGTAGTGTTCTTTAAGGTGAAAATTTACTGGCAGGGTGTTTGCACAGACCCTCATGCCTCTCTGATCCTTGCAGACACTTGGTGGACTGAGGTGGCACCAGCATATTTAAAATCAGCAACTGGGGAAAAGGCTAAATTTCAGACCCCTTTTTCACCATCCCAGCTAGGAAGACATTTCAGCCAGAAGAGGCGTAGGCCTCCAGAAACAAGGGTGACCCAAGGCCTATCAGCTGGAGCACTACAAAGTAGTAATAAACTGGGTTGGGAAGCGCATCTGTAACCGGAAGGTCGCAGTTCGATTCCTGGGCTCTCTGTCCTGGTTGTTGTGTCCTTGGGCAAGACACTTTACCCTACCGCCTACTGGTGTTGGCCAGAGGGGCTGATGGCACAATATGGCAACCTTGCTTCTGTCAGTCTGCCCCAGGGCAGCTGTGGCTGCAACTGTAGCTGCCTCCACCAGTGTGTGAATGCGAGAGTGAATGAATAGTGGTATTGTAAAGCACTTTGGGTGCCTTGAAAAGCGCTATATGAATCCAATCTATTATTATTATTTATTTTCTCTCTTTCTGTAGGGATATCAAGAAGCTGGTTCCAGAGCATCATCAAACAGGAAACCCAACTTGTCCTAGCAGACTGCAGAACAGTCTGGTATTCAGGAACGCGCAAACCTGTGGTATATGCTAGCAATCCGGATACGATAAACGTAAGGCTTCTAGCTAACAAAGCAGAAGCTAGTTAGCACAGAAGCAGGTTGAGGCTCACTAAAATTTGACTCAGGAGCAGAAACAGGCGGGACGTTAGCAGGACAGTAGCTGGCTGACTCAGGTGCTGGAAAAGGTGAACAGCTGCCAGGTAGACTACTGTGAAGCAAGAGCTACCAGAGATGTTGCATTTTATGAAGAGAAGCAGGCCCCATGAGAGGAAGAATAAATGAATGAAGGAAGGAATGAATGAATGAGTGAAGCAGCCATTTGAATTTGGGTAAAGCATGCAAAGCACTGTTGAATCTACCATGTGTACATTAAAGAACCGATAGAGACAAAGGAAAACACACTTGGCTAAATGCAGGATAAAGTCCTATGAATAAAAATTCCAAATGAGAAAAAAATCCTTTGGGATGCTGTGCATAATGTAAATAAAAACAGAATACAACAATTTGAAAATTTCATAAACCCACATCATATTCACAATAGATTATAGAAATCATATCAATCACATCATATCACAGAAAATGTACTATTTTGAGAAAAAGACTGGATCAACAAGACCAGGTGCTGAATCTTTAGGTGAAGTATGTTGCTCTATCATTGTCTGATATAGGTGCAGACTTTTGAAATAAATGCTAATAACAGGCTGGGTGGTCTCTCTCCCCTTTAGTCTGGAAGACGTGACGTCCATGTTTTCCAAAAAGAATTTCAAATTTCGATTTATGCAGCCATTGGACAGTTCTCCACTTTGCCTCAGTCCATTTTAAATTAGCTAAGACTGCAGTACTTCTGATCATGTTGACATACAGCTTCATTGCACGGCAGTGCTTTAACCTGAAAGCATTCTGAGCCCATGACATGATTTCTGTGTAAGAATCATAGCGGGTTTTACTGCAGTGTTACCTTGGGCCCAAAGATTATATGCATCCACTATTGATTTTCGGCCTTGTTCCCTGCACACAGAGATTCTCTCTGAATCTTTTGATGATATTATGTACAGTAGATAATGAGATATTCAAAGTCTTCCCAATTTTACATAGAGGAACATTATTCTGAAATTGTTCCTTGATATGTAAATGCAGTTTTGTTGCATCTTTACTTTTAAGAAACTAAGATGTGCTTTTTATACCCAGCCATGTTACTGACCTGTTGCCAGTGGAACCAATTAGTTGCGAAATGTTCCTCCAGCTGTTTCTTTTTAGTGTCACTGACTTTTCCAGCCTTTTGTTCCTCCTTTGTTCAACTGTTGGTGCCTTCGGATTAAAAATGAGCTAACATTTTTGATGAAATAGTAAAATCTCTCAGTTTAAACATTTGATGTTGATGTATTCTGTTTTCTGTTGTTAACAAAGTATGGCTTTATAAGATTTGCAAATCATTGCATTCTGTTTTTATTTACATTTTACACAGTATACCAACTTTTTTGGATTTGAGTTTATATATGGAAAGAAGAATTAATAGTGTCAGGAAGATAAACAACATACAGCCAAATCCAAAGACCAGGACAGTAACAATATGTAGTGAACAGTATGTACATCCTACTCAAAACATGTCCACATTTAGCCCCTGACTAAAAATGGAATAGATGCTGATGGGTTGGTAAAGCATGCACCAACAGCTAGTAAGAGCCACAGCAGTAAATCTATAGCTCATAGCTGTGTCTGTGTCACATATAAGCTAAAGTAGGCTTAACAGTCCAGGTGGCCATTGCAATACAAATGGCATTTGAATCGAGAGTTTTGCCAACACCAGACACTGTTGTCTGCCCACATATTCATTTTATGTCACACTTTAAGTCAGAGAGTCCACAAACAAACAAAACAACACCTTGGACCTGAAAAAGTCACACCTACAGACACCATGGATCTCAGCATGCAAATGTGCATTTAAGAAAAAAAAAAAAAAAAAAAAATATATATATATATATATATTTATACAATGGTAATGTAAAACTGAACTTTACCATTGCCACCTCCTACTCTTTGTCAGTAGTGCCACAGAGAGAAAATGGACAAGACTCATAATTTATAATTCCAACAGATGGCTATTTCAAAAAAAAAGATTCTCAGACATCTGGTACAGCTGTCTCAAATTTAAAAAGTAAAATAAATAATAGTAATGTGATAGTAAAATCACATTCAAAATCAAAATGCAGAATCAGATCAGCATATAAGTGACTGATGAGTAAAAGAACCTGATGTGAGGTCATCATTTTAGTGAAACCCCTCAGCCGTCTAGTAGACACATCTATGATATCACCTTCAAAATCTTACATCAGCTTGTTCCTGAGTTGTCACATTCACAAACTTGTGTGTGATGACATGATGACGACAATACCCTACCAGCCATCAGAAAAAAGTAGATGTAGATCTTTTTTTTAATATATAACAAAAAGAACATGCTTTGTTTCAGCAGCAGGCATGGTAGATGTTTATGTGACTTCCTGTCACACCTAATATTAAGGGAAGTGGCCACGTGAGAAACTTGGAATGTTGTGGAGGGCTGAACTCCTGTAATCAAATCACATGGCTTCCATCAAGACACACCCTATACTATAAACATTCGTATCTGTGTATCTAATTAAGGATACACAATAAACTATAAAGTTCATTGTGTCTATCTTATTTATATGCTATAAAGAAGATACAGACACACACAGTTACTCAAAAGAATTTGATATAATTTACACAGATGGCTATGTGAGAGTCTGTCTCGCCCTGTCCATTCGTCCAGCCTCTGTTTCTCACTCTCTACCTCTCCTTTTCTGTTGTGCCGTCTTTTCTATTCATTCTAAGACACCCACACAGTACCACACTCTCCCACCCACTGAGAGTTTTCGGTACTATACCACATAAATTTGCTGCATAGTTAAAGAGAGAAGGAGGGATGACACAACGTAGAGAGAAAGCGTGCGAAAGAGAGAGATGCAGGTAAGAAGGACTGAACGCCTACAGCAAATGCATACAGAATGGCATCGGCACAGGCTGAGATATTGACACCCACATCCCATCTGTCAAATGAGAACCTTACACTGATAATGACATTTTTCTCTTGATATGACAGTTCTCATAATCCTTTGAAGGGAAAGTTTTGTTACACCATGACCAGGCACACGCACACAAAGACTCAGCATACACATTATCAGTTTAATAATGAAAGCATTTCTGTAGCTGTCATTGTTGCTGTCATAGCGGTCACTTTATCTATACAGCTAGCTAGCTAAGTTATGCAATGACTGCAAAAAAAAAAAAAAAAATAAATCACAGTCACAGTTTTGTACATTTTTAGCACAGCAGGGAAAGCAATATATTAAAAAAAATCCCTTCTTGCTGCTGTGGGCGGTCTTTATTCTTCAAGTTTGGGTCCTCAACCAGAGCAAAAGCATCCTGCTCCAGTATCTTCGCTGTTCTAGGACTGAGCTCTTCTGGACAGAGATCTTGGATGTTGTTTCTGGAATCTGCAGGAGCCACTCACCTAGCTTGGGGGTCACTGGACCGAGAGCTCTGATTACAACTGAGGCCATGTTGCCTTCACCCTCCACATCTTCTCGAGTTTGTCTTTCAGCCCTTGGTATTTCTCGAGCTTCTCTCGAGCTTCTCATGTTCCTTCTTCCTGATGTTGCTGTCACTCTGCATAGCTACATCTATCATTGACCCCAGGACTTCCAGGCAATACTCAGCACAGATATTTCTGTATACTATGCCAGGCACTTGGTTATGGCTATCCACGTGCTAGCATCTTGCACCCTGCTGTTTTACACTGTTGTCTCAGAGGCATCTTTGCACAGCCTGCACCTGGGGTCTTGCCTGGTATGCTAGATTCCAGCCTCTATGTATCTTGTACTTAGAGCTTGTTCCTTGCTGCCATGATTAGTGCCTCTGCACTGTCTTTCACTCCAGCTTTTTCCAGCCATTGGTAGGATTTCTGGATGTCAGCCACTTCCTCTATTCACCGGTGGTACATACTGTGCAGGGGCCTGTCCTTCCATAATGGTTCTTCTCCTTGCTCCTCTTCTTTGTTGGGTTTCTGCTGCCTGAGGTATTTGCTAAACACACAGTCTTCCTGATGTGCTCATGGACATTAGTTATCTCATTCTAGACAGTGGTTCTGACACTTACCAATCCTCAGCCTCCTTACATTTGCATAGCATACAGTCTCAGAATGCTGGGTTTGGGATGAAACCCTCCATACATTGTGAGGAGCTTCCTTCTCTTAATGTCAGTGGCTTCTATTTCCTCCTTTGGACAGCTTATTATCCCGGTAGGGAACCTGATCACCGGCAGGGCGCAGAAATTGATTTTGTGCTTCCCATTTAGCGGACTCCTCAGAACTTGGCTTGCCCTCTGCAGGTATTTGATGGTTGTGGATTTCCTAGAACCCTTTTTGTGGTTTCCATTTGCCTGTTGGATTCCCAGAACCTAAATTTAGACCTATGCAAAACACCAGTGGTGACAGGGTATCTCCTCGGTAGATTCTGCACTTGATGATGACTTGTGTTAGCCTCCAGTGTTGTTCGCCACATCCCACTGTGTTCCTGATGAAGGCTCTAAGGGTCCTGTTGATATTGTACAGTTCGGGGCCTTTCCAGGATCCATGTGTGGGCCATTGAGTCATAGGCTTGTAGCCAATCCAAGCGGTGCACAGGTTGGCCAGTCTGGTCTTGCAATCTCGACTGACAGTCAAGTTACTGCTTTATCTACCAGTAGCTGGTGTGTCACCCGTCTTAGCTGCTATGATGCCTGACTGGTAGCTGGATGGGACTGGTCCCTTCTGGGTATCTGTGGGGATCAGGCCTTCAGTTGGCCATTCTGGGTGTTTCTTGTTGAGAGTGCTGTCCAACTCTGGCACTGTGATGGTTACTTGATCCTGTTTATTTTTTTCTCTGTCTTGAAGTCTTACTGAGGAAAATGCAGTATGATCATACTACATCAAATTCTAAAGAATGAGTCAATCAGAAATAAATAACAATCACTTAAATATCCTATTTCTTTTCCAAAAAATCACCAAAATATTATAAAAACCATACAAATAGCTAAGATGACTAAAAAAACTACAAAAAAAAGCTTATGTTCTCCTTGCCCAGTTTTCCTGTCTTCTCTCCACTATCATGATAAAGGTTAAAAACTTAAAATATACTAATAAAACAACAGCAACAACATGCAGGCCCTATTTAGTAGCATCTTTTAAAGTCCTCTTGAGTACATAATTAAAGTTATTTTTTAAATTATGGTTTCATGAGGACAAAAATAGACAATAAAGCAGGGAATGCTTGAGAACAGGCTCACCTACAATTTTTGTCATATCAGCATGGACTGTCCTCTGTTGCTCCGGAGATGTGCTTTCAATAGACAACAGGGACGCAAACCAATAGCCAGTGTTGGGTAAGTTACTTTAAATTAGTAACTTAGTTACATTACTAGTTACTTCTATCAAAAGTAACTCAGTTACTTCAAGTTACTCGTTACTTTCAGAGTAACTAGTTACTAGGGAAAGTAACTTTGGTTTTACTCAGAATTCTCTTGTTAATGTGTTGCTTCCGTAACTGGATACCCAGCAAGATTGCCAGTCTTCTAGCTTGTTTACTTGCCACAAGTGCACTGTGCCACCTACCAATAGAAAGGAAAAAATAATGTGCACATTTCCACAAGAGAAATCCCACGCCTGATTCTATCCTAGCCTGCTTTTTACATCCAACACAAAAACTGCAGTCATGGTGTTTTCGATTGTACTCAGAACTCGGAAATTCTGCCTTCTGAATATGAAGATGTAGGCAACACCAGACTGCAGATGAGCTGCATACAGGGCTGGACTGGGACAAAAAAAATCATCCCGGGCATTTTGGCTAGAGACCGGCCGCCATTATAGGAAAACTCATAAAGCCTTTGAATGAAAATAAACACTGTTGTGACAGTGATGTACACTGTTCTGATGGTATATATGTATCAATCTATCAATCGTTTGTTGTAAGACTCAGATAATTATTTTTTTTAAAAGTGAGACATTTTAAATGAGAATAAGAAAAGTATTTCCTTGTGCCCCCCTTTCCCTTTTAATGCCCTACATGGAACCCTGGCAACACTTTGCTAGACCCGCCCCTGCACAGTTACCAGCTGTCATCTCCTGGTTTCATCTTCATGTTTCCCTCTCACCACATATTCAAACCGATATCATAACCAGCAGGTTTACAGCTGTGGCTCCAGCAAACATCAGCTGATACTTAATTAATATTAAATAAATTCTAACAACAGCTGATCAAGCTTAAAAGTGCTGCTGTTGTTTACCGTGACATCCGCTGGTTTCCTCTTTCTGGCGCAAAGTGGGCGATAAATAAACAAGACAGAAATGCCGATCAGCTGATCATTGATCAGTTTCATGATTGAAGTAGAAACAGGAGAGGGAGGGTGAGAGGATGAGAGAAGAAGAGGCAGCTGTGCAGCGTAAACACAGAATAACTCCAACTTTGTGTCTTTTTCATTGTAGCTGAAGTCCGGGACAAACTGTGTTCCTTTTCAGCTCACCCACCCAGCTGTATAGAAACTCCGTCATGCTAGCTAGCACGCAGTACGAAAAAGTCAGCATAACGAAAATAAACTCCACCTAAACTTGGTTCATATCTGACCCAGATGGACTGCAGGTTATAACTTCTTACCTGAAGTTCAGTTCACCTGACACTCTCGGACCAGCCCGGCCGCTTCGGGTCTCTCCTCCTGCCTCCCTTTTCCTTCATCCACCTGCTGGCTTCCACCACTTGCTAATGTTATTGAATCTGTGGAAGCTCCGCGATAGCCACCACACGAAGTAACGAATAACGGGCCTATCTAAATCCCAGTAACGAGTAACGCGTTCCTGGTTTTGGCATAATAACTAGTTACCGTGCGCGTTACCACAATAATAACGTAGTTACTGTAACGCGTTACTTAATAACGCGTTAGTCCCAACACTGCCAATAGCTGACATGATACACGGCTATATTCATCTTTTACATATGAATCTAAGACTGCACCAACATGTTGAAAACTTTAATTTAAAGCTTAGTGCTGTTTGGCAGCTCATGTAAATGAAACATTGTCATTAATAATTTCATTTCTTTTTTTTTTTTTTATCAAAAAATAAATAAATAATCTTCCTCCACTGTTTGTTTGGAGTGTCAACAAGTTAGTCAGAGTAGAGAAGAAGCAGATGGTAATAAGTAATAATTGCTATAAATATTTTATTTATTACATTTTTTTAAACCACTTGTCTGCATTTCTTTACGGGTATTTATTTTTGTTGTTTTTTTGACTATAGCAGCTTTAAACATCCATGACCCAGCTGACAACACACCACCTACCTACAATTTGTGTATCCTCCAAAACATCTTGAATATCACACAAAAGCCAATCTGGCATAGGATAACAGACACAGGCTCAACATGAACTCACTAAATATATGCACACAAGTTTGTCATGCATTGTGTGTGTGTGTGTGTGTGTGTGTGTGTGTGTGTGTAGGTGTGTGTGTGTGTGTGTGTGTGTATACGCACACACACGCACAGTTACATTAAATAACTAAATAGTGAACTTGTGACTTTTAGGAGTCCTCAGTACTATTTTTCCATCTTCAATATTTCAACAGAATAAAATGCTGTGAGTTTGAAGAAGTGACAAATAAATATTCTACTACAATGAAGTCTTAAATATCCGAACGCTTTCATGGTGGACTTTTTCTGCTTTCTTGCAGCTTGTCATCTGCAAGGAGGCATTTACTGAGATTAGTAGCAGCCTTTTGGAGTTTTTGTCAATAAATATTTGAAAATAATGTGGCTCTGTAACTAGTTCTACTGACTCTGTTCTACTTGAATGATGCAGTGAATGAGTTTAGGGTTGATCTGTTCATCAGGGTGTGGCTGTTTCTCTCTGTCAGCCCTATACAGCAGCTGTACCATTATTACAAAGACATGAAATTGTGCTTGTAATTTCTTTAGAGAAACCCTTCATTGCTAAGCTTTCTAACTGGAGGATGTCACAGACAGCAGCCTTGGTGCATAACTGCAGTTTAACAAGCTGAAAGAACAAGCTGCACATCTCACCTTTTTCTGACGTCAGCGATCAAGCAAGTAGTTCAAAAGCAGTAGGAACATTTCTAGGATTTTTTCAAGTCTCCTGATGCTCTGAATCTGATTCATTTCTCTTTTATTTAGTTAACCGTAGTTTTCGCTGTGAAACAGCAGTGCTTAGTGGCTTTATGAGAAATTGGAATTGAACAGGATTTGGTTCATCTCCCTTCTACGCAGTGTCATCTCTACTATCAGGGGATCGTGAGTGCTGAAAGCGTAAGTCTGCTTTTGATTTGATTGCTGTTTGCATTGTACACTGAACTATGCTCCCATATCCTTATGTTATTTAGTTGCCAAGGTAAAGGAGCGAGGAGAGAGGTGTGTGTGTTGACTTTAACAACAGTGGCAATTCATGAAAGCTGGAGTTCAAAAGATAGAAACTAAGCTTTGGGAGGCTTTCTGCTTGTCAACAACACCTTCTTCACCTCAAACTAAGAGACAATCAGAAGCATATTTGCATTACTGAGTGCCTTCTGGAATTTACAAAGATCAACATAATCCAGTGCTGTATGTGTGTGTGAGAGCGAGTGTGCGCACGTGTGTGTGTTTGTTTGAAGTTTTTCACTCAGAGTGTGTGTATTCACTTGTACGTTAAGTGAGTTTTGCAGTGTGTTGCTTCCCCTGACAAATCCCCCAGGTGGACTGCTTTATTACACTCCTTCTCTGTTTCTCATGCGTGCATGCGCGCACACACACTTAAATGCTTTCACAAATGTGCTCAAACACACACAGCATGGCAATAGCTGAGTCACTGATCATCCCTGCTCTTTTGTTCCTCATACACCTGCTCAGCTTACCACCTCCCACTCATATGTATGGACTGACACAAACACACACACAAACACACACTGGTAAACACTCAACACCTCCAAAAAAGCTCAGGCAACTCAGAACTTAGTTCCCATGAGAGGAGCAGTGGGGGAAATAGAGACTGAACCAATGTAAGAAAAAAAAAACAAAAAGCAAAAATCCCTTTATTCTGCTTTTCTCTTCTCTTCCTTTTCCTACTTCCTCTCCCCTGTTGTATGCTTCCTCTTCTCGCCTCCTTTCTGCCTCACTATTCCCAGCTACTTTTATGTCTTTTTTTTTTCTTTCAAATCTTGTCTTCGTTATTCCTGAACATCCTATTTTCAAGTTGTTGTTTTTTTTATTGGATTTTAAACTCTTATCTCTTCTCTCCCAAACATTGAGTTACTGTTTCTCTTCGGGTAATAATAACAACTTCCTTCATGACAGAGATTTTGTTTACCTTTTGTTGTTTACCAAATTTAGCCATTTCTCCCTCCATTTCTCAGGATAATAGGACCAGCATGAACACACAGAAAGAACCTGCTACAGTGAGATGTCACCCATTTTACATCTGCCACTGTGGCTTGCTACTTTAGAACACACGTGTGTGTGTGTGTGCGGTCATTTCATTGCACATGCTAGCTTGCCCGTTCGCTTCATTGGCTGCCAAACAGTTAGCTTTGCTCTCTGAGCACAGATGTTTTCCCCTGCCAGAACAGTTTGTCCCAATTTCCCACTGAGAAACTCTTAGAGAATTTTTAGGGAAATGTGTGTGTCTGTTTGGTGTGTATGTTGGTATGGAGACACATTCGAATAGCATCATATTACCTACAAATGAAAATGTTTAAATATAAGATAAGATAAGATAAGATAACCTTTATTAGTCCCACACGTGGGAAATTTGTTTTGTCACAGCAGGAAGTGGACAGTGCAAAAGTTATGAAGCAAAAATTAGAATACAATAAGAATAAATACAGTACACAACTGTACAGAATAGAATAAATAAAATACTATATACAGTAGAATAAAAAAGAATAAAATATACAATAAGAAGCTAATATAGCATATTAGCTGCAAAAGATTTGAAAAACCTTGGACAATTTTAAGTGCCAGATTGAAATGTTGCTGTGCCTGTAGTTTCAGGTTTAATCGATGTAGGAGAAATAATTGTTTTATGCAATGCTGTCCCTTTCAGAGGAGACTTTACCATCTACCTGAGGGCAAAAAGGGCAAGTGATGATTTAGAGGATGAATGAATTTTACAGCTTCTTTGTTATTACAATTTCATATCAGGAGCTGTTTATAGTCTAAAATTGCATCATCCTGTTTGACTATTCTGAGGATATTTTTTTTTGTCCTTTTGATGATCAGCTATTGAAAAGATGCCACCTTTCTACTACGTGTAGATGGGTACAGATGGATGTTTACGAATAATGTTAGGTTGTGTGTTCACATGGGATCAATTATAGAAGGCAAGTGTCATCTTTTGCTTGTAGACAAAAACAGAATCTCAGAACATTAGCACTGCTGTTGTTTATTGCCTGTCTAGGCTTACAATTAGGTTTCAGCTCTTACAAATCCCATCTTGTGACACCGCATCTCTTTACCTCACTTACGCTTCTCTTCCTCACATTACTCTCTTGCTATATTCTCAACATACCTAGCCTGTAGGGAAATCAGATTTTTATAGTTTTATAACTGATTATGCAGAATTCTTATATAACCTGACTATTTGTCCATCAAAATAGTTTTATATGGTTTTTGTAATAAACTGCGATGAAATGCTTCCTGGTGGCCTGTCAAAGAGATTCATAAATGGGTCTTTAGGGAAAGTATGCAAATGAAAAGCAGCAATCTTAACTACTTAAAGACTAAATATGAAAAAATAAGCTGCTTTGGTTTTGAACTTTATATATCCACATATTAATTTCTACAATCTAACAAGGAAATCTAACCACTAACTACCACACAGACACAAGGCATGAAAAGAAACACAAACAATCAGCACACTAATTGGGAGTGTGATTGTCAGAAAGGAAAACACAATATTACACTGTAATATTGTGTTAAATTAAACAGAGGAGAAAAGCTGAACATTACCTGAAGCAGCCAGTAATTGAGGAGGTAAATTTGGGATTTAGTGAAATCCAATTTCGCCGAGGAGGAGAAATTAGACTTGCACCATGTTATCAGTTTATGGAAGGCACTCATGTGCCAGTGGGTTGCAGTAATGGTGAGGATGCCGTGATGAATCGAACGGTGAATGATTTCGCTGAAGGTCGGGTCAGCCTGTTGGAGAGGGGCAGCTGCTCGACAGAGTGGATTCTTTCTGTTCAAGGTAACAAAGGAACATGTGGTAACAAAATAACTCAGCATTGTGTATTGGGGATTGGACTTTTAGAGGAATAAAAAATGTTACTGACTCCGTGATTTCGAGCATTAGTTATGTCAACAATGAGAGGTTGGGTCTAAGAGAGAGAGGGTTTTTTTCTTATTGGAAGCCTTTAAGGATTTTTTTCTCTCAAGGATATGTGTTTGTTTGAGGTTAATGTGAGAGCTCCCTTTTTTTTCTATAATATGCATTAGAGATTAGGGGGAACAATACGCATCTAATAAACCATCTCGAAGCTCTTGGAGGTATTAGTTACCAGGGAGCTGCCTTTACACAGGAGGGGAGCTTCCTGGTAACTAGTGATTACACAATTTGCTCTTCTGACCACTAATCACTTTTTAATTACCAGAAGGGCTCTAGAGTGACTCTGGTTTTTTGTCTCGATAAGCTGATGTAGGGTTGAAAAGCGTGAATGGTAATGGGTGATAATGTGCAGGTCAAAAGTCTTGTAGCTGACTGTCTTCACTTATGTTATTGTTGTTCATAAGTTTAGTGTTGCTGGTTTGATGCCCGGGTGCTTCTGTATCCTTGGGCCAAATAAACCCCAAGTTGCTCTGTGATGTATTCACTGGGGTGTGAATGTATATGAATGTTAGAGAGAAAGCACTATTATTTTAAAATGAGTTATAGTGGGTGACAAGATGGACTTTTTAAAATTAAATTTGACAGAAACTAGAAATATGGTTTTTTTTGGAGACGGTAAGCAAACACAGTTAGACTCTAATTAAACACCATATTTGGGGTATGACACCTAAATTCTCTAATTAGAAACCATATGTTACACCACTCGTTCAAAGAAAATATTAAAATTAAATTCAAGCCACATCTGGTCTTTACAGCTCGACTTGTTCCTACCTGCATATGTTCTCATATAGTTTGTAGGAAGTAGTACCAACTTTTTTACTGTGTCCTGGACAAGTTAAAACATCTCACACCAGTAATACTAGACAAAGGAAATGACAGGACATTACTGAATGTTATTCCCAAGTCGCTCCAATATCTCTATCGAATAAAGACACAGGTGTCAATAAGATAACATATTCATTTTTAATTAGCAAGGAAAAATCTTTGACTTAATACATTGTCCTCACTTTCAGGAGATTAGGATATTACTATTATTTCAGTTTGCACACATAAGGGAAAAATACCCCCATTGAAAAAATAATCCCAAATTCCACTGTGGGTCTTGCTGGAGATCTTGGGATTTAAGATTCTGTGAATTCAACTTCAGCCTCCATAGTTTAAACCCATCTTCTTTTTCCAACTCATTAAAAAAAATCACACTTTTTTTGCAGTTAGATCTATGAGTATTTGTGTGGTTACTTACGTTTTTTGTAATTTTGTATGTAACTGTATGTTACTACAGTTTATTTTAAATCAACCAGACCATCAATATTCAGCTATGATTACAGGCTTTTTATAAAAACGGTATAGCATTATTAACTGTTTGGGAATTACTGCCATTTCTATATATACCCTGTATGCTTGTTCATAGTCTCTCCCATCTGCCATTAGACAAGAGTCAGTGACAGATGGATGGACAGGCCACCAGTCCATCACAGGGCCACCTTTACACCTACAGACATTTTAGAATCACCATATCACTAAAATGCCTGTCTCTGGAGTGACGGATGGAGCTGAAATACAGAGTTAACCCAAACTGTGACAACAGAGACACAGGAAGGCCCCAGCCAGCTTGCAGGTTTGAACTCATAACCTTTTTGCTCTGAGAAAACGGTGCTAACCAACCTTGTGCCACCTTAATTAGTATGACTGCTTTGTTTCTCCAAACGCTTGCTTGGTGCTGTAACATTTTCTGGCATTCTTGCACTCTCAAGCACTGCTTACTGATTGGTCACAGGAAATCTAGCTATGGAAGCATTGTACTTACTGACACAGGACTGCTGGATGTGCTGGATGTGGAGATATGGAGTTATATTTACATTTTTTTTTAAAATAAAGGATCCATCTGTTATCACTGACTAATTTGAGAGTAGGAGCTGATGATGATGAAAATGACTGACTGAGCATCTAAGAATGAGGAGTGTTTGCAGTAGATCTTTTGAATGTTCTTGTTTGGTCATGCAGGGGATACACAGAAAAGACCACAGGCTTTCAGATGATTCACCTACAACTAAACTATACCTGGGTGCATGCACAAGGTTTGAAATATGTGTAGACATTCTTGTTGTTGCATTAACAAAGATATGGTCTACCAATCTCAATCATGGTAAATATGTGAATTTTTTGCCACATTTTCACTTTTTAATATTTTATCCACCTATAAGCTGTAGATATTCCCTTAATTCAGAGTACTCTGAAGTTGTGTGTTTGGCTTTGTTGGCAACCCAATATTCAGTCTTTGTGAATAATGTGTCTTGCCTGGCTTGGATGTTCGCTAACATTACTATGATCTCACCCTCAAAAAACATCGCCTTTTCTCTTTCGATTCACAGGTATCCCTGACTAAACCCTTATTTGTTCTCTTATATGAGGGGAAGTCACAAGGCGGTACCAATTTAAGTAGATCATATGTGCTTAATTCTTTGACTTCTCAGCACCTTTTTTGAAGTCAGCGCTACTGGAAATTGCTTTAACTCCAAGTTCAAGTATATATATATTTTTTATCAATATTTTCATAAATGCAGTCCCTGGCTTTTGGACCTTGATTTGGAGATTAGATGGGGGCAGGAGTTTGAAGTAGGTTTAAGCGATCTCTGCAGTCTGAGGTCATGTCATGTTTTAAGTGTAACAGAATGACAGCCACTTAGCATAGCAGAGAATCTTTCCTTGTATCATTTTTCAGAAGTTCAGTGATTTTTGTGCCATCTTGACAGGACTTGACACAAAGAGAACCAGTTGCAGAAAGCCTGATATTTTACATGAAATCAGCTTTGGTTTTGAGCATACTGTGAGTTTAATAGTGTTAATGATTTGTAAACATTTGCTCAAAATAACAGTTAACAATCAGACAAATCTCAGCAAGATGCCTATTGCCTCAGCTGCACTTATCTTGGTTGGTAACTCCTTAATGCGACATAAAGTATGGTTCTTGGATAAGGTTGCATATGATTTCACTGAAATCACTTACTACTTGGCTATAATCCCTGTGACTTAATTATCGAGAACATGATCACTAGTATTATGTTCCTTCAGAGAACTCTTAAAAAATAAAGCACACTCGTTAAAAAGAAAATGTTTATTAATATTTACTGCATCTGTGAACTGAGTTTAATCAGAAGATGACTCTCATCATTCATCATGTCCACCTTGTTGTGTGTGTGTATGCTTACGGTATATACAGTAAGCATATATACATAATAACACAATGTATATGTATATAACACAACAATAAGCAATAGCGGTGGAACAAATATCTGATCCTATGTCAAGTGGCTGGTAATAACTCTTGGTAAAGGAAAATAGCCAGCATGGTTTAGAAATGCAATTTAGAGACTGAAGTGTTTCTACTTTTGACAGTGTTGTGACCATATGCTCATTAAATCACCACTAATATAAGTTATTGAAAAGAAATGAACAGAATTCACTGGAAGTAGGGAAAAAAACAAAACAACAAATATACAAAAAAACATTTTATTTTTATTTTGCAACCACAGGCAGCACCAAAATGTGGAAACAACACTGACTGCAGAATGAGGCATTTCATTTAACTACACCAATACGGAAATGTTGTAAACAATGTGACATTCCTCCTATTAAAATGCAGCACTCAATTATTCACCTTTGGTATGTGATGTACTTCCCCAAATGCTAAAACGAAACTTGATTTAGTTGGATATAAGACAATGAATATGTCACAAAGTGATACAAAATACACACAACATGCAAGCAGACATGATAAAAGCTCCACAGAATGATACTCTTATTAGGCCGACAGTGTGTGCCTGTTTCAGCAGGATTCTTTTCCGTATCTCTGCACACTTCATGGAACTGAATCTCATTGTGGGAGATTCAAGATATAGATCTTGATATATCCATCCATCCATCCATCCATCCATCCATCTTTCCACTGTTTTTGTAGTTTAGGATTGCAAAGGGGCTGAGCTTATCTGGTTAACTGGATAGGTCACCATTTATCAATGGGTGACCTTGATTGACCCATTCAAAAGGTACCTTAGCTTAACTGCTAAAATCCCCCACCCTTAACACTTATCCATACACATGTGCCCCACAAAAGCACACATTGTCATCCAAACTCACACTGATAAGTTGTCTATGGGGAAAGGAAGAGAGAGAAAATCCTATGTGTGTGTATTCATCCTCCTTACTCCCAACATCCCTGCACCTGACCTTCAGTGTTATTAGGGAGCCTTCTTTATTCCTGACACTCTCACAGATCTTCCCTGAAGAAAGCAATTCATCCATTTTCCAATAACTTACCACCCAAGGCAATTATGTCTGTTTTTCTGCCACCTCTCCGCTTCTCAATAAAGTGCTCATAAATGGGGAGGGCAAAGATGTGAGAAGTGATTTTGAAAAGATTGCTCTGTGTGTGAGGAAATGAGACAGTGTGTGTGTGTGTGTGTGTGTGTGTGTGTGTGTGTGTGTGTGTGTGTGTGTGTGTGTGTGTGTGTGTGTGTGTGTGTGGGTGTGTGTGTGTGGGAGAGAGGGTGAGAGGGTGTTCTGTTAAGAGATGTGTGAGGATAGCAAAAGTGAAAGTGATATTAAAAAGCAGAAGTTAAAAGGAGACAATGATTGAAGGGTTGGGTGGCAGGAGTTGTGAATTTGATATGTCTGAAGTACAGAGTTTGTGTTCAGCTCAGCTGGGTTCAGGCATCGCTTCAAGGCAATGCAGTCACATGAAAATAAAAACCTTGGAAAAGGGGAAAAAAAGCTACATAGAAATTTTATTAGTTTTCTATTAAGAGTAAAGCATGTTTTTATTTAAGTAGTACTCAAAAACAAGTAAAGAATTTTCTTTAGACAAATATCCAATAACATACTGTACAAGTTTCAGTTTAATCTCGATATAAATTTACTTGTCAGTGGCTTAAAATATAGAAGCGTTTCGCATGCATTGACTTCCACCACGCAATCCTGCATGTTTTTAATGCCATGCAGCATGAAAGCCTGATGATCATGTCTGTACAAAAGTGGTTTTCTGTCTTGTCTCTTGTGTACAGAAGTTATTCCAGATTCCCACAATCTTTAAATGATATTATGTAATACAGATGATGAAACTCCCAAATTCATTGCAACTTGAGGCTAAGAAGAGTTATTATTAAATTATTAAAGCATTTGCAGTTTCTCACACAGTGCTGAAAACCTCCCCGTTTTTACTTCTGAGAAACTCTGCCAGTCTGTGATGCTCCTGTTATACCCTATTATGTTACTCCATACAGAAAATGTGTACATCTGTGTGTCCTTGAAATATTTTTCAGTTACATCTCTTCTTTAATGATTTACCTTTGTCTTACTTTTGTTTTGTGTGGCTTATTTTATATTTGAAATATTGGGTTTTTATCAGCTGTGTGCTGATAAGTGTGTTTACTGATCTAAAAACATTATTCAGTTAGGGTCAATAGCACAAACCAAACACTGGATCTGCATTAAAAAAATAATAAAAATAAAAAAGAATAACGGTGTATTATTCTAAGCAGTTAAACAACAGTGTTAAACAACATAATGAAGAAATTAAATACATCTTATTCATCCGTGATTTCCCAAATTGTACTTTTCAAGCTGTTATGATGGCCTGTGGGTACATTTTAAAGTCACTATTGGTTGTCTAAACAGATATGTAGAACTAGGCATCCCAAAATCCTTGCTGTAACTCAGCTGCGTTGCTACTTTAGATGCTGTGTGTAACCATGTGTGTATACACTATATGCACACACGAGAAACCCCATTTTCTCATTCTTTAAAGGTGAAAAAACCCCAAAATGCAACTCGTTTATTAAACTGATCGTTTTATCCTTTTAAAACTAGAAACTCTGTTTAGATTTGATGCCAGCAAAACATTCCAAAGCGATGATGCAGGGGCATGTTTACCAGAGCGTTACATCACTTGTGTAAGTGTTTGGGAACCAAGCAGACAAATTGCCACGGCTTTGAAAGTGAAATGTTTTCCCATTCTTGCTTGATATAGCATTTCAACTGACCACTAGTGTGGGGCCTTGTTTATGCTGTGTGTGCTTCAAAGAAGGACCAAATGCAAAACGTGAAGAAACAAAACAGCTAACAATAATACAAAAGAAAAAAGGAAAAAAGCAAATTATCTGAAAAAGTCATCTGAAGGAAAGATGCAAAGAGGAGATGAGAAGGGAGTAACACAAGAATGCAGGTAGGTGAACAAAAGAATTTAGTAAAGGAAAGGGGAAAAACAAAGAGGCAAATACACCAAAGTCATTAGGAAAGGTTCAAGGTTATTGTTAGTGTCCCACTTGGTGATAGTTGATCTGTAGCAAGAGTTTGCATAACAGAAGACTATAGACACAGGGGCAACATTATCAACAACAGCAACAATAAATCAGAGAACTAATGCAAGAAAAGTAGATAAGAGCAAAAGTGCAAGTGTGAAACCATTAAGTGCAGCACTTAGGATGAGACATGCCCTGAAAACATGACCTGAGGGCAACAGCTCACACTCACGATAGGGTGGATGATTCAAGCACCCTCATATGTCAATAGTCATCCTAAGCACTGTCTGATATTAATGGCCTTATACTTTCATAATTATCAAGCAAAATAATGATATGAAATCTTAAAACAGATATTCTGTGAAGCAGTAGAGACATTCATAATTATTACATAAGAAATGAACTGCTTGACTTCTTAAATGTAGCATCAGCATGGGAATGAACAATACCCAACATTGCTCATTTTTTGTGTTGTCTTTTCATTATTTTAATGTCAACGTCAAAACCTTTGGTAACAGTTTGTAGCAATCTTGGTGATTTTTAGATCTTTTTTGATACTTTTTTGATAGATGGAGGAAAGACTGCTTTCACCAAGCCACTAAGTCATCCGTATATATGCATAGATTGAGACATGGTTAGATGCTTAAGCATACCCAGCTGTGAGCGTATAAATGAATATTTACTGGATCGTCTTCTGAATGATCTACAGCTGCATGTGCTCAGATGAAGGGGAGAGTGGGTGGAGTTAGGAACTCTGGACAGATGCAATCATCATCTCACGATGACTCTTAAATCTAACCCAGAATCAAAGATAGCTTGATCCTTTGCATTCAGCCTCCAAGGCCAGAGCACCAACTTCTTTGAGGATCGCATTCATTATGCAACAGCATGAACTTTGTTTCTATAACTACCTATCAGATAAACTAAATCTCATTGCTTTGCTCAGGCTGCAATTTATATTTTTTATAGTATGTAAATAACTTTAGGTACTACTCAGTCAGTATTTTTAGAAACGTTCTAGTAATGACTCTGACTACGAATGAGCAGAGAGTGTGTTGAATTATTTATTTGTCTATTTTGCAATTGACCAAATGAATAGCCCCATTTGTAATGTGAGGCTGCCGCTCACAGTGACAATCTCACAGATACAGTAATTATCACCAGCTCAATGTTTCACCTGCTCCTTTCACTGCTTCTTTTTTTAGCCTCCTTAAGCTAATTGTTTAGCCCACCAATGCTTATCAACCTTGTTTCAAGCAGCAGCAAGCACTTGTCTTCGCACACACACAAAAACACACACACAGGCACACGCAAAGGTTTGGTAAAGCCATGGATACTACTTGCAAGGAGACAAGATGTTGGCAACCACTTAGGAGAGCATCGAGGGTAATGTATAGTATTTATTTTTTTCTCAGTTATGGGTGGAAACAGATAAAAGGAGAATGACTGTTGGACCCACATTTACCAGGTGGATGGAAAATATCTTCAAATGACTTTAAATTGTACATTCAGTATATAATATAGTCATTTTATGCTCTTAGCAAAAATTATTAACGAGCACACAGAAAGCTACTTTTGGCTGCTTTCTTATTCACAAGGGGTCACCACAGCCGCATGTTTTGATATGGCAGTTTTTACCCTGACACAACCCCAAAGGGACTGTGTCAGGAAGGGATCTAATGCTTGTAAAGCGAATGTGTAAACCACTAAACTGAAGAGCCACTCTTAAGCATAAAGCAAATAGCAAGGTATTGTTTAGAAAATGAATGTGCCTATTCTACTGTTTTTATACTGTTTTCTTTAACCTTCATATCACAACTAAACAGTGTGTTAAGATGCTCTGTTTGTCTCATTTGCGAAGGGAAAATATGTGATGTATTGTATGAGATTATACTTCATTATTCAATTGGTTTTCCATTTTGGTCTGGGAAACACTTATAAAAAGGGAAGAGGATTATGAGAGAGGCTGGGAAAGTAATGTGTGCCAGCTGATATCCAGGGAATTCCTGAATAAATTAAGCACACAATCTCTCTTTCTCTCACAGACATACGGGCACAGAAACACATGCGAGCACGCACACAATCACAAATACACAAATGGCTGACCCTTAGTGTTCCCACGACATCTGTTACGACAGAGTTCAGCTAGTTGTTGTAGAAAAGCCAAAGTGACCCACCCCAGAACATAAGAGGACTTCACAAAATATTGTAGTGGTTTGGCACGCAACAGAAATAGATGAGTGGATATGAGAGGCTTTAGTGGGACTGGACCATTTTTGTCGTTTTATTAGCAAGTGATTAGCAGTACTTTTAGTGTACTAATACCATGGATGACTCAGGCACTCCAATTTCTCAATTTCTCTCATTTAAAATATAAAAACAGGGTGGGTCTTCTCTATTCGCATGAGTTCATCATAACATTAAAACAGCCTTTCCAATATTGTGGAGGTCACCTTCCACTAATACCTCTGGCCTGTCAGGGCATGAACATTGGACCTCTGACACAGAGAAATTGGCAACAGATCTTTGAGGTCTTGTGGATGTTTGACCTGTGATCTGGGGTGTTATGGAGGCTGGGTCACCTTGTCATGTTCTTCAAGCTGTTCCCGAGATGCACGCGATCCTAATGGGGGAAGCCCTGATGTGTGAGCGTGCTGTTGCCACGCGAAGCATAAATGTGTACATGTGTGGTCTCTAGCAATGTTTACATGGATGATCCGTGTCAAAGTAACATCCAGATGAGTGCCAGGTCTCGATCTTTCCCAGCAGAACATTGCGGTGTAACACGAAGATCAATGTCATTCACTTTAACTGTCGGTGGTTTTAATATTGCAGCTGCTTCGTGTCCTTTACTCTATAATCAATAAATCCAATAAAAACCAAAAGCCAACTTCACTACCCAGTTTTTGGCACTCAGCAAGAAGCACATTAGTTGTTGTAATGAAGATGTACAGTACATCTTTAAAACTGCACATCACAGATAGCAGCCAGCTTTTGTCAGGAAGCTTTTGGGGGGGTTGGGTATTTTTACTTTTTTTTTTTTTTTTTGCCTTAGTTGAATATTAGGTGAACAAGCACATTTTAGGTGCAGGTGAGGTTAACCTAAAAGTGACAACTGAATGATAACGTCTGGACCGAGCCAGACATGCAGACACAAGTTGTCAATTAGGAAACGTTTTTATTATAATTACACTCAAGTTAGATCAGAGGAAGATTAGATGGCTCTTTGGAGCGTGAATAAGCACAGCAGTAGGCTCAGCTGGCAGAGCTTGCAGGTGGACTGATTTGGTAGCTGATGGCAAGCAGGTAAATAGAGCTGTACACAAATGAAGAAGTTAAGACTAGAAAGCAGGCAGACAGATGAAGAGAGGTTGCAGCTTGGCTGGGCTGGGAGTCGAGGAGGTGGAGTAGTCCAAGTACAAGAAAATAAAATTACTTCTAAGCAGAAAACACAAAACAGACACATCTGAATAAGAGTGACTGGAGGCCTAGCAATAGATATACTGCTGGTTTGACTGGCAACAGTTGTGCATGTTAATTGGAGCAGAGCTGTGGGAAGATGAAGGGTTTGCTACACCTATGACATTCAACAGACAAGACAGACAAGTAAAGAAAACAAGAGTCACAAGGAAAGGGAAAGCAAATGGTGAGAGGAGAAGGTATGCAACCACAGCTGTGACACATGAATGGACCACCTATCCAGTGTATCTGTGTAATGTTATCTCATAAAATTCAAAGGGACACACAACCCAACCATAAACAAACCCCATGATCATCATTGCTAACGGGTTATATATATATCATCCTGATAATTACTGTTCTATTTATCACTTGTAAAATGTAGTCCAACTTAAGTTTGACAAGCTTTAGTTGCTATAATAAAAGCACATGTCAAACTGAATCATCTCGTCAGCGGGAAGAGAAAATAGAGAAACTATGCTTGTCCACTTTGTATAAATTACACAAAACGACACAGTAAGAACACGCAGGGCAAACTGCTAAGATGTGATATTTTTTTGTAGTCCATCTTTGAAACATTATTTTTCCACAGCAGCCCCACGTAAACAACATCTGCTGTTGCATAATTAAGTAGTCTAGTGCAAGTGCAGTTGGATTTCTCTGTGCACCACAGGCTTTTTTTTTTTCATCAGTCCATCTGAATTCTCCTTCACATCTTTCTATGACCTTATGGTGTTTTCCATGGAGGTTAAGAAAAGTTAGAAAGGTAATTTTAACTGTTTGACCACAACCTCTCATTTCTGCTAGTGCCACAGTGTTGTTTCCCACAACTCTGTGACACTGAAGCAGTCTACAGAGTCTAACAGCCCTGAAACTGAAGCAGCTCAATACAATTAAGAAAGTCTTAGTGGGTGGCTCAGTGGTGCTGTGGTTAGCACTAAGATCACAAAGAAAAATGTTGTGGGTTTGAGCGACAAATATAGTATAACGATGAACACAACTTCCAGATCAGTAAAATCACACCAACCCAGAAGCTGTTAAACTTGAAATAAATCATCATTTTGAACATATAACAATAAGAGTAATAATGTAGAATCAAGTCAATAAGGTCCCACTCCCACAGGCCTAGAGAGCAGTCTGCAACCATCTGGTAGCTGTTGGTTATGAGGGAAAAATGCATATTCCCAAACCAGATGTGAGTGGTTGTTGGAGTCCCAGTCCCACAGGCCAACCACTGGTGGCTAGGAAGAAGCATGCATTTCTCAACTGGTTGGCAAAAACCTCCTTGGGATTGCTTTGATCAGTAGCATATTGCTAAAAAAGTTGATTGGTGTGTGATTTTGGACCAACTTGCTTATCAGGATGATGGTCAAGCTTAAAAACTGTCTGGAATGTTCCCTGATGGTTTACCTTCACTGACTGAATGCCAAAAAGTGAGGGAGAAGCAGTGGGAAAACACCAGGAAAAAGGGGAATCTATCAAAAAAACAAACCAAACAGCTTGCACATCAACATTTCTCCTCAGCCTGCATCTGAGATCCAAATGAGCGTTCCTCAAAACATGGATCACGTATAAGTCAATTCATTCAAAAGGGTAGATTCTACTGAGAGACATTTGCATACAGAAACTACATCGCAGTTTGAATGGAAGTGAAGACCTTGTCTGAGAAAATGTCCAGCTATTCTCTGTAGAGTAGAGAAACAGTGAAAAGTCTAGTGCAGACAGGAAATGGAGACCATTTGCCTTCAAAGTAAAGTTGCGCCTTGTGAAACTTGCTGGCTGCAGCTCTGAGGCACAACTTTTACTTGGAAGGCTAAACTTCTCTGTTTGCAAATTGTGACATGCCTCTCTGAAGTTGTTCAACTGCTTAGCTAGTATTTGCAGAAAAACAACATGCAAGTGTGGCAATCTGCTACCAACCAAAGTAATCACTAGGAAGTTTTTTGGTGCTGCATGAGCCAGCAAATTCCAGGAACCTCTGCCAGCCAGCTAGAGAATACACATATTTCCCTAGCAACCAGTGATGGTATCATTTCAAGCAAACGCTCTCTAAACATACAGGGTTTTTTTTAAGCAAGATGACAGTGACCCCACAACTCGGAATTGGATAAGTGGAAGATGATGGATGGATGGATGGATGGGTTTTTTTTAAACCAAGCTGGCGATGGCCCTACGACCCTGAATTGGATAAGTGGAAGAGGATGGATGGATGGCTGTGGTGAAAACCAACGGATGATGTCGCATTGGAATGGCCATCTTTTACACCATCTATTTTCTGAACCTGCTGGTTGGGTGGGGTCTTTCTGTGTTTTCAGCTTAATCTGACTTCCTCCGACAGTCAAGCGTCATGCATTTTAGGTTAATTGGTGATTCTTAACTGGTGATTCCAAACTAGCCATAGATCTGACTGTCTCTCTGTGTTACCCCTGTGATTGAATGACAACCTCTCTAGGGTGTACCCTGCCACTTACATGAAGTCAGCTGGGACTTCATGGATCAGCTGGGTTCAGTCGATAGCTCAGCAACTCTGAACAGGGTAAACAGTTAAGAAAATGGATGGAAGACGGTTTTCTTTAATCACTTACATCTATTTACAGCTTTTTGGACTGTGACATGTAAAAATGTCTCTGGTACAAAGGAAGAAGATATGGCACAAAAAAAGGTTTCAACTTTATATGTTTGCAAATGTTGCCGGGATCAGTTTGTTATAGTTTATTTTAAATGTGTTAATTGACTACAAATACAGAACATCACCAGCCTTATCCTTAACAGTTCCACCATTGGAATATTACAAGTGAAACATAGTCCATTTGCTTTCCACCTGCACTTATAAACCATTAGTACCACATTAGGTTATGTAACATTATAACTCTGAAGGCATTTTACTCCCTTGGTAAAGCCTAAAAGTTTTAGCCTCTTTTATACTAATGTAGCAATTGCCTGAGGTGGAACTTTTGTTGCTGTAATAATTACAGAATTGTGTCATTGTGGGAATTCAAAGGGTAAGGCAGCCCGCCGTGTTGTGATTGTCATGGAAACAGTTTTATAAACTGCACTTTGGCTTTATTTGTGCAGCCCCCTACCATCAATGCCACTGCCAGTCACAGTCTCACACAGAGTTTGACTCTAAAAGCTGTAAATATGAACCTTTTATCAGGATGTCCCATACACGGCATGTGCCTGCCATAGAAGCATTAGAGACATTTAAATTGTTTTCTTTTTTATCTAATGTTTTCGAAATTGTACAAATTGTTTTGTTTTGCAAAAACCCACCTCAGGTCCTGCTCAGTTTGAGACGCTGACAATTTTGTGAAAGCTGTATTTTAGTGTGGTAGCTAATGGAAAAATCAATCTTGTATTATACCTGTAATTCTGGACAGCTTAATGATTGTAATAACTCTTACTCTTTCTCTCTCTCGCACAGGCAAAAATAAAGGGAAGGAACAAAAATGAGAAAAAGCAATGAAGAGCAAAGAAGGAATGTGTCAATCAGTGTTTGCTTGCAGTTTTTCATTGTTTGTCTCAACACTCCCAGATGGCGAAATTGGTATGCTGCTGAGAAGTCCAAGCCAAACGTTAGTATTGTAAAGCAAAGTTTGACACATACATTTTCTGTTTCTTATTGGCAGTGATGGTCAGCAATTCTCAAGAAAGCTCTGCAGCTCTGTTAATTATTATATTTTTCTTTCTTTCCTTTTTTTTTTTAATGCAGCAAGAAATAAATGAGGACCAACTGGTGACAGACTGTAGGCGGACAATGCTAGCCCGGATCCACCAACATGAAGCGTTCATTTTTTTTTTTTTCACCCACATTAGTCACATGGGGAAGGCATACATCTTAATCAAAACATTAATGGGAATTCATGATGCTTTGCCAGGCTTGTGGATTTCTGAGTACCTGACGGTGTTTAATACTCCACATGTATAAACTGAATTTTTCATAACAGCCTCACTTCTGCATCATAAAACATTGAAAAAAAATCAGTTAGGGTTACACAGCACTGTAAGAAAAAGTCAATTCACTTGATAAAGTAAGTACTTGAAAGCCAGATAGAATATATTTTGACTTTTTTTTTCTAACTTTAGGAGTGGCTCATGAATATAAATCAATGGTTAACTCTAAACCACTGGGGAAAGATATATGAAAATCTATTTGAAATGTTGTGGTAAGCAGATGTTGTTTTGAAGACTTTGTTTGTGAATTGCACTGTGCTGTGGACGATGGGTATTAAAGATGCAATAAGAGAATAGAGAATGGGCTGCAGAAGAAAGAGTTACACACAAGCGGAAAGCAAACATGTTCGCGGGCCTTTTTAGTCTGCAGATATACGCAAACTTCAGTGGCAGTGATACGTTTGAAGGGCTTAATAGTGGAGATTATCATGACACACACACAAACCCATAAGGTGTGGGTACACATTATGGGTCCGCTCCTCAGGAGTTGGCCCTTCTGTGACATTTGGAAAGGGCAGGAGGAGCATTACTCACGCACACACGCACACACACACACACACACACTGCTTTGACCTCCACGCCATCAGGTGTCAGCATGGCCCCCCCGTGCAGAAGCTCAATACTCAGATTAACATCAGGAATCAGGATTAGCTTGCCCCTGCAGGGTTTGGACAGCACACACTCGTTTCACCTGGCTGTCCTATTGCTCTCAGGTGCCACCCACATAACCCCACACACACAAACACACACACATACACACGCATGGTAGTCAGACACACAGATATATAGCATGTGCACATACATGGACAGATTAAGAGTTATTGTTTGACATTTGCTGATAAAGGTTAATATAAAAAACTGCTTTGGCAACATGGGAATAAATATAGTAATTTAGGGACCTCACATTTATAGCAGTGGGCATGAGTTTCAACCTTTGATTCATATTCATCAAAATATAGCTTTTCCAGTTAATAAAAGCAGAAATAAATAATGCAATAAGTCTGTTTATTTTCTGACATTCATAAGCCTATAAGACCCTTTGTGGAACATTATTTCTGCTACTGTGAACAGGCAGTTGAAAAACTGCCTCTAAAACACAACTCTGTCCCATCCTTGAATGTGCAGTCTTACATAACTATACCTCACCAGCCACCTCACAGCAAGTGAGCTTGTTCAAAATCGTTAAGGGGGCATCTCTTCCGCTTTTAAAATTGTCAGCTATAGCAAAGGATTGCCTGGCTTGACCAGTGCACTTCTCACAAGTCAGTCAAAATCAGATCATTGATTTCTTTGATGCAAGGTTTGAAGCAAGGGCAAGCTAAAAAGTGTCTGAACAAAGATATAGACCGCTGGCCTGGTTTAGAGCATGACAGCATGTCAGACCTCTACGTCTCCTCTATTAGAGATGCTTTGTCCCATGATCTCTTCTATTTATATTTAACAAGTAAATCTGGATGCCTCTGCAGCCACTGTGTGCTTTCCATTCTGAAAGGTTAGCAGATAAGATATTGCTCTGAGACTGGGGTCAATACAGCAGGTTTGGTTGTTTTCATCTCCTCTGTCTGTCGAAGAGGCTGCAGCTTCTCTCCTTCGATGAGTCACTCGCTCGACTGCAGAAGAAATGAATGCTGTTCTACTGCCACCTTGTGGTCACTCCAATCCCCCCTCCACACACACACACACACACAGAGAGAGAGAGAGAGAGAGAGAGAGAGAGAGAGAGAGAGAGAGAGAGAGAGAAATTTTACTGTTGTAATACAGTGTATGCTGTGTGGCTTTTTGTGCTTTTTTTGTCCCGTGCTGTTTTAAATGGTTTAAGCTTTAGGTCCTGTTGAGCTAAATCTTAATGCCACAGCATACAGTACTAAAAGCAGGGGACACAATCTGCTGCTTCAGCCATTTTTAACAGGATATGCGTGTACAGCCTGGTCCATAAAGAAATCATGTTCAGAGTTCAGAATGGAACTTGCCCTTATCAGTTAAGGTAAGTAAGACCTCACTTAAGGGAAGCAAATCCCTTAAGTACATTTTACTACAGGTGGTAGCGAAGACGCTGACACTGAATGATTTTGGGAAGAGATTAGAAAAAGTTACTAGTGGGTAAGGATGGGGTTTGTACACATATTTATTCAGGTACTCTTGCCATTGTCAGTCAGGTCAGTATATAGTGCCTGTTCAGCCAGCTGCACACTTACTGAACCAGGACTGGAAATTAACTTCAGCTAGATGACACTGAGTATATTGACTGTGCCTATTGAATTTCTTTTCTTATTCCCAAAGTAATATTTCTTTTTTCAATAGAGTCATTATTGGATAAACAAATAACTAAATCTGATATCATACCTTGCTGTCACTGCTTCCTGAGTAAAGGCTGCAGGGTTCCATCTTGTTACATGCTGTATGTGTAGTTATAGGCACAGATGTTATACACCTACTTTACACATGTTTTGCAGTAGTACATGCCAGTTTGCACCTGCCTTTTCTTCTTTTGGTTTTTTAAGTGTCCAACAACAGTTCGACCAAGACACCTGAGAATTCAGTGCAGACAAATGTGAGAAGGACACAGATAGATAGAAAAAGAAGATGAGAGAGAAACACAGTGTGTGTTTGTGTATGTGTGTGGGGTTTTTTGTGTGTACAAGAGCTACTTTCAATTCAGAAGCTGTGACATGGAACTGTCAGTGAAGCCTAGAAGTGCTGACAGGTAACACACACACACACACACACACACACACACACACACACACACACACACGCACACGCAAACTTTGTTCACACTGTTGTAATTGAAAGCTGTCACTTTGAGATTTTCTCCTCCACAGGGATTTGCACTTGGCTGCGGCTCTGGAACTTCACTCATCTCCTCTTTTTGCTATTACTCCTCACCTTTAGACCCACTCTCTCCCTCTTTCTGCCACTGTAGTACATAATACACAACCCCCTTTGCTGTTTCCTTCCCATATACACTCACTCAACCAAAATCTGCCAAAAACAAAAAACAAAAACAAAGAAGAAGCAAAAACAAACTACTGATCCTCTATAAGGAGAGAATATTGACTGACTGACTGACTGCACATATTTGAAAGGTTGTAGGCTGGAGAGCAACTGCAGTTGTTTGGTAATGGTGTGATTGAGTCATCTGAAGCAGAATAGTTTACGCGTGTGACTTCACCATCCTTAATATTCCCAGACGTCTAAATTGTGTCCCTCGCATTTCCATTCTCTCTCTGCTACGACTATATGGCGTAATTCATTAATTATGGATTAGGGCCTAAATTAGGTTAGCGCATCTTTAATCATTTATGTGGACTCACTTCTTTGACTGGCCCACTAAATCATTAAGTAGGAGTTTCGGAGATGCTAATTTGTTCTATGATCGGCATTGGACAACTGAAAGTTTTGATGAGCTGATGTACGTGCAGATATTGTTTGTAAGGACCAAGGGGGGGGGGGGGGGGGGGGGGGGGGGGGGGGGGGGGAAATGACACACCAAACCAAGGACTATGTTGAGATTTTGATATCAACAACTCAGGTTTTCAATATTATGCAGAAACAGATGGAGGATACGATTTTTTTTACCCGTAAATGTCCACCAACACAAAGTTCACAGACACATACACACATACAGTACACCTATTCATATTTCCCTATCTCCATGTAGCTGCTAGTAATACACTTTTTATATCTTGTATTTTTTTTTTCAGCATATTAAAGCATCTTTTCTGTTAAAAGACATTAATCTTACAGAGCTGTTGATCCCTGCTTACTTTACATGCATTCTGATAACAAACACATGAGATAACAATACAGCATGCAGTTTGCCAAGAGGAAGGCAAACGGAGTGTCAGTATTGTGCATTTTCTCTCACTCAGGGGTTAGAATACCAACAGTCAATAAGCTGTACAGTATGTCAGTGCAATACACAAATGAATAGGAATGGGTTCTTATTTTTTTCACCTTTTTAGTTGATTTTTATTTTTCTCATATAGAAAATTCAGCATGACTTACAGGAATGGTAAATGGCCTGTATTTGTATAGCCCTAAGGACCTCAAAGCTTTACACATCCAGTCATCCACCCATTCACACACTGCAAGCTACATTGTAGCTACAGGCACCCTGCGGCGCACTGACAGAGGTGAGGCTGCTGGACACTGGCGCCACCGGGCCCTCTGACCACCACCAGTAGACAACGGGTGAAGTGTCTTGCCCAAGGACACAACAACCAAGACTGTCCAAGCCAGGCCTCGAACCGGCAACCTTCCGATTACAAGGCGAGCTCCCAACTCTTGAGCCACGATCGCCCTAAGGAAGACTTATGTATTAAACGGGCCTAAAGTCAGCGATTTATTGTAGATTGTAAATGTTAGAAAAAGGCTCAACAAGTATGGCTTGAAGTTGCAATGACCCAGCCAAAATCCAGATATTAAAATTCTGATGCTGAAATTCTGATGCAGGACCTTAAGGGAGCTTTGCATAAACAAAGTGCAAATATCAATAAACTGAAACAATGATCCAAAGAAGAGTGGGCCAAAATCCTCCACAATGATGTGAGAGTTGTAAAAGAAACAATTACTTTAAGTTAGTGCTAATTCTACAAGCTACTGAATCATGGAGTGTACTTCCTTTTCCACAGGAGTGCACAGAGTCTTGTGAAAACGATACTATTCCCCACAAGATCTCCTTTGATTGTAATCATCAGCTTTTAATCTAAGTGACTATATTTACTTTAGAATTGGTTAATTCACATGAGAGTTCACTGCATTTCTTTCTTCTGGCTGTGTTTGTCTTTTAAAAGCATGTTTTAGTGGATTTAAACCAAACAACCCACACAGTCCCAATGCAGAGGATAAGCTGTGTTTTTTAACTTGATAAAATGTTGTAAGATCTGAAACCAGATCTTTATAGAGGCTTCAAGATGACAGACAGTGTGAAACACAAGTGACACAGTAATGCTGTGGAACAAAGATCTCGATGCACTGTGCTGCACAAAGCAGCTGAACTTACAAAGAAAGCTCTCTGACACTATTTTCAAGCCAATCAAACTAAAAAAGAAAGCTATGAAGTGCTTGATTTTAACATCCAAGGAACTTTTGGATTTAGACAAGCTCCTGCTTAACTCTTGAATAAAACAAGGAGGCACCCTTCCTTTGACATTGTGTCTATGTATAAAGCTAATGCATGCGAAGCAAATGAGCACAAACTCAGAAATACCATCTTTTATTCGACTGCTTCAGTTTGAGCTGAACACTGTGGCCCAGCTCTGTTTTATGGCTTCCACACTCTGCTGCTCCTGGGTGCTTAGCTCTCTCATTTTCTTTGGTGACTTGGTTGTACAGCATACTGCAGCCTTATCTCACCTCTCCTCACAACTGATTACCCACTAGTGGAGTCCCCTTCCTTCCTCAGTCAGCAGTCTGGCTTCAGTCATATGAACCGATATACTGAGTTTTATTTAATAACAAAACCAACAAAAAAAAGCGGGGGGGGGGGACATGTGGCCTTTTTAAGCTTGAACCGATTCAAATTTTCTCTCTAAATACAATGAGTGGTGACAACTAAGGCCAAATCATGTTTTATTCATCAGGGTGCAAGACAAATTGTGGCCACAGGCATAAAAAATAGTCAGTTTTGTTGCAATAACAATGGAGGTAAAGTGCTGCAAACAGTCATTTGTTTTTAACTCCTGGATTGTTTTTCTCTTTAAATTAATCCATGGAAAACTAAAAATCATTCAATCTTTTATTGCATTCCAGTTTTTATGCACTCGGACATTTTGTCACTTGTCTTATGTTTTAACATTTTCTCCATACTGAATTAAAGAATTGTGATCAGAATATTTTATTTACACCAGGTGGAAATGGTTTTGTTACAGACATTCACTTAAAGTGTTATATTAAATTAAAGTTAAATACTCCGAAGTTAAAACAATGAATCATACAGTATATACAAGATATTGCAAGTGTAAATAATACAGGTGTCATAAGGAGGTGCCCTAAAGTTTGATGGTCACACGTAGGAATGACTTCCTGTGGTGTTCTGTGGTGCATTATGGTTGAACCTGTTCCTGTGATTCCCCAGCACAACAGAAGATGGTACAAAGTGTGGTCTAATATTCACCATAACTCAGAAAGCATCCTCCTTTCTAAAACATCTGTCACAGAGTCAGTTCTGGACCCACAATATCACTGGCCTTTTAAATCGGTTTATCGAGTCTGTTGTTATCTGTACCCCATCACACCACAGCACAGAGGATGGCCATGACGGGATCATAAAACATCCTCTGTAGCTAGTTTGTTTTAACATATAGGTAATGCCATTAAAAGGTAGGCAGCATTTTTCTTTCGGTTTGATACTATTTTTCTTACTAATTATCAGAATCAGAATACTTTATTGATCCCTGGGGGAAATTATTAATTACTTGAGTCATTCACACTGAATAACGTATAAAGGCAGTATCTTAAGTATGAGAAGCAGGAGTTTAAAACAACCTCTAAGTGGCAATGCTGAGCCAATAATCTCTTCCCAAAATAACAAGACGTCCAATGATTTAAAATAAAGAAATAAATTACACAAAACACACTCAAAAATAAATTAAAGTAATAATATCCTGTTTTGTTACTTTTTATTTTTTACTCAGAACTGAATAACAGAAGAAGTAAAATGAAAGAAGACTTTAATTTGTCCATGTAAAACTAAAAAATTATTTGTGACACATAAATTTAGATTTGGTGCATATTAGGCGATAGCGTATTGGTTATATGAACCCAATTCACGAATAGACTAGCAGCTTTATATGAAAGTTTATTTAACTCCCATTTTTATTGAACTATCATGCAGTGGAATCTGTGAGCTAGAAATACTTTATGTTGATATATATTTTTATGGCTTGTCCTGTTTAGCGTTTCAGTAGTTAATAAGAATATGGATGTGACAATTAGTATAAATCCAGAGTAATACTATAGCAAAATAGCATAAAGGTGAGACCAAACCTTTGCACAAACAAAAATTACTGCGTGATCTTTTTTTCGTTTATATTTTTTCTTTTATATTTTATTAAAAAACGTGTAAATTGATGTGATTTTGTGGTGGATTAAAAAAAAACATTTAATCTGTCGAAAGGGACCCAAACAAATAGAAGTTATATTTCGAAAATTTTTGTCAACAATATTTTCTAATCGTGCAGTTTTTTATTCACCGTAAATCATCGTTTTGTCGTACGTACGTAATGACGTCATACAGGCTTCGCTGTCAATACCGGAAAAATCGAACTAGAAACGGAAGTGCAGCATGAGTAAAATTGTGTATGAAGTTTACTTGTGTTGTCTCCGAAGCAACGACAAAAAACAGTGATTCGGTGGAGGACGCATTCTGTTTTACATCTACAGCATATAGTTAGTGCTGTTGGACTAACCCTCTTCTTTCTCTGAGTGAGAACAGGAACAAAGTGTCAGGTAATGTTGAATTAATCGCGATGCTAACGCTAGGTTAACTACTAAGCTTCTGGTACAGTGTTTCGCCACGTTTGTTTATTTATCCTGGTTTCCCCATAATACTCAGGAACGTTCGCTTATGAACATAACGTTAGTTGTAGTTATTATGGAATTTACATGATCACAAAGTCAACTGAAAGCCGTTTGCAATCGGAATTGAAAATAAACTAGCTATTGTTAGCTAGTTTAACTAGCTTTATATTTGTGGCTCTGGGGTAATGACTGTTTTCCCTCTAACGCCATTTAATTCTAAAAAAATTAAGAACTATGGTTCGTTTCCGAACAGTATTTGGTTGTATGACTTTTCAGCTTAGTGTTTTTTTTAATATATCAGTTGTTTTGTTGGTATCGGGAAAAAAACGTTTCTTGATGGCTTTATTACAAAAAGATAAACCAGGTGACAGCTCATAAGTCCCTGAAGCTAAAGGCCACCAAAGGTTCTTGCTACTTACACGTATACTTACATATATTAAGAATGTGATTCCTCGAATCCATCAAAATGAGCTTTGTTGCTTTGCCTTTTGTTAAATGAATTTTTTTTTTTTTAATCTTTCAAACAGGATGGATCCTGCTCTACTGAGAGAAAGGGAGCTTTTTAAGAAAAGGGCACTTTCCACCCCAACTGTAGAAAAGAGACAGGCTACGTCAGACTCTGGATCACACAAAAAGAAGAAACCCAAAGTTGACAAGGAGAGCTCCTCTAGTTCCAAACTCAGTAGTGGTAGGTGAAGAATATTTTCTTTAAAAGGATGATGTTTGTTGCTGTAAACCACTTATTCTTGTTTATTAGTGTTTTAATGTCTCTATAGGTTCACATCACCACTAGCTTTTTCAGCTAGTGATGCTGAAAAGGCTAGCATCTGTAGATATATGTTGGCAAGTAGGAGATGCATCGACTGACTGGCCAGGGACTGGATTCTGCAGATTTCCAGTGCTCAGCTCCGCCCAGTGACTGGCCAGTCAGTCTCCCATATAACGGATTGTATAGCGGTGTAGGCAAATATTCACTTGCACTCTCACAGCCTGACATGGTGTTAGTGTGGAACCTTCTCACTGTGAGTGAAGAGGCAAAGTTCACCAAAGTACACTGTAGGGGTACCAGCGAGAAAACATTGATAAACAAGAAATCTAATTAGACATTTAAATATGAAAAGGGAATGTGGCTAACGCTAAAGTTTCACAAAGCTCAGAGCCAGACACAAATGAGCACCCTCAGTATGGCTCAAAGTAACTATGAGGGAAAATTATGGAGACGAGTGAATAAAAAAAAAAAAAAAAAACTAAAAACGTTTTCTATTGATTATTTGAAGATCACCTTATTTTCCGTTGTTTCAGAAAATCCTGTAGCTTAATACAGTTTGGGGAAATAAACATTAATAATTTCTTTAATGGAAAACATATTTTTAAATGAAGAAAAGTAGATTTTTGTTTATATGTGCCATTAATTATAGTTCTTTGAAAATCAAAATCTATTCACAACATAAGAGGCTTATTCTGTACAATTGGATTGCTCATATTTGGACACCAAAACAATTTTCACACATCCAACTGGTTAATATCTAATCAAAGGCCTAAATATGCACCAATGCTAGTTGCTTTAGTTTTGAATAAAATAATCTCATCTCATCAGTATATAGCTTTTTATATTATGAAAGTCTAATATCCAAGAGAACTGAACCAAAAGACATTTTAGAGTGGATGAAGGAACTTTCAACTGGGTCGATACTCAAAATTAATCTGCCCTAAAGACTTGATAGTAAATTGAGGATCCATGTAATTAAAGTTGTGCATGTCAGTTTACTGTGATTCAACAAGACAACCAAGACACTGGAATAATACACTCTCCTGGTTGTTATTTCTAATAAGAAAGAACCTTACTTCGCAGGTTAAATTGATCAGGTGACGATCTTTTCTCATTCTAAATCCTTAGCTTAGCCCAAAAAACTAGAATTCTTACTGCTCAGTCAAATTTAGTTAAACGAAAATTGGATTACAAGTGATACTTATGACACTTTTGCATTTAAAATGTTCTTTCAGATGAATTAAAGCAACACGCATAAATATATATACAACATAAGAATTGTGAGCAGTGGCCTCTTGGCATCCCTTCGAAATTGCAACGTCACTCCATATACTCTTAAAGAAAAAGCTACTTCTGTTAACAGAAAAGTGAGTCAGCTTTTATTAGGCATTTTGTGGTAAGGCATGAAATTACACATAGTGCTCAATATAACATTTTACCGTACATCACTGTGCAGCATGCGAACTTGTCATGAGATAATGTTGCAGTGCTAAACATGTTGACAACACTGGCTTACAATTTACTGAAGAACACCAGCTTTATCCTAAGCAATGATTTCATCTGACTAGGCTTGATCCACAGATATTGTTGTAATAAGATTTGGATGGCAATTTCAGAAACAGCATGTCTCGAAGAAGCTCACTGCATCCAGTAGGTCACAAAAAAAGCACTCACACAGTAGTTGTTTTTTTTTAACACCCATATAGCAGGGTAAGAAAATGCTTTTTTTCCCCAAAATTTTTTTAAGTGTTTTTTTTTCCCATGCAACTTAATAATCAGTTTCCAAAATAATCAAACTAAGAAAATGCCCATTTAATGCAACACATTCTGCCACAGCCTATATTAAAGTCCCCATGTCATGCCCCTTAACAAGCCCATGAATGTATTTTAGTGGTGTACCAGGATAAGATTATTTACAGGGTTTCCTCCAGGAAAACTGTTCGACCCAAAGGCAGAGTGTTCATAACAATTAAGCATTACACTTTATTGATGTAGCACTAGCCACCCACTATTTGACATGGATAAAAGAGCTGAGCTGCTTGCGTAGCACCGTACACTGGCAGGCAGAAGAGGCAGATTTGGAGACACGAGGAGTTTATTTCACGTGTATATCAGCAGAAAATAATTGAATAACAATTTGCCTCATTAATATATGATGAAGAGTAACCTTAAAAGATGCATCAGCTAACTATTGTCTTGGTGCTTAGGACTAGCTGAGTCATCAGCTTAGACTTTGTGTGTCCCATGCTTGTAAAACACATGGACATGCATGCATTAGTTTTGTTATACTGTACACTGCTGCAGCACCTCTTTTACCCTTTGTTTTGCTCATGTCTCTTTCCATGCAATGTAAAGTAGAGCCGTAGTCTTTAGCTTGTTTTTGTCAGCCAGTGTTGCTTTTGTGAGGACCTAAGCTATGCAGAGGAGTGGGTGGAAAATGGCTTAAAAATAGTATATGGTTTATGGTAACAGGCTGTTTATGACTATTTTATCGAGATTATTTGCTTACACCTGAAAAATAATATTATGTAAATGAGAACCGCTTTATTGGAAATTCTGCAGTATTAGAATACAATTTCTGTGAGCAAGAGATGAGTACAGAAGCGCTAGCTGTATTAGCACTAAACATAGGGGATTTTCTGTTGTTCTGGCAACATTCCCATAAAAATAAAGGCAATGTTTTCTCACTATTAAGTTATTTGAAATGGGCTTCAAACTGTAATTTAGCAAAGCTTTTACATCCACAAAATAGTAAAGTTGTAGGGAATAATTCAAAGGGCATAATATGGGCACTTTAAGTAGTGGAAATTTGTGTTTTTAAGCCATGTTATAAATACTCAGGGGATCTTCTTTTCTTCTGGGAGTATTTCAGAAGTGAAATATGGCTTTCGGGGTCTGCGGTAGATGTGGGAAGATACATTTATATCGTTCAATCACCAGCTTTCACCTCTAATTGTGAACAACTGAATTACTTTGGGTGTTTTGGGGGGTTTTTGGGAGTTCATTTTTGCAAACATCTTAGTCAATAGTGTGGTCCTGTTCAAATGAGCAACAATATCCAAATTTCTATTATTCTTTTCTTCGTCCTTGTTGCCACTATACCAACTCAGTGTGTGATTCTGGCTCCTTGCACATGCTACTCATAAGCTTGCTGCAGCTTCCCGGCCCTTCCTCCTGTAGCTGGTGGTGTGTTTTCCCTTTGGCGCAGCACCCACAGTCCAGCAGCTCATAGAGCACAGCCAACGCTGCCAAGGACAGGACGGTGAGAATAAAAAGAAGAAGGATGACAAAACAGGCCACATTCCAGCCATCATGAAATGGGTAGACTTCCTGGACCTGAAAGGAGACGAGGGACAGAGGGACTCCCTCTTCTCGCAGTGGGAGATTGTTTGGATGAACAGTAGCTGTGATGTTGGTCATGATTTCTGGTTGGAAACAATAAGACACAAGGAAAAAAAGATGGTTAATGCTTATGACAGTGTTTGGGTCTTGGTTTTACTGCAGATCAAATTTCAAAATGAAAGCAGCGGTTGTTAAATTTGTGTTTTCATGGTGTGAGGCTGATTAAAAAATTACAGTAATGGGAGAATTTGTCTTCAGGGCATAACACATTGTGATGCAATGCTTTTAACCAGATGTGCCTGGCTCTATTCCAGGATTTTTTTTGAAGCATTTGCTCCTGCTTATTATGATAATTAAAAACAAAACTAAAACTAATTATCTTTGTGATACGGATATTGAAAAAGGAATTTGTTCCACTCTAGACAGCAGGCAGACATGGAAACTCATTTACTCTGAAAAACTATCAAATACTCCTATAGGTAATTTGTTGTAATGAATGTAACGGTTCGTTATCAGTCTCGAAGGGGATCATGTTGTAAAAAGATAAATTGCTTTGTATGTATGTAAACAAAACCTAGTCTACATCTGTCATCACAGACATATTTTTTTGTTTGAAATGAGAAGATGGTGTATTATTAGAGCACAGGTTATATTGCAAAACACCAGAAACCCTACTGAGGCCATCTGCTCAGAACAAAAATAGTCTTAAAAGGCTGGTAATAAAGGATGGCTGTGTAGAGAACTGTGCCATCTATGCTTGGTGTGCAGCTCTTTGGCCACAATGCCTTATACAAATGTAGTAACGGAACTGTAATAAAATAATGAACTTAAGAGATCCTTCAAGTGCACATTTGCCTCACTTCAGCTGTTCTTTCCCATTTTTAGCCAACACCTACCATTTTAAAATCCTCGGGGCACACTGTGGAGTGTTTCTGCCCACACAGGCATGCACAAAAGTGCACATACATGCTCTTAACACACATTTGTATGCTGACAATCACAGACATTTGTGCATGAAATATTGAGGCGAAGGCAGATGACCCAGTTGTAGGAGAGGGGCGTAAGTGCATCTCTTTCCACCATCTCTTCCTTTAGAGATTTAATAAGGCTAAATGTGTGCACACACATGCCTTCATGCATAGACTTGTGTTGTTTTAATATGACTTGTTTGTGTGTTTAATTTAGTGGGTTTGTAACTTGAGTTTCAGGTGACCTGGGAACTTAAATGTGAAAAAGCTTAGTGGCTTGTCCTGGTGAGACATTTTCATTGGTTGCTTCATCTTAGTCTGAAATTCTCTTGACACCTGATGGAAGTGCATGTAAGAATAGAAATTGGACATTCAAAGTCCATGCAGTGTGCATCAGTGTGCAATTGAGTAGTCAAGGTAATTGTCATTTGAGATCACAGGCGGCACGTGACTGCTGGACAGGCTGTCTCCTTTATTATGCTCTACATGTGAGGAAGGGCAGCTTTGAACATTGCCCTCACCAGATTCTCCCCACTTTGTCTGGAAGTTGTGTGTACAGTATGGGTTTTGTGTTGTTTTCTTTCGCGTTGAATCAACTGTTTTGATCCTGTTGTTACAAACCCAGCTCCTAATATCAGTTTCACCTCAACTCATGGCTTTACAACAACCTCTGTTACTAATTTATACCCCCCCCCCCCCCCCCCCCCCCGTGACCCTCCTTTCTTTTGTCAGAGCAATTATACAGACAGGGACAGATTGACTCCTGTATCTGTTATCAGTCACCAAAACAGCCCCACCCCAGCCAGGCTCTGAAGGTGTTGTAGGACTGGAGGTTCCTCTCTACACAGTGGCTGTCTCTCACACACACACGTACACACACACACATACACTCCTAATGCCCCTGACTGGCTCCTCACAGCACTAAGTCCCCTCATTGATTTGTCTTGAGTCATGCATTTAAACAAACACATACATGATATCCATAAGTACACACAGACAGGTTCTGATGCTTGGTATTCAAGTGGGTAGAAAGCAGACAGATCCATGTATATTTAATCCACTGTTCGCTTATGCAGTCTAAATGTTGTAATTCCTACGCAAAAGGACCTGGCTTTGTAAATACATCCACTGCATTTAAAGATGCATGACTTCATCCTGCAAATATTAGAATGCTCTAAAAAAATCCTCATATTCATATCTTCATAGTGAAAACCCAGTGCAGCCTGTAGCCTAAAATTATATTGTGGATTATTATGATCTGTTGATGTCACGGACATTATTCAGAGAATGGTGTTCAGAAAAACATGCAGACTCACCTGTGTGTCTGGCTCAGTTTTTAGAAGATGTAAGCCGACAAATGTCTCTCCTCTTTTTGGTGCTCCACCTATCTCTTTCGTTTACACTCTTTCCCTCCTCCACATTTACTCTTCAACCTGCTTTCCTCCTCAGTGCTCCCGTGCACTTTCAGTCGCTCTCCTCCACCGCCACTCCTTGCAGCTCTTCATGTCTCAGCTGAACAGCACAGGATTGTCTACATCATTGGCTCCTTTCTATTAGCCCTGCCTCTGCACCATTCGTTAGCTGGTCTGTCACAGTTTCACCGTCCTGCCTACTGTGCAGCTCAAAGCAACAGAAGCTCCCGCCTACACGATGAATCATTCATGAATCAGTGTCTGTTTTCAGCTTTGATTGGTGAATGCCGAGTCCAGACCTCAGTCAGTCTCTGAGGGGAGCAGCATTATTGGACTCCAGCAGAGAATAAGACCAGCTGGCCGGACTTCAAGTCAAACTAAATCAGATTGGCTTGATATATGACTTGTGTAGTATTTTAATGTTGCAAACATTTAAATCTGCCACATTTTTGCACTGCATGACATGTTTCTGTGTTACCCAAAATACATACCCTGCAGCTGTAAATACTCACTAGCTTCCTGGAGTGTTACTTTGTATCTGGAAGTAGTCCCCAGCATTAACTCTCGTAGTAGTCAGGTTTGCTTAAAACCTGAAATAGCCTCAATGTCATTGTGTTCCTTTGACCTGTTTCAGATGATAGCATCTTCAATAGGAACAAATGAAGGCTGACAGGCAAAATAGAGAGTGGCAAACAAATGCATTGTTTGCTTCTGTCTTTTCACTGAATATTGACAATAAGAAAATGTCAAATAATGAATGCCGTTAGGATTTTAATGACCTCATTAAACACTCGCTGCTCATTTGACAGGAGCTGACATGACAGTAGTCAATTATCTGAAATACATTTTCAGCAAAGTGTTCTTGCACAAATATGTCAGTCCATGTAGTTCTCAAATCTCACTGCACATTCAGTATTACGATAATAAATTGGTTAAACTTAAATGTTGTTGTTTTTTTCCACAGAATCTAATGGCAGCTTCAACATTAAGACGAGCTCTGGGTACAAGTTTGGTTGCCTGGCCAAGATAGTAAATTACATGAAGGTAAGGTAAGGTAATTACACGAGGATTTTGAGGGGGACATTAAAAACTTTTTTTTCAGCAGCACCAACACAAATATTAAGATTTTATCTTTTCACCAAACTGTTTAATAATAAAGCTTGACATTTGTCTGTTGTAAAACATGAGTGAGTCATTTGTGCCCGCTGGGTTAACATTTGGTCCCCAGTCTTTCTTTTGGTATGTTAACAGCTTGTTTATCATGCTGTGGCTCTGCAAACAGGCAGCCAGGCCTTGTCACACTAGCTGTTTGACTCATTCCTCGGTGAAGAACTCACACTCAGATTGACAGATTTTCCTGTTAAATGTGTGCATTTGTGCCACCTGCTGAATGCACAGTTCTAAATCCTGTAAAATTACTGTAGATGTTTGCCTAAAATCTTCTCCATAGTGCAGAAAATAAGAGGGCTGTGAATATTTTTTTTGTGTGTGTGTTTACCTAACGTCTGCTTTTCTGTCCTTAATCTCTCAGACGAGGCATCAGAATGGGGACACGCACTTCCTGACCTTAGATGAGATTCTTGATGAGACCAAACTTCTTGACATAAGCATGAAGCAGAAACAGTGGCTCATGAATGAGGTGCTTTTGTGCTATTTTTAATGCCATACCTCTATCTTTTATTGTCAGTAGTACTATGGTCAATTGCGTTTTCTCTGAGCAATTTCTTTTACGAGTCTCACCTTAAATCTACACAATACTTGTTTTTTCCCTCAAGCTAATTTGTAAGTTATTCTCATCCAAACATATTTGGTATGTTGCAAAAGAAAAAAGCCATTGAAAGTAAGTGATGAGAAATTAAGCTGATAATACATCGTATGCCATTAAGCTATCTTTTTACATTGGAAGGCTACACTTACCGAAGGAGAAAAAGCTACTGTACTATTTGTTTAGTCTTTTCAAGGTGTTAGTTTTTATTATATTTAGTTTGTTATCGGAGGGGGGTTTTATATAATCTTGTGCTTTACTTTCACCTACCAATCTCAGGCCTTGGTCAGCAATCCAAAAATTGAAGTCCGGGATGGAACCTATGGCTTCAAGCCTAAATACAACCTGAAGGACAAGAAAGCCTTACTGAGGCTGCTGGATAAGCACGACCAACTGGGCCTGGGAGGAGTCTTACTAGAAGATGTAGAGGAAGGGCTACCCAATTCAGCCAAGGCCATCAAGGTATTAAACATTATTCAGTTTTTAGTGAAGCATGTATCACCACTAAGATGCCACTCGGTGATGAGCGAACACTGTGGCAACTTAACAATTAAAGCATGGAAAAGACTTCTTGTGTGATCGTTCACAGGCTTTGGGGGATCAGATCATCTTTGTCACAAGACCAGACAAGAAAAAGATCTTGTTCTACAACGACAAGCATTGCCAGTTTGCGGTAGATGAAGGTGAGTATTGGTATATCGGTATTGGTCTATCCGCAAATTGTACGGTGACATGCCTTCCTCTTTCTCTGTGTATCCGTCTTTGACCTAAACTGACTATTATGCATGCTATGCATACCCAGTTGGCCCTCACTCTGCATTTATTTCATGTAAGAATTTTCCAAGTGTGAAATTATCACCATAGAGATAAAAAAAAATAAAAATGGATGTAGCTTATAAGTCATAAGCTAGTGAATTGTCTGAAAACCTGCATTCTAACTGAATGCCACCAGATGGCGATAGCTGTGGTTGCAAAAAGACTATTAGTCCTATAGAAGTCAAACTGAAATCAGCTAAAACTCTGTGAACATTTTCTTGTTTTTTATGGATTCAGTCATACTATGACTAAATTTTAATCATATTAAATCAAAAAAGTCTATTTTTTAAATCCTGGTCAAACTGTATTTCAAAACGGAGAATTATCCTTGGTACAAAACCCCACACTCATTGGCTAACCACTTGAGTGACCAACAACCAAGGTCCAGAAATTCTCAAGGCTACATGCTTCAAACCGATGGGCAATCTCACAATAGCTATGTTTATGCTATCAATTTTGACTTGGGTAAGTTGTTAGAATTAACATCAACATCAAGGAAGTCTTCGTCATACATTTTCGCGAGTTAGAACTGGAACATTCATAATGATCTGAATTTCTGTCCTCTGATGTTACTTGTGGTCCATGTTGGGGGTACAGCATGTTTTATATTGCCTTTGCAAATTAAGCAATAACGTGTTTGCCAAATTTCAGTGCTATTTGGAGAGGTGGAGCATGTGCAAAGTGAAAACCAATTTGGCTTTGACGAAGATTCAGACAACTTTACTTCAACTGTAAAATGAAATGTTTGTTGTATTAGATCTATATCAGAAGTGTTTTGTAAAACTCATATTGTGCATTTCATTCAGGTCTGTGACTTGTTTGGTTAGTTAAGATTATGTGTCCGGCTCTTCAAGTGTAGCTGCTTTCAATGTCAGAATTTCAGAAGCTGTGGAGGAGTGTTCCAGTTGACTCTATAGATGAGGACAAGATTGAAGAGTACCTGAAGAAACAAGGCATTTCCTCCATGCAAGAAACGGGACCAAAGAAAGTGGTCAGTGTCTTTTTATATATATATATATATATATATATATATATATATAGAAATATATATAAAATGTGTGTGTGTGTGAGAGATTTGTTTGTGATTTGTTAGAAAGAAATAAGTCTTTAATATGCAGTTCTTACGGTTACACCTGTTCAAGGAAATGAATGAGAGCTGATTATCTTTCTGTGCTCTTCACAGTTACCAATTCAAAAGAGAAAGAAGCAAGCCACACAGAGGAAGAGAAACTTCAAGACGCACAACAACCATTTGGCTGGATTACTGGAGGATTACTCAGATGGCGTGCCTGTAAAGAAGTGAAATATATTAATTCAGTCCCATATGTAACACAGAAATGCACGGAGATGGTTATTCTAGACTCACTATAACATAAAAACTGCTGATGAATGTTATTTCAAAAAATTAGCTGTCCCCCCCCCCCTTTCTTTGCATTCCTCTCAACAATCTCTGGTTTTACATTACATGGAGTCAGTAGTTGCTGTGTTGTGGAAACCTTTTGAGTATAAGTCAGTGAAGGACATGAATACTTGGATCATTAGGATAGCCGGCGCCCTCACCAATTAAAGGGGAAACCACAACTTTACTGTTAAAGTAAATAAGGTTGAATTGTGTAGCTTTCTTTCATATTGTTTGTGTGTTTGTATATATTTAGTATAGTGTGTGGAAGGTTTTTATTTGAATGGTTAGCAACGGTTATGCTTTTGTAATAACTGCAAAAAACAGCCTTGTGTTGTGCAGTGTATCGCATCACACTGAAAACTCATCCAGCAGGAAATGTCTTCAGCTTTGTGGAACTTAAAATATTTAAATGCGTTTTACTTTGCAACACCGTGATATAGTGGTTTAAGAAATATTAGCATTTTTGAACCAACTCAAATAAATTATACTGCTACACAAAACTGCTTTGATTAGATCAATAAGTTGCCATTTTAAGTGTCAACATTATGCGTTTAAAAAAAGTCAACATTTGAATCCATCTAAATATTTAAAATGTTTCATTTATTGTTAGTGTAAATTCTTTATCAGAATGGCAGAAATTACCTTCTACAACTTAATGATAAAAATACTGGTAACTGCCATCGTAAGAAATGAGCAAATCTAGCACAACTTGTGTACCTTATAAGTTAATCGTAAAAAACAAAAGGTACATCGGCATAGCAGGAGAAAGATGAGAAGCTTAATCTTCTGTTGCAGATCAGAGTAGAAAATATCAGTAATTGAAGAGCAAAAACAGGGTAGGTACATAACTATATACATTCATGCTTTCTTCCAGCAGGATCTAGTTAAACATTGATATTCTCTGCATTTCAAAAGGTATAAAGTATAATTTTAGCTAGCAGCATGGCCTGCTTTAAGAGTTTTCTTCAAATGGTGGTAGTTTGGCAAGATCTTCATCAGAAAATCGAGCTGAAGAGTCTGTGGCTGAAATGAGATAACAGACATGATGATGAGCACAATGCACCAAAGTTTTCTCTGCACAAACTTTTAAACAAGTGGGCATGTATGAATATCTTACATAAAAACATTAAATATGAAATATCACTTGTGTTTTCTTGGTGAATGTGACGGAAATGAGAGAAACTGAATATTTTACACATTTTTAGACAGTCTGTTGTTGCTGAGTTTTTGCCCATGGTGTTACTGTGTTTCTCAGCTCTAATGCTGAATGCTTAAAAACAATTATTTGCATCATAAATGTGACCCAAATCCATATGAAACTCATGTGTGGCTAATGTAGCATTTGTCTTGCACTTGTACGAAATGCTCAGAGTTGTAAAATATTAAAAACTTTCTATATAGATCCCAGATACAAGTTAGAGGGAGAATTAGTTTTAAAAATCTGAATCTAATAAAACATCAGATTTTTAGTTTCATCAGGAAAACATACATGTGATTAGCCCACTTGGAAGCTCAAAATATAATGCTTTGATATTCAATTTGCAATGCTAATGCTACATCTAGGTTATTTGTCTACACTGACGATGTTTTCCAGTCACAGATCTCCATACCTGGGGTCTCTCAGTCTGCACCCTTCTCATACATCCAGAGCCGTAGATGACAGTGTTCTCGGGTATGACCTCACAAGTGTTGACCTGACAGAAGGCTCCAATTATACAGCCACTGGTGAGGATTACATTCCTGCCAACATCCGCTAGTCAACAAAAAAAGATATTTGGTAACGTGAGTGACTTCATCGAAATTATACAGACTTGAACACTCACTGAAAGCCAAAGAAATGGAAGGCAATATCCTACCTTTAGATTCAATCACATTGTTGTCTCCAATTTTTAAAGCTTGCGATACTGTTTGTTGTCAGTTGAGGCAAAACATGTTTGTTTGTTTTTTACAAAGATTTATTATGTTACAATTTAAAAATCATATATGGAGCAGTACTGGCCAGATTAGACAAAAGGATACCACAGCCAACTTCAAAGACATTGTTGATACCGATGGTCATTGTTTTTGGTTCCACCTCAGAATCAGGTGTAATATTTTCTGGGTAACTGTGGGGAAGATCACACAAGCTTGCATGTAAGAACAGTGACAGATCACCAGAGATGCTCAACGATGGTTAACCTAGTGGAAAACATGGTACACCGAGGCTTTAGATAACCTGTTAATGATCAGAGCTTGCTCTTCAATCAAGTTGCCTTCTCCGATGACTATGGGTCCTGCCTCAGCAATGATGCGAGCTTTTGGGTGGACCACGGTTCTGGCGCCTGGAGAAACAGAGGTGCAGCAAGTAATCAAGCAAAGTGATGACAGCCATTCAACTCCTGCCTTGGGACTGATCTGCTGTGAGAGAAAAGCAAGTTTTCTGAACTCCGATTACTGGGCATAGTCTTACCTATGGTAACGTCTCCTCGGATTTCGCTTTCAACACAAACTACGGCTCCAGCTGCTATCTTGACACTGCAACAGAAACGAGAAATGTTTTTGTACATGCTAGCTAACGCTGCTAGCTAGCTACTTCATTGAGCTGTCTTAACTGCCCACATCAGCATCTTCAATTCGCTGTAACTAATTCTTCTTTACTTCTATTATTTATTCTAATGGGTTTTATGCTTAGCTACGCCGCTAAAAGTCATGTTCACAATAATGTACACATTACCTCTTCTGAGCATTTTGTTTGTCTGCCATTGTGAACGACGAAGTCCGATGGGAGGCACCGTTGATCCACTCGATCATCGATTTAGAGTCCTTGACGTTTCAGCGTACGTACATGCGTAAAGGGGGAAAAAAAGAACAACAAAACCCAAACTTATTTATGTGTAATTTTTTTATATAGCTTCTTTTTTCTCTCTGTTGAAAGTGTTTCCTGGCTTATGGAGTTTTCAGATTGTGGAAATGTGTACAGATCTCCATATATTTAGACAGACAATATCTAATTTTCATATTTAAACATAAAATGTAGGAACAATTTCAATGTTTCTTGTTACAGCTTTACTTTTCTTTTTCACACAATTAAATGATTTGATCACATTTTATTCACATTTATTACAAAAAAAAATTGTTATCTTGTCCTTCTTGGTTATTGCCAACGAAAATCTCAGCATCTTTAGCTCTTCCACCTCCATCTCAGCCTCCTGTGTTTTTGTCAGTGCCACCGTTTCCAAACATACACCATGCTACCTGCTCACATAGATCACAATATCATCTCCAAACACCATAGTCCACAGACTCCAGCTTGGCCTGATCTATCAGCCCATCACCACTGCAAACAAAAAGGGGTTCAGAGCTGATCCTTCATGTAGTCCCACCCCCACCTGGAAGCCACCTGTCATTCCTACGGCATACCTCACCACTATCTCGCTGTCCTCATACATGTCCTGCACCACCCTCACATATTTCTCTCTGGCACTCCTGACTTCCTCATCCAGTACCACAGTTTTATTGGGAATACTGTGTCATATTCGACTTTAGTGCCGATCGCAAACATGAATATGTGCAATAACCATGCCATTACCTAACAATTGTTGGGGTAGTAGAACAGGTATAGTACTTTGGCCCTTCTCGCTCCCACTAGAGTGCCAAAACAAGTACACGGATCGGAAGTAACCTTTGCCATGGCAAGGAAGCTTAAGAAAAACAATACATATCACTCGTCTTCAGTAGCATCGGTGAAACCAAAGAGCCAGAAAGAAATGGCACAAACGGAGAAAAGTGCTACTTTTGCCCTTGGTGTTGTTGCTTTGGTCGTGGCTGTTTGCGTGGCACCACTAGCAGCTGAAATATCTTCGTGTAAGTATCCTGAACTGAAAAAAGTAAAAGCAGGAGACTACTGCTACCAGGTTAGCAAGCTAGCGAGCAAGCTAATGTTTAGCAGTGTTTTACACCAACTCCCGTATTTGTTGAAATTATATTACAGCAGCAGTGGTTATGGGTTTTTTGACGATAGCTGAAGGTTTACTCCAACAAACAAGCGGTTTAAATGTTTAATTATTAACCTGCTATCGAGCGGCTAACTGTAAAACGGTATCAACCGAGAACAGCTGATAATGGAAAAGTGAGCTTCAGCGGTTTGAACTTCCCTCTCGGTGGTAAATTAGGGATTAATGCAGCATGTGACCACTGGCTCTATCACATGCTTTCTCCCTCCAGACGCTAGCTTTAGCTTTCTGGCTGTAGCTTGCTGTCAAACTGGGCTTCTTCGCTACCGCACACCGGTATGGAGTAGGTTTGTGGTCCTTAGCATCGGCTGTGGTCGATAGATTTGAGACAAATTACAGAAAGATGGCTTCTTGTGTCGCGTATTAAAACGAAAAGCATCACGTCCACCCGTTATTAGTTCTCTGACTTGTTTGATAACATTTGTGCAGCCGGGAAAGATGAGATTATTTTGCACGTTTGTGCATTTTGATCGAATAATAACCAGCGTAATGGCATGCACACTGTTATGGTTTTCTGATTATTTTAATTACATGAACAGCGGCTTGGGTGGGGTCACCAATCGAAAACCGTAGACTGTAGCATCGTCGTACCTTCATATGCAGAAAATTGATGTGTTGCTGGGTTTCAACTGATCTGCACAATGACTGCTGCGCTTTCTTACTCACTCTAGCTGATATACATCATCATAAGCACCTGTCCCTGAAGATGGATGAGGCACAGCTGACGGTCAACAATGAGTTGTCATATGAGGTGCAGGTGTCTTGGATGTCACAGCGCTGCTACCAGGTGGGCTCACACGTGCCAGATATTTCCCCTCATTTGATTCTGTTTCTGTGTGGTTTAAGTTCAATAATGTTCTAATCTTGGCTTCTGCTCTCTCGCCTGTTAGTGTTTGTACCAGCAGCTAGGGGTGGTACCTGCAGGGCTTGACCCTGGTCAGCCCAGTTCAGTAAACTTTATTGTAAGCACACAGCATGAAATAGCACTGCAGATCAACAGCACACCTATCGAGCTGGAGCTCTGCAAGTACGTTTACGAATACGGTCGTGCTTCCAACTTACAAAAAGAACAACATTCTGGTTATATAAAATTAAGGATCAGTGTTTGGCTTATTTGTTGATGACATAAATCTTTTTCCTTTGTTTTTTTTTTTAATTCACAGAATTCCTTTCCACTTTGGCGAGCATGGTAACTACTCTCTGTGGGTGAAAACCCTGAACGCATCTTTTGGAGTCAACTGCTCTGTAGTTACTGATAAGGACCCTGTGAATAGCTACATACGTGAGTGTCTCACACAGAGAAAAATATTTTATTTTAACTAATAATTAATATACATTTAATTAATATCTCTCCACACAGCGATCTTGGTTGCTTTTCTCATCTATGCTCTCCTGGCCTTGGTGTTTGCCATTGGAAAAAAGGTTTGGGGGTAAGCCTGATTTTTGTTTTGATGTTCATTCAGTAAATTTCAATATAAAGAAGTGGATATTTTTTGAATGATTTGAAAATGTTGAGAGTAAGCACTGCAGATGCATCAGAAAGAGATGCTCTGTGCTTTTGTGGAAGTATCCTCTGGAAAGAGGAGGAAGTCAGTAGAAGCGAGACAGAAAATGTGTGTTTTCCATTGTTGAGCCATTACAAGCAGAGATAGTGAAGGTAGATGAGTTTAAATATCTGGAATCAACCACCTAGTAATTAGAAACTGCATAAGAGAGGTGAAGAAGAGAGTACGGACAGGGTGGAGTGGGCGGAGACAAGTGTCAGGAATGATTGCTAACTGAAACATAGCAACAAGAGTGAAAGGGAAGATTTACAAGATGACAGTGAGACCTGCTATGATGTATGGTTTGGAGAGAGTGACACTGACAAAAAGACAGAAATGAAGATGATCAGATTTTCAGTGGAAGCGACCGTGATGGACACGATGATTAGAAATGATTAAATCAGAGGGAAAGCTCAGGCTGAATGTTTTAAAAACAAAGTTAGAGAGGCAAGGCTGAGAGTGTTTGTGCAGAGGAGGAATTGTGGATATTTGTGATGCTGAATGATGCTTCCAGGCAGGAAGAGAAGACTCATGGATGTAATGAAAGAGGAGATACAGAGGAGCATGCTAGGAACAGGGTGAGATGATCCACTCTGGCAACCTCTAAAGGGAGCAGCTGAAAGAGGAAGAAGAAGAACATTTTTCCAGTCTTGTCTCTCTCTGAAGCACACAGTCTCGAGAGTCAACTGAGCTTGTTTGTACTCCAAAAAAACCCTCAATCGAGATCTTGATTGTTTCTTGTCCAGGCTTGATGCAGTAAGAGGTCTGGTCCTCCAACTTGGGAGTTCCATGGAAACAGAGAGACTCATCAATTCTGTGAGTGTTCTGCAATCGTTTGGCCTTGTTTAATTATGAGTGCTTTAGTGACAATGAAATAAGAACCCAGATAGTTTTAATATAGCAGATTTACAGTTACTGATCTGCTTCTATCCTGTGTGTTTTTGTCTTAATAATAAATCAGGTGATAAATCTATACTTCCAGTAGAATTATATTAATATCCAGCTTTGACTTCATCATCCAGGAACTGGGCCCCACTCGGGTAGTGCCGCCAGTCACTGATAACATCCTCCCTCCCCCGCTAACGAGCAGCAAGAGGCTTCGATCTTTGGATACATTCAGAGGGTAGCTTCCTGACCCCACCCTCACGCTTGTGCCTCCAGCTTAGTGTCCTCATTGTCTTATTTATCATTATACTGTATCATATGTTTGTTTGTTTTTTTATTACAGTGTGGTAGGTGACACTGAATGTGTCCCTTATTAATCAACCATCACCGGCAGTATTAAATCTAGATCCAGTGCTTTGATGTTTTCATATTTTTGCCCATTTTTATTCATCAATTAATATAAATAAACATGTACTCCTAGCTTGATGCTTTTAAGTAAATGTGGCATTTTCTGTGTTTCTGTCAGTATCTCCTTGGTCATTATGGTGTTTGTGAACTATGGAGGGGGGCGATACTGGTTCTTCAGACATGAAAGCTGGAATGGTAAGCCCAGTGTGGTTTCTTTGTTTAGTTTTTTTTAGCCATGTTGCAGTTTCCTCGTTATTTACATATCTTTGCAGCTCTCCTTGGTATTTGCAATGTTGTTGATTTTAAACCAGGCCTTCCCCATTTCTCATCTTGCAGGCCTTACTGTTGCTGACCTAGTCTTCCCTTGGTAAGCTTAATTTAAAGATTCTTATAAAAAGTTGTCTTATATGCAGTTGGATTGTCTTTATTTGTACTCACACGTTAATATAAATGTGCAGTATTTATATTAATGTGTATTTTTATTTTGTAATGGTGACAGAATTATCTTCAGAAGGATTACAGGGACCATTAACAAATTCTGGTCCAGTTACATAGTTGAATGTGCACAAGAAATAAAGGGTGTTTTCTTTAAAGTGGTCACTGGACTAAAAGGGGCTTAAAAATAAAACAGAATGAATAAAAAAAATAGAAATAATAAAGTTCCATTTGTTCCCTCAGCAAATCTTTTAAGTGTAGAACCAGCACTCATTTTGTCCCTTCTTCTACCAGGTTTGTGTTCATAATGGGCACATCCATCGCACTCTCCATCAATGCCTTGCTGCGTGCAGGCGTGACCCGTTGCTCATTGCTCAGAAAAGCTGTGTGGCGGAGCTTGCAGCTCTTCATCATTGGTGTCCTAGTCATCAACCCAAACTACTGCCAGGGAGCGTGTAAGTATGAACTCCGTCTTTACAGCAGTGTTCCAAGCTCTTTAGGTGGAAGATTAAACCATATACTATAATACTGTTTCAAACTTTGAACTTATGTGGTTATTTATTTTCATTTGCATTTTTATTGCGTGTTTACATCTTCTCCACAGTGGCTTGGGAAAACTTGCGGATCCCGGGTGTGTTGCAGCGCCTCGCCTGGTCATATCTGGTCGTAGCTTGCTTGGATTTACTGGTGGCCAGAGGACAACTTGACGTCCTCACACTGGTCAGCCTTGTTTTTTTTGGGGGGTTTTTTTCATCTGCATTGTTTAACAGTCTGTGTTGTTTTATGCTAAATAGGTTTATGTTAAATTTGTGTTTAAGGAAAGGAGATGTGTTTAATGGAGTGGGTTTTATTTTCCAGGATGCGTGGTGGTCCCCAGCTATTGATTTCTTGCTGTATTGGCCAGCCTGGCTGTGTGTGATTCTTCTAGAAGTACTCTGGCTCTTCCTCACATTTCAACTTCCTGTGCCAGACTGCCCAACGTAAGTCAAAGACAGTGAAGTGTAGTGCTTCATTATGTTGCGTAAGTTTTTGCAATAATTGAACTTTTAGCAGTAAGCGCTAATAAACTGGAATTTCTAACCTTCCTCTTGGTGCAGTGCTACATTAACAACACTGACTACACTCATTGCTTTGGTACAGAGGTTATCTGGGTCCAGGTGGGATTGGGGATATGGGGCTGTATGTGAACTGCACCGGTGGAGCTGCTGGTTTCATTGACCGCTTGCTTCTGGGAGAAAAGCACATGTACCAGAATCCATCATCAAGGGTTTGTAACCACCAAAACATCCCAAATTATAGCTTCATGATAGTCTTTTGTAACTTGAAATGTTAAGGTTATTTTAATGTGTCAGATTTCTCTCCGATGGGCACGTACACACTTGTTAACCCCAATAATGCAAACACTGATAGATTGCATCTGATGTTGATAAAAATCAATAAGTTTACATTTTATTTCAGGTGATTTATGCAACTCGTATACCGTATGATCCAGAAGGTGTTCTTGGCAGCATCAACTCTATCCTCATGGCCTTTCTGGGATTACAGGTTTGTAATTTATATTTGTCTGATGTTGGCCTCCTTTTGTTTCTTGTTTATTCAAATAAAGATATAAAACTGTTGGAAAGGTTAAAGGAAGTAAATGGTTGGCTTTCATTCTTTTTGTATTTTAATTGTCCTCAGGCAGGGAAAATAATCTTGCACTACAGAGAACGCCCCAAAAGTATTATGTCGAGGTTCCTCATATGGGGTCTTTTACTGGTAAGCACATTGTTTTGATTGATAAATTGAATCTTTATTTTGAACATGTTGAAAAAGTACAACATAGAATTAAAAAGAGACAAACAAACAAAGCAAAAAAAAGGAAAACAAGCAACCACAACTACAAATAAGTTTCATGTGATATATATATATATATATATATATATATATATATGAGTTATTTTTGCGTCCACGATTGAATAATAAAATGTCTTCTGTCATTCAGGGTGTCGTTTCAGCATTTCTAACCAAATGTTCCACAGACCAGGGTTTCATTCCTGTCAACAAAAACTTGTGGTAAGGGCCATGTTTTATTTATATCTACAGTTAGAACTACATTTACTCAAGCAATGGGCACTTTGGGAAATTCTAATTGAATATTTTGGAAACTGCTGCAAAATAAGCAGCACTAGTAATATTTTTAAGTTTGGCAAACGTTAGATTTTATAGTCTTTTCCCACTTAAAATGCGTAAAATATTTTATACAGATATAATAGAATACCTAATGTCACATAATTTGTGTTATGACTAGGTTTTCCACATTTGCTCTCCACTCCAGCATCTTAGGTTCTCACAACTTTGTGGCCACAGGATTGTGAAATCAGACAAAAGAGAAGTCGTAGAATATCTCATAAAAAATGGAAACCAATCAAATATACAGCAATCCCCTTGGCAAATATTTAAAGTGGTCTATCAAGCCAATATAGAGTTTATTTACATAGCCCAAAATCACCTTAGACATAATGGGCTGTATCAGTAAAACTCATGCATAAATAGTTATAAACATCGAGATTACAGACTCTCTGACATGCATAGTTACATTAGAGAGTTAAACATTAAAGGTATTAAAGGTATCCAGGAGTGCATAAACTGAATGAAAAACGGCATGATTTTAAGTTTAAAAAATTGGTGCAGTGCTGATAAATATCTTTTTTCCCCTCTTTTTTAAGTCCTGTCCTGTCTGGCCAATTTTGCAATCAGAATTATGATCTGAATTCACTGTTGCGCCAAGAACATTTTGTTTTTCCCGGATCAGCTCTATAAATCATCTACATGATCCTCTTGTTCAGGGTTTATCTGTTTATTTCTGCCTTTGTATTCGTGTTATAAATGGTAAATGGTAAATGGCCTGTATTTGTATAGCGCTTTTACTAGTCCCGCCTAGGGACCCTAAAGCGCTTTACACACCCAGTCATCCACCCATTCACACACACATTCACACACTGGTGGAGGCAAGCTACAGTTGTAGCCACAGCTGCCCTGGGGCAGACTGACCGAAGCGAGGCTGCCATATCGCGCCATCGGCCCTTCTGGCCAACACCAGTAGGCCGTAGGTGAAGTGTCTTGCCCAAGGACACAACAACAGAGACTGTCCAAGCCGGGGCTCGAACCGGCAACCTTCCGGTTGTAACCTTCCGGTTACAAGGTGAACTCCCAACTCTTGAGCCACGATTATTTCATTTATTACATTATATGTGGTATACAGTATGACAATGACTAAGGCTGGACAGGCAGGTGGGAAACAAATGGGGGGAGACATAATAAAAGGATGGAGTACAAATAGTCTTTGTCATAAAATGAAGGTGGAAAGCTGCAATAACGACCCCCAGGAGCCAGAGGCAGACAGAGATGGACATTGACATTGACACAAGCACCCCGATGCTGAACAGCATATAAATGTTTTTTTTAAAAATGTCTTAATGTTTCACTTCTAGGTCTCTGTCTTACGTGACAACACTGGCCTGCTTTGCCTTTGTGCTCCTAATGCTGATCTACTACATAGTGGATGTAAATAAGTGGTGGTCAGGGGCACCTTTCTACTATCCTGGTGAGCATTAGAGTCACATAAAAGATTAATAGACAGTTTTTGCCTAAGACAGCTTTTGATTGTTATAATTGTACTTTTGGGGTTGATGTGAATGTGGAAGTCTGCTCTGTCACAGTGTGAATTAGTATGGTCCGTCTTGTAATTGGAAATATAATCTGCCAAATATTTATTTTCCTTGTGAATTTCTGTGTAGTCATTGTGTCCTCTACTTCACTCTCTCTTGTGTGTTTCATTAAGGTATGAACTCCATACTTGTGTACGTAGGCCACGAAGTGTTTGAAGACTACTTTCCCTTCCGCTGGCGCATGTCCAACAGCCAATCCCATGCTGAGCATCTCATTCAGAACCTTGTGGCCACTTCCTGTTGGGTCATCATCTCCTATTTGCTTTACAAAAAGAAGATTTTCTGGAAAATTTAAACACAGGACAGCAAAAGCACAGGACATTGTTTACATCATAGATGCTGGAGACACAACAAGAATGCATTTGGTTGGACACAGAATGCAGATTAATTATGTCAAGGTTATATTATAATTATATGAATCTGTCTCTGATCATGTATGGGGTTTCTTTCATCACGTAGCTATTCTGTTAGGTTATTTACCCTTTCTTTCTTTTTACTTTTTCTTTTTTTTAAAAAAAAATTTCTGTTATGACCTTATGGCACCATAAACTAGGGCTGTTCGATATAACAATATATATCGATTGACGATATAAAAACGTCTATCGTTTCATTTTACGCTATCGTTTGTTTCGTGGTGTCTCAAAATAAACTGTTTACGGCAATATTTTTTTATGGTTTTGATGGTCACTGTAGTGGCTATATTAATTTCTTAAAGTTCTTTCTTTATCTTATATTTAATATAACCACACTACAGACGGACAAGCACCTGTTTTTATGCGTTGTTGCTAGCATCTTGTTTATTTTCCACATAAACCTTTCACAATAAAGCTCAAGATCCTGTTGAGACTTTTCAAAATAAACTGAATTACGTGAAAGAGCAGATTATTTACGGATGAGAATTAAAAAAGAGCCGCCAGGTGCTAAAAAATAAACCTCAGACTCAAACGTTAGAACAGGCTTTTCCCTGCAGCACGCCGTGTAAGAAATACAAAGAAAACGGCGGCAGTTACAACTTATATCTAAAAATGTATCGTTTCACGCATTGGTTAATACACTCGACTCCAGGTACACGACGCCCAGCCGGAAACACTTCACGCAAGTCGAGATTCACAGAATTTACAAAAAATGTTAAATTTTTGTGATTCTTTTTTTTCTTTTCTTTTTTTTTTTGTTGTGTGATTTATATCGTTATCGGGACGATAGATGTCTTATATCGGGATATGAGATTTTGGTCATATCGCACAGCCCTACCATAAACAGTTTGTTCAGTTATGCACCAGCAAAGTTATCCTTAGTGATTCAGGAAAGAAAAGAATAGTTTGGATTGTAAATACACTATCTTTAATGTGTAGAAGTTTACACATCCACCTACAAAGCAAAAGATCCCTGGTTGAATCCCAGCAGGAGACACAAGTATAATGGGGGTTGCATAAGGAAGGGCATCCAGTGTAAAAATGTGCCAAATCAAATATGCGGAGCTACCACTATAGTAACCTCTTGTGAATAAGGAAGCAGCCCAAAGTAGCTTTAAATAAACTATTTTTGTTATACCAGCACATCTTAAATGGCAGGGTGTTGCAGTATTTCTCTAACGGGCCCTATTGACTTCTCTGTTGTCATGTGAAGTGCTGTGGTGTTACCCTGAAGGCTGACATTAGGTTTTTGGGTTTTTTGCTTTTTATCAGGTGGACGCTAAAGGCAAAACATTTACCAACAATTCACTGTAATCTTTCAATATTATTTTTTCTGCTCTACATTTTAAGATCGAATTGGTGTTCAAATGAGGGGGATATCATAAGTAGATGCTTCATATATCCCATACCCCCACCCAGCACGTAGTGTCTGTGCTGCTCAGAGCGTAGCACTGAGAAAGACACGAGAAAAACCTCCAAACTGTTCTGATTTCCATTTCTCTATTACATTTAAGATGACCTGTCAGATTAAATAAGCTGCAAATGTTCAGGGGAGTTAAAGGAGGGCATGTTAGCAATGTTATGTATTTGGTTTCATGTGGACGCAGCACGTTTTTTTTTTGTTTTGTTTTGTTTTTATGGTCTTCAAAAAACAGAAGTCACAGTGCTGCTATTTTTGTGTGTGTTAGTGTTACATGTGCATTTTTTTTTATCATCTTTAGTTTAATACTCCCCAATTTTTTTGCTGTTGTTTTGCCAAATGTGCTTTTTTTCCTTACACAGTAATCTGAAAAAGCACCATAAATATATTTGATGGAGTCTTATCATAAGACTGTTCCCATTACTCCCACCGTACTTTACTTTTACTTCGAAAAACTTTTATCTAATTTTTTTATATACACTATTTGAAAATACATTTATATAATAAAATCTATATTTTAAAAAATAGTTCGAGATTCATTTCCTATAATGTGGTAAATTCTTTTCTATATGTGAAAGAATTCTAAACAAAAAAATGTCATGGGGGATTTGTGTAGCAACACAGTGACATGTCACAAAAGAAAAAACAACAGTGGGTATCCACCACATGGCACTAGAGCAGCTTTAATGCTACAGGTCCTAAAACTCTACTTGGGAGCCATTCTTCCGAAAGATATTCCCTCATTTGGTGTTACAGTGGTGATGAGGAGGAGATGAAATTTCTCTCAGATGGTCATTTTTACCCCTCAGCTGTAAAAGGCTGATGTCATTGGGCAAGCAGGCATGTAACGTGGACACCCAAGTTTCTGAATGCAACAATTCAATAACCGGGTGAACGTAGGACTTTTAAACAGATTAAATCTTGATAGGTTTGAATCCCAGTGACATTGACCTCAAATTCAGAGGTCATCTTTTTTGAAAATCATTTGGGATTTTCAAATTTATACCACATGTGCATCTAATAGGAGGATGAGGGTGCCAGTATTTGTTTTAATACCTGATTCTCTTTATTTCAATAGTGGCAAAAAGTCAAGTAATTGGTACAATGATGTATTTATTTGAAGTGTGCCCTCTTTCTAAGAGAAGAAGTAGACCCAAACAAGGGCAGTAACAGTGTAACGGAGCCAACAGATGTTGTCATTGAATGGGTTCAGCACTGAGGCCTGTGTGGTTGTCTTGATCTATGAAACACATAGATAATAAATTGGACTAGGTTAAAACACCACTGCACTCTACAGAAAGCACCAGAGTCTTCTCTATTTTCTGAGGTGGCTGAGGTCTTTCAATATCTGTCAGGACAATGCTCAGGATTTTCTGTGAGTCTGTTGTGGCCAGTGCCATCCTCTATGCTGTTGCATACTGGGGCAGCAGGTTGAGGGTCGCAGATGCTAACAGATTCAATAAACTGATCCACAAGGCCAGTAATGTTTCCATGGTGGAGCTGTATTCCCTTAAGGTGGTGTCAGAGAGGCGGCTGTTGTCCAAGATAAGGACAACATCATGAGGACCTCCCACCCAGGCCATGATGTGCTGGGCAGTCACAAGAGCACGTTCAGTGAGAGACTGGGATTACCCCAATGCACCACTGCACGACAAATCATTCCTCCCTGTACAACCTGCACAGTACACACTGCAATAGTTACAACCTTTTACATATCCTCTACATTGAAAACAACACGGTTTTACAATTTAGAGTAAAATGTCAGTCATCTATATTTTATTTGTGTAATATTCTGGATATTTATTATTGAGCTCTTTGTATATATTACAGCTATTTCTTATATTTTGTAACTTTGTAATATATTGCATTATTTAATTTAGTTCAGTCTGTTACTGTTCTTGTTGTCTTGGAGCAACACTAACTACATAATTTCCTTAGGGGTTAATACAGTATCCTGATTCTCAAATGCATTTGCTCTCCTTTTTCCACATCCACCACTGATCTCCCACACGTGAACTCATCTTTTGTAATGATGCGCTGCCAATCTACTAAAATCTATATTATTCTATTAATGATCCTGCATTAAGATGTAACTGAGGAAGAGCTACTCTTCCGTTTTTCCTGACACTTTACACAGTGTGCCTGAGAATCATAATTTAAATGTGGTGATGTATCCCATATATCTAAATCCAGCTGCCTTGCTCGCTATTACAACACAAGCCGGTTAAGCAATCTTTGACCCTCCTTCTAGACTACGTTATTGTAGATATTCCCTCTTGGCCTCTTTTACTTGTAACAGGCTCTGTGGAAGCATCTGCATTCACTGTGATTCTCCACTCTTCCCAATTAAGGTCTGTGCTTTAATCTTCCACTCTCCCATATATTTCCAGTGCTGTAGTTCATATAACTCATATCTATCCCGTGGCCGTGTTTCTAGCTCCTCAGCACAGAAAGGTGCAGCCTGCTTCGTTGCTCAATAAGCGTGGGAATCGAGTTACAGCGCGCGCCCTGTGGGAAAAAAAACAGCGAGTTGTGAAGGCGCTAGATCTCGCGATAAAACTACCCTTCCTTCATGCGTGTGTATTGTGAGAGTTTTTCCGTTCTCGCGCGACGTTGCAACTTTCCCACGCCTGTTGTTGTGGCGTCTGCCCTCTGCCCGTCGCCCCTCCCTCGCCCTCTTCTCACCCCCTTTTGCCCCGTCACGCTCCCCTCCCTCCCTTCCCTCCCTGTTTCTTTCCCTTCTTTTCCTTCCAGTCTGCTTCTTCTTCTGTTGTGCCGTTGGCTTTGGTCAGGGAACTGGGGGGAGGGATCTCGCGATTGTTGGGACTTTTTTTTTTTTTTAATTTTTTTTTCCGGGGGGGGAGAGTTATTCGGAAGATGGCGCCCGTTGTAACGGGGTAAGTGCAGAAATTTAAAGCTGTATGTTTTCAACACCTGACTTTTTATTTGGGGAAGATATTGGCAGTTGGTACTACTTTTTTGGTGGGGGAGCGATGTTTTTCGGTGTTGTTAGTAGGCATATCACACATAATAGTACTACCTTGTGGCTCGCTGCGGGCTCAGTTGTGCAAAACTATTCTTCGAAGTATCGCCTGCTTTCTATACAGTTTATTGAACTGCCCTATCAAGAAAGTTTCAAACAATTTCAGAAACTTTTTTTTTGCCAGTTTAAGTTTTTTATTTTGGCTTAATATTTTTTAAGAATTGACTACATCAGCATAACACCCTCAGAGAAAACTGCAACTTTGTCAGATACTGAAGAAATAAATAAAATTTGGCTTAGCTAATTAAAACAAACGATTCCCATATTGTTCAAAGGCTTTCTTTCTTCAGCGTTTTGCCTAATTTTCTTCTAATCCAAAAAACGTTTAAGAAAATCACATCGCCTCTGTTAAATCTGTTTTCTTACATACTCTCCCTCAAGCTTATTTTATGTTTCTGCTGCACTAACCCCAGCACTAAAACCACGTGTAAAAGACTTTTCCCCTGATGTTTTTGTTTTGCAGGAAGTTTGGTGAGCGACCTCAGCCACAGCGATTAACAAGGTGGAGTGTGAGAAACACAGCCAGCTGTTCCCCATGCAATCTTAGACTTTATAATCTAGGGGGGAAATGATCATGTCATTAAAAAGTGCTCTAAAAGGTTTAATGCGTTTCTCCACATTGCAGGGAAGCCATGAGGAACTACTTGAAGGACAAAGATGATCAAACGGTGCTCATTCTACACGCAAAAGTCGCACAAAAGTCATATGGCAATGAAAAAAGGTTTGTGTGGCACTGCTAAGTTTCATTGTGTTTAAAGAAAAATGTCTCACTTTACTTCTTCTTGTGCCACTTAGGTTTTTCTGTCCTCCACCGTGTGTATATCTGATGGGCACCGGATGGCAAAAGAAGTTGGAAAAAATGGAGAAGGAGGGCTGTACTGAGCAGGAGGCCCAGCCTTGTGCCTTCATTGGAATTGGCAACAGTGAGCAGGAGATGCAGCAGCTCAATCTGGAGGGCAAGGTGGGTAGTTATAATGGCACTACAGATGCAGTGATTTAGAGTCCAAACATCAGTGTCAGATAGTTGCCTTGTTGACTGCTATCAGGAGTTTGCTTTTTCTGAGATAAGATGACTTCCATCGATGGCAGTGCCTGATGTTTGTCTGCTGTCTTATTAATTTTCCTGTGTGGGATCCAGTTACAATTTGTATGATTAAATTTGTGTTCAGTTTGTGATAAGAGGTTGACAGATGTTAAAATGGTTCTTTTAAGTGAAGATTTATTGTCTCCCTGACAACACTCTTCACGTTGGATCTTTAAGATAGAGAAGAAAGAGATGTTATCTCTTTAGATCAGCTTTTGATTATTTTCTCTGCCGATGAATAAGCAGGTTGCCTGCTTTTTCTCAGTGCTCCATAAGTGCTATGCTAAGCAAAGTAACAGAAGTAACCACAGGGGTCAGATATACAGATGCTTTGCTGTGCAATTTCCCCTGTTGGCTGCTGTAGAAACCATGAAAACTAGAAACCCAACTTTATTAACCATGTTCACGCTGTAGCTAATATTACTGCACATCGGCATGTTTTCGCATTGCACAGATGCTGCTAATGAGCCTGTTCTCCAGTAGGAGATATGAGAGAAGCAAAAAGCAAAGCAAAAATAAAAGTCCCCTAACCTTTGTCTTCTCCCCGGGTAGCACTTCTGCACAGCTAAGACGCTGTATATCAGTGACTCAGATAAAAGGAAGCACTTCATGCTATCTGTAAAGATGTTGTATGGAAACAGCGCCAACATTGGAGTCTTCTTCAGCAAGAGGATCAAGGTCATCTCCAAGCCCTCCAAGAAGAAACAGTCCTTGAAAAATGCTGATTGTGAGTTGCTGGACACACATAAATCGAAGAGTGCTGAATGGTTTCACAACAGCTTGATATTTAAGTTGGATTTGAAAATTTTTTTTATTTTTCCAGTTTCACTTTCTGTTTTTTATTCCCCTCCAGTATGTATAGCATCTGGGACAAAGGTGGCCTTGTTTAACCGCCTGCGTTCCCAGACGGTCAGTACCAGGTATCTCCATGTGGAGGGGGGAAACTTTCATGCCAGCTCTCAACAGTGGGGTGCCTTCTACATTCACCTCTGTGAGCTACACCTTTTTCTTTTATATCATGTAAGATTTTAAATAAGAGACATTTAATCTTTTTTTTTTAAAATTGTTATTTTCTTTTATTTAGTGGACGATGATGAGTCTGAAGGGGAGGAGTTTGCTGTAAGAGATGGCTATATTCACTATGGCCAGACAGTCAAATTGGTTTGTTCTGTGACTGGCATGGCCCTGCCAAGACTGGTATGTGGCACTTTTTTTATTTCTGTTGTCTGTTTGTGAGAAAATGAGCTGCTTGTAGTAGCGTCCAGGGGTCACTGTATCATGCAAATGAGTGATTTCTATAAAAGAAAACCCACAAAAAAGGGTATTCCCTGTAGCCTTGCTATAAATTACAAAATTAAATATAGAATCCAAAACTGTAAACAAATTTAATTTTGCTGGACAGCTGGCCAAATTCACATCGGAGTCTGTTGACTCACCTGTAGAGCAAAGCCTCAAGTGGCCAGTCAAGGAACTGCATTTCTATGTTGGCAGTGGGGATTTGAGATTGATTGGCTTGGGGGGAAAGAGAGCAAGGACCAGAGAGGTGATGATAAAATGAAGAATGATGCAAGTTTGACAGCGTGGGAAAGCAGAAATGACAAAGAGATTAATAATAGCAGTAAAAGCCCACACAGTCTAAATCAAGGTCTTGATGCATTCTCAATCATCCAGGAAAATAAATCTCCAAAAGTTGATTCTGTTCATCTGGACGTAGCGTTTTCTTCAGTCTCAGAAGACAGTCTTCTGAGACTGAAGAAGTCACTTGGATGAGTGACGAAACATTTCTCCCTGAAAACTCTACGTCCAGATGAACAGAATCAACTTTTGAAGTTTAAATCAAGGTTTCCTAACATAGTCTGACATTCATGTGTGTGGCCAGTAGGGCTGGGTATCGTCACTGATTTCTAGAATTGATTCGATTCCGATTCACAAGGTCCCGAATCGATTCGATTCGAATCTATTTAAATCTGGGAAATTTTGCCTCAGACAGTCAGAAATATTATAATTCAGATCAGTACATCTACATATTTTTGTATCTATAAAAAGGAAGCTGACACTCGCAAGACATCAAAGGTGTGAGCATCACAGCAGATGCCTTTGTGTCAAAGTAGCTGAAGATAAAACACAGAAAAACATGAAGGTGATTTTCCTGGCCTGGAATTTTATAAAAATATTCTGCAGTACATTAAAAACGAAAGAAAACCATTAATCAACTTATGAACATTACCTCTGAAGTTACAGCGGTTTTATTACAGACACAGCTAAGCGTTTTGCATTTTGCATAATTTTAAAAAGTTTACATTTGTTCAGAAGCCTATTGAACAGCAGAAATGAGGCTTTATTTTCGGAAGTAAGTAAAAGGGAAAAAAACAGCGGCCGACAGCGCTGTAAACAACGGTAGACTTGTGCGTAGCAAGCAAGCCAATAATGCAGAAAACAGATTTTTAGACGGGAAACTGTTCTTGAAGTACAGAGAGAAAGCGAGAGAGAGAGAGATTTGCATGAAGTGTGGTGGAAGCAAAACAGCAAAAGTCAGAGGGAATTCATGACGATGTTTTTGTGAAGCGTAACTCTTTTGCTGCTGGTTCGGTCAATAATGTTTGGAGAGAGATGAAACTAACAGCTTTAGAATCAGCGCAAAAAAGGCGTGAATACAAAGTGCGGACCCGCCGAAACATCGGTATCAGCGAGCTGTCGGCTTTCAGCCCCGACCGTGTCCGTGCCGTCGGGTGAGAAAGGCGACATCTCACTGATTCTGGTCCGTCGGCGGGTCCGAGCTTTGTGTTTACATCTTTGTGCAGAATCTGTGTACCTCCTCTCATTTACTGTTTTAGCTGTTTGGTGGTTCTTGAAATTTTGTGAGGTTTAACCTGAGATTCTGGCGTTTCGGGCAAAATAAATTAATATTAAAAAAATCGATTCAAGATTTTAATGAATCGATATCACGTTATCCAAGCCAGAATCGATTTTAATCGATAAATCGATTATCAAAACCCACCCCTAGTGACCACTACTTACAATAAGTGTGTTATGATCCCCAGATCATTCGAAAAGTGGACAAGCAAGCAGCTTTACTGGATGCTGATGACCCGGTGTCCCAGCTTCACAAGTGTGCCTTTTACCTGAAAGATACAGACAGGATGTATCTCTGTCTATCACAGGAGAGGATCATCCAGTTCCAGGTGTGCAAAGTTTGACACACACAGACATGTATATATTCAATTATTTCAACTTTGTTTTTTGTGAAATCAAGTTATATTAGATTTTTTGTGATGAGCAGGTATCAAAACATCAAAACAGTAATAAATTGCTGCTGTTGCTAAGGAGAGGAAATCTGCCAGTAGTGCCGTTTGGAGTATTTTCTTGTTGAAGGGTGACTATGGAATGACTCAAAATCCAGACTGATCCAGAATTAAACAGGTTTGAAGTATGTCTAAAGCAGAAGTAAACATATTTTTGAGTTTGTATCACTAAAGAAAAATGCAATAACCACATGAATTATTCAGCTGGTAAATGCAGCTAGTAAATCTGAATTATTAAAAAAAGAGAGAAGTGCACAAAATGAGGTCTTGATATTAAAATTAGAATTGGAAATCAAGAAGAAATAATCAGCATTCTGTGCTCTGAAATGTTTAAGGCATATCTGTAGTGCTGACTTGCAAGCTCTCATGTCAGCTCGACTGGAGTGTGCTGTGCTACTTACATTAACATAAAATCGCAATTTATACATAATAATTGTATTGATGTTCTTAAGGAACAGTTACTATGGGCTGAATTGCCAACTGCAATCTGTATTCTGTGACCAGTAGTGCTGATGTCAGTGGGTCAGGATGATTCATTCCTCAGAGAAAGTTAGTCATGTGTCCTAGCCTATTTCAATAAATATAAAGTTTTCTGGTGTAAAATGATAACTGCAAAGGTTAGTGTTGGTGTTGATCATCAGGTCTTTGTCAGTGTGGATCTCTTTAAAATAAATCCCTTCTTTAGTTCTTCATTCTTAGGAAGTTTAAAAAAGTAGGCTGAACTATTTTGCAAATTCTGCAATCCAAGGAAGAGCAGCTGCAGTAAAGGTTTTGAAAGCTGAAGGTGTAGCAACTTCAGATACAGGAAGACTACTGATGCTTATCCCCTGTAGCATTTATAAGTCTTAGGTTTGGGGCAGGATTCACGCTAAGGCTTGGTGAGTATGTTGCTGCGATTCTGACTCTAAAAACGGATTAAATAATAGAAACAAGCGACTTGTTTTTGTTGTTATTATTATTTTTTTTATTATTTCTAACAGTATAATGACTTAAGAAAACATATTTGGTTTTGCTTTTCACAGACTTCAACCTGCAGATTTTCACCTCGTGCTAAAAATTTTTTGAGCATTTCACTAGCTGTAAATATTTGGGTTGTGAAATGCAGCCAATAGAATAGTCAGTAAAATGTTTTATGAGCTGAGTAACATCTTTTTAGTACTTAAGAGAAAGTCCTAACTGTTTACCAACTCCTCTCCAAGCCCTTTGATTTTTTGGTTATGTCGCTACATAAAGCAGAGTTGTATCATACTGTATGAAGGCCTCAGGAAAAGCACAACCTATGACTGAATTTTATAATGTAATGTTGAACTTACATTACCTTTTTGACCAGGACCGTGAATACCAAATGTTGTCAAACATTTTGACAAATGTTTTAATGACTGTGTGAATAATATTTAACTGCCACATTTTCCTTCATATATTTTGTAAACAGGAGGTAAAATGAGAACTGAACACGTCATCAGTTTTCAAAGTACACAGCAAATCCAGCATGTCCAAATTAACACTGTCAGATTTGATTTCAACACTTTTAAAGTGTCTATATGGGTCCACACCAGAGAGTGTTAATTTAACTCTTTTTGGAGAGTTGGTATGTTAACTCTGATTTAGTGTTAAACACCAAATCTCTCTGGAGTTGATAATTTAACACTTGGTGTTAAGAGTTTATATATTAACTCTCAAAGAGTATTTTAGTTTAACTACGTAAGAGTTATCTTCTAATTAATTCTAAAAAGCGGGAATTTTACTGTTCTGAACTTCTAGAAATTTCTTTTGGAAATAAACATTTACTAAAAAGACGCAATGGTTTTTGAAAAACATTTATTCTGAACTGTGCACCACAATTTCAAAACATTTTCTGAAAGATGTAACAGTGTACATGTTCTCACTTTCATTAGAATTTCGTTTATCAAAAGGTCTGACATAGGTGAGCTGGTAAATGCAAATAACAGCATTCTCATCACTTATTTCAATAAATACAAAATACAATATGCATGTCCTTCATTCATCACTTTGTGGAACTGCAACGCACTTCTGCTCTCCCCCATATTCCATCTTCACAAGCATATCCTATGTGGAGATTGAATAAAAATTAGTTGACACTAATTAATGGCACAAATCAATTGCAGCACAGTAAAAAAAAAAAAAAAAAAAGGAATCCTTTTTGAGACATTACTTGTGTAAAGTATTTTCCCAAAAGATAAGGACACGGGCAACAGGTAGTACTGAACTAAATGTAAAACCGTGTGCACAAAACTCTGGAGGGATCTAAATGCTAACGTAGAACTCAGTCAGGACATCTGCTACTGCTGTTTGCTCGTTTTTTATGGGAGATCGTTTTCAGGCTTCAAGTAGCACCATTATACCAACATTTCACATTCTAGACATTGTTTTAGGTGTATTTAACCAAAAAAATTTAACCGAAAATTCACATGCAAGCTTTTTTTCAAGGCTGTGGTATTTGCCGAAAACAATACCTTTCAGCTAGCTAAAACAGCGAGCGGTGCTATCAGTGAGCAACACGGCTAATGCCTTTCACACAGCTTTGTCTCAACTCCAAAGAGCCACAGAAGTAAAAGCTAATAATAATAATTGAAACAATCTTTGAAAAAATGACTTACCAAGCATGGCAAACAACTCAAATATGTAGAGCAAAATGTTCTGAAACGGCTTCACTTCAGCTTCGATTGGAGCCGTGCTGGGGGCGGAGTCTGTGAATTTACTCTATTAGTGTCATAGCCCCTGTAGGAGTTCAGAGTTAAGAGGTCAAGAGTTAATGTTTCCATTGTAACACCTCCAGATTTGAAATAGAAACACTCATTTTTAACACTCGATTTTAACTACTATCATTTTACACCTCAGAGTTACATTAAAAGAATGTGACTCTACTTAGAGTAAAATTAACTCTAAGACTACTAACACCAAAACATTTAACACTTTTGAATTTGCTGTGTAAATATATTTCTAAAAGTGCTGTTGACATGATATTTTCACCAGATGTTGGTAACAACCCATCCAGTCTGACACATGCGGCGAAATCAAACCATAGATGACCTGCTTTGTGTTATATGTGGCTGTTTCTACTTTTTTATAATGTATCTATGTACTACTGCAAAGAATCAGTATATAGTTCAGTTAAAAATATAGGTAATTATTACTGAAGGTTTTTTTTCTTTACAGATAAGAGTTGGACATTTTTATTTTCTTATCCAGAGAAATTGTAATTTAAAAATATAAACTATGTATGATTTTATTTGGCATGGGGCTACCTAAGAGTTTGTTATTAGAAACATTTTGGTTTTAGTTTTTTTTGGTTTTGTTTTTCTTGCAAAGACAGATTTGGTCATATAAATATAAACAGTGTTGGTGTGTTTGAAACAAACCAATAATTAGAAGAATCTGTTTGTCACAGATAAATATTAATAGAGTTGTTTTAGAGCAGTACTTACAGCAATCATTTGTATGATTTGAGCACCAGTTTCTAGAGTTAAACAAAACAGTCCGAGCCTCTATCAGCCACCATGATGGCTTGCTTGAGATTTTTATTTTTTTTTGCCTGGTTGGACATAACTGTACGGAATTAAAATTAATTGTGTTTCTTTTGTTTTGTTTTTCAGGCTACACCGTGCTCCAAAGAGACCAACAAGGAGATGATTAATGATGGTGCTTCATGGACTATCATTAGTACTGACAAAGCAGAGTACACCTTTTATGAGGGCATGGGCCCCGTGCCCACACCAGTAACACCTGTCCCTGTGGTTGAAAGCCTGCAGGTACACATACAGCCTTTTCCGGTGAAGATATGCTCTACTTACCAGCAAACACGAGTGACACTCTTGATACCCAAGTATACGTCTCTTTTGTTTTTATTCAACTATTATGAATCTTCTAAGACTTGATTGATTTTATGTTTGTCTCTGTCCAGTTAAATGGTGGAGGAGATGTTGCTATGTTGGAGCTGACAGGACAGAACTTCACCCCTAACCTCAGAGTTTGGTTTGGAGATGTGGAGGCAGACACCATGTACAGGTAAATATGTCTGCGAGTGTTAACTTTGTGCCCGTGTGTTTTCATTTCATTTTTTTAAAGCCTTGTCCCATCCGCTTGCTTCCCTAGATGTGGGGAGAGCATCCTTTGCGTGGTGCCAGACATCTCTGCCTTTAGGGAGGGTTGGCGCTGGGTGAGACAGCCAGTTCAGGTCCCTGTCACGCTGGTTCGCAGTGATGGAATCATCTATGCCACTGCCTTGACCTTCACGTATACCCCCGAACCAGGGCCAAGACCTCACTGCAGTGCTGCTGGAGCTATTCTGCGGTCACACAGCACCTCTTCATCCTCACCCGCATCTTCATCCTCACCTTCATCTTTGATGGGTGGGCTTGGGGATGGCCACGGAGCCTACAGCAGTAGTGACTCGGGCATGTCGTCTGGGACTTCAGCTATGTCGGTGCTGTCATAGTAAAACGTGTTTTGTGATTGTGCTCTCAGTGACTGAGTGAGAAAATGTGAGCATGTTCTCCAAAGAGGCTCATGGACCTGTGAAGAATTGCACAGAAGCTAAGAAGTTCTTTGTTAGAGGAACTGTGAAACTATGAGGAGGGAAAAAAAGACAACTTCAAAAGCAAGAGTTGTGATTTCTGACTGTACTGTATCACCCTCTTGTGGATTGTTGTGGACATATCATAAGCTCCACTCAGAGTAACGTGATATCCATGCTCTTCATCTAAAAGAAGGTGAACTATCTAACTCCCATAGCAACATCATTTGTAAAATAACCTTTTTGTTTTGTTTTTATATACTTGGCAGGTTTGGAAGCTACTTTAACTGCTTTCTTACTACCAGCATTATGTTTTCAGATGAACACAAACTTGTAATTGCATTGAGCAAGGGAAAATTTGTAAGAATAACATAGTTTTATGGACCAAGGAATATTATTATATTATTTTATTCATATTGTATTTTATAAGTTTTTTCTGAGGTACATTTTTGTATGATACACTGCATAGTAAGATCAGTTTGTTACCAAGATAGTTTTTCATATTGTTGCCTCCCATTCCTGTTTTCTCTCAGTTGAGTCAAGATGAAAATTGCTTTTCATGTGTGTAATAGTCAGACAACAGCTTCTCACCTTTTTTCTTTTTTTTTTTTTAAAGCTTACTTGCTGTCGTTAACAGTTCAGTGTGTTGCAATGAAAAAGAGTCAGTCAGTCTTTGGAAGCACTTTACAAAATGAAGATATCTCTATGTCTGCTTGCAGTTATTGGCTTGGCTGTTTTATGTTTTCCAGGCCACTGAACAGTTTTGGTTTCTCTTTTATATCAAAGATGAAATTTTAATGAATGTAGAGAGTGTGTGTGTGTGTGTGTGTGTGTGTGTGTGTGTGTGTGTGTGTGTGTGTGTGTGTGTGTGTGTGTGAGTGTGTGTGTGTGTGTGTGAGAGAGAGAGAGAGAGAGAGAGAGAGAGAGAGAGAGAAAGAGAGAGAGAGAGGGGGGGAGGGACCAGCCTGTAATACACTGTCAGTGTTCTCTCTTTAATGATTTTGCTCTTTTTGTACTTTCTGTACTGGGTCTCAAATCTAAACAAGCACTTCCTCCTGTTACCATAGCAATGCATACAGCAGCAGTCATTTTTTATCCCACATATAAGTGAAGCCTTTTATAAAAAGTGTCTTATCTCTTGCATATTTTCAGAGAAAGTCAAGAAGCAAAGGAGGAATGTCAAAAATGTCTTGCTTTCTTGAAGAGCTCATCTTTAGTTTGAGCTGAGATTTAAAGGGTTTTAAAGTGAGCTCATGTACTGGGGGAAAGAAATACTATCTCTTCCCAGTAAACCAATTTATCATTAGTGTCATACTGCTGCTGACCTTATGTTGAATTTAGTTTTTTCAAACAATGCCTGAACAAAAGTTCAGCAGAGCTAATAGTCATCTTTGGCTGCCCTTTGGGTCATTAGGTGATGAGGTACAGGATAAAAGTTTGAACAATCATACCAAGGTGGTAACATCCTAGTCCTACAGGATCTGACTTGCTTAATTTTGTACAAGCTGACAAGATATTATTGCATTATGCTGTTATGCTGTATAAGTTGTAAATGCGTTTTCATGGCAATAATAACTAGTTTAGTACCAGTTATACCAAGAATAAGAGATAAGAAGAGTGAGACGATGAAGAGAAGGGTATGGGTAGGAGAAGAATTCCCAGTGTGAATTATTTGTTTCAAGCCCTGCGTGAACAGTCTTGAGTCAAACCTTCCTGAGACTGTTCTATGTGGGCTTTCCTTGTTCTGTCTGTATATGCATGATTCTTTTTTTACTTGGTGCTCTGTTTCAAAGACATGTTAGCTTAAATTGAATTATTACTTATTTCAAAATAGCTGTTGATGTGACAAAAGGTGCTTCTAGTAAAGGGCTAGACTGTAAAAACAAAGTGTAAATGTCCCTTCTGTGACCATCCTCTAAGCATACAACAACTGGACTCATCTGGTATGTAAAATAGGTGAATCATCTCTTAATTTCTTTTTCTTTTCTTTTCTTTTTTTTTTTTTTTAACACCAATGATGAAATCAGAAGCTCCAACTTCAATTTCCCCAAAAAACTGATGTCTTTGATCCTTGTCTTGGTCTGCAGGAGCAGAGGTATTTAACATATTTGGAAATATACCTCCCTGATGAAATATTTAATTGTGAATTACTGCATCACCAAGTCACAATATCCTGACTCAGTTTTCCTCCAGTGTCCATGTCTTGGTGAATTGATAATATCAGTGTCTGTGCATAATCTTGATGAATATGTATGCACTCTTTTCCTGTTTCTGTCTATCATGTAAACCAGACATGCAGTATACTCACTTCCTGCTGGGACCTGCTTAGACACTACTCACTGAAGCATGCTACCCGGGATAGAGGTCAAATCTGTCTGACTTATTTTTAAACTGGGAGCCGTATTGCTGGAATGAAACCTGACACCTTGTTGCTGTTAATGTTTGTGTGTTTGGTGTGTATGCCTGTGTATCTGTGTGGTCTACTTCAGTCCATCTCTTTTTATGCTTCTAGCAATACTTTTACTTTAACAAGAGTGTGCATCTGAGCATTCCTGTAAGCATGTAATAAATGGCATAGCTACATATAGACATCATTAATGAACAGCTGTGCAAACATTGGCAAAACCCTTTCACATAGCTTGAAGAATTCCAATCACAGATACGACTCCCTCACCCAGACAGTCAGGCGATGATATCAGGACAGCCAATCATTAGCTGATCTCAGGAAATACTTCCAATAGTGAGATCTATGGGATTTAATTGATCCTCATCCAAACATTAAGGGTTACACTCGACAGTGTACAGTGTATTATAGCGGTTGTCCCTACCTTAACGAAAAGGAAACTAACTCTGACCCCCGTTTGTATGGCTGGGAAATATGTTAGGAAAACTAATTAAGAGGCCCCCATGCTGCAAATGGAGTGAGGGGGTGGAGTTCTGAGGAGGAACATGACATCTCTGGGAAAGGGCTGCAGGGAGAGAGAGGCCAGGGAACCTTTTGTATGACTAGTTGGATTATAAAAATCAGAAAACAGATCAACCACCATTTAAACCGCTGTGCCTTTAAGTTGTAACTGATTGGAAAAAAAAAATTGTATCTCACCCAGGACCATTTATTCTGATGATTATATCACACTGAATATGGATTTATTATATCAGAATCAGATGGTTTGATGTTGTTTTTGTCTTTTTCCTGGAATATCATGCGCAAGTTTGAAAAACTTTGATTAATCCTTTTTGTGTTTGAATTACGCTTTGATTAAAAAATTTTCATATATCATTTTTACCCACCTAAACTTTACGTTTCAATCTGCACACCAGTGCCACTGCCAGATTTCTCCAGTGAACATCAGCAGCCTATCACATCTCCCTTCTGGATGTACCCATAATAGCAACGCAGATCGCTTAACACTTTTTCGCAGACTGTCGCTGGTGCCTCCGAAACGGGGGTTTGGTTATGTATACGTTCTTTATTCGTTTATTTTGAGAACTTTCTCAGCTTTGGACGACAACATTGCCATTCGTGTGAAATGTTCCCTCCGTCCCCGCTACTGCTCGTTTTCCCCGCTGCGCTCTTCTGGGCCGCACAAGTTGCCGGGGACCTCGAGGGTGTTACCATCCCCGGTGAGAGCGCAAGTTTCGTATGTACTGAATGATGCATGGCGCCAACAAAGGAGAAAACACGAAAGAAAGTAAAGCATGACTAAGTATTTAAACTGGATCTTAAATCTGCACTATCACTGTTGATGTTGCGCCGATTATAGCGGTGATAGTCGGCTGTTTGACACTTAAACTTAAGGAAAGACTCATTTTTTTAAATTTAACCTGAAAATGTAACCTTTATCATTTATTTGTTTGCTTATTTTAAAAGAAAACCATCAAGTTATCAGAATATCTGTTAGTAGAATTCCGTTTTGGGGTGTTTGTGCAACACCAACAGGAAACAGGAACTTTTTGTTTGTTGTTTTTGTTTATCTGTTAAAAACAAACAAACACGTGCCCATTAATCGGGCACAAACTGGTTACAGGGTTAATAATAGCGTTCTGACAATTTAATCTAAATATACATGTGCCACAATGTGCTCCACTCTCACAGGATTCCAGCAGCTTCCGCTCACCTGTGGAAAGTTTTTATGTGGAGGTCCTACAGGGACATCGTTAAACCCACACAATCCCCTGCGCACAAACTCACAGTTGTGTTTCCCATCACTACAGAGGACATTTAAGTCGTCCTACAGTTATTTCCTGTAGTCCTTTTCTACTCGTTGCTGCCCCAACCTTAACCCTGGCAGTAATTAATTAATTTTAATTGTTGTCCCTAAATATAAGTGATTCCTAACAGCACCACACATCAATTCTCACACAAAGTGAGCAGTAAAGGCACAAACACTGTTTTAGGTCCCTTTGTTTACACCACCTTGTGAGGCAGAAGAAGCTCCATCATCGAAGCAGCTTCTCGTTATTCTGGAATTCAAGTTTCATCAGCAAACGAGGGATAAATATCTTTGCTTTTAAAAAAAAATGTCGTTACTGTAGATTCTCCTGCCTGTGGTGATGATAAGAAAAAAAAAAACATATAGCCTGTAACTGTCATAGATTTCTGTTATGACAGCAGCAAGTGAAACATCGGGTTACCAAATGTTCTGCTATAACATTTTAAATGAGTTTTCCCTCCTACTTACCACGAAAAGAGCACATCACTTGTGTTGAGTAAGAGATGCCTACATCATTCAAACAGTTAATAATCTGAAATCATTTTACTCCTACTTTCTGCTGTTCTTCCTTACTTGAGAAACCTTCTGAAAACACCCTGTGTTTATGTATCTGTGTATGTTTTAAGATAATCTTGCACATGAAGAAAACATATGGCTCATGTGGTTGTAACTGTCTAAAAATGAAAAAAATCCCAGAGGATTTGCTTCATAGGAAAAAACAAAACAAGAACCTTCAGAGATAAATGCCGATATTTTTGTAAGAAGATTAAGGGCAGGATGCAGCAAAATGGGAATCCTCTGTTTGTTTGTTTTTTTCCATAGAAGTCTCTCTGCCTCTTGCTTTCTCCCCCCTCTCTCTCTTTACTCATGGATCATTTCTTCATTACATTTTTGGCACAGAGTGGTTAGCATAACTGGAGGTGGCTCAAGGTGGGCTCAGCTAGAAGACCTTTGACTCTCAGCCTCTTGCCCCTTGAAACACTGAGACTTGAGAGTCACTGAGACGAAAATGGGCTGTGACTCAGCAGACTGACAGATGACGGAAAGCTATGCGTCATCTTCTAATACATCAGTGTACTTGTACTCAAGCAGGAACTCACTGTACGATTTAAACCAAATTACAACGGTCGATTTGATTATAATGACTCCACTGAGTCATCATTATGATTCAATGAAATGTATTTCCTGAACATTTTCTCATAGTGTGTTGCTTCATGGAGTGAAGGCTTGATCCTAAAACCTTATTTGTTTGCTAAAATTTGTTAAAGCTGTTTTAAGCCCATTTAACTCTAATAAATTCATTCAGAAAACTGGAACTTTAGACTTTGGGTAGTTTCCTAATGTCATAAAAAAGTACTAAAAGTACCAAAAAATAATTTGAGTACAGTATTTATGAGATTATTTATATTAGAAACACCACATAACGATTAAATTCAATGATTCTTGACATTGAATGCAGCCAGTGACAAAACCACCTCCGCAGTCTGTTTAACTAATAAGTAGATTTTAAAGGGAAACTGTTAACTCTCAGCTAATGTATGGGCACTTGGTTTAATTTCCATTTTGTCTTCCATTTTATTCAAATTTATCTGGGTTGAAATGGTGTTGCTTTTACTTTGGTTTTGGTTTTATTTTAATAGGTTGATAGGATTGTATTTTAAGTATATTGATAGGAAAAAAGGGATACATACACAAAACAAAGCAAACATTAAGAGTGAAAAGGAGGCAAGTAATGTACCTCTCCAGAATGAGACAGAGGGCACTGAGATTTATTGTACTTTACTTTGGGACTCTTAGCCATTTTTAAACAGAACAGTGTAATTCCCAGCGGATGAACATGAAATTTAGAAAGCTATTACATGGGATTTTTTTTTTTTTTTTTTTTGAGATATAGTGATAACTACCAAATGCACAAAGGAGACAGTAAGATATCCCAGGCTCTCCATGTTGATCTTGTGGACATTATAGATGATGCTATGTGAGCCAAAATAATGAAAAGCTCTTATAGATCAGCTTCAATAACGATGTAAAGTTGGCAAATTAAAGTTATTTTGGAATAAACTGAGCGAAATAATGAGATGTATTATTATTGCCTTTCCCACCCACTCAGACCCCTGCGCTGTAGTGTCTCCACCATGCATGAGCGAGGCTGATCGCTTCAGCTTGGAGGCCCTTCGGAGCATCCATCAGATGATGGACGATGACCAAGATGGGGGGATTGAGGTGGAAGAAAGTGTGGAGGTAGACACCTTGCTCTTCATGAAATATGTAACCCATTTTCTTATTTTATTTATTTATTGAATTATTTTACTTAATCCATGTGCTTGTAAGTTTTTGCATGATTGATGCACACAGTGTTTAGCAGTGCAACAACAGGTGTCATCACTGCTGCTAGAGTCAAATGCTCCTTCAAGGATAGCAGTATAACTTTGCCTTTGGCTCAGTGACAAAAATTGGTTTGCACAAATAGAAAACCATTACACTGGTGACCTTTGTAGTCATTCGTAACAGTAAGCAGTGTGTCATGACAATTTTTTCCCCCTCAGATTTCTTTGAATAGTAAACTACCTCAACGTTAATATGCTGCTATACTGTTTGTATGTGCGTCAGGTAATCAACCTAGACTTTTCTAATGCCTTTGCCTTCCAGAATGCGGCTCAGGGATACAGTATCCATGGGCTCAGGTTGCAGTTACCATAGAGATGTCAGAGGAGGGGTCTGGGCTCATCAAAGTCCCAAAATTCCTCTAGCCATCATATGAAGCCTTCGACTAGAGCCAAGCACACATTCCAAGACAGCACCAACACACACACGCAATCCCTGAAGTTTGCAACACACACTTATGGTTCTGCAACCATTCTAAATAAATGCAAACTAAAAACAACCGCTCCTTATTCCTAGATTGAAATCTAAGCACATGACTCACACCAGCACTCACTCTATTTATCCTGGACATAAAGTTCAAACAATATGATGTCCTTGTGACACTTATCTTCGCATTTTAGTGTTATACCTCATAATAAAATTTTTAAAAGTCCTATTTTCACTCTGTTGTACTGTTTTTCTCCAATGTCGCAGTTCATTATTGAAGACATGAAGCAGCAGCAGACTAACAAACACAGCAACCTGCACAGAGAAGACCAGCACATCACAGTTGAGGAGCTCTGGAGAAGCTGGAAGTCATCCGAAGGTATCCGGGTGTAACAGAGTGTGTGTGTTTGTGTCCAGTATCATGTTTTATCTGAAACTTTATCTTGTTTTGTTTTAGTACATAATTGGACTCAGGATGACGTGCTCCGCTGGCTGAAGGATTTTGTTGAATTGCCACAGTATGAGAGAAATTTTAAAGAGTTTAAGGTCAATGGAAACACACTCCCCAGGTGAGAATAACTGAAGAGGGTGTACAGGCAATTCGCCACATAAACAAGTTGGTCTTCTAGAAACTATATTCTCAGATTAAGTTTTGAAGGAACCACATTCTCTCCCGTTTGTTTGATTCACAGTGATATCTGTAGTCAACATGTATCGCCATTGTTCTTCTTCTTTTGCTACTGTTAACTCTCTTCTGGCAACCATACATATGTTATACAAGGCAGGGCTCGTCACCCTGGAAACCCTAAAAACACACATGTATGCATATTTTGGTAAGCCCAAATAAGCCATTAAAATAAAAACCATAAAATCCATTTGTAGGATTGCAGCTAATGAGCCTTCATTCCTGAGTGGCCAGCTAAGAGTTCAGGACCAGAGAGACAAACAGAAGCTCACCATCAAAGCTCTGGATGTTGTTCTGTTCGGACCACCTACACGTAAGAAGAAATCCTCACTTTATTCCCTCAGACAGTATCTTTGATGTCTTTGAAGCAGGAAAGATACATTCATGTCCTGTTGCCATTCTTTACATTGCATAACTACTTTTGTATTACTTTTCCTCTTAACCTTTAATCTAAAATCAGCATTAAATGATGGATCAGGCAGCAAAGTTGCTAAATTGGTTTTCGTTTCAACTTACTTAATGTTCATATCGTTATTTCAAAACACAGCTGCACGTCTCTTAGCTGGTACTAGAAATTATGCCCACATCACATCAGTTTTACCCAACCTACATTGACTCCCTGTTGAATATCGCATCAATTTCAAAATTCTCTTGCTTACCTTTAAAATTTTAAACAAATTGGCTTCCAGCTATCTATGCAAACTCCTCCATTTGTCTATCCCTAATAAGGCATTTAGATCTTCCAATCAAATGGTCCTGATGCAACCGAGGTCTCGTCTGAAGTCCAGAGGTGATCAGGCCTTTGCTGTCGTAGCTCCCAGGCTCTGGAGTAACCTCGCTCCTTATATTCGTTCCTCAGAGTCCAATCTTTTAAATTGCGTCTTAAAACTTATTATTTTAGTCTGGCTTTTGATTCAAACTAGTATGCTATTTTGTGTCTAGTTATGTGTTTTTTTTACCCATAGTGTTCATATTGTATCCTGCCCTCCTTTTAACTGTTTCTTTTATTCTGTCTTATGCTATTGCTCTGACCGAGTGTGAAGCACTTTGCTCAACTTTGTTGTATTATTATGTGCTATAGAAACACATTTTGATGTGATTATTATTTAAAGCGATCTGATGTCCATTCAATCATAGGGCCCCCTCATAACTACATGAAAGACCTGCTGCTCATTGTGTCGGTTGTGATGGGAGTCGGCGGCTGCTGGTTTGCCCAGGCTCAGAACAAAGCCAGCAAAGTCCACATATCCAAAATGATGAAAGATTTAGAAAGTCTCCAGAGGGCTGAACAGAGCCTCATAGAACTACAAGAACAGTAAGAACTGTGATTTTTTTTCTTCTTCTCTCTGTCAGTCTCTTAGCTACTGTAAGTTACCGGATTGCCTTTGCTTTGTGTGATTGAACTAAACACGCTTTGATTTACTCAGACTGGAGCGAGCCCAGGAAGAAAAGCGTAATGTGGCAGAAGAAAAACAGAGCCTAGAGGAGAAGATGAGAGATGAGATCATGGGGGCACAGGAAGAGGCTCACCGTCTGCATGAGCTGAGGCAGGGAGCTGTTAGTGAGCTGAGCCGCCTCAGATATGCAGAGGAGGAGCTGGAACAGGTAGAAATGCTGCAGCGAGAGCAAGCAGCTTCACAAATGCAAGACACTCATCATTCTAGTTTGGCAGGCCTGAAGATTTTACCCTAAATTATTTTCTGCATACTGATGATTTTTAACATTTGCCACCTCTTCAGGTCCGTGGAGCGCTGAAGCAGGCCGAGAAGGACATGCAAGCCAGCTGGACTGTCACAGAGGTGCTTCAGCAGTGGCTGCAGCTGACACATGAGGTAGAGGTGCAGTACTACAATGTTAAAAAGCAGAGTGCAGAACTACAGCTTGCCACTGCCAAGGAGGAGGTAATGCATAGCAACATAAGAGTAATAATGTTTATAGTGACTATCCTTCATATGTAAGTGCCCAGACTCATATGTATGCTTTTTTCTAGGCAGAGAGGATTAAGAAGAAGAGAAGCTCTGTGCTGGGGACACTCCACGTGGCCCACAGCTCCTCTCTAGACCAAGTAGACCACAAGATTTTGGAGGCCAAGTGAGTCACAAAGTTACCTCTGTGCAGGTATTTGTGTCTGTCAATATAAAGATTCAACAAATTACATCACAAAGCTTTTTGGATCTCTTAAAGGAATGCCTTGTCTGAAGTAACAGCCTGCCTGCGGGAGCGTCTTCATCGCTGGCAACATATTGAGCTCCTCTGTGGCTTTCCCATCATCAGGAATCCGGGTTTAGCAAAACTCACTGCTCAACTCTACTCCGACTCAATTGCCCTGGGGTTGCCTAGAGTGTGCCAGTCATCTTGTTCGTGCCACAGCTCCATTCATGGCTCCATAGAGGATCTTTTAGATGAGCCTACCTCTCCTATTTTACCTCAGATACCAGGTAAGAAATACATTTAAAACTTTTTAGAATGAAAGATAAATAACTCTAGTAACTGAATTTGTGATCAGAATCAAAGTACAATAGTGTATGCAGTGTCCAACCTCAAAACTGAAATATTTCCAAAGTGAAGGATTTGTTAAGTAGCTGATAAGTTTGTGTTTTGCTAAAAATACACAAACTCATTGACTGAAAAAGAAAAACAAGCGCTCATAACAGGTGCTCAAATTCCTTCCTTAATAACACTTCACAAATAACAGAAATACTAAAGAGGTAAAAGAAATTGTTAACTATATTGTTAATGGGTGTTATTAGTATACGTACACATATATGTACATACCATCCTTGTTCCTACATCACCAAACTTCTCTAACCGTACGTTTACTGCAGCTTCACAGACAAAGTTTAATTAGTAGTGTTCTGGAATGAAAATTAGGGTACATATTAATTTCTGCTCTTACAGGATCTGCTCTGCATAGATTCTTCATTTTTAATAATTGTTTCTCACCAGTTGCAGTTGCACCACTTAAACGGTCTCCTCGAGCACGGGTATCCATACGTCGGTCACGCCGCTCCGGGATCATTCCTCAACCATCAGCCGCCATGATCTCCCCAGACCCTGACCTTCTTATCCCCATCCGAACTCCCTACTCTCCCTATGACGAGGAAGAGGAACATTTCCGAAAAACACTAAAAAAACAGTATGTCTGCCTGTTCCCAACTTTTAAAAATGCACTTGCTGTGCATTTTTAAACCACTTTCTTACCCTAACTTTATACCAGCCTTAGCTGTCCTTTGATTTTTTTTCCTTTCCTGTTTTCTTTGCTTATGCTTCTTTTCCTTTCTCTCACTAATAGAGATTCCCAAGAAAGGTTCTCAGATTCAGAGTATATGACTTCTCCTCCTCTCAGCAAACTGTTCCCTAGTTCTGCTGTTGACATCTCCTCTCGAAAGCTCTATCACGATGACACTGAGCTGCTCGCTGAGAGCCCTGTTACAAAAACTTTAACTAAAGAAGTAGAGGCTCTTGTTGAATTGCCAGCTCACAAAATGTCAGTGGAAGACCTTGAAACTTCTGTTGATATTGCCTGTAGCAAGATGGTTAGAGACAAAGCCTTGGATACTTCGTTGGAAACATCTTCTTTAAAAATGTCTGCAGAAGAGTCATGTATAGATTCAACATCAAGGAAGATGTCACGCAACAGGACTGGACTTTCCACTGATGTTGCGCTTAAAAAGGGAATTTCAAATGAGACAGATGCAGAGTTTTCACCCAGGAAAGTAGAGAAGGACACAGTGGGGGATTTGACAGAAGTTCCCTCAAAGAATACATTCAGAGAAAGAAGTGATTATGGAATAGATGTGAGGAAGATGATATGGGATGAAGTAGAAGCATCAGCGGATCTAGCAAAAAGGAAGACATCAAAAGATATGATGGGCGCTTCAACTGACACTTCCTCAGGAAAGATGACAAGGGATGATCCTGAGCATCTATTTGACTCCAGAAGGATTACTAGAGATTCAGTGGGAGTTTCCCAAGACACAGGTTCCAGGAAACATGCGTTCCATAAAGGGGAAAATCAATTTGATTCCTCTGTGAGGGGATCAGCAAAAGACAAAATAGTTGAGACAACCAGAATACCAACAAGAAAATTATCTAGAGATGAGCTGGAGTATTATACAGATGTTGCTTCAATGAAGATACTGCCCAGAGAGAGACTCGAAGCACTTGTGGACACCTCATCCTCTACAGAGATGCAAGAGTTTTGTTTAGAGCCATCAACAAGTAAAGGTTTACTGAGAAATGAACTTGAAATGTCTGCTGGTTCTCTCAGAAGGAGAATGCCAAGAATGCTGAGAGAGGATGCTGAAAGCACCATAGACACTCCTACTGGAAAAATCTCTTGGGATAGAGTTGATATCCCAAGGGAAATGCCTAAACAATTCATCTTGAGGGAAGAGTTATCAGAATCAAGTTCATTGGCAGCTCACAATGTGCAGCCTGATCTCATGTTAACTTCCCAGGTGCCATGGAAGTCTTCATCAGACTTTTTTACTGTTGGGCCGCTGAGCCAGCTTGTTTATGATGGAATCCTAGAAAAATCATGCAGCTCCATGTCTTCAGCAACAAACCTCTCTGCTGGCAGGCTGCGAGCAGAGATGGAGCCACCTCTGCCAAAACCAAGGGTTGTCTTCCCTGCTCCCTCATTGCCTTCGGAGGCCACAGATAACAGGAACAAGGAAAAGGAAAAGAGCAAGAAACCTTTAAAGCTCAAAAATCTCTTTAAAAAGAAAAATGAGTCAAGTCCAGAGAAGCTTTAAAGTGCTCTTCGGAAACTCTGGCAATCAGCTGATTTTTTTCTTTCTTTCTTTTGAACAATTTATAGAAACTGAGTTTCGAATTGTCTTTGATGACATTCAGTAGTCAAGGTTTTACAAACCTTTTTGCTCAAGGGGTTCAGCTATAGTGTTGCATTAGTTGTTAAGGAACTGGAGTCATTATATTATTATACACGCTATCCCAATTTTAGGGGTAATCAAAAATAGTTACAGTTAAAGTTATGATCAAGATAAGGGCTGTTTTTAATCCCTGGATGAAAGTCCTTTTTAGTTAATGACTTGCAATGAAATGTAAAACACATGGATTTCACCAAATTTTACATTTAATCTTTTGAGATGCTCTGCCAAGTATTTACTGCAACCACCTTAGGTTTCTGTTTGTTTGTGGGTCTTTCTATATATATATATATATCTTTTATATGTTTTCTGAAACTGTATATCGGACATGTATCCAGTTACTTTTGACCATCTTGTTTATAGAATAGTTGCTATTCCTTAAAAGAAGACTCAAAGCCAACCCCGTCTTCTTTTATCTAAACTCCTACAGAGTCAAAATGACAAAAAACAAACTAACTAGTAATTGGTTTTACTTTCTATACTAAGTCTTATAGACACATGGTTGATATAGTAGTTTTTTTTTTTTATAGTTATCTGTGGTTGAAGGATTAAATGTTTTAACAGATGCTGCTTTCCAGTATGACAGTGGCAATTCTTAAATTCATTTTAAACATTAGAAACTCAATCAAAACTGTTTAATACAGTGCTAAAGTTAACACATTCTTGTGCAAAAGAAACTGAGTTCAACTTTGTGATGTCCGAATTAAATTTACCTTCCTAAACTTATCCAAATTTACTAGTTAGAAATTTTTGGGAAATTTTCAGTACAGCTGCATAATGCACATATCAACATTAAAGGACAATTTAAAGGAACTGGAATTGAATTTTGTGTAGGGTTTAGGGGGTTAGGGTTAAACTCCATGCTTTTAAATTATCATTAAAATAGAGACAGTTTTTATTTACCTATTTATTTTTTAAAAAATTTTAATTACCACAGTCCTTAAACACGTTTGACAGCTGAATAGCTCTGGACTAAAAATATGCAGCACAATAAAGAATAATTTATTATACAACAAATATTTGTAATAGTTTCATACTATATCTTTTTTGTAGATGGTTCAGTATTATTTTCTTTAGCCCCTTTGCAATTAAATGGCATTTACAGTCGCCATCAGCACTTTTGATGTGGGGTTAAACAACGGCCTTCAGATAGATTTAAACGAAGTAGACAAAATGATTCCCTGATGCACTGTCGCAAATGAAAGTGCTGACTGTTTGCACTGCTAATATGGAGGATTTTTGACTACTTCTGTGTTAGGCAGAAAAAATTAAGTAGATAAGGGAGTAGCAAGATTTGAAATGGATCAGGATTCACAAAGTAGATAATCATAGTTTTTATTCTTTAAGAATTGTCCTTATGTTTTTTGTTTGTTTGTTTTGCTTTGATAGCTTACAAGCATAGTTTATTAGTTTATTTTTTGTAAAACAACAAATGTAAAAAAAATATTATAGCTGTCTTAGTTTCTGAAATTAATGTATCACAGAATCACATATTTAATTTCTAAATTGTTTATGTTATTGAATGATTAAAGCTCATTAATTGTTTTCAGGCATTAAATCATTTTCTTGTTTTAACTTAGTTTTTTTATTTAAGCGCTTCAGATATGAAGATTTTTCTTCAATAATTAAGTATTTTTTATACCAGTTGTAATCAGAGGTGCAGTGCTGCTGAGTGCAAAGGAACAACACTGCACCACTATTTTTCCAAATGAGGAAATAAAATATTCACAGTTGGATTAATTGGTTAAATTCGGTCTAATTCTTGCAAGAAAGCCATTAATAACAAAATGAGTGGTCACAGCTGTCATCATAATATTTAGAGCCAGATTTGTCAATGGTGTGCAACAGTGCAAAACCCTCTTTTCGCATCAGGAAAGCTACCTGATGATGCATTCACAAAAATGCAAACAGTACACTAACTAACATATGCCACGAGCAGTCCAAAGTACTGGCTCAAAGTGAGCAGACCTGATGAAGGGGGTCAGTGATGTCATAAGAAAAATAATAATCTATAAGTTGAGGTTTTACATATGTGTTTCTCTCTGAAAACTGTGGAAATGAAAATAAATAACAGGAGGCTGAATGAGAAACAATGTGTTTATGATATAAGAGATAACTCTTCTGAAATTTCTAGGGACTGTGTTAGTTCCTGATGACTAAGATTCAGATAGAATGTATCAAGAGGGGTGCATTATTATTATCATGCGAGCAACAGCTGACCTGTTCATGTATAGAAGAACAACAAAAATGTATTTACCACCAGAAGGGTACAAATAACTCAGATTGATGCTACAACAAAGAGAACTGCACTTTTGCTTGTAAGTTGTTTCAGTGTCAAGTACCATGAGTGTAAAATGTTTTCCCCTGTCTTAGAAAAGAAAAACTGATTAACTGTGTCATGAATAAATGGGCTGTTATTTACTGATTTATATGAAATTGATGATAACTCAGGTTACAAATTTGGTAAAATTTAAAAATGCTGTCCATTGTGTTAAAATAAAATCCTGAAAATAACTACAGCATCTTAAATGTGTCATTTGTGAAAAAAATACTTCAAAATTGCAGAATATTGGTAATCCCCACTTGCATAATAAGCAGACCTACCTTTAAAGTGAACTGCACTTCCTTGATGTCAAGAAGAAAATCACAGATATGAACTTTTTGGAAGCAGACAATGACCTCCTAATTTTTATTTTTAGTGTTTAGTTTTTTGAAAACTAAGTGTTTCGGAATAGCCAACAAGACTTCTGTCTCCTGAATATTTTATTTAATTAAAATTCAACAGAATAATGTAAAGATCCTCAAGTTCCGTTTTGTGGTATCAAAGTATATCGTGGTCAGGACACATCATGATTATAAAATGTTTACCTGAAACCTCTTAAAACCATTATTAAAAAGCTGTAATCTCTGGTTCCATGGAGAGCACTACATAAAAACAGTCAATTCTGTAACTGAAGCAACTGCAATGGCTCAAAAACACTACACTAAAATCACAGTCAGTGTAAAGATTGTCACTGCAGCAGCCATACTCCTCTTGCATTTGAGAGGAACCTACATACACAGTTACACGGAAACTCATTAAAAATCATAAAAAGATAAAACTGTACAGTCTGGATTTCCCTACAGTGCATTACAGGTTCATTAAAATGAAGAATATATATCATGATGCAAACTTCCAGCAATCACTTGAGGACAAGAAAACAATATAATTTAGCTTTGACTTTTGAGAGAAGTGTTTGTTAAGACGTTTTTAGTTCATTACCTGTCATCTCCAATAGATGTCAGGATTGTTTAGGTCAGCATGTGATGCTTCTGAATGATGTTGAGGGATCAGAAACCCTCCCTCTCCCACTCCCCTCTTCCTTTTACTCAGTAAAACCTTCCAAACTTACTGCTCTGAATACTGTCTAATTCTAGCTTGTTTAATTAGATTAAGATTAATTTGGCATGCTGCATTGTTCTTTCTGTCCACAAACTCTTACTCAAAGAGTAAACAGGTCAGATACTAAACTCACAAAAACAAAGTCATAAAAAACAGCAACTAAAAGAAGATACAAATGAAATATTAAACAGTCAGACAGCCAGAGTTGATCATAGTAGCAAACTGTATGGCAGTTAGTTTTTACCTTTGTTAGGTGTAAGAGAGTGCATCTGTTAATATTTAATGACTGTTTTATTTTTTGGTATACTTTAAGCAATTATACCAAATAGCAAGATGAGATCAGTGTCAAAGGAGAATATAAACCACACATGCATTATTTAGTTAGTAATTGACTATCATATATTGCATTAAAATAGCACAGACTTTCCTGAAGCTATCGTGCTAATTTTCCATGACTTTTAGTGGTAGTGTTATGTTCTGCAGGGTCAGGACCTACCTGCTCGCTCACCATAAAATATACACGCTACTCACAGAAAAGGCTTAAGCTTTCCAGGTGGTGCAAAGCAGGAACCTTGTGCTGTGATATGATTATCATATTACCTGTCCACCTGTAAAATTTTGTTGTTGTTTTTTAAAATATTGTTTTCAGAAATCTTTGTAAAGTATATTGCTTATTCAACATGCAAAATTTATATATACACCACGTTCCAAATTATTATACAAATTGTGTTGAAGTGTCATAAAGATTAAATAAGTTGTTTTTCAATTAAGCCCATGGATGGAATAGTGTCTCAGGACTCTTTGTATCACTGAAATCAATCTCAGACACCTATGATCATTAGTTTGCCAGGTGAGCCCAATTAAAGGAAAAACTAGGATGTTCCACATTATTAAGCAGACCACCATTTTAAAGCAATATAGGAAAGAAACATGATCTCTCTGCTGCTGAAAAGCATGAAATAGTTGAATGCCTTGGACATGTAATGAAAACCTTAGATATTTCACGAAAATTTAAGCGTGATCACCATAATGTTAAGAGATTTGTGGCTCAGTCAGAGCACACATGGGTTCATGCGGATAAAGGCACAATGAAGGTTTCTGCCAGACAAATACATCAGATTAAGAGAGCAGCTGCTAAAAGGCCATTACAAAGCAGCAAACACATATTTGAAGCTGCTGGTGCCTCTGGAGCCCTGCAAACATCAAGGTGTACGATCCTCCAGAGACTTGCAGTTGTGCATAAACCTTCTATTCGGCCACCCCTAACCAATGCTCAAAAGCAGAAATGGCTGCAGTGGGCCCAGAACTCCATGAAGACTAATTTTCAAAGTAAGTAAGTAAGTAAACTTTATTTATATAGCACCTTTCACAGACATATGTCACAAAGTGCTTTACAAGGTAAAAACATAATACAGTCATAAAATACACCATGAAAACCCTGGTCTAATTAAAAGCTTTTTGAAATAAAAATGTCTTTAGCTGCTTTTTGAAGGTCTCCACTGAGTCCAAACCCCGTAGAAATAGGGGAAGTGCATTCCACAATCTGGGTGCAACAGCTTGGAAAGATCGGTCCCCTCGGTTTTAAAACGAGTGTGGGGGACCACTAAAAGATTTTGGTTTGCTGACCTCAGGTTACGAGTGGAGGTATGTGTATGAATCAGATCAGCAATGTAGGGGGGTGCCTGTCTCTGTAATGCTCTAAAAGTTAAAACTAGAATTTTAAAATTGAACCTGAATCTGATTGGTAGCCAGTGCAGCGACTTTAACACAGGGGTCATATGAGCACCCTTGTTTGAGCGGGTCAGTAGCCTCGCTGCAGAGTTTTGAACAACCTGTAGGCGGGATAGCCCTTTCATGTTTAGACAAGTAAACAGGCTGTTACAGTAGTCAAGTCTTGTAGAGATAAAAGCATGTATTATCATCTCGAGTTCACTTGTTGACACGATGGATCTAAGTTTAGAAATGTTCCTCAGGTGAAAAAAGCAGGTTCTTACTGTCTGATTTAGATGTCCCTCCAAAGAAAAAGCTTCATTAAAAATGACACCCAAGTTTCTAAGGTTATGTTTCTGGGAGGAACCTAAGTCACCCAGTCGCCGTTTAATATCAGGTATTGCACTGCCTGGTGCAATAATCAAAGTTTCTGTTTTGTCTGGGTTTAGCTGTAAGCAGTTATTGTTCAACCATTGTTTAATGTTGGTTAAACAGTCAATCAGATTGGAGAGCTTATGAGCTTCAGCAGGCTTAAACGAATAATATAGCTGAATATCGTCAGCAAAAAGATGGTAAGATACTTCAGGAAACTGCTGTATTATCTGACTTAAAGGAAGAATGTATATTAAAAACAGAATAGGTCCCAGCACAGAGCCCTGAGGAACTCCACACAACAACTCTGTAGATTCCGACATGATCTGGTTTGCAGACACACTAAAACTCCTTTCAGATATATAACATGAAAACCAGTCTAAAACAGAGCCAGACATCCCAACCAGGTCTCTCAGTCTGTTTATCAGGATGGTATGGTTGACTGTATCAAAGGCTGAGGTAAGGTCTAACAAGACTAGGACTGTGTATTCTCCGGAGTCTGCTGACATCATAATATCATTAGTTACTTTCAGTAGTGCTGTCTCAGTGGAATGCAATTTACGGAACCCAGATTGAAAACGGTCATGGATGTTATATTTCTCCAAGTATGCCGTAAGGTGGACAGCTACTGCCTTCTCAAGGAGTTTTGACATAAATGGGAGTTTGGAGATAGGTCTTAAATTTTGAAGTAGTGTTGGGTCCAGGTTAGGTTTTTTGAGCCTTGGTTCCACAATGGCATGTTTAAAAATGCTGGGGAACACCCCAGTCTGAAGAGAAACATTAAAAAGGTTCACAACCCAAGGACCAATGGTGTCAAAGGCATTAATAAAAAGCTTAGTGGGGATAATGTCTGAGGGGCTTGAGGATGGCTTCATTTTGTCAACCAGGGCTGCTATTTCCTCATATGTTACAGTTGTAAAAGTTGACCAGGAGTACAAAGGGAGTGCCTGACTCGGAGAACAAGAAAGCTTTGGGGAAATTTTAGCATTGACGTCATTAATCTTATCAACAAAAAATCGGAGGAGTTTATTACTATCTACTGTATAGGAATTTCTTTTACCTAGGTATTTAATCGCATTATGTTATTGTATTAACATGTCTGACACTCATACTGTAAGACAAATGGTAGGGGGTGTAGCAAGGATGTTGGGGGGGAAACAGGAACTCCAGAGGACCAGTCTTTTGTCTCTTGAGGACTCTGGGAAGTAGCAAGGGAGTGTGAACCTTAAGGTGTGAAACAGCTGTGTACTGCCTTTGTTCCTGGAGAAGGTATTTAACTGAGAGCTATGCTAGGCTCAGTGAGAACTCTGCTGACCGTCTGTCCCGCGGCCATGGAGGGCTCCACAAGCTTGTTTGTCTGTTCTTTGTGTGCATGGATTAAAAGAATGTTAGCTACCGCTCACCGCTCGTCTGCAGTCTTTATTTAAGTGGAAAACTTCCACAACAAAATGGCGCTGCGAGCAGGGTGGTCCGTGTGGTCGCTGAACAACGGTTCCGTGGACGGGCTGATCACCCCTGAGGGAAAAGGTACCTTTGTCCTACCAGCTGTTGAAGCAAAGGAAATGGAGGAGTCACGGAGCCGTGTGTTTCAGTCACCACCGAGATCATCGATTTTGAGGGGACTTCGATCTGCAGATGGGTGAGTTGTAGCTAACTTTGTATACAGTTATGAGGAGTTTTTTGTCTGGCCGAATGGTGAAGTGCTTGCTGCTCCGGAGTTCGAGTCTCCGGAGGGAAAATCCTGGGGTTAGAGTCCCCAGGCTTGTGTTCGGTTCCGGTGTTGTGCAAAAGAAAAGCAGTCGTCTGCAAGAGTAATTGCAAAAACACCGGTCCATCACAGGGAACGGTGGTTCGAGTCCACCGTTGATAATCACGTCTGCACAATACAGTGTGTGGAGTGACGGTATTTTAGCACTTTTCTGCCGGTGTCGTGCCAAACTAGGTATCCCCGACAGAATTTGTTTCCCCTGCGTCGGAAGCACACGCTGGACTGTCCAAATCACGGACAAACAGTATCCCACATTGTTGATTTTTAGTTTACAAACACTTCTTATAATGACTAACTACTCCTGACATTTTTGAGATGTTAGCTCTTTATACAACGAAGTTATAGTGGGATACAAATAATATCAGGCTGACCCTGCCACAATATGTTCCCCCTGTGTAAATCACGGACAAACAGTATCCCACATTGCTGATTTTTTGTTCACAAATACTTCTTATTATGACGCATTACTCCTGAAACTTTGGAGGATTTAGCTCTTTATATAGTAAAGTTACAGGAGAATAAAAATAGTTATCAGCCAAAATGTTAATGGTTTATTAAAATAATCCCACCTGACACCCGTGAGCAATAAATATATAATTTTCTGTTGTAACCCTCAAACTGAATGGTAATGTAACGATACAAATTTTTCACAAAATGAAAACATCAGTACTTCTTGCGTGCTCCCAGCACAGGGGAAACAAATTCTGTCAGGGATACCTACTTTGGCACAACACCGGTAAGGGAAGAAGGCCATTGCAGGGGACGCTCTGAATGTAAATATGGGATCTAGATCCAGTAGCAGCGCTCCACTGGGCGACCAGAGACAAAACTCAATACGTGACTGTATGGTAAGAATTGAGTAAATGTGTAGTGTGTAAGATTGCAGAGAATGGTTGTGTGGGAAACGTTGATGTGTGTGTAAAAACAGTAAAAATTGGGTTACAAAATGTTGAAAATGGGGAACAAAAACAAGAAAAAAAAAAAAAAGAGAGGAATGTAGAAATGTGTGTAACAGTTGTTTCCAACTAGAGGGAGAAGGTGGTACTGCAGGCCACCAGCTCCCCTAGGGTGGACACACACGAAAAAATTTTTTTTTTAGCAGAATTGTTGATAAAATAAGCAAAATAGGAAGAGGGTTTGGTGGTTTTCAACGTAGAACAACTACAATCTCTCTGGGTTTTTAAGAAAGGAGAGTTCAGAACCAGAGAGGGGAGATGTGTTGTTTTAAGCAATGAGAAGAATGATCAAAATGTCTCAGTGTGTCACTTGCAGGTGAAGAGCAGACCTGGATCAATTTTCCACATGCAGCAGTCGGAAGAAAATTATAGGTTAACATGATTAGAAACACTCAAGCCAAGTTTTGGCTGAATTGTTTTACAGCTTAACTTCCATGTGTTTGTCACCCTGAGAACACAAGCTCCAAGAATCTCTCCCTGAAGACAAGAAATGCAGTTCCAGAACAACGAGATGGATCTCAAGAGCTCACAGCAGCATCCTGAGCAGTGAAGAAAAGGTCCAGCAGCAACAGCTGTGCAAGACAGCGACAGCAAGGAGAAAAATGGCATCATCATGACTGGATGGATGGATGTGCATTTCCAACGAGCTGCACCTTCACTGTGTGTGAATGGACTTTTGAAAAGACTGCTTGAGTTGGACATTTGCCACTTTCGGCGCAAAATGGCAAAATGAGACAGTGGAAAACACAGGACAAAGCTGAAATACAACTGACTCTCACTGGACTGCTGCAAGGGGGGAGATGAGATGAGACCACAGTGAAAGGAGCAGGGGACAACATGGAGGAAGGCTGGTTGTAGTGTGGGAATAAAATTTGGGTTTAGGAAACTGGGAAGGAAAAAAACGACTGCCTTGCGTGGAGAATTGAAAAGTGTCTGGAGCACCGCAAAAAGGAGAGGTACACAAAAATTACACAAACAGAAAAATGCATTAATCCTACTAACACAAACACACATGCAATGAAGCTCATGAAGACCAAATAGCATTTTAAGCATTGCTGTTACCATCATCTTGTCCAGTTAGCTTAGTAGGTTAAGAAGTGATACATAGACTAGTGAACTAGTATTATTTTTGGGGAAGGATGATTGAATCAGCGGTGAACAGAATGCTGCGGGAGGGTCAAATGAGTGGAGACTAATAGATTATTGAGTTTCTGGTTTCTGATGTGTGAGGGAGGTCTTATCATGACACACATCTGGGTACATGGGGAAAACAAAAACTCATTTTCTAATAGAATATTGCTGTTGTGTGAGGTGTGACTGGTGGATGAAAGTTTTGGGGATTTACTTGGCTGATGCATTTTCTTTTGGTACCACTTTGAACCTGGCAATTAGTTGTTTTGATCTATCATTCTAAGGGAGTATGCTTAGACAACTTCTAAAACTAGGCCTACATATTTTTTGATTTTTGTTTGGCAATTTTCTCTTTTTCAAGCAGGCCTGCAAGATCGGAATCGAAAGCGCTATACAACATGTTGAACAATCGCAAGTGAGCTTCTCCAAAATTAAAATGGGCTCAGGAGAAAGCCACTTATTTGGGACAATCAGAAAACAAGTCCCTGGCAAAAAGGATTCAGCGAGGTAATCCAGTCTAAATTCTTTTTTTTCCTTTTTGAAATGACGTCATTGCTGGCAGTAGAAACTTATTGCGACACAAGAGGTTCTGCTATCAGCAATAAACACGGGGATTGACTGGACTGACAAAAACTTGACTGACTTGACACCAATATGCAAGATTGCACCTCCACCCAGAGAGACAAAAGGGTGGATGTATATATGTATGTTTCTTTTTACAGGAGCAGAAAGGTGACAGCAACGGGTTGCATGGGCTTTTGAGCCGTGCTGACTTAACCTTTTAAATGCCACTTTCTGTGTCTTTGTGAATTTACCAGCGGTGTGTTATTCATGACCTTGTATTGTTTACAGTGCAGAGGTCACTGTGAGAAAGTGTGCATACAGACGCGCTGCGCTAACATCTATATCACTTTTTCCACAGCAGAGAGCATAATCATATGATCTAATCACATGATTTACAGCAGGACACACCACTGGCTAATTTTTTTTTTTCCTTACGACAGGGCCTGGAGTAAAGCTACTTCAGGGGAGAAGCCCTGAGAATTTTAAAGAGACAATGCACAACTTTATTGTGTATGTCTAATTGTGCTAAGCTAACATAGGGCAAAAGAGGGTTTTTCCGGGGAAGTTTTCATTTTTAAATTGCAGGAACCATGACATGAGGGATATGGAAGGATTGACCGAGGCGCAGATGCAAACTATGACTAGGAGAGAATGCTTCAAGAGGACCACTGAGAAGCAGGGACCATCTGCAGGACAACAGACAAACGACAGTGGGCTGCACCACTGGGCTTCCAAAGGATTATCACGAGGAGATTTTGAACAGCAAAATCTTAAAATAAAATGAAAGAGTTTCGTCGTTGACGCTGAGGAAGACAACTAAGGTGTACGACGTGCTCTGCCTTAAATCTACAGCCGCGTTGGAACAGAAATCGAGGGATGGAGAGAGCGTGCCAAGCTCCAAAAGTGACAGCGCAAGGAAGATCAGCGTTGGAATTATGACTCTGTAAATGGCACAGACACCAGGAGCCATGACTGTGACAGAGAATGACCACCTAATGCTGTTTCACTTTGCCATGCAAAGTACTTTGACACTCTGGAGAAGACCTTTCCTCTGTATCATTGTTGTTTCCATTTGCATGTGAGAGCTTAGATTGTGGGGAAGATTAAAGATGAACAAAGGGTGGTGGGAGAACAGTGAAGTGAGGATACACAGTGTGAAACTCCTTTAAGTGTACAATAATGTTGATGTGATATACAGAATGTCAGGAAAGAAATTCTGGTTTTAATGTGATTCTTGATTTAAGAATCAAAGGGTGGGATTGTATAGGAATTTCTTTTACCTAGGTATTTAATCGCATTATGTTATTGTATTAACATGTCTGACACTCATACTGTAAGACAAATGGTAGGGGGTGTAGCAAGGATGTTGGGGGGGAAACAGGAACTCCAGAGGACCAGTCTTTTGTCTCTTGAGGACTCTGGGAAGTAGCAAGGGAGTGTGAACCTTAAGGTGTGAAACAGCTGTGTACTGCCTTTGTTCCTGGAGAAGGTATTTAACTGAGAGCTATGCTAGGCTCAGTGAGAACTCTGCTGACCGTCTGTCCCGCGGCCATGGAGGGCTCCACAAGCTTGTTTGTCTGTTCTTTGTGTGCATGGATTAAAAGAATGTTAGCTACCGCTCACCGCTCGTCTGCAGTCTTTATTTAAGTGGAAAACTTCCACAACACTACTTTAGAGTGTACATCTAAAGGTACCACATCTGGGGAGACAATAGCACTAACTTTGTCAAAAAGAAACTTGGGATTTCTCTTGTTTTTTGTTATGAGCCTAGAAAAATATTCAGATCTAACAGTTTTCACTGTGTCATTTAAGGAGAGCATGAGATCTCGAAGATGGAGCCTGTGTACATCAAGTTTGGTTTTCTTCCATAGTCGTTCTATTTTGCGGCATATTCTCCTTAAGTTTAAGATAGTCTCATTTATCCAAGGGCATGTCTTCTTTTGTAAAGCCGAGCTTGTTTTAATAGGTGCCACATGATCCAAAATGGATGTGCATTCCCTATTAAAAGACTGAATAAGAACATTTACATCGTTTCCGGTAAAAAGTGGAGACCTGTCAAACATAATGGAGAACCTCTCAGCAGTAGTCTCAGTTATTATGCGTCTATGAGTTTTTAACTTCACAGGCGTCTGTTTAGAGCTAAAATTAAGTTCAACAAAGATACAGTTATGATCACTCAAATGTACATCCTCAGCAAACACATTGCCAATGTTGAGGCCCAAGGAAAAAACAAGGTCCAAAGTATGGCCTTTTAAATGGGTTGGACCAGAGACATGTTGGACAAAGTTAAAAGACTCAGATATAGATAGAAGTTCAGCTGCAGAGTTAGATGAGGCATCATCAATATGAATGTTAAAATCCCCAAGAATTAAAACTTTCTCCAGCTTGATAATAGAAGATAAGAAGTCCATAAAATCCTTTAAGAACTCAGTAGCAGGGCCAGGAGGGCGATAGACTAAAACACAATAAAAGATGTTCTGTAGGAGCCATAATTGAATGTATTGAATTTTTTGATGATCACTGGGTTTTCATTTGTATTGGTTGCTATGGGGATGTGTAATGGGAGTCACGTGGGTGCTAGCGGTGACATTAAGAGGGCGTTGTCAGTCTGTCATTCACTGGTTTTGATTTTGACAGAGAGGAGGGCTGGGTAGCCGTAGTTTTTGTTGACCGCTGCACAACATGTTTTGTCTTGTTATATTAGAGCCTGTGACATTGTAAGAGTCCAAATCGCGAGATGACATTACTCTGTAAACACTTTAATAAACAAGAAAACAATTCCACCTTTCGCATTATTGCGTAAACTTGACAGCGCGTCAGGCAAATAGGCGGGCTCCATCCCCGGCCTCTAGCGACTGTGGAAGTCGCTACATCTTTAGTCAACAAAAAACGGCATTCTGGAGAAGCAAGCCGCAAGCAGGATCAAAGAAATCAATCAAGGAACCTGAAAGACGCCAAGTAAGTGCAGCGCATCTGAATGAGTGAGCCAGCAGCACCGACACACCTGACGCAATTCTGAGGAGCGCAGGTAAGAGTACCTGTGCATGTCTAGTTGTGGAAAAGGAAGCCACATTGCATTAGCGCTGAGATGTTTCAAGAAGAGACACTGAATGGAATGAATGTTGGTTAAACGTGCAATGTTTTTGGCTGCGCTCTTGGATTGATGTCTGCACTGCGTCTTATTAATTATGCTGCTTGGATGATGTTCAAATGGACAATTAAAGTGCCGTTACGTTGAAAGGATTTTATGGTCAAACTCTATTGTGGCTTCCAGTGGATATGTTTTAATGGATGATCACTGAGGATTAAAAAAAAAAAAAAAACCGAACAAACAAACGGGGAAAGTCATGAGTCAAACAGGTGGTGATGATTGTTCCTCTAATGATTTGGGGGGAAAGAGAGAAAGAAAAATGACTGGAAAGGCATTGTTGAATAAAATCGAAAAATTACAAAATGAATGCAAAATATATGTCAATAAAATGAAAGGACTAATACAAAAAATGAAAGAGCTAATGCAACACAATGAAAATCTTTCTCAAATTAAGCAGTATGTGGTGGATTTAAAGGCACTGTGTGAAAAGGCTTCAAGTTCACATGTTGAGGTGTTGCCTTTGGTGCCAGAGAAAGAAGTATTAAAACAAGAGGAATGGTTTTCAAGTATCATGAAATACACCAATGTGTTTTTAAATGAAATTCAAAACTGGATAAATCAAAGAGAACAAAACCCTGCTGTTTGTCCAAAGCAAATCAATTTATTGGAAAACAATGTTGCATCAAATACTGAGATAGAAGTGGAGGATGATATCAAGCCAAGTGATAGTGTTTCTAATGTTGAAAGCCACAAAACTTCTTCATCAAGATCATCAACTTCATCTGTTCGTATGAAAGCTGAGGCAGAGTTGGCAGCTTTAATGATAAAGCAGAAATTATTGGATGAAAAACATGTACTGGAAGAAGAGGAGGAACGTCTTCGTAAAAGAAAGGAAAGGCTAAAGTTGGACACTGAAATTGCTGAAAAAATGGCAACAATAAATGTCCTTAAAGCTCAAAGTATAACAAGCAAAAAAGGATCTTCAAAAGTTTCAGATGGAATGAATTCATACATTTCCAATGAAAGATCTAAACAAACCTTTAATGTTGATGTATTGGAATTTATACCTCACATTTCTGCAAGACAAAATTCACTGACTAATGCTGAAACTCAAAATAGGAGAAAAGAAAAAACCCAGGAATGTGTCATGCAACAAGCAGTGTTGACTGAATCTTCTCAAAATAAGCATCCTCGAAAATATTCAGTTATTCCTTCAAACCCATCTGATGCAAATGGACAAAATGACTGTCATACAAATGGTATGTTGGAACTGGAACCACAAAATGATGTTATTGGAATAATGACTAAACAAAATGAAATAACAACACTCTTAATCCAACAACAAAGCCTCTTTTCTTTACCAAAGAGAGAAATACCTCATTTTGATGGAGATCCACTTCAATATTATTCATTTATTAAAACATTCGAGAATGCAGTTGAGTGCAATACGAAAAATAACAGTGATCGTTTATATTTTTTGGAACAGTACACAAGAGGCCATGCAAAGGAATTGGTGAGAAGCTGTCAACAAATGAACTCAGATCGTGGTTATCGCAAGGCAAAATCACTGTTAAAGGAGCACTATGGCGATGAACAGAAGGTCGCAGCTGCATATCTGGACAAGGCACTTTCATGGCCATCGATTAAAACAGAGGAAGTAAAAGCTCTTCAGAACTACAGTTTGTTCCTCAGGGGATGCTGTAATGCAATGGAGGAGGTGCAGCATCTGAGTGATTTGGACATGCCTTCTAATATGGTGAACATTATTAAAAAATTGCCGTATAAATTTAGGGACAGATGGAGAAGCCATGTTTGTGACCTGCAAGAAAGGCATAAAAGAAGAGCCAAATTTATGGACATTGCAGACTTTTTAGAGAAGCAAATAAGAATATTAACTGATCCTGTATTCGGTAATATTCAAGATTCTCCGCTTTCTTTACCAACTAAAGGAATGAGTAAACCCAAGTATCAAGGCAGACCTGGAAATAAAGGAACAAGCTTTGCCACCACTATGCAAGCTGTGGAGAGTACACCTAAGCCTGCGGAAACAGAAATGAAAAATAATCAGGTTGGAAGGAACGTCTGTATTTGTTGTGGAGGAAGACACATGTTGGACGTATGTGCACAGTTGGGAAAAATGGCTCATGAGAAGAAGATAACCTTCTTAAAGGAAAATGGCATCTGTTTTGGCTGCTTGTGTATAGGACACATCAGTAAAGATTGCCGTAAGAGGATTTCCTGTTCCAAATGCAGCCGGAAACATCCCACCATCCTGCACAAAGAAAGTTCACCTTCTGAAAGGACCGACAGGAACACGCAGCCGCATGTGAGCACATTGGTGTCGAGTGGTCTTACAGGGGCTGGAGACCAGGACTGTAAACTGCCCATTGTGCCTGTCCAAGTAAAGTCAAAGAAAGGAAGCAACATTATTACAACATATGCTTTTTTGGACCAAGGGAGCACAGCAGTTTTCTGCACTGAGAGTCTGATGCGCAGACTACACCTTGAGGGAAGGAAAGGAAACATCCTCCTCAGAACCATGGGCCAAGAAAGAATTGTGGGCAGCAACACTTTATCAGGACTGGAGGTTGCCGCTTTTTGTGGTGACGAATTTCTGGAGCTGCCAAAAGTATACACACAGGAGTCCATGCCTGTACATAAAGAAAATATTACAACACCAGGAGATATTGAAGGATGGGCACATTTAAAACACATAAACTTGCCTCGAATAAATGCAGGAATCGAGCTTCTGATTGGAACCAACATTCCTAAAGCCTTGGAACCTCTGGAAGTGGTGTGTAGTGTTGATGGAGGACCGTATGCCGTAAGGACGAGGCTTGGCTGGACCATCAATGGGCCACTTTCAGGAAACTGTGAAGCTACAGGTGATCAGAAGCATCCACAAGTTACAGTCAACAGAGTTTCTGTTGTGACCCTGGAGGAGCTTTGGCAGCAACAGTTCAAGAATGACTTTCCTGAGAGTAAAGTTGATGAGCAGGTTGGATTGTCAAGAGAGGATCAGAGATTTCTGGAAATAGTGACTAACTCTGCCAAATATGTGGGTGGTCATATCCAGATAGCATTACCTTTTCGGAATGCCAGTATCAGTATGCCAAACAATAAGAAAGTTGTTCAACAACGTCTGCGCTTTCTAAAAAAGAGATTTGAGAGAGACGCTGTGTTTCATACTGAGTACAAAGTCTTCATGAATGAGCTCCTGGCTAAAGGTTATGCTGAAAAGGTCCCAGAAGAGGAGATCGATCGCAATGATGGCAAGCTGTGGTATATACCACACCATGGTGTTTACCATCCGACCAAGAAGAAACTCAGAGTTGTGTTTGACTGTGGAGTGAATTATCATGGAACATCTTTAAACTCCCAACTCTTACAAGGACCTGATCTTACAAGCTCTTTAATAGGAGTGGTCACAAGATTCAGGAAGGAGCCAGTTGTAATTATGGGAGATATTGAATCCATGTTCCACCAAGTCATGGTTCCAGCTGAGGATAAAGATCTATTGAGATTTCTCTGGTGGCCTAAAGGTGATCTGGAACAACCAACATCTGAATACAGGATGAATGTACATCTCTTCGGAGCAACTTCATCGCCAAGTTGCGCCAACTTTGCACTCAGAAAGTGTGCGGCTGACTTTGGACATCTCTACAGTGAGGAAGCTGTGAAGACGTTGTTGCACTGTTTTTATGTGGATGATTGTCTGGTGTCCATTGGAACTGATGAGGAAGCAGTGTTAATGTACCAAGAGTTGGTTTCTTTGTGTGCCAAAGGAGGATTTCTGCTCAAAAAGTGGATCACCAACAAGCCTGGAGTGCTGGGATCCATTCCTGAAAGTCACAGAGCAACAGGCATGAAAGAGTTGAACATGGAATTGGATTCCTCAATGATCGAGCGAGTTTTGGGTGTGGAGTGGTGCATAAAATCAGACTCCTTTAAGTTCAAGATTGTGCTCAAGGACAGACCGCTCACCAGAAGAGGAATCCTTTCAATTGTCAGTTCTATCTATGATCCTCTTGGAATGCTAAGTCCTGTGGTCTTAACTGCTAAGAAAATCCTAAGAGATCTATGCCAGGAAGGAATCGGCTGGGACGATAATGTACCAGAGCTGTTTTCCAAAAGATGGTTAACATGGCTCCAGCAGCTTCAGCTATTGAGCAAGTTTGAAGTGAGTCGATGTCTGAAACCTGATGGATTTGGAGAAATCACGAGTGCTCAGTTGCACCATTTCTGTGATGCCAGTGAGGATGGGTATGGAACAGTGACCTATCTGCTGATTGAAAACATCTGTTCAGAACGACACTGTGCGTTTGTTATGGGAAAGGCTCGTGTTGCTCCTCTTAAATCCTTTACCATCCCGAGAATGGAGCTCATTGCAGCAACCATGGCCAGTCGATTGGATGTACTCTGGAGGAAAGAGCTGCAGATGGAACTTCTGGATTCTGTGTTTTGGACAGATAGTGCTTCTGTTCTTAAATACATCAGGAGTGAGACTTCAAGATTCAAGGTTTTTGTGGCCAACAGAGTTTCACAAATCTTAAGAGTTTCATCTTCCTCACAATGGAGATATGTGGAAACAGCCAGTAATCCAGCAGATATGGCCTCAAGAGGAGTGAAAGTCGACGTTTTTATGAAGCATACAAAATGGTTGTCCGGGCCTCAGTATCTTCTACAATCTAGGAGTGAATGGCCTGTCTACCCAGATGACATCAGTCTGCTTGCATCTGATGATCCTGAGGTAAAAACAGTTGCCACAGTGAGTGTTGAGCAAGCTGGAGAAAATTCTGTTACTCGCTTGTTTAAACATTTTTCCACCTGGACACGTCTTAAGAAGTCAGTGGCATGGCTGTTAAAATTTAAGGACTTGCTTCTGTCCTTTGTGAAGAAAAGGAGAGAATTGTGTTCAAGCTTACCACAGTCAGAGGTCAGCAAAGAGCAACAGAGATCATTTGTGGAAGAGAAGCTGAGGAATTTCCAGAGGACATCTGTGATTACGAATCTTACAGTGGAAGATCTGGACAAAGCTGAGGTTGTCATTATCAAGTTCTGTCAGAGGATGAGATTTTCCTTGGAGCTTGTGAGTCTGGAGAAGGGACAACCCATTATAAAATCAAGTCCTCTAAGAAGACTCTGCCCACAGCTGCAAGATGGAATTCTCAGAGTGGGTGGGAGACTCAGTAGATTATTGATGCCGGTTGAGGTGAAACATCCCATAATACTAGCAAAGGATCAACACATTTCCGAGCTCTTGTTTAGACATATACATCAGGAAGTTGGACATGGTGGTCGTAACCACATGCTGTCTAAGCTAAGAGAAAAGTACTGGTTGAGTGGAGCTAGTACAGCAATAAGAAAAGTGTTATCTAAATGTGTCATCTGTCGACGTCTTAATGCGCCACCAGTGAATCAACAGATGGCGGATTTGCCCAATGAAAGAATCATTCCAGATGAACCTCCATTCACGCGGGTGGGAGTGGATTACTTCGGACCCTTCAGTGTGAAAAGTAGGAGGAGCGTGGTGAAGAGATACGGTGTTATATTCACTTGCCTTGCTATCCGTGCTGTTCACATTGAGGTTGCTCCATCACTGGATACCAACTCATTCATTAATGCATTCAGACGTTTCAATGCAAGAAGAGGTCAGGTTCGAGAACTGCGTTCTGACAACGGAACCAATTTTGTAGGTGCTGAACGTGAACTTAGAACTGCCATTGAACATTGGAACCAGGCGAAAATCAATGACGTCTTTCTGCAAAAGGGAATTAAATGGACCTTTAATCCACCTGGAGGTTCACATCACGGAGGAACCTGGGAGCGACTGATAAGACTGGTTCGCAAAGTACTTAATTCCATAATGAAAGTACAAAACCTGGATGAAGAAGGTCTTCATACAGTACTTTGTGAGGTTGAAGCCATCATTAACAGCCGCCCAATTACCAAAGCCTCAATGGATCCTAACGACCTGGAAGCTTTGACCCCTAATCATCTTCTTCTGTTAAAGACCTCACCGATATTACCACCAGGATTATTCCATTCCACTGATATGTACACACACAGAAGATGGAAACAAGTCCAATACATGTCTGACTTGTTTTGGAAAAGATGGGTGAAGGAATACCTACTACAGCAACAGGAACGTCAGCGATGGATTGGAGTAAAGAGGAACCTCATCATGGGAGATCTGGTTCTCATCATGGACAGTTCGGCACCTCGAAACTCTTGGCCAATGGGACGTGTGATAAAGACTTTTCCGGACCGAAGAGGATTCGTTCGTCAAGTTCGGATTAAGACTCAGACTAGTTGCCTGGATCGACCTATTACCAAATTGTGTCTACTGCTGGAGGCAGATCGCAGTTAAAGACTTCTGGGTCCAATTATCAGACTTTGATTGTATTTGGACATAAAATGTCTCTCATTTTTCTTTAAAGAAAGACTTTGATTACCTATAGGATTCCTGTGGGTAATATTGAAATACAGTAAATGATTGACTTTTCTCTGCATGTTTTATGTCTCCTACTTGGTTAATTATGGGTAATTATTAGAAGGGATCCTAATGATTAGGGGCTGGTGTGTAGGAGCCATAATTGAATGTATTGAATTTTTTGATGATCACTGGGTTTTCATTTGTATTGGTTGCTATGGGGATGTGTAATGGGAGTCACGTGGGTGCTAGCGGTGACATTAAGAGGGCGTTGTCAGTCTGTCATTCACTGGTTTTGATTTTGACAGAGAGGAGGGCTGGGTAGCCGTAGTTTTTGTTGACCGCTGCACAACATGTTTTGTCTTGTTATATTAGAGCCTGTGACATTGTAAGAGTCCAAATCGCGAGATGACATTACTCTGTAAACACTTTAATAAACAAGAAAACAATTCCACCTTTCGCATTATTGCGTAAACTTGACAGCGCTTCAGGCAAATAGGCGGGCTCCATCCCCGGCCTCTAGCGACTGTGGAAGTCGCTACATGTTCGTAGAGCCCACCTTAATTGTTTGCGACTCAAAGGAAGAATAGTTTTCAGTTTGCATACCTCTGCAGATGAAACTGTCCTTAAAGACAACGGCAAGACCTCCACCACGGCGACCTAAACGGGGGGCGCCCAAGTAAGAGCAGTCTGCAGGACGCAGTTCGTTTAGGTGAACAAATTCGCCATCCCTCTGCCATGTTTCGGTGAGAAACAGAAAGTCCAGGCTTTTCCTTGTGAAGAGCTCATTCAGAGAGAAGGATTTGTTTGCGATGGAGCGGGCGTTCAAGAGCGCAATGCGATTAAAAGCTGGTAGCGCAGGTTTCCCATCAGCTTGTCGGAGTGGAATTGACAGCAAACACCATGTCCGCACGCGAGGTCTCCAGCAGCGCCACGGAACCGGCGGGGCCAACCACCGGTTGTGTGATGCGGGCTGTGAGGGCGCAGTGGTGGGGGGATAATCGGCAAAATCCAGAGCATCAGATGGGCAGGATCCACGCTGTAGTGGCTGCAAGTACGTGTTTCCAATCAAATCCGGAAGGGTAACTGGTAGCAGAAACCGGGGACGCCTCCAGACGAGTCGGGAGATCTCCGATCTGTAGGCTCGTCTGATGTGTACCTGGATGCCGGCCCTACAGCCTCTTTTCCTCGATTTCTTCTTGGAATTGCTTAGGGCACGTTTCGCCGGTAGCAAGAAGTAATCCGGTGAGGTGGAAGATTGCACAAATGGTGGGGGGAAAGTTTTTCTATAACTGTCCCAGTCATCATAAAGACGTTCCATAGACTCTTTGATGTGGAGCAAGGAAGAACGGTCGTAAATCACAGCAGCATAGCTCCATATATTAAACGTCAGGGCTGATATAAAAACATAACATACAATACAGCGTAGGCAGGTAGACGTTGAGCCGAGCAAAGGCGCCATCCTCCTGTCACAGTCAGCTGTCACAGTCAGCTGATTCCCAGCTGTCCAAGGAACGTATATGACTGCAGGAATGATGACAAAAACACAGTGACAGAGTTACCAAAAATGAGAGATTGAAAAAAACCCAACAATGTGTACTTTTGATTGTAAACCTTATAAATATAACTTAAAGACAAAGTTAGTTATTTATTTCTTCTTTGTCATCTGAATGATGTGTTTGTGCGTCCTGAGACAGGAACACAACTGTTGTTAAACACAGATCTTCATCCTGAAAGACAATATAACATTTGTAATTAGTTAGTTTAGTTTTGCAATGCTAGTTTTCCATTTAACAAGCGTGTTAATATTAACGACCTGTGAATGTGATGCATAAGGTACAAAAGCACAAATCAAGATTATGAAGGGAACCTTGGTTACCATCATTTTTATAGTGGCGACCCTTCCCATGAGTGATATGGATAGAGATTTCCATCTAGCCAGATCGCCTTCTATTGTCTTTAAAAGTGGGATGTGGTTTAATTTAGTTAATTCTGCAAGCTTAGGAGAGATATTGATACCTAAATATTTAATATTTCCAGATTGCAGTGGGGTAGATGAAGAATTATAGAAGGAGCAATTAATCGGAAGAACTGTAGATTTTGACCAGTTAATTGAATAATCTGAGACTTTTGAGAAAGAGTTTATCAATGCAATCACCCCAGAGAGATTGGTTTTTGAGTTTTGGAGAAAAAGCAACGCATCATCCGCATAAAGGCTGATTTTATTTTCGACATTCCTACATTTTATGCCCTTAATTGTTGTAGCCTGTCTAAATGCTGCTGCTAGTGGCTCAATAAAAATTGCAAACAATGAAGGGGAGAATGGGCATCCCTGCCTGGTGCCCCTTAGGAGACAGAAGCTGGAGGATGTTTGGTCATTTGTTCTGACACATGCTGTTGGGGAATTATATAATATTTTTAACCAGCATATGAAAGAGTTTCCGAAACCAAATTTGTGTAAAGTTGCAAATAGAAATTTCCAGTTAACTCTGTCAAACGCCTTTTCTGCATCAAGAGACAATATTATGATTTCAATGTTTTTACTGCATGAATAGTCTATTAAATTAAATAATCTACACGTATTTGTTGATGAGTGCCCCCCTTTTATGAAACCAGTTTGGTCAGGATAAATTAAAAGGGGGGTTATTTTCTCTAATCTAATCTCTTTGAGAGAGCTTTGCAGATTATTTTGAGATCTACAAGGGATCTTAAAATAATAAATAAAATCTAAAATAATAATAAATAATAAGGGATATTGGACAATAGCTGGAGGGAAATACAGGGTCTTTGCCTGGGTTAGTAAGATATTAATATTTGCAGAATTCATATTTGGTGGTAGTCTGCCATTTTCCTTGATTTCCTGCAGCATTCTGTGAAACATTGGTGCCAGAGTTGTCCAGAATTCTTTGTAAAATTCTGCCCGAAAGCCGTCTGGACCTGGAGCCTTATTATTGGGCATACTTATCAGGGCTTCCTGGAGTTCACCTGGTGTCAGTGGCGAATCCAATGCCATTGCGTGGGTGTCTAATAATTTTGGAGGAGTTACGTTGTCGAGAAATTGATCAATTTTGTTTTTAGATGGGTTTATTTGTGGTGTATATAAAGTTTCATAGAAATCCCTAAAAATTTTGTTTATTTTTTTAGGGTCATATATTGTATTCCCAGATAAATCTTTAACAGCACATATGGTTGTTTTTTCTTTATTGATTTTTAACTGGTTAGCTAGAAATTGACCGGATTTGTTACCGTTTTCAAAATTTTGCAAGCGAAGTCTTTGTACTAAGAATTGAGTCTTTTTATTAATAATTTCATTTAATTCTAGTTTTGTTTTGCATATTTTGTTCAATATTTCTTGATCTTGGTGTGACACATAGGCTTCTTCTAGGGATTTGATGGTTTTTTTTGTAGTTCCTGAATATTTTTTTCTTCTTTCTTCTTATGTGATGAGAAACATATTATTTTACCTCTCATCACAGCTTTCCCTGCTTCCCAGAGGACAGATGCTGATGTTCCAGGAATGTCATTATAGCCTAACTATAGAGTCCATAATTTAGTATTTGATGAAGTCTTCATCTTTGAGTAGTGATGTGTTAAATCCCTAGTTTTTACTTGGTGTAGTGTTCTTCTTATGTATTAGTGTTAGTGTTAGACACAACGACCGAGACTGTATTTGTATAGCGCTTTACTTGGTCCTAAGGACCCCAAAGCGCTTTACACTATACACAATCATCCACCCATTCACACACCCATTCACACACTGGTGATAGCAAGCTACAGTGTAGCCACAGCCGCCCTGGGGCGCACTGACAGAGGCGAGGCTGCCGGACACTGGCGCCACCGGGCCCTCTGACCACCACTAGTAGGCAACGGGTGAAGTGTCTTGCCCAAGGACACAACGACCGAGACTGTCGGAGCCGGTTACAAGATGAACGCCCAACTCTTGAGCCACGATCGCCCCATTGTATATAGGGTGAATCTCAGTGTCTGAGATATCACTCAGCAGTGAGCTACTGACTAGGAGATAATCCAGATGAGAGTAGGAGTGATGGACATGTGAGAAGAAAGTATATTCCTTACTGTTGGGGTGAAGGGAGCGCCATGCATCGCAAAGACCAAAGTCGCTCATATACTGTTTGATTATATTTGTGGACTGCCAATTGTGCTGAGTTCCTGCTGTATTGAGCCTATCCATTTCTTCATTTAGAAGCCACTCATCTTGACTCAGCCTACATGTAGGTTTTGTTTTGTCTCTGTGGGTTTCCTGTTGGCCCGATTTCATGGGTGTAATGATGCATGTTGGTATCTCTTGCAGAAAGCGCTTTTTTGGTCCGCAAGTGTCTTTTGATTGCAGAATAGATGCAGATCTTTGGTTTCTGTTATTTCTCCATCGCATTTATGTAAATGAGAGTAGGCCAAATAACAGCAACATACCTTTGTAATCCCAGAAAATAAACCTTTATACTTTATAAACTTTGACAACATATTGTGCAGATAATATCTGGCACACATGCATGATATTGTAATGCTTGTGGTCTGTTACACAGCAGGGGTCTCTACTACAGTTATAGTTTGACCCTGGTAAGTGTTAGCCATTTAATATTGCAGACTGAAAAATTAGAGTAGAATCCATATTGAATGGGATTGTTGTTATTATATTGTCATGTAATTGTATTTTTTCTTACCTCCTGCCTTGGCTGTTTCTAAATGAAGTAAAAATAAGGCCGTGACTACAGGGCTTTGTTTCCACAAGTCACTGTTTAGTTTCACAGCAAGAGAAACTTGTTCACATGACTCGTGCAACACTCTATATATTTTCCATTTGATGTTTTACAATTGGCTTCTGGTCTGACTGTCACTTCCAACACTGATTCACTGATTAAATTATGAATGCAGGACACAACACCTGGAATACAAACAGAATCCCAAAATGTGGAGATATTGAAATGGCTGTTGCTCTTTACAAAACTAATAAGGTGACCAACCAAACATTGTTGAATGTATCAAAAAGCAACTAGGGGGTTTTGTATCTTCCTCAAGAATGTTTTGACATGCAGGTTGGAGCAGCCAGCAATCGAACCACCAACCTTTGAACTGACCTACTAGATGACCTAGATGCCCTGCTCTACCTCCTGAGCTACCACCACATCTATAAATGCCATTTTAATTATATCCTTAAACAGTCTTCTAACTTCCAATATTCACAAGTGTAAGGTTGTTCTCTGAATAATTTAATGGATTCTAAATGTGCAATAGACTCTAACAGTGCAAACTTAATTTACAATAGAACTATGTATTGTGTAACAAATATTTTGCAGTCACCACAGAGACTGTTACCCCACTAAACAGATATGGTGACTCAAAGATGAACATTTTATAATCACAAATACTTTTCTTCATTGTCATAGAATTTATCTGAATGCTATGAAGGATTTGAAGCTATGAAGCATTGAGAATATAATTTTTGTTTTTAAAGTTAAATCTAAAATGTGAAATTTTTAACTCAAAAGAGACAAATAACAATAATTACAAACAAATGTTCAGATAAAACTATGCAACCAACTTATATGTGATGATGAGCTTTAGAAACAGTGAGAAACGTTACCCTGCATTTATCACTGACACAAAACGAAAGGTGTCGATGACATTTTCTTGTTTTTTTCTTTTCTCTGTTCTCTCTGTTTCTACTGTGACTGCACATTAGCAAATGTGCTAAAAACCTGTAGCAAAAAACAAAACAAAAACTGCATTGTGCTAATTAGTCACATGATAAGCATTTATTATATTGGTGTTTTTTAAAAAAACATTTCGTCTAATGTCTTTATTCATATTATTCTTTAAAAATGGAATTTCATTGTTTAAAAAAAAGAGTCATGCAAAGATAACCAGTTTACCAAATGAGTTGCCAAAAAACAACTAGTATAACTTATTTTCAAACGTAACACATAAGTTATTGTAACATAACCGGACATTCTGTTGTCTGTGGTTTTAGGGGTTTCTTCATGTCAACAAACATATTTTAAGTGCAAAAAAGCAATGAGGCAACGCCTTCAACAGGCCACTCATCTTGACCAGCCTACATGTAGTTTTTTTTTTTTTTTTTTGTCTCTTTGGGTTTCCTGTTGGCCCAGTTTCGTGGGTGTAATGATGCGTGTTGGTATCTCTTGCAGAAAGCGCTTTTTCATCTTCTTTCTCACATTTGCAGCACCGGTGGCTTAAGTATTTATGTATGTTTATTTTTTAAATAATACAGACAGTTTCTGTTTAACATCCCACACAAGTACACAAGAATGAGCACTGCTTTATATGTATTTACACATCCTGTATAATATATCATGTAGGGGAAATTATTAATTAAAACACAATGAATTCATATATATTCATATATTTTGGTCCCCAAGTGTCTTTTGATTGCAGAATAGGTGCAGATCTTCGGTTTCTGTCCATCGCATTTATGTAAATGAGAGTAGGCCAAATAACAGCAACATACCTTTGTAAAATGCAACACAGTTCAACAGAACCTCAAACTACATTCTCCAAAATTATCACACAGATGTATCAACCAGTCTCAAGACAATCCCAGAAAATAAACCTTTATACTTTATAAACTTTGAGAATGTATTGTGCAGATAATATCTGGCACACACGCATCATGTTATAATGCTTGTGGTCTGTTACATAGCAGGGGTCTCTACTACTGTTATAGTATTGAATGGGAGTGTTGTTATTATATTGTCATGTAATTGTATTTTTTCTTGCCTCCTGCCTTGGCTGTTTCTAAATGAAGTAAAAATAAGGCCGTGACTACAGTGCTTTGTTTCCACAAGTCACTGGTAAAGTAACCATGGCACATATTCATTGTGCAAACAGAATAAATGTAATATTTAAATCCCAAATAATGCTGCTAAAGATCTAAATGCCAAACTTCTTGAAAACATTCAGCATGGACTTCCTCACACAACCACTAGAGGTCACTTAACATTGGAAACTAACTGTAGATCTTCATAAAGTGTTTGCACTGAAGTCTTCTTGCTTGCAATCCAAAGAAATGAACAAAATTGCAACAGCATCATCATGAAAATGATAAAAGTTTGAGAAATTATAAATCTATATGAAGATTAGAAGTGTGAGTAATTTTACTATTTTTATTTTTTATGACATGCTGTTTTCTTATGCTATACTGATACTTTGTGTATCTGTGGTCATATATGGGTGTGATTTGCTCAGCAACCGCTTCTGAGCTTTAGGTTGAAAGCAATCCTCTTCCCACATATGCATGCAGAGTATGTTATGGCAGTTTATTAATAGGAACAAAACTGGCATCTAATAACAGAACTGTCATTTAGGTTTAACCGTTGCGTTTCAGTGTTTACCAAAAGAAAAAAATTGTGATTTATTAGCATTTCAACCCCAGACTCCTCGTTTCTGGCTCATTTGAAAAGAACATATAGAATAAAATAAAGCATTTTTCATTACTTCTTATTGTAATGTATGTTATGAGCCTGGCCATCAGTCAAGAATGCACAAATTGAAGGGTGCACAAAAGCATTCAACAGGCCACCAGTGTGCAGATTGTGTTGTTCTGCATGCTGCAGTCAGCTGTCCAAGGGCATGCTTATTCTGTGGTTTTCCTGTGAGCCTGCTGCTCACTAGATGGTCTACATTATGGTTATGATTTGTCAACTCTGTTATCTCAAACCCTTGAAATGCACCATTCACAGATTAAAGTTGAAGATGAAGTGGAAATTTAAAGCATAATCATTGCAAATACAAAAAGACAGCTAGAAGAGAAAAGAGTGATATATAGATGTCACATTCATGTCACATTCATCCTCAGACTCATACTCTGTTCTCTGGTTTAAGATATTTCTAGCTCTGCAGCTCTGTTAACAGAGACCACTGAAAGGGCATCTGTGTGTTAGGCTTACAGTGCAATTCTGTTTGATTCACAGTAATTTTTCTGAACTTATGGCTTACCGGCACAGTGCAAGGGATGACGTGTGAAGTTGTACAGAATTTTTAAAAAGATATCTTATAACAACTAAGAGTCAGTGTAATATTATGAAGTACAGATTTCTGCGTCAAAACAAATGGATTGAATTAGGATCTAAAGGGGCCGTGTGTGTTCGGCTGTTTAATGTAAAAAGAAAAACCATATCAAATTAACGGGCTTCTTTCAATGTAGAGAAATAGCGGCTCTACTCTGAGCCCCACCCCAATGGCCAAACTTCTCACCCTATCCCTCGTCTTGGTTGACATGCCTCTTCAATGTCTCATGAAAATCAGGGACAGTACTGCGGGATTAGCAGACCAGGTGGTGGTTCCTGTCTTTAAGAAAGGGGACTGGAGTGTGTGCCCCAACTATGAGTGGATCACACTCATCAGCCCCAGGAAAGTCTATGCCAGGGTGTTGGAAAAGAGAGTCCCACAACTCTCTGCTAATCCAGGGTTGGGTAGTGGGACTTCCAACCCCGTGAAGAAAATATGGTGGAGACTGTTGTTTCACCCCTTCTAATGTCTTGAAGAATGTTCCCTTATCAGAGGGTAACAAGATCAGCATCTGCCGACACACTTTAGCTGTGTCCCAATTCAGGGTCTGCACGCTTGAAGTACGCATTTTAAGTGTGATTACGTCACCGCCACGCGACGACGGCTGTCCCAATTCGAAGTGTACTTCAAATGCATACTCCAAATGCGCCGTCGATTTCCCCAAATATCAAGCGTGGTCCGGTGCACGCTTCGTGGTCCCATATATCCCACAATTCATAGTGCGGTGGTGGGTGTGGATAATTTTGCCGCAAAATACGGCAGAAGGGAGTGGCCGAAGAGTGAACTGTCAAAAGTAAGTACTGAATATGACGCCACTTATTTCTGTGCGAATGTCTCATAATAATCTGACAATAACTATAATATTGGCCATATTATATTTACATTACCACAGTGAGATGATTTTAGTCTCATGAACAACATGAGCTAATTGTTATTTACTAACTACTCTTGAAATAACTGTTTGGTACAGAAATGAAGCCCAACAATCATGTTTTACAGTCCTGTGGTCTCAGCCTCAGATACTCAACTAATCAAAGTGATGTCATGACAAAAATGATTGACCAACAAAACATTTTTTCTCCTTCATTTCTGTCAAACAAAGCTGTATGTAACGTTTCTCGCGGTTAGTATCATGGTTGCTAGGCAACCTGAACAGCGCGACGAAGGCTAGACCGTCCCATTTCACAAGCCTCTCACTTCCGCACTTCTCGTACTTATAGTACGCACCGTACGTAGTACGCGTAGTGTGTGTACTTCAAGCGTGCAGACCCTGAATTGGGACACAGCACAGTCTGGGTCTTACAGGATATGACTGCTGTCCCATGTGCTCACCCTGTCTCAGTTCCATCTACCTTCTTTTGCATTTGCATCTCTCTCAACCTCACAAATGAACCATCTATGTATTTTTGATATCGCAGACATCGTCATATTCCAAATCCTGTGAGCTGCTTTGTGTTGCTTTGATTTTATATGATATGTTTGTAATTATAGTTTGCATGCCAATTTATTTCCAAATAAAGGCCAAGGAAAATATTAGAAGACAACATCGGTTTGGTATGAGATGTTTGTGCATAAATATCTTTATAAAGTACATCAGTAAAAATATGTTTGCATATTGAGGCTTGTGGTGGTGTGTCCGCAGAGACAAAAGATAACCATAAAACTGATTGAAAAAAATAGTGATAATAATTTTAGAGAGCAGTTTAAATAATTTCAAGGATTAGTCTAAATCAACAATTAAAAAAAGGGCAAAGGAAGTATACTCTCTAAAGACATTCAACAGACCATGGGTATGAAAAGATATTTTTTATTTAAAAATTTTAGTTTCCTATAATAAGCGCTGTAATTTACACAAATCTGACAAAATCATCAGAATTCATCACTCTGTTTCTAGATACTTTGCTAGTTTTACTTCTAAAGTTATTTACATGCAACAGTCACCAAAAGTACAATTTAAGGAAAACATAAAGAACAATTAAAACTAAAAAGTAAAATTCAATAATGGCTAACTCTGTTGAGTTACAAATAAATAAAACAAACTACATATATAATTTTCAGTGGAAGACAGCGTTTTCTCCATCTTGAATCTGTCTAAAGATTTTTTGTCCATTTTGAGCCTGGAACCAGACTTGTGTTAAACACAAATCTTCATCCTGAGAAGCAATTTGACATTTAGAATCATAACTTATTCTGCTATGAAGTAATTACCTAAATGAATACTGCAATCATTAGAACAATATGGAATTTTAAAAAAGGATGTTCTGTTTGAAAGCCATATGTCATTAAAAAAGTACTGACACATTATTTTTGTTTATCAGTGTTGTGTGTAATGTATTACAAACTAATAAACTGTTATAATCACATTATAGTTAGGGATGGGAATTGATAAGAATTTAGCAATTCTGATTCCATTATTGATATCACTTATCAATTTTATTCCTTTTCAGCTCCACTTTGAGAGCCAGCACCATCAGTAAGCAGCATATCAAATATATTACATTTGTGCAAGTTATTCATGCTGTGTGTTCTAATGTCTGTGAATGTTGCAGGTATTTCCCCTCTTTGTTGTGATCAGTGTTGCAGTCATTCCTCTAATGAAATAGTGTATTACACATATTACACAGAACACTCTTCTTAAAAGTAATGCAGTGCATTACTTAATTAATGAAATTAATTTATTACATTACTCTCGCATTTCTCCAGAAATTATCTGATATTAGTGGTCATTTAACAATATAAACCTACGAGCTACAGCCCCCCACACACAATACAAGTACTTGTGCTAATAAGGACACACAATTGATCTTTCTCTTAGTTTTTATGTATGAACCCAAAGCTGACCGCACATAGCCAAGTTGAAAACAAGCACAAACAGACTTTATTCTGTTGAAACATGAACAGGTAGAAATGGAGGCTTCAGCCTGACTGCTAATCACTTCCTTTGTTATATAAGTTCAGGCTCTGGCTGTTTTGCTGGGGTCAGCACTCATTTAACTTTAATGTTACTCTGGGATTTTGGCTATCTTAGCACTAGGTAGCGTTGGCATGCTTTCATGCTTTCATGCTTTTGTTAAAAGTTTTTTTTCCCTTTCCTCTTCTTTTTGTTAAAATTTAATCACTTGTGTTCATTCCCATTAGGATAGAGATTATGTTAATGTGTGGGACTGTAACAGAAGGTTTATATAGTTAACTGCTAGCTATGTGATGCAAAAATATTGTAATGACTAGCTAAAAAACATTTCTCCATCATTTTGTAATTTTGTACAGTAATTGATGATCTTATAGTAAGTAATTGATAATAATGTGTATTACATTACTCTTTTGAATAGTGACCCACACACAGCTGTTTATGCAATAAAAAAACAAAAACAAGTGAACAAAATGAAGAAGAGAAAGTTTACCTCATTCTGTCTCCTTTGATTATTGTGATCTGGTCTGTTCTGAAAAAATTGAAGTTCTTTTTCTGCATAAACAAAAATACACTACTAAAAATACATACTGGAGCATTCAACAGCAACAGTGCCATTAAGAATTTGCCATTTAATGGTTGTAGATAGTTTTGTGGAGGACTGTGTGTGTGTGTGTTTGAAGGTGAGTCAAACAATTCAAAAAATTAAATTCTAATTATTAAAATATACAGTACCTGTTTTCCGACACAACTGATAAATAAAAATAAAGGAAAAAAATGAAATGAGAATAGAAAATCCTGGTGTAAACATCATCAGCCAGGGCACGAGACTGGAACCACAGGTTCTGTTGTAGACAGCATGAGGAGTGGAGTCAGCTCGAGTATTGGAGTCAGAGTGAAGAGTGGAGTCAGGGCAAGGACTGGAATCAGGGCAAGGACTTGTGTGTGGTGAATCTGCATGAAATATGTAGTGTATTAGATCTACATTTTTACTACAATCCAGTTATGTATAGTGCTTTGTATAGTGTGTTTAGTTTACACATTATAGAAACACTGTGTAGCAATCTAGTTTAGTACTGACTTTAGTTATTGTACGTCTTAAGTGGCAAGCACACTTCTCTGTTTACTTCATTTAAGATGACTTTCAATCACAAGAAAGCCCCACGCTAAAGTATATCCTGCTTGATCGTCTTTTCTACTCTAAACGGACTATTATTTACAAAAGTAATACCATAATGCATATACAAATACTTCAAACCAGCAAATAAAATTATAAACACATTAAGAAACATTTTTTACAGCAAGACTTACCTTTGCGTTCCCATTTGAAAAAAATCAGGTTTAATAATATTAACATCATTTGCAGTTTATTATTTTCCTTTATGTATTTTACTGGATATTAAACATGAGTATTTTTTAACCAAGAAGGTGATGCAAAAACAATAGCCAAAAACTTGGTGTGCAGTCTGTGCTTAAAAGTTTGTGGAAACTGGACAAGTGCAGGACAAAAGAAGTGGAAGACCTAAAACACTATCTACACCAAATGAACTGCATTTGAAAGTGATTTCCTTAAGAAAATGTTAAAAAAACAACCCACCAAGACTTGCAGCTGGAAATGCAGCTGGTCCTTCAGTTGATACATGTATGGTTCACCAAGGCTAGGGGTCGGCAACTTTCAACATCATAAGAGCAATTTTAGCTCTTTCTACCAAAGAACTGGCCAAATTATCCAAGAATTGCACTGAAAATCAGGGGACAAATCAGGGACAAAATAAAAAAATAAATAAAAATGAGGGATGGGTAAAGATTTTTGCTTATGTCAGAATTAAATACAGTTGATGTAATGCACAGAAGCATTGTCTTTGTTAAACAGACTTCAGCAGGACAATGCCCCCAAACCTACAGTCAAAGTCATTAAGAACTATCTTCAGCCTAAAGAAGAACAAGAAGTACTAGAAGTGACGGTATGGCCCCCACAGAGCCATGATCTCACCATCGAGTGTATGAAGAGACAGAAGGATGTGAGGAAGCCAACATCCACAGGAGATCTGTGGTTAGTTCTCCAACATGTTTGGAACAACCTACCAGCCGAGTTCCTTAAAAAACTGTGTGCAAGTTTACCTAGAAGATTTGATGCTGTTTTAAAGTTGGGCACACCAAATATTGATTTGATTGAGATTTATCTTTCATTTGTTCATTTACTGCATTTTGTGGATTGATGAAAATAAATGATTAACACTTCTATTTCTGAAAGCGTTCTTTGTTTACAGCATTTTTCCTTACCTGCCTAAAACTTTTTCACAGTACTGTATGCATATATATAACAAACCAACAAAAAAAACCCAATCACACATGAGTACTTACTGATTAAGATTCTTGTTGCGATACTGGCATATCTGTGGTCATATCTGACCTGAACGCTTGTGGCATCTACCCACTGTTCCTTTTCAGTTCCACAGTAATAGAGGCCCTCATCAGAATCAGAAATATTCATGATCAGGAGATCATAGGATCCAGAGGACTGATTCTTTTTAAAGTGGAAGCGTAATAGAGAATTCACTGAAATTGCTCGGTCACTGATTTTTTTCCATGCATCTTCTTTTAGTTTCAGAACAAGAGGAGGCTGATTTTCATGGGTACAATTTCTGTACCACACAATATATTCCTCAGGTAATGCTTCACAGTCACAATTCAGAGTGACGTTCTGTCCTGATGTCACTGTCAAATCCACCACTGATCCAGAAATCCAATCACCTCCTGAAACACAAACACAATAACAAATTCTAAGTGTTGAGTACAAGATGTGATGTAGATTTCCAAATAGAGTCGACACATTCATTTAATGTTTTATAATATTAATGTCTAATCTAATTAGTTGTACAAAATATTACCTAAAAGAAGAACAAGAATGACATGAAGGCTGTCCATGTTTGATGATTACCTGCAGTTAAAAGACAGTAAGAATGGTGTGACTCTCGAATGTCATCACCTACGCATAACTTTTCCACTAAAGGAAATGCAAGTTGCGATCGAGTGGTGGAGTGGAACCTTCTATTCTGTGGTTACACTGTGTCGGTGCAATGTCATGTGATGGTCTGGATGTAAAAATTAAAGTTCTTTTAACATGACAGACTGCTTTTCAACATGCTTTTCAGTCTTAGCCATTATAGACATGAACAAGAACACTTAGGGATTGCATCTTCTCCCAAAGGACAAGAGGTACATATGATTTTTGATGAGCTATGATTTTTTTTATTACAACATCCTGACATCAGTCTTTTATGACATCATTCTGATGTTATAGAGTATCATATTAAAAAGGTTAAAAGTTTGCTGTACAGTAAAATGATATATTACTTGATATGCATCCTTGAAATTTTATTTAAGGTCAACTTTGACCTTGGGCACTAACAATAAAGGCCAAGGTGAAATGCATAGCCAACCTAGATACTCATGTACCCCAAGGTCTAGCATACTGTGAAGTTTGAAGGCGGTCCATAAAAACTTTTATTGATTTTTACATCTGGTGTGTTCTTGACCCAATTTTCACCAAAATTTGAAAAAACAAACAGACAAACAAACAGAACTGATTATTTTTTCTTAAGATAATGACACAGTGTAATATGTTGTGTATTCTAGTTCATCTATGTGACCATCTAAGTTCATTAAATGATCACTATGTGACAATGTAATTTATTTAGAGAACACATGACAGAAACATTTGGTTTTATCAGTTGTAGGTTACCTTCTGTGTGCCACGCAGGGAGAGGGTTGGGGGAGGTTTACCAAGATCTAGTGTGACACTCGCACAAATCTCCACGTTACAAACTATTTTCAGTGTGCTAGTGTATCCGCTTCATACTTCAATAAAAATGAACAAATCAAGTTGCTAGATGCATATGAAAACAGATGTAAACTTTATCTGACTCGAAACTACTTCTATTACTACTAAAATGTTACAGTTATTCTTTTTTTTAGTTTAATGGCCTGTAGATTTACTGCTTTGGCTCAGTCTTACAGCAATGATCGAAAACACTATTTTCCAAAAACAGCATAAAAAGCTATCAGCGGGTAAATTTAGTGGAACATTCAACAACTGAAGAGTAACTTTTTTGTCGTGAGTTGGTCAAACTCACTAAGCATAGAGTTAAAAAAAATACGAAATATGTCTATAGTGATGGTGATTTCTGTACTTGAAACAAGAGTGCGTCCCTCTTATCAGAAATCTGTTCTGTCTTTTGGTTTTAGAATTAAAAAATAAAGATTGAATAAAGTACGGGGTTCACAAAAACATGTTGCATTCTGTCGTCCGAGTAGACATTTGTTTCTGTGGTTTTCCTGTGAGCCTACTGCTCACTATATCGTCTACAATGGTGGTGGTTTGTGAGCACCTTCAACTTGTGAGAGTTTCCAAAAATATGGGGCATGCGTTAAAGCTGAAGTGGAAATTTAAAGCATAGCTTAAAAAAATTACAAGAAAAAAAAAGAGTCTTGTTGTATATTAAGAATCAACATTGTGCAGATTTCTGCCAACCAAATGGTAAATGGGGGGATTTTTTGAAAAAATACATATCTTGCATTTTGTCTTGTAGCTGTTATTAAACAGAATTATTTTGCCTTCATGGTGTAGCAAAGACACATATCAGTCAATTCAGGAACATAACACAGTGTAGAAATATGTGAGGTTTCATTTCAGATCTTTTAATAATCTTTAATATGAATTTTGATTTTAATATGAATTATACCCTGGTGCTGAACTGCGTGGTTATTCTCCACCATCATGGTGATAATCAGCCCCTTTTGGTTTGAGATTCCCCTACTTCATCCCTGCCTGCCTGCCCAGCTACCCGTCTTTTCTGCTCATCCATGTCTGGAAACCTTGTTCAGGATTTTTCTGTCCAGAATACCACATTTGACTTCATCTGCACACCTTCTCTCTGGCACCTCTGGTAATACTTCTGCTCAGCCCATCCTTAATCTACCTGTTTACTCACCACCTGGCTATAATTTGGAACAGTATTGTCAACTGCCAACTCCCCCCACGCTTGTCCGGCCTGGTAAAACACTAAGGCAGAATCCAGCTTAATTTAATTAATTGATTAATGAATGAATGAATTGATTGATTAATTAATTTTGACAGAACTCCTGAGACCACCCTTAAGTTGAGCCCTGTCGTGTTCCTCATAACCCTGTCCCTTTACACCTGCCTATTCCACAATAAAGTTGGTTTAACTGCTAGCACTGCTCCGAGCATGCTCCTTGACCCCTGCCTGAACTGAGCTATAAACATAAGACAGATGGCCTCACATTTCAATTCAATTCAATTTTATTTATATAGCACCAAATCACAACAAAAGTCACCTCAAGGCCTCATTTCACTCCAAAAGCTCACAAGAATAGAATAGTTTGTTATATAGAGGAGTTCGTTGTCTATTCAGTGCCCAAAACAAGTCCAAATCATCACCTCTCTACCACTATGTTTGACAGTTGAGAAGAAGTATTGTTTTTGAAGAGTAATAGCTGGAACGCCTTTTGGGTTTTGTTTTTGCATTTTTGTTGCAGTCTCACCCTTTGGTAAATTTCCTGTGATGTCCACTCCTGGAAGGCTTTAAAAACTAATGTCAGCAGAAAAGAACGATTTTAATATTTATCAAGTTAGTTTTTGATTATTTTTTAAATTTCAGTGCTTACAAATTTCTCAGTACAGTGTAAAAGACTTTGCTGTGGTTGAAACTGTGCATTTTGTTATCAAGGACAAGGAAGAAGTGTAGAATTTTTTACAATCACATTTATTATTTATACTACTAATTAGAGAGGCTTAAAAAATGAGCATCGCACCACAAATACAATCACAATTTAATATATTAGCTGCATGAACAGATAACATAATATTTCTGCTTCAGTAAATTTCTGTAAAGGTCTGTATTCTTTGGTATACTGTAAACTACTACAACTGATTTGAAAAAACAAAACAAAACACTCAAACATCATAAACGACAAACACCACTGTTTGTTGTTTATGATGCGTGTCTTTTGTCATCTTTAAGATGATTAAGCAAAAATATATAATTAAACATTTTAACAAAGGAAAAACAAACATGTAATCTAAAAAGCTAAAGCTACTGATTTTGCTATTAAAAATGGCAAAAAAACAAAAAATACACAAATGAACATCTTAGAATTAAAACAAAACAAAACAAGAATACAAATGATACTAATTATTTACATGTGTACACCAATCATCCAAACCATGATCATTCACAGATAAGATGAAAAATATTAATTATCTTGCATCAACAGCACTGTGTGTTTGGCTTCCTTGCAGTTTACACCAGACATCATCCTCAGTGATTAAAGGCTCTATAGGCTCTAGAACAGCTTTGCGTAGGATTGTGCTAATCTCAATCCTTGCAGAAGTTTTTGGTTTAACCAGCATAATTCATTATGCATTTTTAAATGAAACAATGAACAATCTAGAGCCCAGAGGTGTTGATAGCAGAATAAGTACAGAAGTCAGAACTATGCGTTATTTTCTTCTTTTGTCTTTGTGTGGACCAGGAGTGACATGTTTAGCCGCATGTTCTCCTTAAATTGCTGGCTGTCTGAGTGGTGTCCCAGAAATGATGTGGGCTTCATAGATAATTGGCAAACCTTCTGGAGGAAACCTGGTCTTGTTAGGAGAGATGGCATCCATCCCACTTTGGATGGAGCAGCTCTCATTTCTAGAAATATCGACAAATTTATTAAACCCCTCAAAATATGACTATCCAGAGTTGGGACCAGGAAGCAGAGTTGCAGTCTTACACGCCTCTCTGCAGCTTCTCTCCTCCTGCTACCCCCCCAAAAACCCATCTCCATAGAGACTGTGTCAGCTTCCAAAAAGACAAAAAACAAACTAAAAACCAGCAACAAACAACTTAAACATTTACAAAGAAAGAACAATACAGTACCCACACCTGAACCAAAGAGTAAAACAGTGAAATGTGGATTATTAAATATTAGGTCTCTCTCCTCCAAGTCTCTGTTAGTACATGACTTAATAACTGATCAACAAATTGATTTACTCTGCCTTACAGAAACCTGGTTGCAGCAGGATGATTATGTTAGTTTAAATGAATCAACACCCCCGAGTCATTCTAACTACCAGAAATCTCGAAGCACAGGTCGAGGGGGCGGTGTGGCAGCAATTTTTCACACCAGTTTATTAATTAATGAAAGACCAAGACAGACTTTTAATTCATTTGAAAGCCTGATGCTTAACATTGTCCACCCCAGCTGTGAAACTCAGAAACCAGTCTTACTTGTTATCATCTATCGTCCACCTGGGCCTTACACAGAGTTTCTGTCTGATTTCTCAGACTTTATATCTAATTTAGTTCTGAGCTCAGATAAAATAATTATTGTGGGTGATTTTAACATCCATGTAGATGCTAAAAATGACAGCCTCAACATGGCATTTAATCTGTTGTTAGACTCAATTGGTTTCTCTCAAAATGTAAAAGAACCCACCCACCACTTTAATCACACTCTAGATCTTGTTTTAACATATGGCATAGAAACTGAACATTTAACAGTGTTTCCTGAAAACCCTCTCCTGTCTGATCATTTCTTGATAACATTTACATTTACAATAATTGATTACGCAGCAGTGGAGAGTGGACTTTATCAAAGTAGATGTCTTTCTGAAAGCACTGTAACTAAGTTCAAGAATATAATCCAGCCACTGTTATCATTGTCAATGCCCTGTACCAACACAGAGCAGAGCAGCTATCTGAACGCTACCCCAACAGAGGTCAATTATCTTGTTAATAATTTCACCTCCTCACTTCGTACGACTCTGGATACTGTAGCTCCAGTGAAAACTAAGGTCTCTAATCAGAAGTACCTGACCCCGTGGTATAATTCTCAAACACGTACCCTAAAGCAGATGACTCGTAATCTGGAGAGGAAATGGCGTGTCAGAAATTTAGAGGATCATCATTTAGCCTGGAGAAATAGTTTGTTGCTTTATAAGAAAGCCCTCCGCAAAGCCAGAACAGCTTACTACTCATCACTGATTGAAGAAAATAAGAACAACCCCAGGTTTCTCTTCAGCACTGTAGCCAGGCTGACAAAAAGTCAGAGCTCTTTTGAGCCAACCATCCCTTTAACGTTAACTAGTGATGACTTCATGAACTTCTTCACAAATAAAATTTTTATCATTAGAGAAAAAATTACCAATAATCATCCCACAGATGTAATATTATCTACAGCTACTCTTAGTACCATTGATGTTAAGTTAGACTCTTTTTCTCCAATCGATCTTTCTGAGTTAACTTCAATAATTACTTCCTCCAAACCATCAACGTGTCTTTTAGACCCCATTCCTACAAAACTGCTCAAAGAAGTCCTGCCATTGATTAATTCTTCGATCTTATATATGATCAACCTATCTCTAATAATCGGCTATGTACCACAGGCCTTCAAGGGGGCTGCAGTTAAACCTTTACTCAAAAAGCCATCTCTAGACCCAGCAGTCTTAGCTAATTATAGGCCAATCTCCAACCTTCCTTTCATATCAAAAATCCTTGAAAGAGTAGTTGTCAAACAGCTAACAGATCATCTGCAGAGGAATGGTTTATTTGAAGAGTTTCAGTCAGGTTTCAGAGTTCATCACAGCACAGAAACAGCTTTAGTGAAGGTTACAAATGATCTTCTTATGGCCTCTGACAGTGGACTCATCTCAGTGCTTGTCCTTCTTGACCTTAGTGCAGCATTCGATACTGTTGACCATAATATCCTATTAGAGCGATTAGAACATGCTGTAGGTATTACAGGTATTGCACTGCAGTGGTTTGTATCATATCTATCTAATAGACTCCAATTTGTGCATGTAAATGGAGAGTCCTCTTCACACACTGAGGTTAATTATGGAGTTCCACAGGGTTCAGTGCTAGGACCAATTCTGTTTACATTATACATGCTTCCCCTAGGCAGCATCATTAGAAGACATAGCATACATTTTCACTGCTATGCAGATGACACCCAGCTCTATCTGTCCATGAAGCCAGATAACACACACCAATTAGTTAAACTGCAGGAATGTCTTAAAGACATAAAGACTTGGATGGCCACTAACTTTCTGCTTCTTAACTCAGATAAAACTGAGGTCATTGTACTCGGCGCTGAAAAGCTTAGAAATATGGTATCTAACCAGATTCTTACTCTGGATGGCATTACCTTGGCCTCCAGTAACACTGTGAGGAACCTTGGAGTCATTTTTGACCAGGATATGTCCTTCAACGCACATATTAAACAAATATGTAAGACTGCGTTCTTCCATTTGCGCAACATCTCTAAAATTAGAAATATCCTGTCTCAGAGTGACGCTGAAAAACTAGTTCATGCATTTATTACTTCCAGGCTGGACTACTGCAATTCATTATTATCAGGATGTCCAAAAAACTCACTGAAAAGCCTTCAGCTAATCCAAAATGCTGCAGCAAGAGTACTGACAGGGACTAGAAAGAGAGAGCATATTTCTCCTGTTTTGGCTTCCCTTCATTGGCTTCCTGTTAAATCCAGAATTGAATTCAAAATCCAGCTCCTCACATACAAGGTCTTAAATAATCAGGCCCCATCTTATCTTAATGACCTTGTAGTACCATATCACCCTATTAGAGCACTTCGCTCCCGCTCTGCAGGCCTACTTGTTGTTCCTAGAGTATTTAAGAGTAGAATGGGAGGGAGAGCCTTCAGTTTTCAGGCCCCTCTTCTGTGGAACCAGCTTCCAGTTTGGATTCGGGAGACAGACACTATCTCTACTTTTAAGATTAGGCTTAAAACTTTCCTTTTTGCTAAAGCATATAGTTAGGGCTGGACCAGGTGACCCTGAATCCTCCCTTAGTTATGCTGCAATAGATGTAGGCTGCCGGGGGATTCCCATGATGCATTGAGTTTTTCCTTTCCAGTCACCTTTCTCGCTCACTATGTATTAACAGACCTCTCTGTATTGAATCATATCTGTTATTAACCTCTGTCTCTCTTCCACAGCATGTCTTTTATCCTGTCTTCCTTCTCTCACCCCAACCGGTCGCAGCAGATGGCCGCCCCTCCCTGAGCCTGGTTCTGCCGGAGGTTTCTTCCTGTTAAAAGGGAGTTTTTCCTTCCCACTGTTGCCAAAGTGCTTACTCATAGGGGGTCATATGATTGTTGGGTTTTTCTCTGTATCTATGAAGCGCCTTGAGGCGACTTTTGTTGTGATTTGGCGCTATATAAATAAAATTGAATTGAATTGAATTGAATTGTGGCTTGATGGGTTTCCACTGTAGCATAAAACACATCTTCATCCTGTGAATGAACATCTATCATTTACAGTCATGAACATAATCAAATGCATGACATGATTTTCTACAAATTTTTCTAGGGGCATATAAATCTGGTCGCCATTGTGAGTGTTAAGCATCACAATTAAAACAGCCAGTATCTTCTCTCTGATTAAAGAAACATGCCAGATCCAATGGTTCTAAATGTTCTCACTTTATATGTTACGTTCATGCACTATTGCCCCAAAGGCATCTCCTATTATCACTATGTTGGTAAGACAAAGCTGTACTTTTCTCTTAACCACCTCAATAGCTTCTCCAACCTCAGTGAATGCTTCACTGAGTGATTGTGCCTTGTCTGTTTTCTGTGTATTGTTGTAGGGCTTTTACGTTACAATATAAAGCGCTTTGAAGCAACTGTTGTTGTGATTTGGAACTATATAAATACAATTTAATTGAATGTAACAGAATGGTCATTTTTAGAGGTTAGCTTTTCCTTAAACTTTCTGGCATTATTTTTTAGCTATAGTTCACATCTATTTATGTAGGAGTAAATATAAGACTATTTGTTTGAGCTTGTGTCTGTATGCTGGTACATGTTTACTTTATATTTAATGTGCAGTTTTATCCAAACTGTTAAGCACTTTTTTAAACTGTGTGTGTTTTAAGATGCAAAACAAATTAAGTTATTCTTATTATTTACATACCATGCGTCAAATTGTACTTGATAAATATGTTATCAAGTACAATTTCCAAATAGATCAGTATAAATACAAATTCTGCAATTATAAATGCTATATGTAAATTTTAAGGAGAATTATTAGTAGGAGAATTAGTTATGAAAATACCAAAAATTGAATATGAGTGTGATTTACCTGATTTTTTCTTGTTTGCTGACTGGTTTTAGGTTGTTGGTGATCAACTTTTGGTCACAGAAAGAAAGGAATACAACAAAATAATAAACAATAATATCAAACATCAGACAGACTTAAATATAGTATGTAATGTGTGTGAAGCTTTACTTGGTGATTGAAATACTTAATACTTAAAATACCAGATTTTGAACAATAATTTGAGATTACAAACTGATTTGATCATAAACCTTAGTGATGTAGTGAACTGATGATAGAATTGATACAATAAACAAAATTAAATAAAAGTACCATTACTAGCAATTACCTGTTTTCTGGCAGTAGTGATGAACAAGAAGTGAGACAAGAAGAGAGGGGACAACAGCAAAAGTTGGACACAGGACAAACAGCAGTTTCCAACACATGCCGCAAGCTTCAACCTGTGGAGTCCTCTCATGGGTTGGAGTTGTATCACTGGTCTCTAAATTGTTAATAAACATGTTTCAGTTATGGCCTGTGTGTATATTCTTGGTACTTCACTATTATACAGATCTCAAAAATCAGTACCCAGTAAATGTAGTTTAAATAGATAAATAGATGCCAATCAAAATATTTTTTCTGCCTCTGCTGCAGAGGATTGTTTGGAAAACCATTCTTCGTCTCTTTTGGATAGCCATTATGTGCACAATGCATGTACATATAAATGTATCTAACATTTGAGTATTTAATGGCTTTTTAAATTAAAAACTGCCAAAAAATTCCATAATCATACAATTAACTTCAGTATTTTTTCTTTATAAAAATAAAAATGCTTTCTGACAATGATCCCGAGTGTTACTGTTTTTAAGATCCAGACATTTCTCTTACTTAACATTTAAAAGATTAAATTTAAGCAATTGTATGTGTACAAAATTCTACTCAAATATTTACTACAAAAATAATACAACCTCATAATGGTTGTTTGTGACTCAATCATTAAAATGTATTTTAAACTGAACACAAGCACACATTCATTAGTTCATCAGTTAGTCATAATTAAATTCCTTAATATACATATTTATCACACAAGTACTTACTGATTAGGATTCTTGTTCTGATGTTGCTGTATCTGTGAACATATTTGACCTGAACACTTTTATCCTCCTCCAAGTGTTCCTTCTCAGTTCCACAGTAATAGAGACCCTCATCAGAATCAGAAATATTCATGATCAGCAGATCATACGATCCAGACAAGTTATTCTCTACAAAGTGGAAACGGGCTAGAGAATTCAGTAGACTTTTTTGGTCGCTGATTTGTTCCCATGGATATTCTTTTTGCTTTAGAACAAGAGGAGGCTGGTTTTCATGCGTACAATTTCTGTACCAAACAATATATTCCTTGATGTTCGTTGATGTTTTACAGTCACAATTCAGAGTGACGTTCTGTCCTGATGTCACTGTCAAATCCACCACTGATCCAGAAATCCAATGACCTCCTGTAATACAAACACAACAACATATGTGGCCAGTGTTTAAAACCATGGTTGTAACTGTTGAGTAAAAAAGTTAATTTAGAATGTTATATATAATTAATTAAATACTTTATTCTATAATAAATTGTATATATAATTACCCATTCTAAATATTACCTAAAAGCAGAACAAGAACAATGTGAAGTCTATCCATGTTTGACGATGACATGCAGTAAAGAGACAGTAAAACCGGCCTAATTCTCAAATTTCATGACCTGTGCAGACTTTTCCATTAAAGGTAATGCTAGATGTGATTGGCTCGTTGAGTGGAACCTTTTGTTCTGTGGTTGTTTTCTGTGAATGTAATGGTATGCTGTGTTCTTTTTTTTTAAGACAGTGTGTCAGACATTTACATTTCAGTCTTAACCATTAGACACATGAATAGTCTGATGTTTATGATGCAAAATTAGATAAACTTAGTAGCTTTCACAAAGAATGTGACTGGGATAAGTGTAAACATGCCATAATCACCCATCCATCCATCCTAGTCATCAGTCTAAAAAACGCAGGCTAAATTTATTTACATAACTTGTGTTTTTGTCATTGTAAGAAGATTCGATTTTGTGCTTGTCACCGTTTCTGTGTGTGGAAAAAAAGGCTATAGTTTGTCATATAGCACTGTGTTGCTAATTTAATTATATTTGGCTCTAAATGTAGAACATGTCAGGAGCATTGTTACACCTGAGATCATAAAAGACAGCTGTATTTGGGTTATAACATTTTTACTAACATTGCTTTGATGATTAATCAATTTATTATTTAACATCTGTGTCATAACCAGTCAAAAATGTTTAGCATAAAGCCTAATAATTACCTGACTTGGGCTTTTATATCTTTACATGTAATCCTAGTTTTTTTTTGTTTTTTTTTACTTCAGAAATAAAACAAAAGAACATACACAACAACAAAAAAGGTGGCACTTTATAGTACAGTTTGGTAATGATGTGGTACTATTGGGAAAACAATGTGTAAATAAGGATATTATTAGCACCATGTTTTTATCATGTCCATCCATCCAATTCTTTGTCCAAGTCAGGATTGGAGCCTATCCCAGCTGCTGTAGAGTGGTATTTACCATGTAAGAACCAACATAATATCTGAGTAATATCTTTCAAAAATAGTTCTTACATCAGTTCTTTTGGTATCTATATTACATGTTTTTAGTGTTTTTTTTGTATGAAATTGTTTCAGTCTACTGTAGATTAATCACTGGCTGCCCTCTGCCACCCCCCGGAGGCCATCCTCCTGTCTCAGGAAAAACAAGGCCATCACAGGAGACCAATTACACCTCGGCCACCACCTGTTTGACCTGCTGCCCTCTGGTTTGCACCTCAGGTCAACCAGCTTCCACACCTCCAGACTCACAAATAGGTTCTTTTCCTGGGCCATTTGGACTGTTAACAAATACTATCCCCCCACACCCCACCCCTGCCCACTCACCTCACCAATCTGAGCCATGGTCTGAGTATCCTCATCACTCAAGCCACTCAAATATGGACTCTAAACTCAGTCCAAGTCCTTTTCACTACTTCCTGTCACGGTCAGGTGTGTGGAGAATGGAAAGAGAAGCGGACGAGTTGGTTGATGAGGAGGCAGGTGGATGAGTGGCGTGAAGCAGAGAGGCAGAAGAGTGAGCAGCCGAATATCATCGAGTAATGCCCACTCTCCGCTGTGGAGGCTTGGGTGCAGGTGGGGCAGCAGGTGGAGGAGCGCCTGCTTCAAGGACCCCCCAGAGCCAGATGAGTCCTGTCGAAGACATGCTTATACTCCAGTATGAGTCATGGTTTCCGCCTCAGCTTCCCCTCCAACATGGAAAGCGCCTCCTTGCTGACGCTCATATAGTTTGAAGTCCACTGGTTCCATTCCGTGTTAGCAGCACGGGTCTCATCGCTCTGTCAAGGTCGGATGTGTCGAGAATCAAAAGATAGGCCCCAAATGCAGGACTGCTAAGAAAGTGCCTGGTGTTTAAAGACAGATGACTGAGTGAACAGGAAAAACACGGAAAAACACAGGAGGACTGGAAGCAGGTAAGAACACAGCTGGAATGAATCTAATTAATGGAACACAGGAAGTAAAACTAAACATAATGCACGTGACCAAAAGGATATCACAAAAAAACAGGAAACATATGGGAAAATAAACAGTGACAAAAGTCCAAACTAAAAGCACTGTGTCAGCGACCCAGGTACCCTGACACTTCCAAGCCCTTTGTTCTCCACTGTGGGCCTTTCTCTTGTTTTATATATATATATATATATATATATATATATATATATATATGTATATGTATATATATATATATATATATATATATATATATATATATATATATATATATATATCTTGTTTGTTATTTACTCCTTCTTACTATTTATATTTTATTCCTGCACAGTTTGTCACGGCGGGCTGCGCCGATGTGTAGATGAGGTAGACCCAAAAGCACGGTGGAGACAGAACTAAGTTTCCAAAAATAAAGCGAGCCTTTACTGTGGCTGATGGCATGAGAACAACTCTAGAGACACACTGAAACTGGGAAACCTAAGGGGACTAAGAACACTGTGTAAACTAAAAGACTATGACACTCTGTGAAAGAACTATGAAAAACTATGAACACAGAGTAACTAGGAATGCTATGAAACACAGTGAAACAAAGAGGGAAAACTATGAAATCTGTGGCGAGGATAACAGATGATCTGACAATGAACAGTAAGAGACAAAAGACTTAAATATACACATGAGGTGATCAGGGGGAGTGGAGACACACGAAGAAACAGCTAACTAGGATGAACATAATGATGCACAGGAAATGTAAACCCAAACACAAAGACATGAAAACTGGACTTTCAAAATAAACAGGAAAACATGACAAGAAGCAGGCATGACACGAACTTGACAACATTAACCAGGCAGGCAAGAAACATGACCAATAACACCCAATAAACAACAAGATGAACTTTAACACAGGGGAAGAAACGAAGGACTAACAGCAACCTAGAAATTGACTGAATGAGCTAAACTGAAACTAGAACACAAGTGAATACAAAGTGACACACTAGTAACAACCCACATACTGGGTCACATGACCCAGTACCATGACACAGTTGGTGTGGAGCACGCATAATTACATTGTACATCTACAGTACAATGACAAAAAAGGGTTTTTCTATTCTTCTCTAACATTCATAATTAAAAAAAAAATACAAAATATGAAACCACAGTTCCATGCACAAAGTTTTGTTTTATTTTTCAAATTTCATTACAGTGTTCCCTTGTTTATCGCAGGAGTTACGTTCTAAAAATAACCCACGATAGGTGGAATCGTATCGCGAAGTAGCCAGCTTTATTTATTTATTTTACAATTTTTAAAGATGTTTTAAGGCTGTAAAAGTTGTCACTACACACTTTATACACTTTAGACAGGAATGAACATTTTCACACTTTTCTCTCTTGCTTAAACGCTCCCAAAGTTCAAACCTTCGTAGAAAAGTAAGTCCAGTATTATAGAATGAAACCAAAGAGCAAACCCTGTTTTCAGGTCCAGAACATGGGAATAGAGCAGCTGCGAGAGAATTAATGAACATTGTATTAACATTAATGAATCAAGAAGAATGAGTTGAGTAAAGTTTGACTTATCTGACTGTTTTGTTTTGCTTAATGCGCCTTATAATGTGGTGCGCCTTATTGTCCAAAAAATATGGTAACTTCTACCTTCCTTTAGCATGTCCAGAAGTCCAACTTTTTGTGCGATGGTTAGCATCTTCCTTTGCCTTTTTGGAACTACTGCAGGTGCCTTTTTACGGTTTCATCGATATTGTTGTGTTTGTTTGGGAGAAAACTTACAAACATACAGTACAGCACTTCAGAGTCACACTACTACTGTAAATTTGACAAGCTGAGCGCATTTTGTACTGTACAGGAGACACGACACAGAGGAGATTAATTGACAATGGTTTAAAGCCAGTCAGGACCCAGAACACAATACGTTGTTAAAAAAAAGCATGCAAAATTGCACCAAAAAAAATCCGCGAAACAGCGAGGCTGCAAAAGGTGAACTGCGTTATAGGAAGGGACCACTGTCCCTTACTACAAACACAGTGTTTATGACCTTGCTCTAGTTGACACAGGGTATTTAAGTGTGGAATTTGTTTACAATTGTATGTTTGTTATTTATACTACTAATTAGACAAAATAAAATAAAAATGAACTACAAGGAGCATCAGACCACAAATACAATCACACTCTATATGTTAACTGCATCAACAGATAACATTACATCTCTGCTTTGGTAAACTACTTCTGTTTCTGTTTAAATTCTGTTTTTTTGTAAATGTTTCTTTTTTCAGCTGTTAAGTTATTCAATTCAAATATATAATTACACATTTTACTCAGGAACAAGCAAAAATGTAATGTATAAAGCTAAAACTATTTAGATTTTGCTATTATAATTGCTTAAAAATATATAAATGAACAACAATAAAAAAAAAAACAAGACAAATGATACAAATTGTTTTGTTTGTATATACCAATGATCCAAAGCATGTAAATTCACAGATAAGATGCATAACGTTAATTTACTGGCATCAACATCTAGTACTGGCACCTAGAGATTCTGATATGATGCCTAAACAGGACAGCGAGGAGATTGTGGTTTAGGCTATGTGCACACAGTCAGGTCACTACAGTTTTCAATATCATTTATAGATGAGGGGAAAAGCAAAGGACCTCCTGTCAATCCTTGCGGATTATTAAAGTTGGTTTAACTAACATAATTCATTATGCATAATTGAATGAAACAAAGTTAAATCTAGACCCTAGAGGTGTTGATAGCAGAATAGGTACAGAAATCAGAACTATGCATTATCTTCTTCTTTGATTTCTGTGTTGCTTGACTGGTTTCCACTGTAGCATAAAAGACATCTTCATCCTGTGAACGGACATTTGTTATTTACAGTCAGGACAGTAGCCAAATGCTCCAATTCTTGACAGTGATAATGTTCTTTAAGTCTTTATATTGGCATTTAAATCTGGCAACCAGAATCTTAAGCCTCAAAATAAAAAGAGCTAGTGTATTACATATTGTTAAAAAAAACACAAACTTTGTTAGCGCCCACAGTGTTAGATAATTACATTTCCAAACTTCCATTCATTTGAATTTTTTTTTGAGAAAGTCATTGCTCATCAGTTACTTTGACTGGTTGAGCGACATGGGATACTTGCTAAATTCCAATTTAGTTATTGACAGAAACACATCACTTCTCTGTGATATTTAAAAAAATATATTCATGTCTTATTTTCTGTCTTTTATGTGAAGCACTTTGGTATACCGTTGGTTTTTAAATGGGCTCTATAAATAAAGTTGTATTGTATTGTATAACTTGGTAAAAAGGTAAATTTCCTTTTTGTCTGAACGCTTTTTCACCAATAATTGAGCTAGTCTGATTGACAGATTTGGAACAGAGTGGGCATCTCTGGCTCTGTTCTCATTTGGTTCTCATCATATATCATACAGTGTTCCCTTGTTTATCGCAGGAGTTACGTTCTAAAAATAACCCACGATAGGTGGAATCGTATCGCGAAGTAGCCAGCTTTATTTATTTATTTTACAATTTTTAAAGATGTTTTAAGGCTGTAAAAGTTGTCACTACACACTTTATACACTTTAGACAGGAATGAACATTTTCACACTTTTCTCTCTTGCTTAAACGCTCCCAAAGTTCAAACCTTCGTAGAAAAGTAAGTCCAGTATTATAGAATGAAACCAAAGAGCAAACCCTGTTTTCAGGTCCAGAACATGGGAATAGAGCAGCTGCGAGAGAATTAATGAACATTGTATTAACATTAATGAATCAAGAAGAATGAGTTGAGTAAAGTTTGACTTATCTGACTGTTTTGTTTTGCTTAATGCGCCTTATAATGTGGTGCGCCTTATTGTCCAAAAAATATGGTAACTTCTACCTTCCTTTAGCATGTCCAGAAGTCCAACTTTTTGTGCGATGGTTAGCATCTTCCTTTGCCTTTTTGGAACTACTGCAGGTGCCTTTTTACGGTTTCATCGATATTGTTGTGTTTGTTTGGGAGAAAACTTACAAACATACAGTACAGCACTTCAGAGTCACACTACTACTGTAAATTTGACAAGCTGAGCGCATTTTGTACTGTACAGGAGACACGACACAGAGGAGATTAATTGACAATGGTTTAAAGCCAGTCAGGACCCAGAACACAATACGTTGTTAAAAAAAAGCATGCAAAATTGCACCAAAAAAAATCCGCGAAACAGCGAGGCTGCAAAAGGTGAACTGCGTTATAGGAAGGGACCACTGTCCCTTACTACAAACATCTGACATAAAATTAATATAAATCCCAATTTGTCCTCTCCTGTGCCCCTTGTATGAGGGGCCACTCAAAACTAAATCCGTGGACCAGTTTTGTTCTCACTTTATACGTTACCCGTGGGATATGTAATTATTAGCTTCAAAGCCATCTCCTATCATTGCTATGCTAGTGATACAAAGCTGTACTTTTTTGTTAAGCTTAACAACCTTGATAGCTTCTCCAATCTCAGTGAAAACTTCATTGCAATTTTTTTTATAGGTTAGCTTTTACTTAATCTTTTACCCATTATTTTTCTTTATAGTTCACATCTAATATGTGTATAGAATTATTTATGTCAGAATTAATGTAAGACAATGTATTTGAATATATATTTGTACAGTGGGACATGATCACTTATATTTAATATGTTATTGTATCCAAACTGCGAAGCACTTTTTAACTGTGTGTATGTTTTAAAGGACTAAAAGTACAAGTAAAGTTTTTTTTAATCACTGTTATTAATAGTATTGATTAAATAATGAATATATATCAGTCAAAAAGGAAATTAAGTCATTGGTTTGGGTTACCATTGAAGGAAATGGATAGGACACTGTTCATGTTAAGGAGAATTCACAATAAATTTCACATACTAGTGTGTCATCAAGCACAATTGCCAAGTAGATTGCTGCCATTACAAATGCCATATGTCGAATAAAAAAAAAGGAGAAATAATTATGAAAAAAATTATTCTGCTATTACAGAAATTGAATATGAATGTAATTTACCTGATTTCTTCTTGTTTGCTCGCTGGTTTCAGGTCTTTGGTGATCAACTTTCAGCCACAGAAATTATTATACAACATCATTAGGCAACAACATCCAACATTATTATGGGATTAAAAATACTCTTAGATTTTGATCAATAATTTGAGATTATAAACTAAGTATATCAAAAACCTCAGTAATGTAGTGAACTGATGATGGACTAATTGAATACAAGTACAATTTATAGTAATTACCTGTTTTCTGGCAGTAGTGATGGACAAGAAGCGAGACAAGAAGAGAGGGGAGAACGGCAAAAGTTGGACAAAGGACAAACAGCAGTTTCCAACACATGGTGCAATCTTCAACCTGTGGAGTCCTCTCATGGGTTGGAGTTATATCACTGGCATCTTAATTGTTCACAAACATGATTCAGTTAGGTATGAATATATTTATGATACTTCTCTTTTACACAAAACTCAAACATTAGTACCCTGTCAGTCTAGTTTCAAAAGAATTATGCCATGTCAATAAAAAAATATTTGTCTGCTTGTAAACAATTATTTTTTCTGTAATAACGATCTAACTTAGCCATTGTGTACACACTGCACAGTATGTCCTATTTGCAGAGTAATCAATTGGATATATATGCAACATGTGTTTAACATTTTAATATTAAGGGATTTTTAAAATAAAAATTGCCAAATAGTTACCAAAAGGTTGATTCTGTTCATCTGAGTGTTACTTTTTAAGATTCAAATTTGGTTTCCTTTCTTTTGGTCACCCTGTGGGTTTCTTTGAAAAATAACCATATTGATCAATCATGGTATATTACTCTTCCCTTACAATAAAAAATTGAAAATCAAGAGCAAGTTGACTTGCTTTTGACTACATCTGACCTCATTAGATAACCTGATGGTGATTTGTCACCTCATCATTAAACATAATTATCACTTGAACACAAAAGTACACTCTACTACTTTTAATCAGTTATCAGGTAATAGTTCAATTCCTTAATTTTCGATTATCACCAAATAGTAATCCATAATCACATTTGTCATCTGTAGTTAAATCTGGCTTCTTTCAATTGCATCAGATTTCTAAAGCTAAGTGTTATATACCACGCAGGGACCTTGAAAAACGTATCCACGCTTTTGTGACCTCCAGGTTAGACTATTGCAATTCTCTTTACTGTGGTCTCCAATCCCTCTCTCTTCGAAGGCTACAGTTTGTTCAGAATGCCTTCTTACTGGAGCTAAAAAATGTGATCCTATCACTCCAGCTCTTGTTGATCTACATTGGTTACCTTTCAAATATTGTACTGAGTTTAAAATTTTGCTACTCACTTTTAAAATCCTCAATAATATTGCATCCAGTTATCTCACTGATCTGCTCAATCTGTACACTTCTTGCCATGCATTAAGATCTTCAGGTCAATTACTCCTGGCCCAACCTAAGTTTAGGCTGAAGACCAGAGGCAATCGTGCCTTTGCTTCAGCTGCACCTAACCTTTGGAATAGCCTCCCCGCTTCTATTCGTGCCTCAGACTCTATCCAGTCCTTTAAATCAAGATTCAAAGCATACATATTTAACCTGGGTTTCCCGACTGGTTAATGCCCCTTTTAAACTTTATATTAATTTGTATTATTTTATTATTAATTTTACTGCTGTTTTTATCTTCTTAGTAGATATTTTGTATTCACAAACTGACCTTACTCCTGAATTGAGGCTTGATAGCTATTTTACTTAACTCTTCCGGTCTATTAGTGCCTCCCTTCTGTCTGTGCTAGTGCCCGATCTGTACTTTGTTAATTGATTTATGTTGGTTTTCTGTATTATTGTGAAGCACTTTGGTGTGCCTTCGGGTTTTTAAATGTGCAATATAAATAAAACTGTATTGTATTGTATTATTAACGTCACTTTTTTCCTTTATAAAAATGCTTTCTGAAAATGATCTTGATTATTTTCTGTTAAGATAATAATCTGTTGTTCTCTTTGAAAAAGAAAACTAATGAGCAATCAGATATCTTACTCTGACATAATAGTGTATGGTTGAACTCACTTAAATATATCGAATTTGACTTTATAATGGTCATTTGTCACTTCATCATTAATAAATAAATAATTCTCTACTGAACACCTGAGCACACTTCCCTATAATGTTGATTGCTAAGTCATGGATATATTCCTTTAGATCATTGAAAAAAAAAAAATCAGATAAGTACTTACTGATTAAGATTCTTGTTGCGATACTGGCATATCTGTGGTCATATCTGATCTGAACGCTTGTGGCATCTACCCACTGTTCCTTTTCAGTTCCACAGTAATAGAGGCCCTCATCAGAATCAGAAATATTCATGATCAGCAGATCATAGGATCCAGAGGACTGATTCTTTTTAAAGTGGAAGCGTAATAGAGAATTCACTGAAATTGCCTGGTCACTGATTTTTTTCCATGAATCTTCAGAATTAAATTTCAGAACAAGAGGAGGCTGATTTTCATGGGTACAATTTCTGTACCACACAATATATTCCTCAGATAATACTTCACAGTCACAATTCAGAGTGACGTTCTGTCCTGATGTCACTGTCAAATCCACCACTGATCCAGAAATCAAATGACCTCCTGAAATACAAACACAAAACCATGCCAAATGCTTTTAACTGTTAAATACAAAATTAAATTTTGATTGTAAATATAATCAATTAAATGATGTATTGTTTAATACCTAAAAGCAGGACAAGAACAACATGAAGTCTATCCATGTTTGATGATGATCTGCAGTAAAAGTAGCTTGCCTGACTCTTGAATGTCATGGTCTGCGCAGACTTTTCCATTAAAGGTAATGCTTGCTGTGATTGGCTCGTTGAGTGGAACCTTTTGTTCTGTGGTTGTTTTCTGTTGACGTTACTGTTGTAACAGTATGCAATTTTTTTTTGTTTTCAAGATGACAGTGTGTCAGTTATGTACTTTTCAGTCTTAACCGTTAGAGCATGAACAGTCTGATAACAAGTTGGCAAAGAAAACATGCAAACATCTTTTAAATTCCTGATGCTGATCAACAATAAGATTAATCCACCCAATATTCAGTCTAGGAAAGAGCAAGCAAAATATATTTGTTTAGCACTGCTCAATAACATGACTCATAAAATATTTTACCAATTGACACCACAATTACAGATTTAAAGCAACACAAAATTAAAAATAGAACAAATACAACATGACAAATTGTCAGTTTTGCCACTAGGGAAAAGCAGAAATCAATCAATGACATGTGATTTCATTGAGCAGTGATAATCCCAGCTCCCAGTGATTCATCTCCCAAGAGCAATTATGTGCAATGCTCTCTCTCCAAAATTGCTCCACAGTTTTCCTAAACAGAAAGGAGAATGAAAGGTAAGTTTCTCCCAAGGGTTGCTAAGACAAACCTTTACTCACGAGATTTTACTGACTATTGGACATTTAATGATCCAACATTGACTGAAGCTCAGCCACTCCTCTAAATATGGTTTGATGCATGCTCAATCATCCAGGTAAGGAAATCCCAAATAGTTTATTCTTTTCATCTACAAATAGTGTTTTCATGGAAGAAATGTTTTGTCACTCATCCAAGTGGCTTCTTCAGTCTCAGCTGACTGCAGGTTTCCACAACCTTGTAAACAGTAAATTTGCACAATGACTGAAACCTTACTGAATGAACAGCTTCACCACTGAATGAACAATATGGTCCGTCGGGTCAGTTTCATGATCAGTAATATACAAATTGTCATGACCACTAATCAACAACCACTGATCAAAGACCATTGATTAATGACAATTGATCAGTGGCCATGAATACCATTCATAGAGAGTTGGGGAATGGATGCAGTCAAAGCATTGTAAAATGGTGAAACAAGTAACCTTAGGTCCTCTACTCGACTCATTCGTTTTGCAGATAAGTGGTCCCCTTGTTCTACGCTCAAACCAGCATTCCTCGTTGTGCAGGATGTGCACATTATCATCACTGAAAGAGTGGCTTGTAGGTGTAAATAGACTGATAGGCTAGGACAGGATAGACTAGATGACCCCCATTACTTATAGAAATCTCATAGTCTCAGAAGGCTAACCTGCCACTTTTCATAGTCTCTCTGGTGAATTTGATGTACACTTGTACATCTTCCATGTACAAGTTGAAACTGGGGAACCCATGGCACAACGTGCAATGCTACAGTAACTTTTATACAAGATGATTTCAAGCAGGCAACCGAAAACAGCAATCCATGTAAGCCTCTGACTCCGACAGCTATGACATCAGTAGTTTGTCAAAAAAAAGAAGAAAAAAAAAAGAACAGAGCTTATATTGCAAACAGTGCTAACCATTACACAAGTATATATCTATACCTGGTGTTGAAATATAGCACACGTTATACAACAGGAGGTATTTTAGTATGTATGTGTTAATTCTCAAAAACTCTGGGGCCTGTGTGTTGTAAAGTCTCATGTTAAAATGCCCAAGGTTACTGCAGAAATGACCAAGTTCTCCAGTAACTTTTTTGTTTCTGTGTTGAAAGCTTTTACAAATCCAATTACCAATTTAAAATGTTTTTGTTGTCAATTCATAAACACTAGTCAACTAATTAGTGATGAAAGAAACACTGTAAATGAGACTCATTCAGAGGGAAGTGCAACCTCATTAGGTCTAATGTCTGTTTTTTTTGTATAAGCATTTAAGGCTTCATGCTTGGATAATAGTTAACTCTTGAAGAAAGTGATTTTCGTGAACCTAGTTTTTGTTTGTAGCCACAAGTGGATCTGTTTGTCAGGTAACTGATATTCATGTCGGTGTGGAATTCCTGTATAGCTTAATGATCACACAGACTACATTTCATGATGGCTGAGGTCTTTGTTAAACTTCATTTCAAATATTATTAATAATACAATATTAACAATTACAAATATATATATATGATTACTATCTGTAGTTAGTTCATGATTTTAATGCTAAGAAATGCTTGATACAGAGTGCCAAAGACCCTGCACCAACTGACAGAAGGAATTTTGTTATAAATAAGAACAAAAAACTCTTAAGTGTAGCATATAGTTCATGTACGTGTTCATTTTCATGTTTATTACTTATACTACTAATTATACCACAAAACAACAGACACTGCAAACAGTGTCACATCACAAATAAAATCACATTTTAGTATTTAATTCAAATTTATTTACATGATGCCAAACAAACTGAGGCACTTTACATTGTAAGGTAAAGATGCTTCTATAATGCAGAGAAAACACAAAAAAATCAGATGACCTTCTATGAGCAAGCACTAATGTAGGAAGGCAAAATTCCCCTAACAGGGAAAAAGCTCCAGTAGAACCAGGTTTGGGGTGGGCGGTGGGGGGGAAACAATCTGGCACAACCAGTAGGATACAAGGTGAGGAAGACAGGAAAAAAGACACACTGTAAGAGAGCCAGGGATTAATAATAACAAATGACTAAATGCAACGTGTTGTACAAACACAGAGAGTGAAAAAAGTTTAGTTAAGAAGAAACATTCCAGCAGCACAGGCCAATTGCAATGTTGCTAATTATGTTATGTGCACATAATCAAGTTGCTTAATCTTTCAGTAAGGTAATTTCTCCATAAGGGCAAAAGGCCAGCGCCTGTCAATTCTTGTGGTAAACCTAAGAATGCTGACAAATTCACAACATGAAATACCGTTAAATCTATATGCCAGAGGTGTTGATAGCAGAATAGGTGCAAATGTCAGAACCATAGGTTATCTTCTTTGATCTGTGTGCTGCTTGACGGGTTTCCACTGTAGCATAAAACACATCTTCATCCTGTGAGGGGACATTTGTTGTTTACAGTCATAATCAGATGCTTAGCACTCACTCACATTTTTCTGGTCAGAATTACGAAGGTGAAGTCTCACGTTTGTAACAACCAGCGTTTTCCCTTTTAATAACAAAACCCTCCCTAGATCCCATCATTTAAAAAAATCTTGAGATCACTCTTCTATCGCTCTTTCTCTTTGGTCGGTTAAGGAAAACAATATTTAATAAATTCCAATCTGGGTACTGAAAACACTGAAACAATATTACTAAAAAATTAATAACAATATTCTTTTGAGTTTGGATAAAGTCAAATATTCCATTTGACTTAGGTGCACAGTTTTTCACCAATAGTCATGCTATTTTGATTGACAGATTATGAAACTGGGTTGGCATCTCTGACACTGCTCTCAAATGCTCTTCATATTGATTTGATAGACATTACCAAATTTAAATAAATAGCTGTATGTTATTAGTATAAACCACCCTGTATAGATGTGGTCCCTCAAGACTCAATCCTTAGATCACTTCTGTGCTCAGTTTATAAGTTACCCCTGTGTCATTTTCCTATCATTGCTATGCTGACGATATACAGCTGTACTTTTCTGTTATGCTTAATAATCTCCTCCCTCCTTCCTCAGTGAGTGCTAGAAATGGTAGCCAAGTTTCTAGCAGGTAGCTTTAACGTAATCTTAACCACCTAAAATTATTGACTGTAGTTCACATCTTATGTGTGTATATAAGTATTTATGTATCATTGCTGGATTTTGTTGCTCACAGTCTAATTTCATGGCACTATACCAGGGAAGATTTTTTTTAATGTCTACACAGGGTATGATGTATAAGTAAGTAGGTACAGAAGTTAATATAATGTCAAATTATTATTTTGGATTGTTGCTGCAGAAAATACATAGAATGCTGTTTATGATGAGTAATTATCAGAGATACAAAGTCTGCATATATTGCATATACATATAACTCACTGCAGACATTATATAGGGTGGGCCATTTATATGGATACACCGTAATAAAATGGGAATGGTTGATGATATTAAAGTCCTGTTTGTGGCACATTAGTATATGTGAGGGGACAAACTCCTCAAGATGGGTGGTGACCATGGTGACCATTTAGAAGTCGGCCATCTTGGATACAACTTTTGTTTTTCCAATAGGAAGAGGGCCATGTGACACATCAAACTAATTGGTAATGTCACAAGAAAAAACAATGGTGTGCTTGGTTTCAACGTAGCTTTATTCTTTCATGAGTTATTTACAAGTTTCTCTTTGTTTGGACTTTAATATCACCAACCATTCCCATGTATCCATATAAATGGCCCACCCTGTACATTTGGTTTGTTTAGGGAAAGAAAAAAATGAGAGGGAATGAATTATGAAAGTGACTAAAAAATAATCTAAAACAATACACATATAAAAATCAAATTTGATACTGATGTAATTTACCTGATTCCTTCTTGTTTGCCCACTGGTTTCAAATCTGGCTGATCATCTTTTAGCCACAAAAAGGAATACAACATTATTAAACAATAACATCTAACATCACAAATGAATTTAGTAGTGTTTGTGAAGCTTTATTGTGTAATTAAAAGTCCTTTTAGACTTCAGAAAAAAATTATATTGCATATAGAACCAATCATAAAACTAAGTCATGGAATTAAGTAAAGGATCCAGTGAATAAAACTACTTCATTTAGTATTTACCCTTTTTCTGGCAGAGGCGATGAACAAAAAGGGAGACAAGTAGAGAGGACAGAACAGCAAAAGTTGGACACAGGATGAACAGCAGCTTCCAACATATGCTGCAGTCTTGTAGAGTTGGGTGATCAGTTGAAATTTCTTCACTGGCCTCTAAATTTTTCACAAACTGTTTCAGTTAGCTCTGTGTATATTTTTATTCTTCTCTTTTACACAAATCTCATACATCAGTACCAGATAACAGCTATTTAAAGAGATTAAACACATAACAACCATTTTTTTCTGCTTTTATACCACAAAGGTGTTTTTCATAAAAAGCTCTTCTTTGCTAATAATGAGTCAACATTGTCATTATGTGCACAATGCACAGCAGTGCAGCTATCCGTGGGGTATTTAACCTGCACATGTGTATAAAATGTATTTAAAATTTTAGTATTTGGTGGCTTTTTAAAATTAAAATAGCAAAAATAATAAAATAATCACATAATTAGCATCGGCATTTTTCCTTCTAGCCTCCTTCATTTTACTGTCTAGCACAAGTTGTTTTGCTTTTGACTTTCAACTTGTTATTATATATTATATATATTTATATACATATTCTATTACTGTATATGTAGTTTAAGCTCGGTGCAACCTCAAGAGGGTTATGTTGCACCATCGAATATAATTTCCACTAAATACAAGAGCACAAATTTGTCATAGGCAAAGGCATTATTTAAAAAAAATTGAAGAATATAAGAGTACTTACTGAATTGGATCCGTGTTGTAGCATTGCTATATCCGTAAATATATTTGTGTTTATTTCCACCAACTGATTGTGACCGCTCAGTTCCACAGTAATAGAGGCCCTCATCAGAATCAGAAGTATTCATGATCAGTAGATCATAGGAACTAGAGGACTGGTTTTCTACAAAATGGAAGCGAGGTAGCAAATTCACTAGAGTTGCACGGCCACTGGTGGGTTTGAATGGATCCTTTTCTTTTTCTAGAACAAGAGGAGGCTGGTTTTCATGTGTACAGTTTCTCTACCACGTAATAATTTCATCAGTCAATATTTTACAGTCACAGTACAGAGTAATGTTTTCTCCTGATCCCACTGTCACATTCACTACTGATCCAAAAATCCAACGATGTCCTGAAATACAAACACAACAGCAAATGTGGGCAGTGTTTTTTTTTTATCATATTAAATGCTTGTAGCTGTCGAGTACAGAAGTGAATGTAGATTACCAAATACAATCAGTATAATAAATTGTTTATTAAAAGTACTAAAGTATTACCTAAAAGAAGGACAAGAAGGGTGTGAAGCCTCTTCATGTTTGATGACTTGCAGCAAAAAGACACTAAAACTGGCATCTTTCTTGACTCATGGTTGTTGCCTGCGCAAACTTTTCCATTTAAGGAAATGTCGTGATTGGTGAAAGATTATTTTCCAAAAACAAAGAAAATGAAAAAAAAAAAGAAAACGAAAGAAAGAAAGAAAACAACAAAACACACAACCTATAAAATAAAATGAATAAGCCTTACCCTTTATTGAAAACTTTTATTGAAATCAATTTATAAATGCATTTTAAATATTTATACAAACCTAAACTTTCTGGTCATGCAAGAATAATATTTAACCATGTTTTATATCAATGAAATCTGAAGAAGTTGCTCTCTATTGGGTTATAAATAAGGGAAATTTTTTCACATTGGCAAAGCTGGAGAGCACAAACAGAATGAAAAAATGAATATTACATTTTTGCTTTAAGAGCCTCCCTGAAAAAGAGTGTCTATCACTATGTTATTGGTTCCCTTTAGGCGGTAAACTCAGTGTTAAAATTTGGCAGCAATAATGACCAGTGCATAAGCCTCTGATTGATATTATCTATGCAAGATAGGAATATCAGGGCACTATGGGCAGTGTGAATAACTTGGGCGGTGCCTGAATCAAAATACCCTTCAAAACACTGCAGTATGGAAAGTAATGCTGAGGTTTCTTGATGCTGCTGTAATTCACTTGGTGTTGATTACGTTTCTTTGAATAACACTACACTGGATGATCTCTGTCATTCTGCAGCATGAGACAGAGCCTGTATGATGGTCAATCTTGACTTTAAGGACACAAGGAAAATGTTTACAACTTCTTTCAAATATCATTTCTTGAAAAAATAAAAAAGGTAATCTTGAAAGTGCTGGCACAAAAAATACTTCCTAATTAAGCCGTCATCACGATTAATGCAATAAAAAAAAATGTAATGCTATTAACGCATCTCGAGTGCAGAATGACTCAAAATATCCCTGAAATGTTTCTGTCAACGCATTTCGGGCAGTTTGTCCAAGTAGAGTTACCTTCGCACATGTGCAAATGAGCAGTTGATCTGGTAGTGACGGACAGCTGAACCAATCAACTCAATTTGGAAGATGATAAACGCACATTGGCCCTCTCAATGGGAAATTTGAGTATTAAAAAAATAACAAAATGGAACAGTCGACTGACGTAAAGTATTATGCACAAAGGTAAGGACAAACCACTCACGGAGCACCAGGGACTCAGTAAGACTACCTCTGAGATATTGACTCACACAGTGCCAAGTGGATTGCAACAAACTACAGACCATATCGTTGAGAACACGCGCTCTATATAGCTTCAATTAGTTAGTTATTGACACATTTACTTAGTTATTTATTGATGTATTTATTTAATTCATTTGGCACTCCTGGCCCTGCGGCTGTGTTCATGAGTTGTGTTTATCTGTCACTCTCACCGATCAAAGGGGGAAGGGTTAAAACCTGATCAAGTCAAAACCACTGTTTCAGTGGGCATTTCTCAACACCAACAATGGACATATGAAAACTAACTAAACTATAATTTGAAATACCCTGCTTGTGTGTCACCAAATACACTTTTAATATTTCTTTAGCAGAATTTAGTGGTTTAATCTTCAGATATCTGGTCAGTTTGTCAAGATAGAGCCTATTTGCCAAAGTGCTTAAATGATTTCGGAGATGTCTGCCCAGCCCAGTATCACAGCAAAGCATGTAATAGACTAATTTGCCTCACAAACAGTCGAGTTGTTATACAAAAAAATACGAAAAAGCGCGGCTCCCAGAAGACAACTTGCATAACCCCCCGCTGACTGCCACCTCTCAGAGGTAGAACACCGACTTTATTTACTGAGGTTATATCTGTCAGGTCTTTGTCTCCTGACGTTCGTATGTGTCATACTTGTTTCAGTCCAAATTTTGAATTAAAACTAACATTAAAAACATGTTTAAGAGAGAGAGCAAATACATACTATTAATATCTCATCTTTGTTTTTGTTTTTTTGTTCAATAATCAGCATGAACTGTGTATACACGCATAATCTTTAATAAAAGAGATAACATTGGTGTTTCTGTCATGTACTAACTGTTAGGTTTAATTGTACCAGGCTTGGTAGATGCTGCTTTAGAGCCCTGTATACCAAGTAGGAAATTCAGCATATCCAGGATATCTTTCTGTTATCTGGAATCACTGACCCTAACACTGGGACCAGGATAAATGGTCACACAAAGCTCGTTAGCGGCTCTCTAAGTTAACCCATGGTTTCCCAGCACAGGCACAAAGTCTTGGCGTATGAAACTCATCTATGATTGATCCGCGAATCTAATTCTTGGGTCATATCCACGTTCTTCCACAGAAAATGATGCTTATAGGTTAAAATGAAAGGGCATAAAAATATACCAGTCAAATGCAACAATGTCATAAAACAGGACAAAAGACGAATGATTTGCCACAGATCAAAGTCGATTTATCATGATGTGTGTTCTGTGCTATCTGCATTTTCATCAGTGTAAGAGACTCAGCAGCAGATTAGAATCAAGTATAATAACCTTTATACATCTAATAAATCACCAAATGAATACATGCATATTCCTGTGACAATGCAACACAATGGTTGCTCTTCATTCAGTGATTTAGTTACAGCAGGCGTCACATGCTGCTCATATAAAAACAGATTCCCTCATCATATCAAATGAAATTAGGAATTGGACAGATAGATGAGATGATGGCAGAAGCAGCCCCTCTGACCCTCCAGCGGTGACTGATGTGTGACCAGCAGGTGTATCGACCTCTGGCTGAGGGTGTAGATGAGTGGCTCACTGGACTAAAGACTGGGCTACAGGTAGCGGGGCCGAAGACTGAGCTACATGCTTATTAGGGATGTCGTTAAACGGTTGTAACCAGGAAGTCACATATACAGACACACATATGCGCACACACATATACACACATTCACAAACACACACAGTGCCATAGCTTTTATGACACATCATATGGGTTTTACAGTGGGATGCTTGTGTAACTGTTTTCACTGAATAAAAGGCCGCGAGGGAAGACTGGATTTGAAGTTGGCTGGGATCAGGTGAGGAGCTTGCAGCTCTGGATCCTGACCGGACCGGCTTCGCTTGCAAGTTCAAATGGACTGAGCTCTGAGTGTCTTGCTTTGTTCATGGTGATAAGTCTCTGAGCTAGCAAGGCCTGCGGGTGCAGACCTAACACGGTTAGACGTTTAACGTGAAATAAATATACTCAAAAAATATTACCTAAAAGAAGGACAAGAACAATGTGAAATCTGACCACTTTTACTGTCTGAACTGCAGGCCATCGTCAAACATGGAGTCTCAGATGTCATGACTTGGGTAGACATTTCCATGGAAGAAAATGTGATTTGCTTGCTAAATGCAACCTTTATTCTGTGTTGTTTTTCTATTGGTGTAATATTATAAGATGGTCTAGTGGGTCTAGCTAGGTTTTTTTCAAGCTTACCATTTGTGATTATTACAATAAAAAAAGTCTACTTTTTATTTTACAGTGACTAACCTTTTACCCTCATTTGTCTCAGTTTCAGTCTTGACTGTTATAGGCTTGAAAACTGTCACATATTGTCACAAGTTTTGAAAAATGTTTAATATTTCAATGACAGTTTCAATAAAGTACAGAATAATGGTTTAGCTTGGTTTTGTCTGGTAAGACAATTAACTTGGAAACTACATCTGAATTTAGACTATTGTGACATATATATCTACATGTACGGTTCCACTAGAGGTCAGAAAAGTTTTACCTTTGTTCCCATTTGGTTGTTCCCATTTCCGTCTCTCAATGACAAATAGTAAGATGTCCAAATTTTATGGAGGTTTTCTTGAGTGATATAAAGCACGGTATTTAGTCTGATATTTACTTTGACAGGTGTTACGACCACTGTCGCTCCCGACCCTTTGATTCTGACCTGTAAAGACACACACGACTCGAGACAGAATATCTCACTTCCAATGTTACTTTATTTACCCATGCGCGTGCAGAGAGCACCGTGCACCGTGAAGCCTCCTGCAGATCTGAAGGATGCTCCTTCAGTCTGTTACATTTCTGACCTATGTCGCACAATACATTTACACACTTTGAACTGACCCCTCACATGTGACTGTGATTATTGAATCCATATACTCCATCCCGTGTGTAACCGTGTTGTCTCTTACCCTCACATGTCCTAGCTCCATACTCCTGCTATTCTTAGAAATGAAAATGTCCCTTGTCACGGCCTTTGGTCTTGCAATTTTTAGTGTGAATGTGAATCGCTGTTTCTGGTTTGCGCCACAAATTTATTGTTAAGCTCTTGAAGAAAGGGCAGAAATCATCTTTAGCATCGCAAATTGGTGTCTCCTTACTGAGAATTTCTATTCAAAAGACATTATTCAAAAATATACAGAGTATTCAAATGACCCTATAAAATGCAAGTATGTATACATCTCTGAATTATATTTTTGTTACCTAAGTCTAATAATGTAAGTGTTGAGTCTGTTTAAAAAAACAAACAATCAAATAAACCAACTTCATTTTAATAGACTTGAATGCAGAATTAGATAAAAAAGTTTGAGAAATCAGAAATAAAATCTGGTAAACAGGCTAAGAGGAAACAAAACCATTAAACACTGAGAATGATAAGGACCACTCTTGGAAAAGAAGTTCAAATGTCAACTTTGCTTTAGATAAGATCAATTTATTAGCGGTACAAGTGCAAGAAGTTTAATCACTTTCAGAATTAATCATCTCTTATTACAACCTACATAAATGCTTCCAAAGCAGTGGGGCCCCATCATGCCAAACAAGGCAAGCAGTGCTTGTCTAGTGAAATCTAAAAATAGACATCAATTAAAAATGTACAAAAGTGAAAGCAATCTCTTTCCTTTCATCTCCAACAGTGTTCTGTCATAAAAACTTCTTGCCTATTTGCACCATGCTCTAAATTAGTGCCCCTGCTTGACAGCAAACCACTGAAATCTGTTTGCGGTTTGCATTTTTAATAGGCATTTCCATGTATTGTCAACAGTGGCTTAAGCTTTTCAAGCTGAGAGTACTGGTCTTGAGTAGGCACCGATACCACTTTTTTGGAAACGAGTACGAGTACGAGTACTTGCATTTCAGTACTCGCCGATGCCGATACGAGTACTTAATAAAAACATGATTTAACTTTACAGGTAACAGCTTTAGTCCTATAATTTAACAAAAACAACAACAACAAGGGACTAGTTTGGAATTAAGAACATTTATTTAAAATGAAAAGCATGTTGTATGCAACATATTACAGAATAAATAATTATAAAAAACAAAATTTAATTTTAAATTTGTTCGTCTGTTTCTCTGTTTAGAAGTCTCACTAGCACAGTCACAGCTGGGATGACATCAGAGGCTAGTGTGTTGTAGCTGCTCACTTTTTTAGTTAGTTCCTCAAAGGGGGCGAGGATGGCAACAGTCGTCTCCATAAGAGCCCATTGGTGAGCGGTGAGATAGTCAGGGAGTTCGGACACATACACGCCCAGCACTCGCTTTTGCTCAATGAGGGACTGGAGCATGTAATACATGCTGTTCCAGCGCGTCTGTACGTCCTGCTGCAGTCTCTTTATTGGCTGAGCTGTCCCTGAATGTCCTCGAGGTGGGAGTAGGCTAAGGCGGAATGTTTAAAATGCCCAACTATTTTCCGTCCCACTGCTATAGCATCAGCTATGCTCCTCTGTGCTAATAAGCATGGGTAAATAAGCATGGGTAAACTCTTTGTACTCATTGTCGTGTTGGGATTTTGGTGCTTGATTAAATTACTTGTGTTAAATGCGCTACCTTTAGAGCCTCCTCTGGACAATTTCGCTGAGCACAATTTGCAGTCCGCCTTTGTTTTCGCGTCTTCGTTCACTTTGAAATAGTTCCACACGGCTGACTTGTCTCGCCTCACCTTCTCTCAGCTCTGAGCTGCAGCCGGGGCCTGGGGGCGGGCACTTGGGGCCTGGGGGTGGGCACTCGGCGCCTGTGATTAACCCCGGTCTGAGACCTGCTCAAACATAGACAGGTCTCAGACCGTGGTATCGGTCCCCGGTATCGGGGGACTTTTAACCAGTACGAGTACTTTAGAAAATGTGGTATCGAGGCCGATACCCGATACCAGTATCGGTATCGGTGCATCCCTAGTCTTGAGTAAACCCTCTGGTCTTTGATGTGACACTGTTGGGAAACTAGAGTGCTAGACAAGCTCCCATTAGCTCTGATTTAACTTCTCTGAGATAAGTACCATTTGTTTATGGAAACAGAGGTAGTATTAGCAAGCCCCCCTGCATTTATCACAAACTGATAAGTTTCTTTGTACTGTATGCTGTTCACTTGAAATAGAGACGTGAAGTGATCTTGAAGACGTGAAGTTGTTGGGGGTGGGGATGGGTAGATGTCCTTTCTGATAATGCTGCAGAAAACTTATGTAGGCACCATTTACCAGCATGTCTACCACAATGATTTGCAGTGGCATTCAGTTGTGGTATGCAGCTAGTGTGATACTAAACAACATGTCAGGGCCTAATCTAAGTGGGACATCAGAGTGCTGCACCTGTTAGCCAATAAATGTTTTCATTTAAATTTTTAGAATTTTTATTAACAGTTTCTAAACCTGAGAGTAAACTTCTATAAAATAGGTTTGGATTTAGGTGTTTTGGGTCACTTATTGACAATATTCAAGAAAACAGAAACTTTTTTTTTCAGCTTCAGTTTGTCAGCATTCTGCACTTTGTAATGTACGAATGACTGTTGTCGCTGTGGCTTTGGTGTACGCTTTACAGGTTATTAAAGGGTACTCTTCTCAGGCTCAAGACTCATTTTAAACACAAGTCCTCATCCTGAGAAGCATACCCTGCTTTATCGTCCATTTTAGACAGACAGTCCTATATTAGTAAATTTTGAATATTTGCACCGGCAAATAGGTAGTAGCATAAGCAAAAGCATAAAAAGCCATGTGTAAAAAAACATAGCAATAAAAAATAATTAGAAGAAAACTCACAGTATTAAAGGTAGACAAAACGTCATATCACAATGGTTTACGTTATTTAGGCCTAGAGACTCAAGCAACCAAAAAAGGTAAAAAAATACGTATTCTGTCACCAGTTGGCGAGTGGTTTCTGGAAGTTTCTGGCAACTGTTAGTTTAAAATTGTGCCAATGTGGTGCTGTACTAAAAAAAAAACAAAAAAACCTCCTTCTGATTGCTTTACTAGTTTGACACTGCAGTTTGCGCCACAAATTTGTGTCAGATTTCCAAGCTGGGATTCTATGGGGATCGACTTTTTTTTGGAGTCAGTTCTCCACTGGCTTCATGCTTTTTTGGGAAAACAGATCACTATTAACACATGCACACAGAAACTTAAAGGTGAAACTAAATTACTTTTTGCTGTGTAGTTCTATTATCTTATTTCAGTTGCAGTCATTATATTGATTCTATCTGGGCAACAAATGTATATCTACATTATCTCTGTTTTGTATTGAGCAGGGTGGAGTCAACATATTTATTTGCTTGGTTGTCATGTTGTTTTAGGAGGTGTTTCCTGCAGTACAAATGAGTTTCTGGATCAGTGCCGAAAGTGAAAATAAGACCAAGAGACAACAGAATTCTTTATTTGAACTGCAAATATCAACTAGGATGATGTGGTTATGATGTGGCACAAAAATTGCGCCAAAAAATAGCTCAACCTTTTGATCATCTTCAAAAAGTGAAGTGTCTACTTCAAAAAAGGGTCTGCTCACCTTCCGCCAGTATCCTGCTAAAGAAAGACCAATAAGTTCATCCAGATATTCAAGTACTTGCTGGCATGATATGGAGTAAAAACTTACCTTTAATGGAGTCTGAACAAATCTCCAAGTGGTGCAAAAATCACAGGAAACAATCGCAGACTTGACACATAGGAGACAGGATAACAAAGACAAGGAAAATAAATTAAATGAACAGAAACTAGATTGGAAAAGTAATTGAATTTCAACTGCAAGATTGGAACTCCACAACTCAAAAACACTGGGTTAAAAACTGCTGGACCAGGAGATAAATAAAGATTCAAATAAAACAAGAAAAAAGCTTAAACATAAAGTTATTCATTTTCAAAAGGAAATTAAGAAAATGCATGATACTTGGACTGACTGTGACATTTGGATTTTCAATGTCCCATCATATGTGTAAGTGCGTTAAACCTCCAGTTATTCTATTGGTCAGCATGGGGTGACTACTCTGGCTGCAAAAAAGCCTGAATTTTCCAAAGTATATTAATGGTTTCAGTCCTCTGAGAGGAGATTGATGGCTAAGCTATCAATTCTCATGGACATCCCACACCATGTACAAAACAGTGACAACGCTGGGCAGAGTCGGCGCCATAATGGTCTGGGGTGCCTTTTCCTTCAGTGGAACAATGGAGCTTCAGGAGGTGCCGGTGCATCTAACGACCGCTGGCTATGTCCAGATGTTGCAGAGACCATCCCTCATGACTGAAGGCCTTCGTCTGTGTGGTAACGACTGGATTTTTCAACAGGACAACGCTACAGTACTCAATGCCTGCAGGACAAGGGACTTCTTCCTAGAGAATAACATCATTTGGACCATCCTGCTTGTTCCCCTGATCTAAATCGAATTGAGAAACTTTGGGGATGGATGGGAAGAGAAGTTTAGAAAAATGGACATCAAGCATGCCCCAATGAACTTTTGAAGTGATCAGCAATAATGGTGGAGCTACTCATTACTGAGTTCATGTTTGGAACTTTGAATTCTGTTTTGGGGGAGTTTATGTTTTTTTTTTTTTGGAGATGTAGCCCATAGAATCCCAGTTTGAACCAATCTGGCCATTCTCCTTTGACCTCCAGCAGTATGTTTTTTTTTTGTTCTGTCTGCCTCCAGAAACTATATGCAGCATGGATTTTGATACCACTCTATTGCTTATTGCTTGCTTAATTACACTTTATTTATTTATTACAATACTAAACAAAGAAACAAAAGAAAACAAACAGTTAAACATTTTACACAGGAAGAAGCAGATATGTAATTTATAAGGCAGTAGAAATAGACCTGTGTAAGTGTAAAGAGCATTACAGCTGGGTTTTATATCAGAAGGCACCATCAGAGGACTTGTACGGCCAACGATTCATCACTAAGGTATTTGTGTTGTAATTGACACTGATATTATTGGTATTTACTCAGTTTTACTTTGTATAATTTGTACAATATCATTATAGATGTATGTATCAAATTGAAAGATATTTAACCATGCAATGAGACATACATTAGTACTTAGTACTGAAGACGTAAACCATAGAGATGGGAAAATCCTAATGAGATAAATGAGTGTCTACTTCCATTGTGTTATATACAGTTATAGGGGCTGCATAGTGAATTGGTTTAAACAGTCATGTAACAACCAAGATCCCTGGTTTGAGACCTAAAGGAGAAAGCAGGCAACTTCAGTATCACTGGTGCCAGTATTTACTTTCTCTTTATCCCAGTGTTGGTCACGTTGTTTCTTTTCTTTGTGTATTTGCTTCTTTGATGAAGGGGACCCCTTCTCATATGAAAAAACACAGACATGATGAAACAAGCCAAAATTGAAATTTGTCTCCACACAAATGCCTGTGAGGTGTCCTGTCTTCTGTTTTTGGCATACAGCATATGAGACCAGTCTCTAGCCACATACATAAAATGTGATTAGGCAGAAAGGTGATTTTCATCACAGGCACTATTCACGATGGCAGGGCAACATGGGAGCTTTCACAAGCACTCATGTGTTTTCATGTGTATTTTTAATGGATTAATGATGATACATCAGTCTGTCGGAAATTACAAGAACAATCTTTTTTGCATTAAATAATGTCTGACTATATAACTTTAAATATCATCTAAACCAAGCAGCTCACTGAAGAAGAAATGGACGATTTTAATTATTACTAAGCTTGATAGGTAGAGGAAAAATGGTAAAAGCAAAAAACTTGATGACTTCTGATTAATTCATAATGCACTTTTGAATGTAAAATCTAGACCCCAGAGGTCTTGACAGTAGAATAGGTGCAGAAGTCAGAACTATAGGTTATCTTCTTCTTTGATCGCTCTGTTGCTTGACGTGTTTCCACTGTAGCATAAAGCACATCTTCATCCTGTGAATGAATTTGTTGTTTGTAATTATGAATATGATTGGTTTTCTATAAATAATTCATTTTGTTAGAATTAATTATGACAAGCACTGAAAAAATACGGATTGAATATTAATGTAATTTACCTGAGTTCTTCTTGTTTGCCCACTGGTTTCTGGTCTTTGTTGATCAACTTCTGGCCACAGAAATTAATACATCATTAAAAAATAAAATCCACCATTATACTGACTTGGATGTAGTAACCTCATTGTCTGGAATTTTCTTATGTTAGTAAAAATGCTTTTAAATTTTGCACAAATTGTTAAGTTCAAAGTACAAATTGAGCTGATGAAAAAACTAAGTAATATACTAATTTGATGATAAGAGGATTGATTAAAAAAAGTACCATATTTAGCAATTACCTGTTTTCTGGCAGAGGTAATGAACAAGAAGAGAGACAAGAAGAGAGGAGAGAGCTGCAAAAGTTGGACACAGGATGAAGAGCAGTTTCCAACACATGCCACAGTCTTGTGGAGATGTTTGACCAGTTAAAGTTGAAGAATGTGGATCACTGAAATCTAAATTGTTAACAAACATGTTTCAGTTAGGTCTGTGTGTATATTTTTTTTTTTATCATTCTAATGTTTGAGATGTTGAATCTCAGTCATCAGAAAACTAGAAAAACTCATTTGAAAAGAAAACATGCAGGGCAATCAAAATATTTGTTTTGTTTAAAAATAGTTAATCTTGCTTTTCATTAATAATGGTCTGACACTTCATATTAAATATGTCAGCAATGCACAGCAATGCACAATGTTACTGATAGAATATTTAAACTGCAATTCATATAAAATGCATTTTGACAATTTTAACCTAAAAAGTTTCAAATAATTGTGTAATCATGTAATGGTCATGTAATGGTAATATGTCCTTTTTAAAATTGTTTTTGACAATTAACCTGAGTCTAAGTTACAGTTACATTTTTTAAATATTGATACTAATGTTTAATGTTAAAAAAATCACATGAGCACTTACTGATTTTAATCCGTGTCGCCACACTGCCATAACTCTGAAAAAACTCAAGGTTAATATCCTTTTTATCCTGTAGCTGTTTCTGCTCAGTTCCACAGTAATAGAGGCCCTCATCAGAATCAGAAATATTCACAATCAGCAGGTCATACGATCCAGAGGACTGGTTGTTTACAAAGTGGAAGCGAGGTAGAGAATTCACTAAAGTTGCTCGGTTACAGATGGGTTTCCACGAATCCTTTGTTAGTTTTAGGACAAGAGGAGGCTGATTTTCATGGGTACAATTTCTGTACCACACAATATATTCCTCAGGTGGTTTTGTACAGTCACAATACAGAGTTATGTTTTCTCCCAATCTCACTGTCAGATCCACCACTGATCCAGAAATCCAATCACCTCCTGAAATACAAAACACAATAACAAATTTTGCCAGTGTTTCACATTGTACAACATAGTTGTAAATGTTGACTAAAGAAGTAGATGTAGATGATGTCAAATATAATCAGTAGAAAAGGTAAATGTTAAATAAAATGAATGTTTCATAAAAGCTCCTTCCAAAATATTACCTAAAAAAAGGACAAAAATGATGTGAAGTCTGTCCATGTTTGACGACGACTTGCAGTTAAAAGATATCAAAAATGGTCTCACTCTCGAGTGTCCCCTTCACAGACGTTTCCATTTAAGGAAATTCAAGTTCTGATTGGCTTGTTGAATGGGTCCTTTTATTCTGTGGTTGTTTTCTGTTCGTATGATGCTATGTGAATGAAAATAACACATGGACACATTTGCACTGCATGCATAGATCCATAATAAAATCAGGAAGCATGAATGAAATAATGTAATAGACTTGAAGTGTGCAAAATATGTTTTAGTTTGTGCTTGGAACATATTAAAAACTAGATTTGGATTTAGAAAACATGTAAGTGTGAGAGATACACATATTGACGGGGTCGGGTTATGTTAAAAAGTATAAATTGTTATACTTTGTTCATTGGTTCAAAGGTACCACACACTTCTTTTTTTTCTTGCTTCTTTGTTCTGGTGTATTTTTCATTTGAACTGTTATTCTGCCAGAGTACTCATATTTACAAGATGGCATTGAATGCCCCATTGGTGTGTCAGGAAAACTCTTTTGTACGTATGTTCCTTGAAGGGGATTGGAGTCGTTCTTTTTCCACTGCAGCGAAGGGCTAGGAGTTGGAGAGTAGCTGCTGTATGTTTTTGTTATCGATCTGATTGTGAAATAAAGCATATGCAGTGAGAAAGCAACTCCCGGAGTCATCCCTGCCTTAAAGCTGCAACATATCATGGCGAGCCAGCCAGGAGGAAGGTTTGAAGAACTTCTAGCACTGAGTGAAGCAGAAGCCTGGTTAGCGCCATTAGCGGCTAATGTTAGCGCTACCGCACTGCTGAAGAAAAACCTTTCTCCAAGCACCGGACCTGAAATCTGACGGACTAAAGACAAGCTTGTGAGTACCCACAATGGAGGTAGAAGCCCTACGAGATAAGATCACCGCCACACTCTGTCAGCTAAGTCGTGATCAGCTCATAGAAGTGGGTTATAATGTGAAAGGCTTTGCTACACCGCTAGATGAGTCCACAAAAGACACTTCCAGACGCCACCTGATGAAAGTTATAGAACATAAACTGGACGAGGTGGAAAACAGTTATACACAAGACGATGCTGTACAGTTTGTGAAAGAACTTTTATCGTTTTTGGGCGAATATAAAGCTAAAGACAATGCGGCTGAGAGTGATTTTTCCCGCCCTTCAGACGAAAAAGACAAGTATGACGAGCTGCAGGAAGAAATTAAAGCGATAGGGCAGAAACTCAAGATGGCAGACGCTGCCCCGAGCCTCGGCCAGAACCTGCTGTCTTCTAAAGTACCAGAGGTGACAATTTGCAGGGAGTTTCGCATCTGTGGCCAAATAGGAGAGGGAGGGCAGCGGCTGTCCTATACCAACCTGCTGCATCAGATGGAAAATGGACTCAGCAAAGGCCACAGTGAGTCAGAAGCTATTGAAGCAGTGATAAGAGCCATCAATCCAGGTCTCAAACTGCGTGATATGCTTGAAATAAAGACTGATTTGACACTCACACAGTTAAAGACAATATTGAAAGGACATTACAGAGAAGATGACACATCTGATTTGTACCAAAAACTGATAAATATTTCCCAAGATCCAAAAGAGTCAGCTCAAGACTTTTTATTCAGAGCCATTGAGCTTAAAGATCGCATCCTGTACGCATCCAAGGACAAAGAAGCAGAACACTACAGTCGGGACCTGGTAAAAAGGAAGTTTTTGAGATCAATGGGTACTGGGCTGCAAAATGACAACATAAAGTTCCAGATTAAAGCCCTTCTTGACAACCCAGATGTGACTGATGAAATGCTGATTGAGAATGAAGCTGCCAATCTCGAGACAGAAAGACTGAACAAGTTAAAGAGGAACAATACAAAACCACCAAGAATCAATGAGCTGCATACTAGGGGCGAACCACGCAGTAGCTCACAGATCCCTGCCACCAAGGAAGACAAGAAAAATCATCCTCCACCCAAAATGCACGACCTGGTGAAAGAGCTGAGGAACGAGGTTGCAGAGATGAGGCAGATGGTTCTTGCTTCCCTGAACACTGGCAAGTCACAGACTACAAAGAGGACATCAGATGCTGCCGTGGACACCTGGAGGAAGAAAGGCTGTAGGACCTGCCAGAGCAACGGAGAGGGAGACAACTGCACCCACTGCTTTAAGTGTAGCCAGCCTGGCCACATCTCCAGAGGATGCCGAGCTCCACTTCAGCTGCAGGGAAACGCCAGAGGGCCACTGCCACGGGACCAGCAGTGACCCCACCGCCACATCAGGAGTCCCGTCGCTGTGGTTGCTGCCACCAGAGAGAGTCGGTCAGCACCCCACTCCAGAGGTGTGCAGGCTGCTCATCTGTCAGTTACTGTTCTAAAGCCTGTCAGGGACAACACTGGCACCATCACGAACATGTATGTAAAGCGGTGAGGCTAGTTGAACAACATTTGAGTGAAAGAGAGAAAAAGGGGTGGTTGTCATACATGGGGTATTCTGACCTTCTATCAGATAAGCAAGGACAAAAACTAGTGAAACTGATTGGTAGACGAAAAATGGTGAGATGCACTTTTGACAGTGTACCAGTCACCGCATTGTGGGACACGGGTGCACAGGCTACCGTAATAAATGAGAACTGGAGAGTCGAGCACTTACCTCACACCACTATCAGGGGGATAGATGAACTCTTAGGTTCAGAACCATTAAATGGGCTCGCAGCTAATCAGACAGAGATACCATTTATGGGGTGGGTCCCTGTAGAGTTTAGACTGACGGGGGTAGAGACGACCAGCTCTAGTCTTCTAGTGCCCGTATTGGTCTCTAGTGACCCAAATGTAGCTCAGGATCCCATTATTGGTTACAATGTTATAGAGGAAATCATCAACGAGCAACTTAAACAACAGGGTGTTAAAAACAGTGACTGTGCTGCAAATATTGTGAGTAGTGCTTTTGGTATTGACGTCAGATCTGCTAAGACTTTTATCCAGTTGATAGAGACACATCGAACAGCCGCGGAAGAGATCCAAGTCAAGACAGGGCGGAGTAAAGTTGTTTTAGGCCCTAGTGAAGCTACTACCATTCGCTGTCGCACACGCATACAGGCTGACGAGGACACTGTAATGTTATTTTGTCCTGTTCTGAACCCCAGCCAGCCTGCCTGAGGGGCTTCATTTGCAGGAAGTAGTGTTTAAAGTAAAAAGGGGCAACTCAGCCATGGTCCCAGTATCTGTCACAAACACCACATGCCATAATATTACTGTAGATCCGCATGTTGTCCTGGGGCAAATTGAGGGCGTAAAAGCAATATACCCAGCTGCCCTAAAACCTGTAGAAACTCCAACAAGTAAAACAGCAGACAATGCAGGTGTTGAAGTCCCATTAGCCCCCACAGGTGAGACAAGTGGTGTTTGGGATCCTCCTGTAGTTCTAGACCATCTAACGACTGGGCAACAGTCGGCGGTGAGGATGATGCTCAGGGAGGAATGCAAAGCTTTTGCAAAAGACGAAAATGATGTAGGCTGCATTCCTAGCCTTCGGATGCACATCACTCTCAATGACCAAACACCAGTTCAAAAGACTTACAATAGTGTGCCTAAACCTCTGCATCAGGAAGTAAAAGCTTACCTGCAAGACTTGATCAATAGGGGGTGGGTCACGAAATCCAAGTCGCCTTATTCGTCACCGATAGTCTGTGTTAGGAAAAAATCTGGTGACCTCAGACTTTGTGTGGATTATCGAGAACTTAATCGCAAATCGGTGCCTGACAGACATCCTATTCCTAGGATACAGGACATGTTGGACAGCCTTACTGGTAGCTCCTGGTTTACAGTACTAGACCAGGGAAAGGCTTATCATCAAGGATTCCTAGATGAAGACAGTCACCCACTCACTGCATTCATCACCCCCTGGGGTTTATACCAGTGGGTTAGAATCCCATTTGGACTCAGCTCCGCCCCAGCAGAGTTTCAGAGGAGCATGGAGGAGTGTCTTTGGGGTCTGCGTGATGATATCTGTCTACCGTACCTTGATGACAATTTGGTCCACAGTAAATCTTTTGAGGACCATGTTGAGCATGTAAGAGCCGTGCTACAAAGGTATCAGAAACATGGGGTCAAACTTACTGCTAAGAAATGTGAACTGTTCAAGCCCAAGGTCAGGTTTTTGGGTAGAGTGGTGTCAAAAGATGGCCATAGTATGGATCCAGCAGAGGTCGCCTCCGTGATGTCACTTAAAGAGAAACACCCTAGTACAGTGGGGGAAGTGAGACAGATTTTGGGCTTCCTATCTTATTATAGAGCCTATATACAGGACTTTTTACGTATCGCCAAACCTTTGTATGAACTGCTAGCAGTCCAAACAAATGCTAAAAGTAGCCCACAAGACTTAAAAACACAGAACCAGAGAAGGAAGGAGAAAAACAAACAGGCTAAAGGACAGCTGCCTTCATCAGCCCCTGTGAAATGGACAGAGTCACACCATCAGGTTTTGTCTTACTTAGTCAATAAACTGGCCAGTCCTCCGATCCTAGGCTACCCTGACCTAAACCAACCATTTGTGCTTCATACTGATGCTTCCCAAGCAGGGTTAGGAGCAGTGCTCTACCAGCGCAGTAATGGCAAGTTAAGAGTTATAGCTTATGGATCTCAAACGTTAACGCCGCAAGAAAAAAATTACCACAGGCATGCTGGCAAACTAGAGTTTTTAGCTCTCAAATGGGCTGTCTGTGAGCGCTTCAGAGATTATTTGCTGCATGCGCCATCTTTTGTGGTTTATACAGATAATAATCCACTCACCTATGTGTTAACAACAGCAAAGTTGAATGCATCAAGTCAGCGTTGGGTGGCTGAGCTCGCAGATTTCAACTTTACAATAAAATACAGGCCAGGAAAAACAAATGCAGATGCAGATTTTAAATCCAGGATGCCCCTCGATTTTGAGGACTGTATGAACTGCTGTACACAGACGGTTAGCCAGGACGTGGTTGCAGCCTCACAGCAGGGCATATTAGTGCAGCAAACAGAAGCTTTGATGTTTAACGCTATCTCCTTCCACACCCTTCAGCATCAAATACGAGCAGAGGAACTGCTGGACATGATTCAGCCAATACCGAGAGAGGAAATCTGTGCAGCACAGCGGCAAGACCCCGTGATAGGTAAAATGTATGAGTCTGTAGTGCAAAACAAAAGGCCCACCACACAGGAAATTAAAACTGAGAGCACTGAGTTTAAAACATTGGCTAGAGAGTGGAGCAAACTAAAAATCAGAGAGGATGGAACTATGTTCAGAGAGACTCGACACAAAAAACAACTAGTTCTCCCCTCAGTTTACCACCCACTAGTGCTCAATGAACTACACCAACAGATGGGTCACTTGGGATCAGAAAGGACCCTAAATTTAATTAGGGATCGTTTCTTCTGGCCTAAGATGCAAAGAGACATTGAACACTTTGTCAGTAATGTTTGTGAGTGTCTCAAACAGAGGAAGCCAAACAGACAGGCACGGGCACCTATGTTGAGCATAGAGACCACTCATCCATTTCAGTTGGTTTCAGTTGACTTTTTGCACCTAGAGCAATGCAAGGGGGTGTGTGAATACATACTTGTAGTTATGGACCACTACACCCGCTTCGCTCAGGCCTACGCAACTACAAATAAGTCAGCTAAGACTGTAGCAGAAAAAACTCTTCAATGATTATTGTCTCAGGTTTGGTTTTCCAGAAAAATTACACCAAATTGGGGCGAGAGTTTGAGAATAGACTATTGCACCATTTAAAAGAACTGGCTGGTGTTAAAGGGTCACACACTACTCCTTATCACCCACAAGGAAATGGGCAGACCGAAAGATTCAACAGGACCCTGCTCTCTAAGTTAAGAACTCTAACAGAGGAACAGAAAAGAGACTGGAAAAGCCACCTCCATAAAGTGGTACATGCCTACAATTGTACTGTTAATGAGGCCACTGGCTATCCTCCTTTTCTCCTAATGTTTGGTAGGTCACCACGGTTACCGGTTGACCTTCTCTTTGGCATTGAGCAGGAGGACAATTCAGGCCCCTACCAGGACTATGTTGACAGATGGAGAAGGAGAATGGCTGAAGCTTACACTGTCGCCTCCAAAAATGCAGCTAAGTCGGCTGACCGAGGTAAAAAGCAGTACAACAAAAGTGTGCATGGTCCACCACTTCAAATAGGGAGTCGTGTCCTTGTTAGAAATGTTGTGGAGAGGGGTGGGCCAGGTAAAATCTGCTCCTATTGGGAAGACAACATCTACATCATTAAAAGACAAAAGGGGGAAGACAGTCCTGTGTTTGAGTTAGAGCCAGATAATGGTAAAGGCAGGACAAGGATTTTGCACAGGAATATGTTGTTGCCTTGCGATTTTCTTCCGCTCCCAGCAGATAAGGAGGCAACTGTAACTAGTACTAAAATAAGGAAAAGACATTATAACAAACGGAAACAAACATGCATGACTCCGACACAAGTGGGGAGTGAGGAGGAGGAGGACACAGATGAGTTTTTTGATGCGGTTTTCACCTGGCCTTATCCTGAGCCTCAGTGTTCACCCACATTGGACCCCACAGCCGCAGAGTTTGTGCCACTAAGGGACGGGGGTGAGCCAGATGAGTTTCCTCACATGTCAGGAGATGGCCAGGGGGACCCCAGCCAAACTGATGAGGAGAAAATGGACAATATGGAACCAGAGGATGTGGCTATTGTGGGTGCAGGGGAGGTGGACAGCAGCTCTGATGTCGAAGAGGCTTTGGAAACAGACCAGCCAAGTCCATACCCAAAGAGAGAAAGGAGGAGACCACAGACTTTGACCTATAGTAAACTTGGACAACCAAGTCTTGAAGAAAGAATAGTGGCCACCAAATGTGTGAATATTCAAGGTTACTGGCGATCTTGGTAAAAGAGGAAGATATAATGTTTACACTTTGTACCCCTATTTCAGATGGTAACAAATGTACCTATGTTGATTGAGATAACGTGACAAATGGATTGCAGGCCGAACATGTGTATGCGTAAAGGGAAGATGCTTAGTGTTCAGATGAGATGTGGACAAAGTTAATGCCCTTACAGGAGAGTACAAATAGCATGGTAATTTGATAGATTGAAGGTTGGACTAAAAAAAAGCTAAACTGATTATATCAGGAGTATACACAACTACAGTCCACGGTAGTTTGGGTAACTTTAAAAAAAAAAATGGTGTAATGTAACCTGGTAAATAGTCCATGCCATCCTATTGTTCTCTATGGATTGTAGATTGAAAGGTACATTTATGTCGGGACGACATTTCTCGAGTGGGGGAGAGTGTGAGAGATACACATATTGATGGGGTCAGGTTATGTTAAAAAGTATAAATTGTTATACTTTGTTCATTGGTTCAAAGGTACCACACACTTCTTTTTTTTCTTGCTTGTTTGTTCCGGTGTATTTTTCATTTGAACTGTTATTCTGCCAGAGTACTCATATTTACAAGATGGCATTGAATGCCCAATTGGTGTGTCAGGAAAACTCTTTTGTACGTATGTTCCTTGAAGGGGATTGGAGTCGTTCTTTTTCCACCGCAGCGAAGGGCTAGGAGTTGGAGAGGAGCTGCTGTATGTTTTTGTTATCGATCTGATTGTGAAATAAAGCATATGCAGTGAGAAAGCAACTCCCGGAGTCATCCCTGCCTTAAAGCTGCAACATAATGCTAATGTCACATTTTCACAAGCAATCAGGAAAGTTTTACCCAGTTCCATCCCTCCATTTTTACCTCCAAAGAGATCACTTAAGCAGCAGTTCAGTAGCCCATGTCCATATAAGTGAGGTAAAGAATGTTTATTCACCAGCACTGAATCAAGAAAAAAAGCAAGTAAAACTTGTGACACTTTTCACTGATGCCAGTCACAATGATCTTTATAAAGGTCATGCATAACACAAAATTGGAAATTAAACCAACACAACTTTAAAGAAGAAAATTCAGGACAAAAGTTGAAGAATTTAAACAAATAATTAAGTCTCTGCATTAAAACAGACCTATGCAGCTTTTATGTTGTTGCAGATGGTTCATTGATCAGCATGTCAGTATCTTGCTCATTTCTTCCCACACTTGTGACCAAGACTCTAAACTGTGCGTAAAATGGACTGAACCGAACAGGCTTTAGCTGGAAGACATAAAAAATGTGAATTCTCATAGAGATAGAGAGCCAGGGTTAAATAGAGACTTGATTTCATCATAACCAATTTAGTTTGGAAAGAGATTTTCTTAGGGAGATTTTTAGTGGATAACCAGAACTGACTTGGAAGGTAGCTCAATGAAGGTTTTTGGTGGAAGTCAGCCAGATACTTGTTCTTCCGCTTGATTCTAAGACAGAGGGAACATATTTTCTCAATTTCTCACCACATCAGGGAAAAGCAGAGGTTAGTAGCCCAGTGAAGACTTGAATGGGAGGAAGTCATTAGTAGTGGAATTCACCTGATCCAGGACAGCGGAGTGCTCCAGGTTGACGGGTAGACTCATCGAGACCCTGGTTAGTTCTCTCCACTTGCCTGTGGATCTGGAGATGGAAGCCAGAAGAGAGACTAGTCTGAGCTCCCAGTGCTGCACACAGCTCCTTCCACAGAAATGAGGTTAACTGAGGTTCACGGGAAGAAACAATGTCCCGTGGGCAATCACATAGTCAGAAGAAAGGTGAGAAACTGTGCTGTTTTTACAACCAAGGAGAGTTTGAGAGGAGCAGCAAAATGGACAGACTTAGAAAACTCTTCAGTGATTTTCAAGATGACTGTGTTACCTGAGGAACGTCAAAGACCAGTGACAAAATCTGGAGGATCAGCGTGTTTCTTGAGCGTCAAAGGCTTCCTGAGTAGTGGAGTTCTGGGAGATGTCAGTTTAGTAGCGGTTAAGCAAGCTTGCTGAAATTCCAGATGAAACAGCGATAAAACTTTTCAAAACCAAGGAAGTGTTGATACTGACCATACACACAAATCAGACTACACAGTTTTCTTGTTATGGGTTTCTTAAGTGTGGTATGTCCACATTTCAATTTTTTGGTTCTGACCTTTTTGCAGAGAAGGTGAACAAATATCTGTATCCGTGTTCCCGCTGCATGAGTGGGGTAACTTTGCATTTGGTGCAAAGTTACCCCACCTTTATGTTGCCCAACAATGAAGGTGAACTGCACTGAAAAAGAACAAAGGGAGATTGAGACAGGAGGGTGATTAGGGTAAGTGGAGACACAAGGGGAAAACCACATAACTGAAGTGAATCAAAACTAAAGCAAAACTTAAGACAACAAATAAGGAACACAACCTCCCAAAATAAAACAGGAAGTGAGTGAGTTATATTTAACACACCCGTGACTTCCTGCCAAACAGCAGCTCAAAGGGAGAATATCCAATGCAGCCCTTGGGTACCTTCCATACAAACAACAGAAGGTCTAACAATCAGTCCCAATTAGATTAATTACAAATCAAGTACTTTAAAGTCTTGTTCCGTTTGGTCTACCAACCCGTCAGTCTGAGGGTGATAGATGCTTGTTGGAACTGATTTAATGCACAATAGTTCTATGTCTAGTGTGAGACATGAACGAGTTCCCCGATCAGTCAGGATCTCTTTTGGGATGCTGACTCAGAGGATGACCTGAAACACTGCTTGCACCACAGTCTGCAGAAATGCTGCACAGGGGCAATACTTCAGGATATTGTGTTGCATAATCCCTAGAACTAATGCGAAATGGTGCACTCTGGTGAAATGGCCATATGAGCTCAAATGGGACCTCACTTAAAGGTTACTGTAATAGATCCACAGAAGATCAGACCACATTTTCATGCTTTCCATCATATTGCAGCTGAACATACACACCAACAACAACCCCAATCATAGGACCCTACACAAATTTTAAGCTGGCAAGCTGTGATTGCGATGCCGCACAGGTGTTCAGCCTAAACTCTGGTTAATTTTATTTCCACTGGCACCATGGGATATTTGTCAGTGTCACCATGAACGTACCTCATTTCCACCCACTTTGCCTCCAACAATGCCTCCAGCCCAACCAGGTTTTGGTAGACCAAAGTCTGTATGCAGCCCACCTTTGCTGGGTGTGTACCCCTAAGCACTTTACCAGAACACTGTATATCCCTCCTGGACCATGGTGTTGGAACGCTGGCAACGCAGATCACCTGTCGAACCTCTCTGCGGAAGTATCCGGGTTGTCTGTACTTCCAACATTTCCTCCCTGATATCTGGGTACCTCGATGTGAGTTGGAAACAGTGCTTATAGCAAGTGGGACCCGAGAAGACCAAAGTAGAGAGAACAGAGTTGTTAGGATGTTCCCCCAGCAAACACTCAACAGTGGTTGGTAGCACTGGAGAGGATCCGATGAGCTTCCTCTTCTAAGCTGGAACTGGCTTGTCCTTCACCAACAGCTAGGAGTGTGCAGGCAGGAGATCCAGGGAGGTGGTCCTTCAAAGCATAATTAAAAGCGCCTTCTGGCAACAGTTGTTGTGACATGGCGCTATACTAATAAAATTTAATTGAATGGAATAACTGCTGCCTCCAGGCTTGCTGGCCAGTGGTAGCAGACCCACTCTTTCGTCTTCGCTCCCCACAAACTACTCAAAACTACAAACTACTCAAAGATGACCAGCTCCAGCAGTTGCAGTTCCCCCTTTCAATAGGCACCATGTCCCTAAACATTTGGGCATAGGCAAAGGTATGATCCTTCTTTGTTGAGTTCAACAAGTGTAAAACAAAGCACTGACAAACACTAACTAGGAAAAAAAACTAAACTTCTAGGGAACACAGGAAATGCTGAGCAACAAGTATGAGCAAAGATGTGATAATGAGCAGTGAGAGTGAGCGGATCCAAATATCAACAATGCCAGTACCAACACTGGCATTAGTAATGGATTGATATGAGTGTGATAGGATTGATACTTTAGTTTTTTCTTTCTTCTAAGTTCAGTAAGTTGCTCTCATTCATCAGAAAGTAGAAATTTCTGTACAAACATCACTCCCCTCATGCAGGCATACTTTGCTCCGCCCCCTCCTCAATGCTCTACTGTATTTAGTGGTCCTGCTGTCACCTGACTCAATAGCACTGAGCAGATTGACTCAGGCCATAGTGAGTAATAAAGCAGACAAATGAGTAGAGGTACACTGCAAAAAGCATCTTACAAAGAAATCATCTACTGTGAAACACCACCAACTCATATACAGACATAAAAGACCACAAAAAGAAAAAAGCTTTAGCCTGGTACAAACTGCAAGAGAAACAAAGAGAGGAGGAAGGAAATCCCTCAGAGAGACCTAGACCACCAGCACAGAGACAGAGATCACTGTCGCAGTCCTTTCAGATAGGTAAAGAATAACCACATATCTCTTATATACGGTAAGAGCAATGTTTCAGTCATGAAGTATTGTTTGCTTGTTAGTGGTCATCATAGTTGTAACTTCAGCTGAATAATTACCTATAGACTATTTTCAGACATTCAAACTCAACCTACCTAACCATATAAAATAAATTCCTTTTTTTAAAGTGAAAAAATATGCCTCAAACATGCACTATGAATAAATTATATCTGAATTTATTTTTGTTTTTGTATTGACTCTATTTTATTTATATAGGATATTTAAAAAACTGAAAAAAGCTGACCCCAAGTACTTTAAAGACAGGCACATTTACAATCCAGTTCTCCTAAAAAAATAGTTTTGAAATACATGAAAAGGTGAAAGGTGTGTTTTGTTGTGTTAAACAATTATTATGAAAAATATATAATGGTGATTTAGAGCCCATTATCCCATATTTGAAAATTAATGAGGATTAATCTCATAAGTCATTACAAAACACCCTTAAAATGGCCAGCAATACCCTGGACCCTGGAGGACCCCTGGACTAAAGCCCAAGAGACAAAGGTTACCAAAATAAAATAAGAATTAAAGGAAACAACCCCCAGTCCCATATAAGCCAAAGAAAAACAGATGGAGATTGAACCATTTATTGCCTGTAGGTAGTCATGCAAAAAAAACTAGTCAACCCAGTATCACGGCAAAATGTGTAACAGACATGGCTGTATGTTCATGCTGGCTTGAAATAAAATATTTCCCTCTGCTGTTATTGCAGCTTAATGCAAATTATTGCAATTTCTGCATGCATATTCATTTCACATTTTGGAGGGGCAAAGCATGAAATGGACATGGTGGCCATGATATTGGGTTGAACTGGTTCACATGATAATAGTTCATGTGAACCAGAGAAATGTCCAGTTTATTTTTTACACTCAGTCAAGAGTTGTACTGTCTTCTGGTCTGACTGTCACTTTCAGCACTAATCCACTGATTATGTGATGACTGTAGGAAACAGCACCTGAAATATAAACATGGCAAAGCAGGTAGAAATGCTGAAATGGTTGATGATCAGAATTAAGGCAGAATTAACAGAATTAACATAATAATTGTATCCTAAAACCTGCTCATTATCTAAAGGTGAAAGTTCTTTCTAATATTCAACAAAGACTTATGCAAAGGACCACTTGGAGTCACTTCACATAAAAAGTATAACTGTAGGTCTTCTTAAATTGTTTGCCCTATGACCCATCAGTCTGTTCTCTAGGGGAGGGCAGTGGCCCAGCTGTGGCTTATGTGTTCACAGCTATGCATTTGCACACATACATGTGTGATCTGCTCAGCAACCACTGCCGAGCTGTTGTTCTAAAACAATCCACTTCCCACACATGTGTGGCTCAGCGTTAGCAACATTTTAATGAGAACAAATGTCTGTTAGTCTGAAGTGTGAATCAGTGTGACAAATTTTAAACATTAAACTGTTAGGGCTGCATGACTCAGTAGACGTTTTTAACAGATGTACAGGAACCTGTTCGTTTTCCGAATGAATGTGTGAACAGCCAAGTATCTTGTGCACAAAGTTTACATGAAAAAAAATGTAATATGTCAGCTCTGAGTCAAAAAAAAATTCAGCGCTTACTTTTTTTCTTTAATTTTAACTCAGGGAGAGAGTCAGTGGATGTTTACTTATGGCTAGTGTGATAAAGACAGTGATGTGATTTTGGGTGCACACCAAGTGTTCAAAAGGATCTAAAAAAAAGCTTAAAAAACATTTAATGCAGCAATACAGATATTTACTCTGCAAAGTCTCTGAGAAAAGGTCTTAAGGTCAACAGTGTGCAGCATGAAGTCTGAATGTTGCATTCAGTTGTCCGAGAGATGTTTGTTTCTGTGGTTTTCCTGTGAGCCTGCTGTTCACTACATGGTCTACATAATGTAGTGAACAGCAGGCTCACTGTTCACTACATTATGGTTGCGGTTTGTGAATTTTTATCTTGTGACATCTTTGAGGCACAGTTTAAAGTTGAAGTGGAAATTTAAAGTGCAATTATCTGAAATCAAAAATGACTGCTGCTATAACTTCCAAAACACTAACCCTCTAGAGTTTGCGTCCAGACTACCTAAAAGTAAACTAAAAAACAGCAAATAGCAATTTAATTATAAATATTCAAAAAGTCAGACAATATAACTAATAAAAAAACAAATAAATGTGGATTTTTAGGTCACTCTCTTCTAAGTCACTATATATATGCAACCTACAGTGGCTTGCAAAAGTATTCGGCCCGCTTGAACTTTCCCACATTTTGTCACATCACAGCCACAAACATGAATCAATTTTATTGAAATTCCACATGAAAGACCAATACAAAGTGGTGTACACGTGAGAAGTGGAACGAAAATCATACATGATTCCAAACATTTTTTACAAATAAATAACTGAAAAGTGGGGTGTGCGTAATTATTCAGCCCCATTTGGTCTGACTGCAGTCAGTTGCCCATAGACGTTGCCTGATGAGTGCTAATGATTAAATAGAGTGCACCTGTGTGTAATCTAATGTCAGTACAAATACAGCTGCTGTGTGACGGCCTCAGAGGTTGTTAAGAGAATATTGGGAGCAACAACATCATGAAGTCCAAAGAACAGCTCCAGCTCAGTCAGATTAGATGGACAGCGTTTGTGAACAGCAGTTTTCAGATCTTGCCACAGATTCTCGATTGGATTTAGACACCAGACAGGTCAGGGATAAAGTTATTGAGAAATGTAAAGCCGGCTTAGGCTACAAAAAGATTTCCCAAGCCTTGAACATCCCACGGAGCACTCTTCAAGCGATCATTCAGAAATGGAAGGAGTATGGCACAACTGTAAACCTACCGAGACAAGGCCGTCCACCTAAACTCACAGGCCGGACAAGGAGAGCGCTGATCAGAAATGCAGCCAAGAGGTCCATGGTGACTCTGGACGAGCTGCAGAGATCTACAGCTCAGGTGGGGGAATCTGACCATAGGACAACTATTAGTCGTGCACTGCACAGAGTTGGCCTTTATGGAAGAGTGGCAGGAAGAAAGCCATTGTTAACAGAAAACCATAAGAAGTCCCGTTTGCAGTTTGCCACAAGCCATGTGGGGGACACAACAAACATGTGGAAGAAGGTGCTCTGGTCAGATGAGACCAAACTGGAACTTTTTGGCCAAAATGCAAAACGCTATGTGTGGCAGAAAACTAACACTGCACATCACTCTGAACACACCATCCCCACTGTCAAATATGGTGGTGGCAGCATCATGCTCTGGGGGTGCTTCTCTTCAGCAGGGACAGGGAAGCTGGTCAGAGTTGATGGGAAGATGGATGGAGCCAAATACAGGGCAATCCTGGATGAAAACCTCTTGGAGTCTGCAAAAGACTTGAGACTGGGGCGGAGGTTCACCTTCCAGCAGGACAACGACCCTAAACATAAAGCCAGGGCAACAATGGAATGGTTTAAAACAAAACATATTCATGTGTTAGAATGGCCCAGTCAAAGTCCAGATCTAAATCCAATCGAGAATCTGTGGCAAGATCTGACAACGCTGTCCATCTAATCTGACTGAGCTGGAGCTGTTTTGCAAAGAAGAATGGGCAAGGATTTCAGGCTGTAGATGTGCAAAGCTGGTAGAGACATAACCTAAAAGACTGGCAGCTGTAATTGCAGCAAAAGGTGGTTCTACAAAGTATTGACTCAGGGGGCTGAATAATTACGCACACCCCACTTTGCAGTTATTTATTTGTAAAAAATGTTTGGAATCATGTATGATTTTTGTTCCACTTCTCACGTGTACACCACTTTGTATTGGTCTTTCACGTGGAATTCCAATAAAATTGATTCATGTTTGTGGCTGTGATGTGACAAAATGTGGAAAAGTTCAAGGGGGCCGAATATTTTTGCAAGCCACTGTATCTATCATTCACTTGGCCGGTATTCAGAGTTTTTGTCTTATTTCTCAGACTTTTAATCTATTTTGGTGCTCAGTTCAAATAAAATAATTATAGTAGGTAATTTAAATACCATATATGTTGGAAATAACAGGCTTGACATTGGACACTGTGGCTCCTCTGAAAAGGAAAACAAATCAGGGAGGCTTGTTGCTTTCTCACAAATGCACACCAGAGGTATTGATGGCAGAATAGGTGCAAGTCTGAACTATAGGTTTGCTCTCCGTGTGTCCTGATGGATTTCCACTGTATGCATTCTCAATCATCCAGGTAAGTAAATCTCCAAAAGTTAATTCTGTTCATCTGGATGTAGTGCTTTTTCAGTGAGAGAAAACGTTTTGTCACTTATCCAAGTGACTTCTTTAGTCTCAGCTGACTCCAGGTTTCCCCAATCTTATAAACATCCAATCCTATAACATCTCCAAGTTTCTGGCTTCGATCCTCAACCCGCTGGTAGGCAGCTCAGAACACCACATCCAGAACACCTTGGATTTTGTTGAGAAGGTGAGAGATGTCATTATGGAGGCAGATGAAACCATGGTCTCGTATATTGTTAAATCTCTCTTCACTTGCCTCTCAGTCACAGAAGCGTTGGAGGTAGTTCGTAAGAGATTACAGGATGACCCCAACCTCAGCAACAGGACCACTCTCTGCATCGACCAAATGTGTTTGCTGTTGGAACTGTATCTTCATTCCACCTACTTCACATACAAGGGTCAGCTCTACAGGCAGGAATATGGGTGTGCCATGGGTTCCCCAGTTTCACCCATCGTGGCCAATTTGCACACGGAAGAAGTGAAAAAGAGGGCTTTGTTATCCTACCCTGGAACACCACCAAGTCATTGGTTCAGATATGTGGATGACACCTGGATGAAAATAAAATCTCAGGACGTACCACAACTCACGGATCACATTAACTTGGTGGACCGACACATCAAATTCACCAGGAAGGATATGAAAAGTGGCAGGTTAGCCTTCTTAGACTCTGAGATTTCCATCAGTAATGGGGAACATCTAAAAGCTGATGTGTACCATAAACCTACGCATACGGATCAGTATTTAAGGTTAGACTCTCATCATCCACTGGAGCATAAACTGGTTGTCATCAGGACGCCACAACATAGAGCCAACACCATCCCCACAGGCACAGCGGCCATGGAAGCAGAAGAACAGCACATCAAGAAGGTCCTGAGTAAATGTGGTTATCCCAGCTGGACTTTTGTCAAAGCTGGAAAGGCGCCTAAAGAAAGCTCTAGCCGGTCCAGGAGAGAAGGACAACCGCTGACTAAGCAAAAACCTGTAGTGATTCCATATGTGTCAGGAGTATCGGAGCAGTTGAGACGCATTTGTTCTAAACATCGTGTCTCTGTGGCTTTTAAACCCCAAAACGCGCTGGGCCAAAAATTGGTTCATCCCAAGGATCTGGTCCCCCGACACAAACGGAGTAACATAGTGTACGCTGTTAAGTGCCAGGAGGATTGCCAGGATTTATACATCGGGGAAAGCAAACAACTTCTGGTGAAGCGAATGGCACAACACAGAAGAGCTACCTCGTCAGGCCAGGACTCTGCAGTCTATTTACACCTACAGGCCAGTGGACACTCTTTCAATGATGAGGATGTACACATCCTGGACAGGGAAGAACGCTGGTTTGAGCGAAGAGTCAAGGAGGCCATTTATGTGAAAAGAGAAAGACCATCTCTGAATCGAGGAGAGGACCTAAGGATACATCTTTCACCATCTTACAATGCTGTGATTGCAGCCATTCCCCAACTCTCTGTGAATGGTACTCATGGCCATTGATCAGTGGTCTTTGGTCAGTGGGCCTTGATCAGTGGTTGTTGATCAATGGTCAAGAGAATTTGCATAATTATGATGAAGGAACTGACCTCCCAGCCCATTGTTCCTCAGTGGGCTGGTTTCAGGCATTATGCAAATTTACTATTTATAAGATTGGGGAAACCTGCAGTCAGCTGAGACTGAAGAAGTCACTTGGATGAGTGACGAAACATTTCTCCCCACTGAAAACGTTACGTCCAGATGAACAGAATCAACTTTTGGAGATTTCCACTGTTCCATAAAATGTATCTTCATCCTGTGAAGGGACATTTGTTGTTTACAATCATGATCATTTTGACTTGCTGTAAGTCATTTTATTGGCACTGTAAGCATTTTCTGCGTTTCTATTTTAGGTAACAAAAGGCCATGCATCAGATGTGGTAAGGCTTAGTCTTGCTCAATGAAAGAGGCTCATTCAACACACCTCTGAGCTACAGCATAGATTTGTGATAAATGTACTATGAGTAAGTTCAATTTTGAGGTTTTTTCAGTTCTTAATGGTTTTGCATTTGCTGTAGTAGGTGCTGGGTGTTAAAGGAAAGATAGACAAAATATGAAACAAATCACTTTATTTATAAGCAATCACAAAACAAAACAAACTAGTGTTAATGATGTAACACAAAATTAAGTATGCTATGTGTGATTCTTATTGTCCTTTGTTTCTCTTTGAAATTCCAGTCAATTATTATTCACTAGTGTTTTTAATTTTTTGTACTTTTAAAATATAACCTTTTTGCTTACTAGTGCTTTTTAAGATGTGGTGCTAGTAATCTCAACCCTGGTTCCTCTGTTTTCATTAGGGATTCCTGGTGGCAGCCACTGTGCTCACTGGGCGTTTGTGGCGACCCTTGGTTTTAAAGTCGAATTGTGTGGATTGGAGGCGATCACTGAGTGTTACAGCTGTGGTTGTGAGTGTGTGGCTCTCTCTCTCTCCCCTTGTCCTCCTCCCTCTGACCACAGGTGTTTCCCCTCATAATCACAGGTGCGGTTTATAAAGAGGAAAAGGAGGAGAGCAAATGGAGCTGTTGGGCCATTTGAGGCAATGTGACTCACCCTAACACTTAGTTAGGGTGAGTCATAATTTTAATAGTATTTCCCACTGTGCTGCATCCTCTGCTTATCATCTTGTTTTCTAACTGAATCCCTAATAGGACCAGTGGATGCATTTCTTTATTAAATTGATTTACATTTTTCTGTATAATCAATAAAGTTGCTTGTAACAGTTCTTGTACTCGATATTTTCAACTGTTCAATTTGTTTTTAATGTATTCAACATTTTAGAATTTACGTTTTAAAATAAAAATGGCAATCCTGACTATTACTAATTGTAAAATCCAAATGTGGAAAACAATTTCAGCTGAGCGCTTTGATTCTTCTTAAATCTTTAATTTCTATGTATTTATAGGTAATACATTTTTTATGTTTTAATAATAAAACAGAAAAATAAAATTAAAGAGCACAACAACATTGTGCAACCAACATGTATAGAGATGTTACTGACAGATACAATATATCGAAGGCTGAGTCATAGTTTTTTTGTGAAACTGGCTTGGCCAGTAATCTTTCGTTGCACAATATTAGTCTGTGAGTATGTGTATGATCAATAAATAATGAAGACGCAAATGTTTACTTATACTATTGTTGTGTATATATAGTTGAATGTTTATGTGACCTCATGATGGTCATCATCCAGTTCATCACCACAGTAAATTCTCACAGGTCACAATCATCCAAGCTTTTATGGTGAGCTCATTGTGAAACCTAGCCCCAGCCTATCATGGGATTTTCTGAGGTTAAATGGCCCAGGATGTGAGGGGGCATTAAGGCATCTGGGAAGGGATCTCAGAACTGGCAGTTGGTGTCGTAAGCCACCGCCTCTGTTCAAAGACGGTCATTCACAGTGGACATAGATGGCTTCTTTCACTCCTCTTTGAAGCCATCTGTCTTCTCTGTCCAAAATGTGAACATTGGCATCCTCAAAAGAGTGACCTTTGTTTTTTAGATGCATATGGACAGCCAAGTCTTGTCCCGTGGAGGTAGCTCTTCTATGTTGTGCCATACGTTCATGAAGTGGCTATTTGGTCTCTCCAATGTAGAGGTCTGGGCATTCCTCGCTACACTGTACAGCATACACTACATTGTTAAGTTTGTGTTTAGGAGTTTTGTCTTTGGGATGAACCAGTTTTTAATCTGTGTCATGGTTAGCCGGGCAAACCGTGGGGAATTATTAAAGGACCCAAGATCCGGCACAACTGAGGTGAGGAAGCTTTATTTATGGAGCGTGCACATACAACAAAGGCGAGGGTGTTGAAAACAGAACAGAGAAAACCTAAACTGGGAAAACTAAGCAAAAACAAACCTGAAAACAGAGAGGGGGGAAGACACAGAAAATGATGCAGAATGACGCAGAGAGTGAACACAGAGATTACGCATTCTGTAATCTCAACTAACAGAGGCAGACACAAGGCTTGAATACACAGAAGGATAACGAGGGAATGAGACACAGAAGGAGGGCACAGCTGGGAGTAATCAGACATGACGGGACAGGGGAAACGTAAACTGAACACACTGAGATCAGACACAGACCTTCAAAGTAAAACAGGAAAAACACACACACACGCAAAGACACAGACTCAGAGACGTGGGCTTAACACAGAGACCTGACTACTCTAGAGGGGATACACAGGCAGGGATGACACCAAACAGAGGGAGCACAGACTAAACACTGGGAAACCAAAACACAAACAGTCATAATACATAAACGTATCAAAGGTAAACGTACAAAAACCAAAAACACTGGGCCACCGACCCAGGACCGTGACAGTGCGAGTGTGTGGCTGGGTCTGAAGTACACTGCGATGACGTGTTTGGAGAAGACAGTCCCGAGTTTTTTTGGTCTTTTTTACACCGGCTACATAGGGGATAACAATGTCCTTGCGTTTGTCCTTCTGATCCTCCCTAGTTGTTGTCTGATCTTCTTTTCTGTGCATCTTTGCTGACTTGGTGAAAGCCCAATTGGGATAGCCACGTTTTAAGAGCATCCTTTACATGTGTGTGTTCCCTCTTTTTCCCTTCAGGCTTAAAGGGGCAAAAAATGTTCCTTCCTACACCCGTTTTCACACCTTGGCTCGTGTGATTAGGTAGAAGATCATTAGTAGGGCTGGGTATCATCACTAATTTCTAGAATTGCTTCGATTCTGATTCACAAGGTTCCGATTTGATTTGATCCAGTATTCGATTCCATTTGAATCAGGGAAATGTTGCCACCAACAGTCAGAAATATTATAATTCTGATCACTTATCAGTACATATCCATATTTTTATATCTATAAAAAGAAAGCTGACACTTGCAAGACTTTATCAAAGTTGTAAGCATTACAGCAGATGCCTTTGTGTCAAAGTAACTGAGGATAAAACACAGAAAAACATGAGATTTTCCTGGCCTGGGCTTTTATAGCAGATAACTTTAAAAATATTCTGCAGTAGATCAAAAATGAAAGAACACCATTATCAACATGTAGTGACGTAGATTTTGGGAAGGATTTTACGTGATGTCCGCGAATGCAGCAGTAACATCCACACCTTCCCAGCTGATTAATTAGAGGCCTTATAAGAAACACAGCATGCTGTGCCACATGGAGGCATTTGGCATTCTTTTCCCATCCAAGGTGGCCAAGAGCATTAAGTGGCTAAGCATTGCAGAGCGGTTTGATTTCTTCAGGAAAGCTGCTCATTTTAGTACTGCCCTTTAGAGAGTGGTAAGTGGGACTCTTGCGTTTGTTATAGAATTGTGCCACATTGCTGCCGTCTTGTTTTGTCTTGTTGTAGCCTTGTTGTCATTTTACAAAGGTTTATGGACTGGCCTTGACCGACTCCTGGTTTTATGGTCTTTTACTCGGAATTGTTTGATATATTTTAATCATGCTTTTATAAAGAACTGCACCTTAGGGTGTATTTGTTTTGTTTATATCTCTTTTACTGATTTGTTTTATGTTTTGTTGCTTTAGTGGAGGTGCGGCTGCTTGTTGCACCATTTAGATGGTGCAAATGGTAGATTACACCATTTAAATTGCAGTGACAGTGACAGCTCTTGAACATCCGTCGTAGCCACTGCGTTGTGTACCTGGATGACATGTCACTCACTGTCCAATAAGTATTGGATCAGTGTGCTAGATCGTGTCTTGACCTTAAAACAGTCTCCCAGCTGACATGGTTTTGGAGCAGATAAACTCCAAAAATGAGAGAAAGAATTATTTTATTATTTTCATTTACACAGTATATAACACAGTAAGCAACTTCCATGAAACAGAGTTGAATTTAATTCTTCAATTCCCTGATTATCACAAGTCGAGAAAGTTAAAAATTCTGTCATTTTAGCATCAGTCTGCCTCCATGTTGCAGTTTGTATGATGGACTGTTTGTCACTGAGGTTTTCCTGTTTGCTTTGAGCCAAATGTTGATAGTTTCATTGTCCAGTAACTTCTTTTAGGTATCTATTTCTATCAAACACCTTTTGTAATACTCATTGCATTGAAGGATACATAACTAGAGCTTGACTACAGGAAAAACAAGAAAGAAAAACAGGAAATCACATGAGGACAAATGCCATGTCCTTTCACAAGCAGGCTTAAATACAAGAAGAGAACTTTACTTAAGCACAGTCAAATTAAGTCACTTTATTTATAAGCAACCACATTTAAAAACAACAGCTTCTTTACTGTTTAAAACATAATAAAAGATGACAGTAAAGGAAAACAGAACTTCAAAGAATTTAAAAAAAAAAAAAACAAGTAAATAAACCATGTCAGAAGTCAATTTTTAAAATGTACAGGCTCAGCATTCAGACAGATAAAAAGACACATACTCATGCAAATCCTTTAATATAGAAAACCAGAAATTTCAAACTCAACTGTAAAACTAACCGAGAGGCAAGTGTGGTCTTGGAATCAAAGTCTGTTTTGTATTAAGACAAATCACAAAGCCTGCATTGTTTGCCTTACAGTTCTTAATTTTTGCACTCCTCTAATTTGTTTAGGCATGCTAATATTGTATGAATACAAGTTGACCACAGCCAGGTTTTATTTGCATTAAGTGACTTGAATAAACATAAAACCTGGGCATCAAAATGGTTGCTATCAACTTTCACCTTTAACCCAAACTTCAGGCTCTATGTATACTCACATAAAAGGGGGTATTTGACTATTGTTGCTCACAAAATGCACAGACTGAATACCGTCTACTGTAGATGGGACATTATAAGAGAAACAGGCGATAGAAATCTATAAAGAAAAAATATAATAGCGAACACAGCACTGGGCTCTGAAGAAGGCAAATTATGCATACTGCAGAAACCTGTCACTTAGCAAATTCAAAGTTAATGCATTAATTTACCACTCAGCAGACTGTGAGTGCTGCTTATCATTTCACCGACTCTTATTAAAATGATAAACTTTCGACTACATCAAATGATATATAATAAAGTAATTTTGATATACTAATGAAGCACATTCAGGTCAGACATTACACCAAAATAAGGGAAATGTGAAATTCATGTTAGTTTTTGACAAATACAAAAGTTAATTTTACACATTGAATAATCTCTCTACAAATAGACTATAAGATTTTTTCAATATTACAAAAACAGTTACCATCAGTCAGTTACACAATCATTTACTGTATCACCATTTAAATTTATGCACGTTTTTCTCTCACACAATGCCACAAATACATTTTGCACTGTTCCTTTATTTAAGCTTAACACTCCTTCCTACATAGGTAATCTTCCTTCATAATACAACTTCATGGAGTTTTGAACCAACTAGGAAAAACCTTATTCTCTTCTTATGCCACTATTAATTCAACACAGTTTACTTCGGGAAATGTCAGCGTCTATTGTGAGGAATCTATTAAGCAGTACAACAATGTCAAGTCATCAAAGGTCTTCATTTAGTCTCAGCCAAAGAGACTGAAAACAAGAGAGAATCAGGGGTTTGTGAACAGCATGTCAAAGTTGGTGTGAAAAGCTGATTAAACAAGAAGGGACAAATCTATCACCTGCTTTTCATCTTAAATGTGGTAGAAAACTACTGTATTATCATTTTTTTTTTTAATGTGAATGTTCTTATATCTGGGAAGTATTGATGGAGGAATATGTGCTAAAATCTGAACTTTGAATTTTCTTCTTATTTGGTCTCTGTGATGCTTGATGAATTTCCAGGGCAGCATAACACACATCTTCATCCTGAGATTTCAAAATTGTTATTATTATAGTATTAGAGTTTGTAAGTAAACAGCAAGGCAAAAAGGAAAAAAAACCCACTCTGTAACTTAAAATGAAAATTGTAACTGTAACACCAAGATAGTCTGTTAATTACTGCTGCTGGTGATTACCTGCTTTATGTGACTTTGGCTTTCAGTTGTCTTCATGTCATCTTGAGATGTATTATTTTCTACAGAAAACAGAAACATTTTACATCAAAGATGGAACATAACAAATACAATAAATTGAGGATGGAAATTAAGTACAAAGTTGTTCAGCTGGAACAGATGGAAGTTACAAATACAACAGGTACCTATTTTTAGGCGAAGCTGGTAAAACAGTACAGAGGAGAGAAGAGAGCGACAATAAAATGACACAGAGTGAAAAGCAGCTTCCAGCACACGCTACAGTCCTCCTGAGGTTTGTGGATGTCATGACGAGTCACGGTGGAGGCTGTCGCAAACACAAATTGCAATAATTAGTTTGTATAATTTATTTGTATGCATTTTCATGGTTCATGTTTAAAAATACAGATTTTTTTCCCCCCATGTGTTAATTGCAATAATATTTTTTTAAATATAGGTGGATACATAAATATAGATCTCAAATGACTAAAAGAAAAAAAAACAACAACAATTAAATGACCTATATAGTACACGACCACTGGCAATTACATTTTAAAAATAACACCAAATCAGCTCATTTTGTGGATAACTTTAGGCTCTTTGTTTTAAGTGCCTTAACTTCTTTAATTGAATCATAAACTGAAATTGGTTATTTATTAGGAGCAATTCACAGTGTAAATACTAGAGCTAGAATATTCTTTGAACACCCCAAGATGAAGTTATGGAGGCTGTTCTTATTCTGAGTATTCAGATTCTATTCTTTGAATGAATTTCACTCAACTTAAGCTATTTCAAACAGAAATAAGATTCAAACACTTACTCAACAGAATCCTGGTTGTAATGTTGCCATATTTGTAAATGTATTTCTGAGAAAGTGTTGTGTGAATCTCCTTCTGTTCAGTTCCACAGTAGTAGAGACCCTCATCAAAATCAGTAGTGTTCATGATCAACAGGTCATAGGAGTCAGAAGACTGGTTTTCCAATAAATGCAAACGAGGGAATGGATTGAGAATGTCTACTTTGTCCTCAAGGTATGATGGATCATATTTGTAGTTTGTCCTCACAATGAGTGAAGGCTGGTTCTCATGAGAACAGTTCCTGACCCAAACTATGAATTTGCGGCTTGATCTTTTGCAGTCACAGTAAAGAGTGATGTTATCGCCAGATCTGACTCTTAGCAATAACTCTGGTCCAGACAGCTTGCCATGACTACAGAAGATAACTCCTGAAAGACAAACACAAAAATTATACTATTTCAATGAAATTGACATTACAAGATAGTTTAAACACTCAGAAGGTAAATGTGGAAATTTAAATAATATAATACATTTTAATAATATATTAAATAATATACCTAAGAGAGTAGTGAGAAGAAAAAGCATCCTGACGTGTTTGGTGATGACCTCTAGATACTGTAAACTAGTGATGGGTCGGTAGCGAACGAAATGGCTCTTAGAGACGGATCTTTGAAGTGAACGGTGCGAGCCGGCTTGTTGGTTGTTGTTTCGGGGGTTTTTTTGTTTTTGTTTTTTTCTTTCTCTCCTGCCCTCTTTCACTTTTTTTCGCTTCACGCTGCCCCTTGTGTTTGCGCTGAGCAGAGACGGCAAACAGAGCCTTGCGTTTGCGCCCCTCCCCCCTCTGCTCAGCGCTGAGCTGAGGGGGCGGGGCGGTAGTTAGACTTGCAACAGCAGTAGCACACAACAAGAGCAGGAGGGAGAGGGAAAGAAAGAGAGCCAGGAGCAACAACAAGAGACAACACCGTCACATTGGAAAGGTACAGTAGAGAAGCAAAGTCTGGAACCATTTCAATCTTATTGAAAAAACAAAGGCAGAGTGTAGAGTCTACAAGAAAAGGATATCATATAGAGCCGGCTCCACAAACAACATGCACAGGCACCTAAGAACTGTCCACCCATCAGTGCAATGGGAAGATAAAACGCAGTCAGTTGAGTGTGATATTAATATTTCTAAATGCCAACCTTTCCCTTAATTAAAGATCTGGGCGTTCTTCCCCCCCCCCCCCCCCCCCCCTTTTTTATTTTCCATATTTTAATTTATATTTAATTGTGTTGTGGTTTGCAGTGTTTTGTGTTGTTTCACTTTAAATTTGTTTAAAAGGAAAAAGCTGAAAATTTAAGTAGTTAAAATTGAAATGTATGAAATGTAAATAGTTGGTTTCTGTATTTTATAATTTATTTATTACATTTTATGTGGAGTGAATAAATAAAAGTATATTTACAGTGGCCCCTAGAGACGGAGCACGTACAAGGTAGTCCGGAGCACGTACAAGGTAGTCCGGAGCACGTACAAGGTAGTCCGGAGCACGTACAAGGTAGTCCGGAGCACAACGGAGGTGCTCCAGGATGCTAGGGGCCGTGTTGAGCTTTTGTTAGCTAGTGGCTACACAAGCCAGGAAGTACCAACAATCGGATTGGGTGTGTGGTAGTAACATGTAAATGAAGTTTTTTTTAAAGATATATATATGTATGTGTGTATAATACAAAAACGTGTATGTGTGTGTGTGTGTGTGTGTGTGTAATACAAAAACAATAGACATATGAATTCAATTGTGTAATTTAAGTGATCTAGGTAGCTGTTTTGGAAGTTCAGTTAACGCTAGAAATGTGTTTTGGAGTTTGTACGTGTTTTGCAGTTTGTACGTGCTTTGTCTGTAGGGGCCACCGTAAATATACTTTTATTTATTCACTCCACATAAAATGTAATAACTAAATCATATAATACAAAAACCAACTAGTCGCAGTTCAACTTTTAACTATTTAAATTTTCAGCTTTTTCCTTTTAAACAAATTTTAAATAAAACAACACAAAACGCTGCAAACCACAACACAATATAAATTAAAATATGCAAAACAAAAAGAAGATGCACATTCTCTGTCATATAGGCTTGCATGAATAAACTTTTTGAATCCTTTATCATCTGCAACTGAAAATAGTTGTGGATGATTACTATACCTTTCTAATGTGACGTTGTTGTCCCTGGCTCTCTTTCTCTCTCTCTACCTCCTGCTCTGTTCCTGTGCTACTGAGAGTGTAAGTGATGCCCCTCTGCCCAGCGCAAAGCACAAGGTTCTGGGGAGACAATAACCCGACGGACCAATTACAGGAACCCAAAACATGGTAGGCGTGTTTTATCATGATTCATATAATACTGATGACGGATTTTAGGCTAACACACTTACCTCTCATCTTTCCTCACAAAACAGATGCTCCACTTCTTTTAAGTGTCTCCCAGAGCTCCGGGAGATGACGTCACACAGGTCCCCCCCATTTTGGCAGCATTCGGCTGACTGCCTTGGTGAAGGAGGCTAACCATGGCTGATAACTGTTGCGCTCCAGGTTGTACAAATAGACAAGGAAAAAGAAAGGTACGTCGTTTTACCGCATTCCCAAAGATAGGGAAAGGCGAGCTAAATTGACTAGCGCTATTAAAAGAGCCAGGAGTAAGCAAAACAAGACTGAAAGATGGGACCCTCCAGCCGTCGGATTCCGCTTGTCTAGCGATCATTTTCATTATTTACTAGACTATCATTGTGGTTTCTGATGAGTGCAAAACCACATAGTTGCGTGCATCGTGCATTGTTTCTGTCATGTTTTCTAAGTTGGCAAGCTCTAAAGTAGAAATACTGAAATGTTTATTTTGTAGGCAGAAAGAGCGATAATCCATTGAGTCCGGACTTTATTCCATCTCCAGAGAAGAGGAGAAGAAAAATTAGGCTGGATGTGTTCAACAGAAGACAGAAAGCAAAGCTACAATGGATAGAGCAAATCAAGCTATCTGCAGAAGCCATCCCTCCAGGGTGAATATATCAAAGTCTTTCTCTAGCAAACTGTTGTAATATATGTTGGATCTACTTGTTTTTCTGTTGCATGTTTATCCCACTTTTGGTAAACCAAAATGTTTCTGCATGATTGGTTCTAAGTTTAGTACAACCTAGAAATGGTATCATGTACTATAGTAGTATACTGAAGGAATAAAATGATTGACAAAAATGCGGTTTATATCTTAATGGCCTGTAAATGGTAAATGGACTGTATATGTATAGCGCTTCTTTTACTGGTCCCGCCTAGGGACCCCAAAGCGCTTTACACACCCAGTCATCCACCCATTCACACACACATTCACACACTGGTGGAGGCAAGCTACAGTTGTAGCCATAGCTGCCCTGGGGCAGACTCACAGAAGCGAGGCTGCCATATCGCGCCATCGGCCCTTCTGGCCAACACCAGTAGGCGGTAGGTGAAGTGTCTTGCCCAAGGACACAACGACTGAGACTGTCCCAGCCGGGGCTCGAACCGGCAACCTTCCGATTACAAGGCACCATGGTCGTTAATACCTCTCTTAATTAGGGATGGGTATCGAAAACCGGTTCTTGTTGAGAACCGGTTCCCAGTGTTTCAATTCCTTGGAATTGTTTGCCATTTTTGCAAACGATTCCCTTATCGATTCCAGTCGCCCCGAATGACGTCACCACGTTGCGGAGCATCATTTACCTGGCAGGAAACACGGCGCCTAAGCGGCTCAAACGCTCAAAAGTTTGGTTTTGCTTTACGAGAATGGATGACAACAGGGCAACTTGCAATACTTGCAAAGTAGATATTTCATTTAAGGGAGGAAACACTACAAATATACAAAAGCATTTGCTCACAAAACACACGATGACCTTAAATGAATGTCGTGTTTTTAATTCCGCTCCGGACTCGTGAATCTCAACCCAGCAGCAGCGGTAACGTTTGCACGTCCTCTCCCGTTAATGCGGCAGGTAAATGATCAACTAACAGTGCATATTATGTTAGCGCGATCTGCCTTATTATAAAACCTGCCATTACTGTGCATTTAGATGACCATGATGAGAGAGACAGACAGTCTGGCTCAGATGCTGGCAGTTCTCACTGCAGTCTACCGTTAGCGTCTCCTTTCAGGCCAGGATAGACGAATGTCACCGAGCAGTGACTAAGTTTGTGGTCAAAGGTTTGCACCCATTTGCCACAGCAGATGATTTTAATTGTAGGCAGGGACATTACTGGATATTCTTGTGTAATTGCTACAGTGTTGGGGAGTAACGGAATACATGTACCGCCGTTACGTATTCAAAATACAAAATATGAGTAACTGTATTCCATTACAGTTACCGTTTTGGTATTTAGAATACAGTTACTTTGTTGAAATAAATGGATTACACGGCGGTACTTCCCTGTTTCATATTGTGGCGGGTCAGGCCTGTTTGGGTTTTGTTTGACAGCTACGTTCTGTTGTTCCAGGCGGCAGCGTTACGGTTGCCATGGTTACAGGGTTACGCTCTCTCTCCGTGTTTCCTGGGTGAGAGAGCGCCTGTTGTTGTTGTGCTAAGCTAATAGGCAGAATGCTACCGATATAGCTCTAAAGAATGTAGCATCATAGGCAGCGCAGTCCGTGCTGCAGGGAGAATGGACTGCTGTACCCGTTATGTGTCTGTGAGCGAGGGAGGGAGAAAAAGGAAAAGTACGAGCAAAAATGGGAGCTGGAAGCATGTAAATATAATAATAACCACTGCAGCCAAGAAGAGTGCCTGACGAGCCCAGTTGTAAATAAGCTATTAAGACTCGACTGTACACCGTGTTCGTGTTTTCCTCCAAAAACAATAAGTTCTGTTGGAGCAGCCTTTCAACGCCTCTCTCTGTCTCTCGCTAGCAAAGTTGACCCAGACAACAAAGTAAAGCTAGTTTTCAGCTACGAGCCCGACACAGAACCCAACGAGGTCCCTTTACTATGGTTCGGAGCCGCGGACCTTCAGTAACAGTAATAAATCACAGCAATAGTACATTCATGTAGTTGTAAACAGCGTGATAATATATTAAGTAATCCAAAGTATTCAGAATACGTTACTCTCATTGAGTAACGTAACGGAATACGTTACAGAATACATTTTGGGGCATGTATTCTGTAATCTGTACTGGAATACATTTTAAAAGTAACCTTCCCAACACTGAATTGCTACAGAATAATTGTTGTTATACTTTGTTATTGCTACAGAAGAATATTTATTTTATTATTTTACATGTACAATTTTTTTTTTTTTTTTTTTTTTTTTTTTTTTTTTTTTTTTTTTTTCCTGGGGACCCTGTGACACCCCATTGAAGAGCCGTAGGCTGTGGATCTCTTAAGATCTCACTGTTGGGTTTGTAAGGCCATGTTACTCCTAAATTTCTATCTTGTTCAAAGAGAAGATATAAGTACAAGTACCTCGGGCTGTGGGTGGACAATAAACTGGACTGGTCATGCAACACAGAGCACCTGTACAAAAAAAGCCCAAAGCCGACTGTACTTCCTCAGGAGGCTGAGGTCTTTTAACATCTGCAGGAAGCTCCTGAGGATGTTTTACCAGTCGGTGGTTGCTGGAGTACTGTTCTATGCTGTGGTGTGCTGGGGGAGCAGCACAGCAAAGAAGGACTCATCCAGGCTGGAAAAACTGATCAGGAAGGCTGGCTCTGTGGTCGGCATGAAGCTGGACACTCTGTTGTCAGTGGCAGAGAAAAGGACACTAAAGAAACTGCTGGACATTATGGACAATGCTGGGCATCCTCTGCACACGGCCATAAACAACCAGAAGAGTCTGTTCAGTGACAGGTTGCTTCTCCCAAAGACAAGAACCAACAGACTTAAAAACTCCTTTGTCCCACACGCCATCAAACTGTTTAACTCCTCTCTGGAGGGGAGAGGGAGGGGAAACAGGAGGACAAAGGAGGGGGGAACAACTAAGCTGTAGTGCCTCTTCACTTCACTGTGCAATTACCTTTTGTGCAATACTTTTTGTTAATAATCAGCAGTGCAATAGACTCCATACTTGAAATGTGCAATTCATTTTTACTTTTATTCTTATTTATTCTATTTATCCCCTTTGTATATTTTATCTGTATACGTCTTTGTATTTATATGTGTGTGTGTGTGTGTGTGTGTGTGTGTGTATATAATATTCTTAACTCTGTAACTTCTGTCGGTGCTGTGCTTTTTTGGAAAACAAATTTCCCAGAGGAACCCACCCGAGGGATTAATAAAGTTTTATCTAATCTAATAAAACAAAGTTCTAAGCTATTAGACCTTAGTGTTCTCCTTTTTTAAAAAGAATCGAATCGTTAAACAGAATCGAAAATGGAATCTGAATCGTGAAAATCTTATCAATACCCATCCCTACTCTTAATATACTTTTGTGTTTTCACCAGTCAACCAAGTGATTATCCCCAAGATAACAGCTACTGCAGACCAAATTCCCATCTCACAGCATTTGAAGGACTCCACCAGTGAAGAACCTGGAAATTATGTCCAGCCTCTTCTCCATGAGAATGTTCTATTATGCAGCACTGAAACATGTGGTAAACGCCTCCAATCTCTTGAGCAAGAATGCCAAGCTCTGAGGACTGAAAATGTGTTTTGATGAAAGAAAAAACGAATAACACTACACTGAATGAAATGAGCTTCCATAACGATGAGAAAGGGGTTGATATTGTTACTGGTTTACCAACATATACAATTCTCATGACAGTTTTTCATCTTGTGGCTGCTTTTCTCAAACTTAAATCTTGTTTAACATGTTTTCAGCAGTACATGTTAATGTTAATGGAGCTTAGAATGAACTTGTCCTTTGACTTCATTTCAAAATTGACTCAACCACTGTTTCAAAACTTTTCAAACACTGTATCAGTGTGATGCTTTGTAGATTGGTGCCAAGTCTAGTGTTGTGGCCTGACAGAGAATCCCTAAGACAATCTTTGCTATATGCATTTCAGAACAGCAGCTTTGAGAAGACTGTTTGCATCATGGATTGTTTAGAAATATATCTAGAGAAACCGAGTAGATTGCTAGCCAGTGCTCAGTGTTACTTCTTGTACAAGTCACATCACACAGTCAAATATTTAATTGCAATTTGACCTCAAGGTTCTATTTGTTTCATCTCCTCTGAATGGGGAGGTTGCACAAGTGATAAGTTTATTACAGAAAAAAGTCTTTTTTTTTTATCTCATTTGCTCCCAGGTGATGTAGTTTTAAAGATTCCAGCATTTACTCGTGGAAAGAAACAGTTGGATCCTGTTGATTTGGAGAACACCAGATGTCTTGCTTCTCTCAGGATACATATAAAAGAGTAATAGTTCTCTGTCAAAAGTACACAATCTTGCAAAGCACTGTCCCCATAACTTTCACAGACAGAGAAAATGATGTGACCCGTCTTGACAAGATTGTGGGTGTATGTTGTGAGCTTACAAATGTATCTGAATCTGTGGTGCCCTTCCAGTGATGTAAATGAAAATGATGTGACTGATGTGCTCAACCAAAAAATACACACTCACTTTTTGTTTGCTTATTGTGACTTGACTTTTGAAGGGAAAGCTTTCTTACTTGTCCTACAAATATCAGAATAAGAGAATGGCAGACCTGGGCTCACTATTTTTGGATCTTCACATCTGTCTCAAATGATTTCCACTAACCACGTTTCATATTCCTGATTGACAGATGCAGATCAGAATTAAAATCAGAAAAAAGTTTTATTGCCTTTGTCAGTGAACAAAAATCTACAAAATAGCCACTTGCTTCAGTGGTAATGTGCAATACAAAACACTGAATTATATAAATAACAAAAATAGCATTAATTTAGAATTTTAATTTAGGTTTGATCTTCCCCTCTTGTGTGTGGCATTGGGAGAGGTTGTGATACAGTTGGTCTTGCTCAGCAGCAGTCAGAGGTGGGAAAGCTGGGAGGCCAGGATGATCTTTTGCAGATTTCTCTTTTTTATTTTGTTTAGAGTTGTTGTTAAAAATGATGTCCTTGTATTGCTAATACTCTACTTTCTTTAAAGACTCCTCACTTGGAATGGCCCACTTGCACTTCTTAGATGTAACAGCTATCTCTTCTTTTTTTTCCACTGGTATGCTGCCATGTCCTGAACAACACAGCTGACACATGTGTGCAGCTCTCACCAAGGCCAGCTGTGCAGTTACAGTGTGCTCCCAAGACAACCCTGTCTTTTCTCACTACTACCCATGGCTTTAACAGCGGGTCATTAAGCCTTTGGGAATTTTGAACCTATAAATACAATTACAAATGTTAAGTACACCAAAAACACAAAATAGCTACTGGCAACCAGACGCGTTTTAGCGAAGCTAATGTAACCAAACGACAACGCTAACAACGTCACACCGCCTGGGATAATATGACACTTACCTTTCCAGTGATGATGCAGGGTTTTTTTTGCTTGAAGATTCCACAGCTGAATGTTTGTTGCCAAGCCAGATTGAGTCCATTTGTAACCCTCCAGGCTTTAGTAAGCTTTTAAAGAGTCCCCCGAGTAGTAGGATGGGAAGTTTATAAGGTAGTTATGTATGTCCGGATAGCATAGATCTGGGACGCTGAAATACTATAGCTCTGTTCTCAAAATATATTTTCAATATAAAATGTCAAGCAAATCAAACTGTACACTATAATGCATGTCAAACTCTCTGCAAGGGAATTTTTGTAACTGTAAGGGGCTTTTTGATGTTGTGGGTTTCCTGTTTGACGGCTGACGAGGAGGCTGAGGTTGACTTTACTGTCAGAGTTGTATTGTTGTAGCTTCAAGACAGAGAAAGTATTATTTATTCTTTGTATTATGTCCTTGAAACAAACCTTTCTCATTATAAACTTAGCTACAGTGTTTCATTCTGTTAAAGATAATAGCTGATTGGTAACATGAGACAAAACACAGAAAATTAGTTAAAAATAGGCATCATGAATTGTTGTAAACAAAAAGCCATCCTAACCACTGTTGTAGACAGATTTAAGTAATATATTTATATATATCTTGCTGCCAAGGATGGCACAACCAGTTATTAGGTTAAGGGGAAAATGACTTTTTGAGTTAGGGCCTGATAACTTTTTCACATTGCATTTTGACTGTAGACTGACGAAGTCACTTGGATGAGTGACAAAACGTTTCCCCCACTGAAAACGCTACATTCAGATGAACAGAATCAACTTTTGGAGATTTACTTACCTGGATGATTGAGCATGCATCAAGACATTGCATTTTGAATTCACTCGTGTTAGCTTTCTGTAGTATTCAAATGGATTTGATCATCTGAAATATGTGTTGAAATAAGTTTTTTAGTCTGTTTTTGTAAAGCACACATAAAAACACTTGAAAAACTAATATTATAACATTGTCCTGTAATTGTTATTATAATAAAATGTCCTTTGTTCCTATGTGGTAGGTCTGTAATGTTAAGCTCACTTCAGGGCCACATAACCTGCAATTTCCAAACCTACTTTGCATTTCCCTGATGAATCATGAGACATATAAATTCTTAAAAAACAACTTAATGAACAACTTGATTTTTACATTTTTTAACATTACTGTTGGCTGCAAGCAATTTTAAAAACAATTTTATTGTTCTATAACCATAAATATAGGATCCTAAAACAGAGGAGCTATATTTACTTGCTGACATTACATCAAATTTACATGCAAACTAAGCATACATTTGTTTTTATAATAATATTAATCAATATGTGCTCTCAGACCAACAAAGAGCAGTGAGGTTGATGCTGAAAGAATAACAACTAAGCCTGTCTTTTAAACATTAATTTAACAAAATATTAATTATAGTGCTTCAGAATTTCTTGTCTTAATGATAGAGTTGTCGTTAATAAATGTTATGTTTTGCTAGCTATCAATCCTGCCTTTAAATTAGCTAAACTTCATCAATATACCAACTCTTTTCCAGTCTGCAACATACACTCATGTCACTAATTATTCTACAGCAGCAGTGCTAATTTAAATTGGTGTTATGTGCTTAATCACTTCATATTTTTCTCATAGTATAGTTTTATCTTTCTTTGTAAAATCAGCCACTTTGTTGCCAGTACACTTATCAACACCACCTATTTCATGTGAATGTGTATGGGAAACCCTGGGTTAAGTTAACGAGTTATTAAACTGCTTCATGTGACCAGTTATCCTGACTGTCAATATCAGGGTAAGTGAATCCAGAAAACAGAAAAATAACTTAGCTGTGCTGAACTTCCTTTCTAGTACATGGTTCTGGAGCAGCATGTTTGAGATTAGACTAAGCGCAAGATCTTATAACTTTGGATGTCCTGTCAGCTTAACTGTCCATCTCCCTATCCTTGTTAGTCTGGAGGATGTTGTGTTCATGTTTTCCAAAAATGATTGCAAACTTTAATTCATCTGACTATAGAAGAATTTTGCATCAGTTAATATTAAATGAGCTTTGATATAGAGAAGTTTTAATCTGCATTTGTGGATGGCACTGCGAATTGTGCTAATAGACAATTTCTGGAAGTGTTCCTGACCCCTTACGATGATTTCCATAATAGAATTATGCCTGTTCTTAATGTAATGCTGCCTAAAGATCGTTGGCATTTTCATGTGTGTGTATAGAACTTTCCACATATTCTTAGACTCTCTGGGTGATATTATGGATTGAGGACATTGAGGAAATTGTTCCACAATTTGTAGATGCAGATTTTTTTAGATTGGTGAACCTCCCCCAATCATTACTTCTGAGAAGCTCTGCCTTTCAAAGTTAGTTGACAATCAAATGTTATTGCTTTGCACAACATTTGACTGAAAGTGCTTGAAAATCTATTTCATCTAGAGTACAGATCTTGCTATCATACTACGACCATTTAAGACATAATGTTTGTAGTTGAACCATGTTTGCCAAGGGCCATCCTGTCCCCAACCACATCATAACCACAAGGTAGGCCAACAAAGCCACTTGGACAAATCTGAAAGCAACACTATCAAGCAGATAGGTGCGGATGAGGACAGATGTGGTGCTTAATGCAGTGCAAGATGGTGGTTCAGCACATCTCCCTCTATACACACAGCACCAAATGGTAGAGTTGGATATGAAATGTTAAATTAACATAGATATCTATTAGTCTTCAAAATGACACAAATGTCCAAAAACTGTAGGTTTTTTGAGTAGTATATATGAATCTGTAAAAGAACCATTTAGAAATTAATACAGCTGGTATGATAGTATGTTAAATTTCTTTTGGCCTGGGCCTTTTGTTTTATATTCTTTTTTGTGTGAGTCAAATCATTCACGGTAGGCTGTTGATCAGTAAGGGAAATGCAAAATATTCACAATTAAAATAGGTTACATTTTAATGAACTTTATTAGGTTTAAAAAATATGGTAGCCTACAGTGTATCTGAAAATTCACTGTTTTAAAGCACAGCACATAGACGTATTACAATGATCACATAAATACTAAGGGTTTGTTATAGGAGGATTAAGAAGTTAAAATGATATTTCCAAGTTAATGACTATAACACCAAGTCACAATTTTAAAAACTTTGCTAACACAGTAAATATTTATTATTTTTAAATATCTAAGCATTAGAATTCTTGTGGAGGTAATCACTTCCTTACATTGATTTTTGGGGGAAAAAGACCATAATCTTACATAATCTTTCCTTATCAGATCTGGTAGCACAGACTACTTATCAACAATACTTAGTAAGCATACTGAGGAAAAAAGAGTTCATTACATGTGAAAACTATTCATGGTTGTGTAGGCACTGAAATCTGAACTCTGGGCGATCCTCTTCTTTGGTCTCTGAGATACTGGCTGGATTTCCAGTGCTGCATAACACACATCTTCATTCTAAAATTTCATAATTATTTAGAATTATCATCAAGCACTGACAAATGATAAATGCATTTTAGAGCTAAATAGCTTTGTGTCATTACTATAAAAAAAATCAAGCTGTAGAAAAGACAATAAATATGATATATGACCTGATTTCTTCTCATCTGGTCTCTGCTCTCATATCTTTTCTCATCAGCCGGAGGTTTCTTAGCTACGAACATTTAAAAAAAAATGTAAAATGTACAAAGGCTCTTTTCTTTTACTAGATAAAACTCTGTGATGGTCAAATGATCATGGAACTAAAGTGATGAAAAATCTTGTTGTACAAATGACACAGAGCAGTTACCTGTCTTGTGATGGTAATATATCAAAAGTGAACATAGCAGAGATGAGAGGGCCACAAAAGCTGAACACAGAGAGAAGAGCAGTATCCAGCATATACCACAGTCTTTTTGCGTGGTTTGAGGCTCACGGGGGTCTGAGTAAAAAAAGCTTTGAAATTAGTCTTTTTTTTTCCCCCTAAATTATTCAGGTAGAAGATCTGGGGATAACTTTAAGTATGACGTTGTTAGTTGCATTACAAAGACCAACCTGTACCAGAATGACAAACATGTGAAACATATAGCGATGAACTTTCTGCTCAGATTCAGCCAAAGGTAGTACAGAAGGAAAATGAACTATAACATATAATAATAGGCATAGGCACCCAGTAGTTTTTGAAAATTAAGAAAAAGAATATCCTGCAGTGTCTGTTTCAGTCACCTGAATACCTATTTTTCTTACAATGAAGCAAGCAAAATAGATGAAGCTGTAGTAAAAGCCTGGCAAATTATTCTGAAGGAAGAATATATCTTAAAAAATTATTAAACATAAACATTTGTTTTATTTCTATGTTTATTTATTTCTGTATTTGTATTTTTACCAATATATTCATGTTAAATTGTTGTAATAAGCAGACAGATCATTTATTGATGACTCACACTAGAATACTTACAAAGTAGGATCTTTGTGGTGAGGTTTCCATATCTATAAAGGCATTCAAGATTAATAGTTTCTTTTTCCTTCACCTTAGACTGTTCAGTTCCACAGTAGTAGAAGCCCTCATCCGAATCAGTGATGTTTGTGATCAGCAGGTCATAGGATTGAGAGGAATGATTTTTCACAAGATGGAAATTAGGGAATGGATTTAGAAGGTTTTGGTAATCAATACCTGGTTTATATTGTCTTTGCTCAAGCTTTGTTTTTAGAACAAGAGAAGGTTGTTTCTCATGAGAGCAATTCCTGTACCACACTATGAATTCTCCAGTTGAAGTTTTACAGTCACAGTAGAGAGTTATGTTTTCTCCTGGTCTGACCATCATCTCCAACACTGTTCCACTGGTCAAATTATGACTAGAAGTTAAAGCTCCTACAGGACCTATACACAAAAACATTAGAAGAGGTTAAAACATGCACAGCTTTATACAAAATCACAATAAAACAGACATATTTTACAACATTAGTTCAATGTCAAATAGGACGAAATATCAATAAATCTTGAAAATGATCACATTAATTACCAAAAAGAACAATGAGAAAAACATGCATCATATCCATGTGTGATAATGAACAGGAGTTAAAAGGCAGCTCAACAAGACTTACTGACAAATGCAACGACCCAAGCAGATTTTTCCATTAAAGGAAGTGGAAGTTATGATTGGTCGACTGAATGGAACATTTTCTTTGTGGTTGTTTTCAATTGGTGCAATAACAAGTGATGTTTTTGGAATGAATGTTAAAGATAATTTTGACAGATAGTACAGAAAGTGAACTTCAAATATAATTTTCCGAGCCTTGCATAAAAGAATTTTTCTGCTTTGCTCAAAACCATTACAGACATGCATGTTAGGTTATATAAAAGACCTTTGAGTTAAGCACAAGTATTATATAATTTTGTTTGAATTGCTTAAAGTATGTAGAAAACCATACAGATGAAATCCACCATAAAAGACAAAAACAAACAGAAACTCCTCTAACAAGGAGCATTTGCATCTGTGCTGATTTTGGTTGTTCTGTTCATGGCAGGAGATGATGATTGCCTCTCCATGATCTCAACGTTCTGTATAAAGCCTTCTCTTTGCTAACATTTTGTCTTTTTGTTTTTTCTACACTCTAATGCCTTTGCATCAAACACATTGATCAGGCTGATTAGACAGTTAAGGCCTTAGTCACACCAGCCATGAAATCTGTCAGGTGAAATGTGTATTCCCCCATCTGGTCGATGAGTGGGTGCTGACTGTTGCTAGGTGAAATCAGTCACAAAGAGGTATTTCTCCAGAGACTTCTTCGTGATTGCTTTACTTACACGCAAATTGCCGCAAACCTTTGTACTTTGCATGGAAGATGCAGACTTGCAAACATTTACCAACTATTCATTAAGTAGTGGTAACTGTGAAAAGGAAAATGAAAGGAAATGGAGAACATTTAGCTTTCCATTTTGTGGTCCACTCTTATCAGTTTCACCACCACTTGGGGATTTCTTTTCCCATAAAGAGGGCATCTTTCACAGCAACCTACAAGCAACCAAAGTAAGGAGGTTTTTGGTTTTAGACCAGCTAGTAACTACTCAGCAACCAGTTGGGATTCAATAAATGGACCCCAGGCCTCTATGACTGGAGATTAAGATAATAAATTGGTGTGTTGTATTAAGTGCTTTGAGTACTCAGGGAGAGTAAAAAAGCGCTATATAAGAATCAGTCCATTTACCATTAATCCCTTTAAGACCTACCATAGAACCAAGTCCACCAGAGCATTTCAAGTTGCTATACATCAATGCAACTGTTATAAACCCAAATTTTAATAATATGTATGCATTAAGTCCATAGTAACTACATAAATTGCAAAAAAGCGCAATAGACTACAAAAAAATTGAAAATCGTTTTTGTTTTGTTTTTTTTACATATATTTCTACTTAGAGACATTTCAGAGGTTTATCCCTCAAAACTTTTAAATATAAAAAAGTTGCAAAAAAGAGTTTACAACAACAAATTTATTTTGAGTGTCTTCATAATTTTATTTTTGAGATACACCAATTATATACTGCAGAAAAAACTAAATAAATTCTATAATGCAAATTTGCAAAGAAAACAGCATGTGCATCAAAATAAACTATATAAAGTAGTGCAATTTGAGTTCTGAGTATCCCAGAAACCATGAAGTCAAACATGACTTTTAAAAACACCAGTATAGGCTTATAAGGCCTATAAGTAAAAAAAACTACATTGGCCCTGGGTGAGGGACCAGACGAAGAGCGATTCAGGAGACCCTTATGAGGAAAAACATCGAGGGAACAGTTTACTCTGCCCCGGACAGGGTTGCAGGGTTCCCGGGGCCCCGCCTTGGAGCCAGGCCCGGGGAGGGTGCCCGAGGGCGAGCGTCTGGTGGCCGGGCTTAGTCCATGGGGCCCGGCCGGGCACAGCCCGAAAAGGGGACATGGGCCCATCCTCCCGCAGGCCCACCACCTGCAGGAGGCGCCGTAGGGGTCAGGTGGATTGTGTGCCGGGCGGCGCCCAGAAGCGGAGGCCCTGGAGGACTCCCCGGCTACAAAGACTGGCAATTGGGACATGGAATGTCACCTCTCTGGTGGGGAAGGTGCCTGAGTTAGTGCGTGAGGTTGAGAGGTACCGGCTAGATATAGTCGGGCTCACCTCTATGCATGGTTTGGGCTCTGGAACCAGTCTCCTGGAGAGGGGCTGGAATCTGTCTCAGTCTGGAGTTACCCCTGGTGAGAGGCGGCGGGCTGGGGTGGGTATTCTCATATTCCCTCGGCTTGCTGCCAGTACATTGGGGTTCTTCCAGGTGGATGAGAGGGTTTGTTCCCTGCGCCCTGCATTTCCCGACCCAGGGGGTCCTAACTGTCATCTGCGCTTATGCGCTGAGTGGCAGTTCAGAGTACTGATTGGTTATTGGACATAAGAGTGTCCATAAGTGCACGTGGCACCAGGACGCTCTAGGCCGCAGGTCAATGATCAATTTTGTAATCGTATCACCAGACCTGCGACCATATGTTCTGGACACTCGGGTAAAGAGAGGGGCTGAGCTGTCAACTGATCACCACCTGGTGGTGAGTTCGATCAGGTGGCGGGGGAGGATGCTGGACAGACCCGATGCACCTAAACGCATAGTGAGGGTGTGCTGGGAATGCCTAGCAGAGGCCCCAGTCTGCGAGATCTTCAAGGCACACCTCCGGCGGAGCTTCAATTGCATTCCGAGGTAAACTGGGTTCATTGAGTCTGAATGGACCATGTTCAGCATCTCCATTGCCGAAGCTGCTGCATTGAGCTGCGGCCGCAAGGTGGTTGATGCCTGTCATGGTGGTAATCCCTGAAGCAAATGGTGGACACCAGAGGTGAAGGGAGCCACCAGGCTGAAGAAGGAGTCCTATCGGGCTTGGTTAGCCTGTGGGACTTTGGAGGCAGCCGACAGGTACTGACAGGCCAAGCGGAATGCCTGCTTGGGCAGTGGCTGAAGCAAAAACTCGGGTGTGGGAGGAATTCGGAGAGGCCATGGAAAAAGACTTTCGGACTGCCTTGAAGAGATTCTGGCAAACCGTCAGGCGTCTCAGGAGGGGAAAGCAGTGCTCTTCCTGCACTGTGTGTAGTGCTGGCGGAGTGCTGCTGATTTCGACTGAGAAAACTGTCGGGCGGTGGAAGGAATACTTTAAGGACCTCCTTAATCCCACTGACATGTCTTTTGAGGAGGAAGCAGAGTCTGGGGATGAGGGGGATGACCCACTAATTTCCGGAGGCGAGGTCACTGAGGCAGTTAAACAACTCCTTGGTGGCAGAGCCTCTGGTGTGGATGAGGTCCGCCCCGAGTTCCTGAAGGCTCTGGACGTTGTAGGGCTGTCCTGGTTGACACGCCTCTACAATGTTGCGTGGAGATCAGGGGCAGTACCCCTGGACTGGCAGACCGGGGTGGTGGTCCCATCTTTAAGAAGTGGGACCGGAGGGTGTGTAACAACTACAGGGGGATCACACTCCCAACCAGTTTGCCCAACCAGTCTACATGTGTTTTGTGGACTTGGAGAAGGCATTCGACCGTGTCCCTCAGGGTGTCCTGTGGGAGGTGCTGCGGGAGTATGGGGAGTCTGGCCCATTGCTACGGGCCATTCGATCCCTATACAACCGTTGCAACAGCTTGGTTCGCAATAAGTCTGACTCGTTCCTGGTGGGTGATGGGCTCCGCCAGGGCTGCCCTTTGTCACCGATTCTGTTCATTATTTTTATGGACATGAATTCTAGGTGCAGCCAAGTGGCAGAGGTCTTTCACTTCGGTGGCCTCAAAATCTCATCTCTGCTTTTCGCAGATGATGTGGTTCTGTTGGTTTCATCGGGTGATGGCCTCCAGCTCGCACTGGAACGGTTCGCAGCTGAGTGTGAAGCAGCGGGAATGAGGATTAGCACCTCCAAATCTGAGGCCATGGTTCTCAGCCGGATAAGGGTGGAGTGCCCATTCCGGGTCGGGGATGAGTTCCTGCCCCAAGTGGAGGAGTTCAAGTATCTTGGGGTCTTGTTTGCGAGTGAGAGAAGGGAGCCGGAGATCGACAGACAGATTGGTGCTGCGGCCGCAGTGCTGCGGCCGCAGTGATGCGGACGCTGCACCGGTCCGTCATGGTGAAGAGGGAGCTGAGTGTAAAAGCGAAGCTCTCAATTTACCAGTCGATCTACGTTCCTACCCTCACCTATGGCCACGAGCTGTGGGTAGTGACCGAAAGAACGAGATCGCGGATACAAGCGGCGGAAATGAGCTTCCTCCAAAGGGTGGCTGGCCTCTCCCTTAGAGATAGGGTGAGAGGTTCAGCCATCCGGGAGGGGCCCAGAGTAGAGCCGCTGTTCCTCCACATCGAAAGGAGCCAGCTGAGGTGGTTTGGGCATTTGACAAGGATGCCTCCTGGGCTCCTCCTGGATGATGTGTTCCGGGCATGTCCCACCGGGAGAAGGCCCCGGGGCAGACCCAGGACACGCTGGAGAGATTATATCTCTCGGCTGGCCTGGGAACGCCTTGGTGTGAGCTGGAGGAGGTGGTTGGGGGAGAGGGAGGTCTGGGCTTCTATGCTTAGGCTGCTGCCCCCGCAACCCAGCCCCGGATAAAGCGGAAGAAGATGGATGGATGGAAATGTGTAATTTCCTCACATTTTTGTGCATCGTTTTGTTCAAGCCACTGAATTAAAGCTGAAACTTTAATTGAGCTTCTGCACTTAGTAAAATTTATGGCAGACACATTTACTTGTGACAGTAGGGATCTATCATATCTTCCACCCCACATTAACTTGGTTAACTGTTAAGACACTTACTACACAATGCAAGTTTGATACAGTCAGGATGCAAGAAGAAAAAATTCCAAATATTTTAACTGACATTTTATTTGATTATTAGTGAACTGATTATTACATTATTTTCAGATAAGACAGCTGCTAAATTTAAATCCAGAAAATGGAAACATTTCCAAAACTCAGATGAAAACTGTTATTCAGAGTTTACAAAATACTTTGGAAAACAATGATACAAATCAACAATTAAAGAGAAAAGCTATATATTTTACAAAGGACATTGTATATAGACCTGTAGTATGATCACACTCCTCCCCCTCCGCCCCCCCCCCCCACAATCTTTTGAAAAACTGTGACAAGAAAACTGCTGCTTCAAATAATAAACACTGTAATTCCTATAATAATCAAACACAGAAAAATCACAGAAAGTTTTATAATATGGATACTATTGTTTAACCAAAGTTTAACCTGACTTTAAAATGCTAAAAACCATTTGAAATAATTGAAAAAAAAAGAAATCTATTTACATGAGAACAGTTTAACTACCACAACAACTTTAATATCATGGAGAAGCAAAAATTATAAAAAGGGAAAAAGTAATAACTAACATTGATTTTATTTTTAAGCGAATATATGAATAAAGACTGTTTTCAAAATCCATTTACTAATTACTATATATGTCCTTACTAAAAAATATCAGTACATTACTTTAAAGAAAATGTAATGTGGAATGCATTACTTTTTTTAGTAATCACCCAAACAAAAAAATGTACGCACATCTGCTTCCAAAAACATCTCATAATGAAGCTTATATAAAAGTTCAATAGGGAAGCTCTGTAGTCACACTTTTGTCTGCTTCACAGGTGTTTGGTAGATAATCTAAGCATTACATCATTTCCACTTTCACACACTCTCAAACTCAATTTGACATCACTGGTCTAATCCTATCATACCACATTCTTCGAGCCAATCAGCCTCCACTCCATGTACTTTAAATCTGTCTGTTTATCTCTAATTCTCCCTTGCAGACGCCCTCATGCAACCCATCTCTCCCCATCTCCACCTCTCCCTTGTTACTCTCCTCCATTCAAGCCAATCTTCATCTCCACCACCACTGTCTAGACTAGTCCTTTCCTAATCCCTATCACCGCTGAGATTCTGTTCTTCCAAATACCTTAATTAATTACAACATCACCAGCTCCTATGATAGAGACTATAACACATCTCCTATTAAAATCATGGTCTAATCCAGAGGGCACCATCAGAGGTCTTCTACAGTCTTCAGTTTTACATGTTAGATTTCTTTCTGAGGCACATGAAGGGCAAAAAGTGAAACAGGCTGGGATTACTGTAAATATTTCAGCTGATCAATGTAAATACTGTGTACACAGTCACTTCAAAAGTTCACATAATTATTAAATCTAATATTTCTCTAATATTTGGCAATGGGGTTATTGGTCTCTCAATTTTCCTTTAAGATTCATTGTATATTGTAATCATAAGTTTAGATACCAAATGGTAACAAATCATGAGCTATAAATTAGCACTTGGGGACTAAAGATGTGTACTATTTTATTCTTTGTGTTTACACTTAGAAATGAAGTCTGCTCTGACCTGTGAAACCAGACACACTTCTAAGAGGGTAGGGGTAACTATCTTTGTCAATTTTCTAATATGAAGGTCAATTTAGGTTAAAATTCTGAAGTGCCCCCATATATGTTTAATCTTAAAAAAACATATTTATTTATTATTCTCACCCTTACTCCATACACTTAATGATATGGAGGAGTCTGTACTAAGCATTTATGTATCTGTAGCAACTGGGATACTGATATGGTAACTTATCAACACAAGAATGCAACAGAATTACTACAGCATTTATTTAGTGAATTGATTAAAATCAAAGGCCTGTTATAAATCCCTATGTTAAAGCTAACAACTCTGGTAATGTCACATCATTAACCCATTGTTGTATACATCTTAAATGTAACCTCAACCAGTTTAAAGTTCATTGCGAAGAGAAACTTTTAAATTTAGTCACTGCTCAACTTTGTGTGGTGAAAAATACAAAATTTCTCAAACAATTTTGACCTTTTTATATCTAAACTGTAGAGGTATTGATGGCAGAATAAGTACAGAATTCAGAACTATAGGTTATCTTCTTCTTTGGTCTTTGTGTTGCTTGACCGGTTTTCACTGTAGTGTAAAACACATCTTCATCCTGTGAATGGGCATTTTAATTAAGGATTAATTAATGATTGCAATGACTTTGACTTTCTGTAAGTCACTGTTAAACATAATTCTGTATATTGGTGCATAAAGATAGTACAAGCACTGTAAATGGTGAAACCTGTATTCGTTCTTAAGCATAAAGATAGAAAAATGGCTGCACTAAGAGATGGAAATATATGCCTATTATTAAGAAAACAAACCATAATTTTGATTCGTCATTGCATGAAGGTGTTGAGTAATTGTTAGAAATTACTAACAATAAATTTGCCGTGTGTATAAAATTTGTACGTAAAAATGTCAGCATCTATAGTCGCTACTGACTTTAATCCATTAAAAACTTTTTTGAAAGTTTTTGTTTGTAGAATTAATTATGAAAAAAACCCTGAAAATATAACAGAAATTGGATACTAATGCAATTTACCTGATTTCTCCTTGCTTTTCCACTCATTTCAGGTTTTTGCTGATCAACTTTCAATCCCAGAAATAAATACAACATCATTACAAAAACATCCAACAACACACAATGTTCAATTTCGCTGCAAGCAACCGCAAGTGACAAATACAGGCACATTCATTCATTCAATACTTAAATATAGCATCTATTTTCCAACAATTTCTAATATGATTACAAATATTTGAAGTTTTTGGAGAACGTTATAATAACAGATTGAATCAGTTATAAAAGTGGTTGAATGAACTGAAGGATGGATTGAATAAAAGTGTTATATTTAGCAGTTACCGTTTTTCTGGCAGATGTGATGAACAAGAAGAGAGACAAAAAAGGAGAAAACAGCAGATGCTGGACACAGGATGAATAGCAGTTTCCAACACATGCTACAGTCTGGTGTAGTCAGGCAATCAGTTGAAGTTGAGTAGTGTTGGTTACTCGAATCTAAATTGTTCACAAATATTTTTCAGTTAGGTCTGTGCTGTGTTTTTTGTTAATATTTTCTTATTACATAAGTCTTTCTAAACATCATTATCCTTTAAAGGCTATTTTAAAGAGAATCAAATATAATTATATATCAAACATATAATTCTCCACTGAACACAAAGAACTACTACTAATACTAAACTGCTACTTTTTCTAATACTACTACTACTAATAATAAAAAATAATAATAATGATAAATCACACCACAGTACTTACTAATTAGAATCCTTGTTGTAATGCTGCCATATCTGTAAATATATTTGAGATTGATTACTGAAGTCTGTTCCACCTTGCGCTTCCCAGTTCCACAGTAGTAGAGGCCCTCATCAGAATAAGAAATATTTATGATCAGCAGATCATAGGATCCAGACGACTGGTTCTTTACAAAGTGGAACCGAGATAGGGAATTCACCAAAGTTGCTTTGTCAGTGGTGGGTTTCCATGAATCCTCTTCTAGTTTTAGAACAAGAGAAGGTTGATTTTCATGGGTGCAGTTTCTGTACCACACAAGAAATTCCTTACTTGATGTTTTACAGTTACAGTACAGAGTAATATTGTCTCCTGATCTCACTGCCCTCTCCACCACTGATCCAGAAATGCAATTGCCTCCTGAAAAATAAACACAGTACAAACGTCTTTTGGACAAAAGTCTTCTAATCAAGTACGTAAGTTGATGTAAATCGTAAAACAGAATTAATAGTTCAAATTTCCTTCAAAATTTCTGTTCAACAGAGTTTAACAAAGTTTACCATCCAAAATATTACCTAAAAGAAGGACAAGAATTATGTGAAGTCTGTCCATGTGTGACGGTGACCTGTAGTTAAAAGACACTAAAACTGGTTTGACTCTCGGATCTTATGACCTGCTCATATTTTTCCATTAAAGGAAACATAAGTTGTGATTGGCTTGTTGAAAGGAACTGTATTCTGTGGTTGTTTTCTATTGGTGTAATGTTATGTGATGGTCTAGATGTAAAGATGAAAGTTCTTCTCAAGATGACACTTGAAGAAAAGCTTTTTTACAATCAAATAAAAGGCAGTTTGCAATATAACTTACAATGACTGAGCCTTGACCATCATTTAACTTCTTTTTCCATTTTCAAAAAAAAAAAAGACTGATTTAACAAATTTTGTTGAGAGAGCTGTGGAGAGGAGGTACAACTCCAGATGAGTCTGAAACCGTTGAAGGAGAAACAAAGAGTGAGGTGCAACTTTGTCCTACTCACCTCTCTCTGGTGGAACACCTGAGACAGAATGGCCAGTGAGTAATAATATTATGGCAAGAAAGCTACTTAATTGATTTCTGCTCCTGCTCCATGTGCTTTCTTTTTATCTGCAGATCACAATTATAGCATGTGAGATTAGGAACTTCTGGTGGTCAAGATGGCCTTGGAGGACTGGCACCACTGCCTGGAGAGGGCTGAACACCCATTGTCTGGACCAACCGCAAGAACCTCCTCTTCTTTGCTCAATTCAATTTTGCTATTACTTATAAAAGCAGTTCCCAGACTGTGAAACCCAACACCATGTCCTGCTAATTCTAATTTTCTGACGCCATGGCAGAGGAACCCACAATCATGACGCCCTCCTGTATTATTATGTCACTATCCTGGAAGATTGAGTCTCTGGTACCAAATGCTTAGCATTGTAAACCACACCCAGGTACTATCTTCTTTTTGTACCTTCCTCAGTTCAGTCCCAAGTCATCCAATGGGGACATACTGTGAAGTCCATGTGCCATCCTGGTAAAGACTGCACTATAAGCTTCCTTTAACACTTGTTCTGGTGGCCTACTCTTGTAAAAGACATTCATGAATATGTGTCAGCCTGTCAAGTTTGTGCCCGGAATAAATATGTCAGTTCTCCACCTGCAGTACTCCTCTGGCCACTTCTGATTGCCAGGCAGCTTTGGTCTCACATAGACTTGCATTTTATCACTGGCCTCCCATGCTTGAAAGGAAACATGATTATTCTAACTATTGTTGATTGCTTCTCTAAGGTTACCCACTTGGTTAAACCAGCCAAACTGCCATCTGCACTGGAACCAGCCCAGCTAATCCCTGATCATGTGTTCCGGCTGCATGTTTCTTCATATTACTGTAGGGTCTTTAACTTACAATAAAGCACCTTGAGGAAATGTTGTGATTTGGCGCTATATAAATAAGACTGAAGTGAATCAAATGAAGTTTTAATTTTTGATTTTTGGTTTTGGCCATTTGATGCAAAGAAGGTGGACAGGAAGAAGGTGCTATATGTAGATGTGGGTGGGGGGTAGGTGATTTTGTTGACAATGCTTCTGGGAATTTATTCAGGAACAGTTAACAAGCATGATACACGATACTTTGCAAAGTAACAATGATACTTTGCAAAGTAACAATGATACTTTGCAGTGCCTGCAGTGCCTCTGTTGTGGTATAAGCTTAGTGTGATACTAAACAACATGTCCAGTGACAGCATGCTAGATCAGATGATTTGCACTACTTTGCAGTGCATTAAGGCAAAGTGGGGGTTTTCCTGTAAGCTTTACTTGGCCAAACCTTGTGGGTTTCACCTTTGTATTGTCCTTTAACTTCTTTCAGTGAGATATTTGAACATTGTTATTATTTGAGTATTATACATTGAGCACATTAATATTTACTGTACGTTGAAGAAAATATGACTAATGATTGATTAGAGAAAAAACAACAACAACAACTGGAAATTATCTGAGTGTAGCTGTCATTTTTTGTCACACATAAACAATACATTTTTAATTCGATTTTAAAACATATATAAAAACTCAGTCTTTTCAAATATGAAAATGTAAAAATTGATTTTTAAGTGAGTTTTTAAAAGTCCAGTTTGGTGATAAGGTAGCATGTTCCATCCAAAGGCACCATTCACTCTGTACTTTAACCTCTTTCTTCCTCTCTGTCTCTCCACTTTGAGGTCCTTGCTGGTGTCTCCCCTGCCTCAGGGATTCCTTTAGTCATGCCACTGCAGCTGGCAGGATTGACAGATTTGCCAATCTCCTCATCATGACGCCCATTAAGTCACCCCTTCATCTTCCAATCTTTGCCACATTGTTATGGTACTGTGTTTCATTATTCTTGTAACAGTGACAATAAAGATCTGTTCTATTCTATTCTATTACAGCTATCTCAGTGGTAACTAGTCATGCCAGCTTTTGATTCTTTTCTTTTGATTCTTCCCAAGTTATCCTCCTTGAGTTTGCCTATGGCTGTTGGGTCAAAGAGTGGAGAAGACAGAGTCAACTCTGCTGATTGTTGCACTGATAAGGTAACACCTTTTGGTGGAGAAATTGTGAGGGTTTGGGGTGTCATTATTGCTGGCAATCTCAATGAAGAGAGATATTGAGATGAAATTTTCTAACCCGTGGCAATCCCTTATTGGACCGAACTGTGGCAAGATCTGAAAACTGCTGTTCACAAATGCTGTCCATCTAATCTGACTGAGCTGGAGCTGTTTTGCAAAGAAGAATTGGCAAGGATTTCAGTCTCTAGATGTGCTAAGCTGGTAGAGACATACCCCAAAAGACGGGCAGCTGTAATTGCAGCAAAAGGTGGTTCTACAAAGTATTGACTCAGGGGGCTGAATAATTACGCACATCCCACTTTTCAGTTATTTATTTGTAAAAAATGTTTGGGATCATGTATGATTTTCGTTCCACTTCTCACGTGTACACCACTTTGTATTGGTCTTTCACGTGGAATTCCAATAAAATTGATTCATGTTTGTGGCTGTAATGTGACAAAAATGTGGGAAAGTTCAAGGGGGCTGAATACTTTTGCAAGCCACTGTATACAGTATTTGGAGTGAAGATGATGGGATGGCTGACTGTGGTTCTGCCCTTAACCTGATTAAACACTTGTAGGATCAGCTGGATTGTATACATGTATGTTCATTGTTTTCATTTTTTCACTCAACTTCTTTGGTCCTGTTATGAGTGGAACCTGTCCAGTTAAACTGCTGTATGGTCTTAACCACCATGCTGTAGCTCATTTTCATGGTGTTGGCAATATTTTTATAGCCTAGGCCATCTTTATGTAGAGTAACAATTCTTTTTTCATATCTTCAGAGAACACTTTCCTATGATGTGACATGTTAAACTTCCAGTGACCACTGTGAGAGAGTATGAGAGCAATAACATCAAATTCAACACACCTGTTCGTCATTTGCACCTGCTGTTGTCCCACAAGAAGATGTAATAAAATATTTACAAAAATGTGAAGGCTCACTTTTGTGAGATACTGTATATTATTCTCTCGTGCTTCTGAGTTTAGTTAGTTCTTGGTTCATGTCTTGTAATGTTAGTCCTTAGTCATGTCTCTATATTTGTTACCCTTTCCTTGTGTCTAGTTGTATGTCTTGAGTCTGGGTTTCGTCTCTGTGTTTATGTTTCCCGTTATATTTTAATAGTCGCTCGTCCCATGTGTGTCCTATGTTTAAAAGTGGAGGGAGGGGGTGGGGGGATGGGAGGGGGCAGTATCTTTCTTCTTTGACAAAAGTCGAATCCTCTGGAAAGAGGACAAGGACACTTGGTGGTGTAGTGAAGGTCAGAAGGACTTATATTGTGTCTTTGTGGATCTAGTGAAACGATACCATAACGTAGGGAAGTCAGGACTGGTAGAGAAATATGTGATATGTGGTACAGGACATGTATGAGGACAGGAAAACAGTGGTAAGGTGTGTGGTAAGAGTAGCAAATGCAAAGGCCAGGCAGTGACACAATAGTCCATGCCACCATCACTAAGGAACGTGCAAAATAGTCACAAACAATAAAATAGGTGAAATATTTTATTAACTATATTTTAATAGCAGACATATTACACTTGCTACATGAAAATGTTTAAAGAGAAACTGATAATATCTCTCTGTTACGACTATAGCATTAAGCCAGTTTTAAAAAGATATACAGTGTTGGAGATTATTATTTGATTGCCTGCTGAATTTGTAACTTTGTTCATTTACAAAGCAAAGAACAGTCTTAAAATCTTATGGTAGTTTCATTTTAATGGAGAGAGACTGAATACCAACCCAAACCCAGGAAAAAAAACCCCACATTAAATAAAACGTATAAACTGATTTGCATGTCAGAGTAAAATAAGCAAAAACATGACTTAGTACCCTCGGTGTGGCAGCAATTTTTCACACCAGTCTATTAATTAATGAAAGACCAAGACAGACTTTTAATTCATTTGAAAGCCTGATGCTTAGCATTGTCCACCCCAGCTGTGAAACTCAGAAACCAGTCTTACTTGTTATCATCTATCGTCCACCTGGGCCTTACACAGAGTTTCTGTCTGATTTCTCAGACTTTATATCTAATTTAGTTCTGAGCTCAGATAAAATAATTATTGTGGGTGATTTTAACATCCATGTAGATGCTAAAAATGACAGCCTCAACATGGCATTTAATCTGTTGTTAGACTCAATTGGTTTCTCTCAAAATGTAAAAGAACCCACCCACCACTTTAATCACACTCTAGATCTTGTTTTAACATATGGCATAGAAACTGAACATTTAACAGTGTTTCCTGAAAACCCTCTCCTGTCTGATCATTTCTTGATAACATTTACATTTACAATAATTGATTACGCAGCAGTGGAGAGTGGACTTTATCAAAGTAGATGTCTTTCTGAAAGCGCTGTAACTAAGTTTAAGAATATAATCCAGCCACTGTTATCATCGTCAATGCCCTGTACCAACACAGAGCAGAGCAGCTATCTGAACGCTACCCCAACAGAGGTCGATTATCTTGTTAATAAAACTAAGGTCTCTAATCAGAAGTACCTGACCCCGTGGTATAATTCTCAAACACGTACCCTAAAGCAGATGACTCGTAATCTGGAGAGGAAATGGCGTGTCACAAATTTAGAGGATCATCATTTAGCCTGGAGAAATAGTTTGTTGCTTTATAAGAAAGCCCTCCGCAAAGCCAGAACAGCTTACTACTCATCACTGATTGAAGAAAATAAGAACAACCCCAGGTTTCTCTTCAGCACTGTAGCCAGGCTGACAAAAAGTCAGAGCTCTGTTGAGCCAACCATCCCTTTAACGTTAACTAGTGATGACTTCATGAACTTCTTCACAAATAAAATTTTTATCATTAGAGAAAAAATTACCAATAATCATCCCACAGATGTAATATTATCTACAGCTACTCTTAGTTCCATTGATGTTAAGTTAGACTCTTTTTTTCCAATCGATCTTTCTGAGTTAACTTCAATAATTACTTCCTCCAAACCATCAACGTGTCTTTTAGACCCCATTCCTACAAAACTGCTCAAAGAAGTCCTGCCATTGATTAATTCTTCGATCTTATATATGATCAACCTATCTCTAATAATCGGCTATGTACCACAGGCCTTCAAGGTGGCTGCAGTTAAACCTTTACTCAAAAAGCCATCTCTAGACCCAGCAGTCTTAGCTAATTATAGGCCAATCTCCAACCTTCCTTTCATATCAAAAATCCTTGAAAGAGTAGTTGTCAAACAGCTAACAGATCATCTGCAGAGGAATGGTTTATTTGAAGAGTTTCAGTCAGGTTTCAGAGTTCATCACAGCACAGAAACAGCTTTATTGAAGGTTACAAATGATCTTCTTATGGCCTCTGACAGTGGACTCATCTCTGTGCTTGTCCTTCTTGACCTTAGTGCAGCATTCGATACTGTTGACCATAATATTCTATTAGAGCGATTAGAACATGCTGTAGGTATTACAGGTATTGCACTGCAGTGGTTTGTATCATATCTATCTAATAGACTCCAATTTGTGCATGTAAATGGAGAGTCCTCTTCACACACTGAGGTTAATTATGGAGTTCCACAGGGTTCGGTGCTAGGACCAATTCTGTTTACATTATACATGCTTCCCCTAGGCAGCATCATTAGAAGACATAGCATACATTTTCACTGCTATGCAGATGACACCCAGCTCTATCTGTCCATGAAGCCAGATAACACACACCAATTAGTTAAACTGCAGGAATGTCTTAAAGACATAAAGACTTGGATGGCCACTAACTTTCTGCTTCTTAACTCAGATAAAACTGAGGTCATTGTACTCGGCGCTGAAAAGCTTAGAAATATGGTATCTAACCAGATTCTTACTCTGGATGGCATTACCTTGGCCTCCAGTAACACTGTGAGGAACCTTGGAGTCATTTTTGACCAGGATATGTCCTTCAACGCACATATTAAACAAATATGTAAGACTGCGTTCTTCCATTTGCGCAACATCTCTAAAATTAGAAATATCCTGTCTCAGAGTGACGCTGAAAAACTAGTTCATGCATTTATTACTTCCAGGCTAGACTACTGCAATTCATTATTATCAGGATGTCCAAAAAACTCACTGAAAAGCCTTCAGTTAATCCAAAATGCTGCAGCAAGAGTACTGACAGGGACTAGAAGGAGAGAGCATATTTCTCCTGTTTTGGCTTCCCTTCATTGGCTTCCTGTTAAATCCAGAATTGAATTCAAAATCCTGCTCCTCACATACAAGGTCTTAAATAATCAGGCCCCATCTTATCTTAATGACCTTGTAGTACCATATCACCCTATTAGAGCACTTCGCTCCCGCTCTGCAGGCCTACTTGTTGTTCCTAGAGTATTTAAAAGTAGAATGGGAGGGAGAGCCTTCAGTTTTCAGGCCCCTCTTCTGTGGAACCAGCTTCCAGTTTGGATTCAGGAGACAGACACTATCTCTACTTTTAAGATTAGGCTTAAAACCTTCCTTTTTGCTAAAGCATATAGTTAGGGCTGGACCAGGTGACCCTGAATCCTCCCTTAGTTATGCTGCAATAGATGTAGGCTGCCGGGGGATTCCCATGATGCATTGAGTTTTTCCTTTCCAGTCACCTTTCTCACTCACTATGTATTAACAGACCTCTCTGTATTGAATCGTATCTGTTATTAATCTCTGTCTCTCTTCCACAGCATGTCTTTATCCTGTCTTCCTTCTCTCACCCCAACCGGTCGCAGCAGATGGCCGCCCCTCCCTGAGCCTGGTTCTGCCGGAGGTTTCTTCCTGTTAAAAGGGAGTTTTTCCTTCCCACTGTCGCCAAAGTGCTTGCTCATAGGGGGTCATATGATTGTTGGGCTTTTCTCTGTATCTATGAAGCGCCTTGAGGCGACATTTGTTGTGATTTGGCGCTATATAAATAAAATTGAATTGAATTGAAATTGAAGTACTTGGTCAAGAAACTTTTGCTGGTAATGTAATGGGAAAATTGTAGTTAACTATCACATTTAGATGTAGGTGGTTAGAACTTCACTGTATGATTTTTGTATAACCTTTGTATGCCCAGCAACAGCCCTTGGGACACAGCTATGTTAGCCTAACAAACACAGTGAAGCTGGAGGATGAACGCTAACTTTTTCCACTCGATAAAAGTTAACACGAGGGTTCCCGATGATGAGGGGCAAATGCTATCGCATGTCGGGATGCTGTAAACTGACCAAACTTCAGTCAGGAGAAGTTGACTGAAGTTGTCGACTTCTCCTGAGAAAGAAGAGGCGCTGCTGCGCCTTCTTCACTGTTTTGTTTATGTGTCCTGACCACGTAAGATCCTCAGCCAGATGTACACCAAGGCACCGGAAGCTGCTCACTCTCTCCACAGCAGCGCCGTTGATGGTGATCAGGGTGTGTACTTCTCTGCACCTCTGGAAGTCCACTATCAACTCCTTTGTCTTTGCAATGTTGAGGGTAAGATGGTTGTCTTGACACCAGTGGGTCAGGGTGCTGACCTCCTCCCTGTAAGCCGTCTCATCACCTTTGGTGATAAGACCCACCATTGTAGTGCCGTCCGCAAACTTCACAATGATGCTGGAGTTGTTAGTGGTCGTACAGTCATAGGTGTAGAGTAAGTACAGGAGAGGGCTCAGTACACACCCCTGTGGAGCACCAGTGTTCATTGTGACGGGGGATGAGGTGATGCTGCCCAGTCTGACCACTAGGCGTCTGTCAGACAAAGTTAAGGATCCAGCTGCAGAGGGAGCTGCTCAGTCCTAGATCCTGCAGTTTCCTGTCCAGCTTCGAGGGAACGATGGTATTGAATGCTGAGCTGTAATCCACAAACAGCATTCTCACATACGTGTCTCTCTTCTCCAGGTGTGAGAGGACAGTATGTAGTGTCAGGGCTATGGCATCATCAGTGGATCTGTTGTGGCGATATGCGAATTGTAGAGGGTCCAGTGAGTCGGGTAGTGCAGAGCAGATGAAGTCCCTGACCAGCTTCTCGAAGCATTTGCTCACGATGAGGGTCAGGGCTACAGGGCGGCAGTCGTTCAGTGAGGAGATGGTGGAGGATTTGGGTACAGGGACGATGGTGGCCATTCTGAAGCAGGCTGGGACTACAGACAGAGAGAGGGAAAGGTTGAAGATGTGTGTAAACACTCCAGCCAGCTGAGCCGCGCATAACTTGAGGACGCGGCCGGGAATCCCATCCGGACCAGTAGCTTTGCGTCCGTTCACCTTCCTGAAGCACTTCCGCACATCCTCCTCAGACACAGTGTGCGCACTGACGTCATCCGTGGTGCGCACACTGTCCAGTCTCACGGTGTTAGCTGTGTCGAATCTAGCGTAGAATACGTTTAGATCCTCACACAGAGAGGCCGTGGTCTGTGGTGTGCTGGTTTTCCCTCTAAAGTCTGTGATTGTGTTTAGTGCCTGCCATATACTCCGAGGGTTGTCAAACTGTTGTTCCACCCTGTCCCTGTACTCACGTTTGGCTGCTTTGATCGTCTTCCGGAGTTGGTAATGTGCATGTTTGTAGTCCGATGTGTTCGCGGAAGCAAAAGCGGTGTTCCGTCGCCAGTGCCGTGCGAACATCTCTGTTAATCCACGGTTTTTGATTTGGGGAAGGATTTAACTGTTCTGGATGGGACGACATCTACTCAGGTTGAGTGTGGTGTTTAAATGACTCAGTTCATACTAACGGGCTGAAAATGTGCCAAGCAAACATCCCCTACACATTTACTCTACACCAGCATGAAAGTTTACACAACATTCTAAACATGATGCGTGAATTTCGCAGCAGAAATTAAGATATGAGTCTCAAACCAGGCAACCTTTTTCCAATCTTCTATTGTCCAATTTCTGTAAGCGCAGAATTTTTTGGCTGAATAATACACAGTAGTTCTCAAGACCAACAGTAAGAAAAATGAAGAATAATCACAAACAATGGAAACAAGTGAAATGTTTTTAATAAACTTTACAGATGTATTACATTGCTTGCATAAAAAGTAAAGCGAAACTGTTTCACATATCTAACTTAAAGACTATAGCATAATCCTCTTGGCAAACAAAGTAAATATATTTTTACTTTCACAGATCTAAGCAATTCTGTGGGATGTAATAAATCCCTTTGTGATAACACTGTTGTGAACAAAACATGAATTAATAAGTACAAACACCAAAAGTATCAAATATAAGTATAGAGTATATAATTCATTATACAGCCTGTTGCACTGATGGGTTTATTGCATGCTGTCAGTATTAATGGCAGAGTAAGTGCTGAAATCTGAGCTCTGGGCTATCGTCTTCTTTGGTCTCTGTGACGCCTGGCGGAATTCCAGTGCAGCATAACACAGTTCTTCATCCTAAACATATATTTATTTAGAATTATCATCATCTATTGATGTAATATGCTAAAAGTAATTCACTGCTAAACATTAATGAGGAACAGCAGAAAATAAATGCTAGTAATACCGTAGTTTTCGGACCATAGGCACACCGAATTATAAGGCGCACTGTCGATGAACGGTCTGTTTTCATACATAAGGCACACCGGATTATAAGGCACAGTAAGCGAAACAAAACTGTCAGATAAGTCAAACTTTACTCAACTCATTCTTCTTGCTTCCTCCACTTCCGCACCATTGATTCATTAATGTTGAATCCTCTCGCAGCTGCTCTATTCCAGTGTTGTTGGAGTATATTAATGACTAACCTCGTAATGTGAATGGATTATTCCAGTTGTTCTGCTGATTGAAGTTTGGTCAGTTTACAGCATGCCGACGTGCGATTGCATTTGTCCCTCATCATCAGGAACCCTCATGTTAACTTTTATCGAGTAGAAAAAGTTAGCGTTCATCCTCCAGCTTCACTGTGTTTGTTAGGCTAACATAGCTGTGTCGCTAGCGGTCACGTAGCAGATCATTATATATCAGCTAGTCCAACTACAGTAACCCTACAAACGTCACTGCTGTTTAGTTTTCTGTCTTCATTTATGTTGGAAGTGATAGCAGAGCTGTATGTTTTAAATTTTTCAGAAATCTCTCAGTCAGAACATGGTATATCTTGAAAATTAAAGGATTTTAAGTGTGCCTTATAGTGCAGAAAATACGGTATTATAAATATTAAATATCAGTACATATAAAGACTGATGAAAGTTCTTAATTACCTCATTCCATCTTTTCTGTACTCTTTTGCTGTATCTTTTCTCATCATTCTGAGGTGTCTTAGCTATAGAAATTAACATAGTGTTATTATAATTCAGTACACCAAAAGAAAACAACTACAGGGTGGGCCATTTATATTGGATACACTGTAATAACATGGGAATTGTGGCCATTTAGAAGTCGGCCATCTTGGATACAACTTTTGTTTTTTCTTGTTCTTTTTTTTTTTTTTTTTTTGCTTGTCCTGTTTGCCCGTTTGGTTCTTTTGCCATCAGAATTATTGTCTAAAGGCGAGGAAAGATGCCCAACGGATTTACTTTACCAAATTGACCATCCCAGCCTTGCCGTAATGGTCTATTTGATTCACCTTTTATTGTTTATTTTATTTATTTTTTTATTTTCACTTGCTAGATACGGGACAGACTTGAATGAGGAAAAGAAAAGGGAGAAAGGAAGAGGGGGAAAAAACAGCGGAGAAGAGGGACGGGGATAAAGGGCAAAAAAACAAAAAACAACTAAATAAGCAGACAAAAAAAATACATATATCAATCACCTGGATCACCTTTTGAGAAGGAAAAAAGAAAGCAAGCAGAAGAAAACGAGAGCAATATAATAAACAACATCACAATGATATATGGGAATATAACAGTAAATACTAAATATTAAACATTATTGTGCAGCACGTAATATTGACAGCGCATAGTGTGCTTTGAGGTAGGGGCCAAAAAGGGTGTAGTTTGTGTGTGTGAGCACCCGTGTGTACACCTGTGAGCATGGACGCGCTTGTTTTTAAAAGGTTCCTTCATGTAATGATCTGCTAGAGGGTGTGGGGAGCCACAGCCCCGTCAACCAGGGCATGAAGCAGGTATGGAGGAGATCAAAACTCCAGACATCCAGAGGCCCCCAGAACACAAGAGACCAAGGAAGACCAACAGAGGGGCAGCTGCGCCACTATCCCAGAAAGAGCTGAGGAGAGTCCCAGATGAGGGGTCACTCAGCAGCCGTGGAGCAGAAGCCAGGGGGGGTTGCAGTGACGTGCCCGTGAGCTCCGCCGGCAACCAGCTGCGCCAGAGTGACCGAGCCCCAGGCCGAGAGGCCGAGGGCACTCCACCCCCAAAGTGGCCCGAGCGAGCCCCAGGCCCTTGGCCCGATAAGCAGCCACCAAGGAGTGAGCCGGTGTGTACCTGGGCGCCCATTCCCGGACACAAAGAACCACCGACGCACCGATGTCTGAGGGCGTCTGCCACTGGCAGGGGAAGTGGTGGGGGGAGATAGGCCTCCATACCTTAGAGGGCCTGAGATGTCCCCAGAGAGGTGGCGTCTGATATCCAACCTGACATATAGACACAGACATACAGGCACACACAGATACAAACATCCATTCCCACCCTCATGCTCTCATATGCAATTACTCAACACTCAACCAACGTGGAGACAGACATAGAGAGACACTGTACACACAATCACACTCCCCAAGTGTACTCTAAGAACTGGGTCTAGGTACCCTTGCCCCTGGATGGAGAAACTGCACCCAGACCCAGGTGGTGTTACCCTTTTCCCTGTGGTGGGGAGAAGCAGACTCCACAGTAGCAGCAGGGAGGCCCCACACTCCAGACCCCAGTCGGACGGCCAACTCCTCCTCCTGGCCCCCCGCTCCAGCAGGTCGCAGAGAACGGGGGTGTGAGAAGACTCCAAAATCTCCCTCCGCCCGCTCATATGTAGTGTTGATGCATGTGTGTTCTAAGGTGCATTTAAAACCCAGGAGGGCATGGAGCTACCTGCCAGAGAGCAGCAGGTAAGCGCACAGCCCCTCCTGATAGCCCTCAGTGTCTATGTGTATTTAAAATTGAGAGGTGGGCAACGACGCCAGGGTTGAGGTCTACACCCTGATGGTCTTTTGGACTCCATGTAGCATGCCCCCAAGATCCTATATGTACAGTGGGGCAAAAAAGTATTTAGTCAGCCACCGATTGTGCAAGTTCCCCCACTTAAAATGATGACAGAGGTCAGTAATTTGCACCAGAGGTACACTTCAACTGTGAGAGACAGAATGTGAAAAAAAAATCCATGAATTCACATGGTAGGATTTGTAAAGAATTTATTCGTAAATCAGGGTGGAAAATAAGTATTTGGTCAATAACAAAAATACAACTCAATACTTTGTAACATAACCTTTGTTGGCAATAACAGAGGTCAAACGTTTACTATAGGTCTTTACCAGGTTTGCACACACAGTAGCTGGTATTTTGGCCCATTCCTCCATGCAGATCTTCTCAAGAGCAGTGATGTTTTGGGGCTGTCGCCGAGCAACACGGACTTTCAACTCCCGCCACAGATTTTCTATGGGGTTGAGGTCTGGAGACTGGCTAGGCCACTCCAGGACTTTCAAATGCTTCTTACGGAGCCACTCCTTTGTTGCCCGGGCGGTGTGTTTTGGATCATTGTCATGTTGGAAGACCCAGCCTCGTTTCATCTTCAAAGTTCTCACTGATGGAAGGAGGTTTTGGCTCAAAATCTCACGATACTTGGCCCCATTCATTCTGTCCTTAACACGGATCAGTCGTCCTGTCCCCTTGGCAGAAAAACAGCCCCATAGCATGATGTCTCCACCCCCATGCTTCACAGTAGGTATGGTGTTCTTGGGATGCAACTCAGTATTCTTCTTCCTCCAAACACGACGAGTTGAGTTTATACCAAAAAGTTCTACTTTGGTTTCATCTGACCACATGACATTCTCCCAATCCTCTGCTGTATCATCCATGTGCTCTCTGGCAAACTTCAGACGGGCCTGGACATGCACTGACTTCAGCAGCGGAACACGTCTGGCACTGCGGGATTTGATTCCCTGCCGTTGTAGTGTGTTACTGATGGTGACCTTTGTTACTTTGGTCCCAGCTCTCTGCAGGTCATTCACCAGGTCCCCCCGTGTGGTTCTGGGATCTTTGCTCACCGTTCTCATGATCATTTTGACCCCACGGGATGAGATCTTGCGTGGAGCCCCAGATCGAGGGAGATTATCAGTGGTCTTGTATGTCTTCCATTTTCTGATGATTGCTCCCACAGTTGATTTTTTTCACACCAAGCTGCTTGCCTATTGTAGATTCACTCTTCCCAGTCTGGTGCAGGTCTACAATTCTTTTCCTGGTGTCCTTCGAAAGCTCTTTGGTCTTGGCCATGGCGGAGTTTGGAGTCTGACTGGTTGAGGCTGTGGACAGGTGTCTTTTATACAGATGATGAGGTCAAACAGGTGCCATTCATACAGGTAACGAGTGGGGGACAGAAAAGCTTCTTACAGAAGACGTTACAGGTCTGTGAGAGCCAGGGATTTTCCTTGTTTGAGGTGACCAAATACTTATTTTCCACCCTGATTTACGAATAAATTCTTTACAAATCCTACCATGTGAATTCATGGATTTTTTTTTCACATTCTGTCTCTCACAGTTGAAGTGTACCTCTGGTGCAAATTACTGACCTCTGTCATCATTTTAAGTGGGGGAACTTGCACAATCGGTGGCTGACTAAATACTTTTTTGCCCCACTGTATGTGTTATGAGAGTGTGAGTAATGTGAATGTCTAAGTTGTAAGATAAAATTGAGGCACAAGAAGCCAGAAGGGGACAGAGGGGGGATGCCTCCCCTGCACCCTGGTGACTAGGGATGGGTATCATTTAGGTTTTATCCGATACCGGTGCCAAACCGGTACTCTTGAAACAGTGCCGGTGCTTAAACGGTGCTCAAACCGGTGCTTAAAGAATGGAGAACACAAACTTTGTCCAAAAACCTCTCATGTTCAGCTGTTTTTTTGTAAAAAGATAACAATGTTAGCCTCTTCTGCAGCTATGGGGCATATATGGTATCATTCTTGGCTGGAAGCAGTGCTTAAACAATGGAAAAAACACAAACTTTGTCCAAAAACCTCTCATGTTTAACTGTTTTCCACTTTTTCTTTGGTCATTTTAGACTTTTTGGCCAGGGAGAAGGGAGTATCTGCCATCAAACAAGAAGACAGCCGCATGTAACTACGATGGTGTTTGCTAGTTCACCTTACATGCAATAATGTAATAGCGTGGTTAGCCTACTCAACGTAAATTACACACGAACAACATTAAGCTACTCACTCAGAGAAGAACGGCTGCTGCTGCCATCATCATCCGTCTAGGAGAGGAGAGTCCTGGTCCCTAGCCCTGCTACACTGGCAGGGCTAGGGACCAGGACTCTCCTCTTCGGGTTTTTGGGGGATGTTGCAAACTCCGGGTCCGATAACAGGCAACCCACCCACAGTAGATGTGCACGGTGTGAGGTCTCGCAGCAAGCTATCAAATACAGCGCATTTCTCGGCTTTTAAAAAAAACGCTATGCGTCACCAGGTGTTTCATCAGATTCGAGGTGTTACCTCCTTTGCACAGTATCACAGTATCACCTTAAAGCACTTGTTGCAGGCTGCTGAGTTTGCATCTTTTGCTATGAAGTACAGCCAGACTTTTGATCGCTTCGCCTTGGCTATTTTTAATCTGTAGCTCTGCTCTAAAAGAACGTACGTACCTGGACCCGCCTACTATCCTCGGAAACATAAAATGATTGGCTAGAATCTAAAGTGTATGACATCTCAGGAAAAAAAAGCACCGAAATGAAGCACTGAAATGTGCGCTGCTTTTCAGTCTGGTTACTACCGTTTATGACAGAACCGGTGCCATGATGGCACCGGATACCGGTACCCATCCCTACTGGTGACACACCTTTACCCCAAGGCCCTGCATGTGTGGGTGATTGTGGAAGAGCGGGAAGAGGGAGGCAGCTGGAGATGGGGAGGGAAGGAAGGGAGGGGCAAGTGACCCCTCCCTGGGGCCAGCTCCCCCGCTGACCCCAGTAGGCACCCCCATACTCCGCAACCTGCCAGGGAAAGGGGGCCCAGGCCCATCCGGACCGGGGCCCCGAACAGCAGCGCCACCCGGCCCCACAGAGCCCGGGACAGCCCACCTGACCCCACCACAGAGAAAACTGCACCCACCCCGTCATCCACTTATCTTCCAGACTACACAAGACAATAGACACCCAGGCTGAGATGTTCCTCCACCTCTCCTGTATCTCCCCCTCCTGCAGAGTGAGTTCCTGAAGAGAGGAGAGCTCCTGCAAGATGCAACAACCTCCCCCACCAGTTGAAGAGCCCCCCAGGTGGCTCGATGCACTTTCGGCACCCTGCGCCAGGGCCGGGTAATGTCACATAGCCCTCTTCCTATTGATAAAACAAAAGTTGTATCCAAGATGGCCGACTTCTAAATGGCCACCATGGTCACCACCCATCTTGAGGAGTTTGCCCCCTCACATATACTGTGCCACATGTGCCACAAACAGGACTTCAATATCACCAACCATTCACATGTTATTACGGTGTATCCATATAAATGGCCCACCCTGTAGAACCAGATTAAAGGAAAAATTATAGTAAAATTATAATATCAGAATTATAGAGAAACTGAAAATATTTCAATTTTAGAGACAAAAACTTAATTTAATCATGATGGAAAAATGATCATGGAAATAAAGAGATGAAAAATAATTTGCTAGACAAATTAAACGTTGAGGACTTACCTGTCTTCTGACAGTAATAAATCAAAAGAGAAGAGACAAGTGATGAGATAACAGCAAAAGCTGGACACAAGGAATAAAGTAGCATCCAACAAGTTTCATGATGGGGCTCACTTGAAGCTGTAAAACAGACGTTCTCACTTGAACCTGAAAAACAGAAGTTATCGAGGTTAGCTCATTGTGTAGACTGATGATAACATACAAGAAACTGTGACAATTTTGAAACTCTGAAATAAAACAATTAAAATCCTTGATCCAAGCATATGGCATCACATGTAAGAAATAGTGCAGATAGTGTAATGCACACTGTCCAGTTCTGTTTGTTAATATGTGACATAAACCTAATGATTCTGAAGTGTAGAGGGATATACTTTCTACAGTTGCGGTTCACATAAACTCATCATAGGCACAAATATCATGGTAATTTAGGGCTTTCAGTGATTATTGTTCTATTGGAACACTCAATTGTATTTCAACCGTATAGCTGTTGAGGTGTAGTCAAAGAATTTGGCTGTAGTCTTGGACTTTGTGCAACATACGAGTTATTATTAGCAATAAAACAGCTCAAGAGCATGATGCTACCACCTTCATGTTTGGCAGTACAGTGTTGTTAAGTTTGAAAGCATGACTTTTACTCCTCTAAATATACCTCTCAATATTGTGGCCAAATAGTTCAGTCTTTTTCATGTCTGACTTTTATCCATTACGTATTTGGCTCGTCTGTGTGGGCAACTGCATATGTCAGTTGAGCTTGAAGATGTCGATTTTGGAGCAGGGACTTCTTTACTGGTCAACACCCTCTCAGTCCATGGCAATGTAAAACTCAATTCACTGTGGGCAGTGATGCTGGCATGTGAGGAGTTTTCAGTTCATGGCATGTTTGAGCACTGAATTGTCCCTGAACATCTTAACCAGATTCCTCCTATTTCAGGGATAGTCTGGGTCTTCTTCCTTGGCAAAACGGCAACATCCAAATAAGTTGCACTTATTTATAATTGTCTCAACTGATAATCTTGGACTCTACAGTCATTTAGAAAGGTCTCCAAGAGACCTTCCCAACTTATACAATTCTCCTTCTTAGGTCTTCACTTAGTTCCTTGGACTTTCCCATTGTTCTGAGTATTGGTCAATCCAAAGATCCAAATAAATTATTATGGTTATAATTATTGTACAAATTGTTATGTTTGCAATAAGAAACTACCAAATGTAGTCAGTTGTGATCACTAATGAGAGATTAATATGCCTTGACTTTGTCTGGTTCAAAGACATTGTAGAACCTCCAGCACCTCTTTTTAATACATTACTTGTTACTTTACTTAAAAGTAATGCTATGCTTTGCATAATTACTTGCCAGGAAAAATTATTTGTTACACTACTCATATGTTACAGGAAGTTAGTCATTACTCCATAAAATGACCTGAAACACATCGTTTGATAATAACCAGCTAATGTAGGCTACAGCCCCATGTACCAACACAAATCTCGATCTTAATGGGGACACACGTACAATATTTCTTTCAGTTTTTAGATATGAACACTAAGCTGACAACACAAAGCAAAGATGAAAACCAGCTCAAAGAAACTTGAAAATGATCGACACAGTCATTCTACTTTAGAAACATGAACAGGTAGAAATGGAGACTATTAGCCTCAATGCTCATCACTGTTTTTTGTCCCTGTTGAAGATCAGTCAGTTTGTTCTCAGCTTTAAAATTACTCTCAGTTCTTGGCTAGCTTTGTGTTAGCAGTATAATGGGGTTGTTTCTGTCCTGGAAGCTGTTTCTGCTTGACCATCGTGCTCTTGTCCTTTTGTGCAATAAAAATGTAATTAATGTCCATATCCACTCCTCAGAAGCTGTATTGCTGTACTGCTCCACCAATTTTCTCCTCTCACACATGAACTGGAATCACCTGATTTTAACAATGTGCAAATGGTTTCTGTCTGCCGCACAGCAGATGAATGAACCTTTGTAACGCAAGTGTTGACATAATTGTAACTGTAATGTGCTGCATTATTGAATTTGTACAGTAAAATGTTACTGGAAAATATAATGTGATTACAGTAATGTGTTATTTCTTAATGTGTCACAGCCACCACTATACATATTTGAACCTGTACATATAATTTTGACCCTGTGTGAATGAGTGAAAATCCAAACAAATTCACACTTGTGCACCCAGTTCTTATTTTTGTAAGTAATTACAGAAGTATGCTGTACATATACTGTATCTTCCCACCACTGAAAAAAAAAACTGTTCAATGAAATCAGTATAAGTCCCAAATGACAAAATGCCCATGATGAGTGTATGGAAATTTCTGATAAATGAAACAAGCTGCATGACTCCTAAATAATGAAATTTAAAGCCAAAGAAATCTGGATTTATACATTAAGTTGCTAAGGTGTAGTGGTGTAAATTATTGCTCTACATGTTGTATGTGCATTTAATTGTATTTTCCATATCTGGTAGTGCAGGCTCTATCATATGTAAAATTTTCTGTATCATAATTATTACACTCCTTCAGTTACATACTAAGTAGTACTATAAGTACTATATAATGAATGCTATAGAATGTTTAGAATTGTATTAGACAAAGGCTTTTTCATGTAATTTTGGTAACTTGTTAGTGCATCTTATATTATCTCACTTTATTATCTTTTCTCAGAATCATTAATCAAGTTTCTGGCATCAGAATAAGATATGCCATGTTTCTTTTTTGGTGTCATGAATTGAAATTATTATTTTATTATTTATAATATCAGGGCAATAAAATAGAGGAACCCTCTGTGAATTTTTGCATCAGACCTCACCAAAATCTCAACTGCTTTCAGCTCAGATTATGCCAAATGCTATTTAGGTTGTGGACAGTGAATCACAACACAAAATACAACTTTTAAATATAGGAGCAAGTGATATTAAATTTTTATGTTTGAAATAAACATATTAGCTCCTCTAAAAATTTGCAACCAAAGTTGCAAGAAAAACAGTTTTTAAGTAATCTCAAAATCTGAAGCCCAAGTTTATTTTTTGTTCTATTGCTCTACTGCCAGCATTGGACATTACTATATATGATAGTTTCAATAGTAAAACTAATTATCTATGAATTATCATAACAAAGTAGAAATTAGAGTACAAAGGATCATATAACCTTCCAAGATAGGTGGTTTACAACTTCAAACGAAGTTGTATAGTATAAATGTTCTCATTTTTACCTACATTCTGACACCAGGCTCATCTTTTAGCCACAAAGATGAGGGCTTTTTACAGATGTAGTTGATATTATAGAGGATAACCCAGAATGTGCTGTAACAGCATCTAGCTTGTTTTAAAGAAGTAAAATGAATAAATAAATAAATAAAATATTTAGTAACGGCCACGTCATTGACTTGATTTCAGTTTAGAATGCAGTTTGCTTACTGGCAAAAGCTTAAGACAGCTTTATTTAAGGCCTAGCAAAGCATTCTGAGGGACGGAAAGTGTTAAAACACCACAAAGAAAACATAAAACAAATTGCATTTCATTCACAACTGCGTTTGTCAAAAAATTTAAAAAACTGCATCTTTCTTGTTTCATTTTAAATTTATTCTGGTGGCATGCAAATCATCATAATCATTTACCTACTATCTACTAAACAATCAAACTGTCCATTTTAAAATGCATCACAATGTCGGATCATATCTTCTTACTGTGGTTAGTTTTTCAAAGGGCTAAAAAACAGATAATACAAGACTCACCAGAATCCTTATGAAGCAGGATCTTTGTTGTGACATTACTATATGTGTGCACATATCTTTGGATAATTTTTTCTTCATCCTTAACCTTGAGCTCTTCAGTTCCACAGTAGTAAAGGCCTTCATCAGTCTCAGTGATGTTTGTGATCAGCAGGTCATAAGATTGAGATAAATTGTTCTTTACCAGATGAAAATCAGGAAATGGATTCAGGAGATGGAAGAAAGCAGACTCATAATCTGAGTGTCGGACATGATATCTCCGATCATGCGAGGTTTTTAATACCAGGGAAGGCTGCTTCTCATGAGAACAATTCCTGTACCACACTATGTATACTCCAACTGATGATTTACAATCACAGTAGAGAGTGATGTTTTTTCCTGGTCTCACTCTCATCTCTATCACTGATGCATTTCTCATATCTTGACTCGAAGATAAAGCTCCTGGAAGACACAAACAAACAAAAATTAAAGAATGTTCACATATGCATAGTTTTTAAACATTCAGAATGAGAAAAATGTTTATTGTTAAAATGGGATCTTTAAAATATTTAGATGATTTACCTAAAAGAACAACCAGAAATGCATGCACCCCGTCCATGTCTAATGACGATAACCTGGAGTTAGAAGACAACAACACTTCCTATTAACAGATGACATAACCTATGCACATTTTTCCATTAAAGGAAATGTAAGTTGTGATTGGCCTGCTGAATGGAACATTTCTTTGTGGTTGTTTTCTATAGGTGCAAAACTAAGTGATGTTATGATGGTAACCTGAAAGATAATTTTCCAAAAATGAACAAAAAAAGAAAGAAAAGAAGGAAAAACAACAAAAAACGCACACACTGTAAAAAAAAAAGCTTTCAATAAGCCTTACACTTTATTGAAAGCTTTTATTAAAATCAATTTATACATGCATTTTAAATATTTATATATACCTAGACTTTCTAGTCATGCACAAATATTGTTTAACCATGTTTTATATCACTGGAATCTGAAGAAGTTGCCCTCTATTGGGTTATTAATAAAGAAAATATGTTCACATTAACAAAGATGGAGGACACAAACAGAATCAAAAATTAATATTAAATTTTTGATTTAAGATCCTCCTCTAAACAGAGCATCTATTGTTATGTTATTGGTTCCCTTTAGGTGGTGATCTCAGTGTTAAAATTTGGCAGCAATAATGAGCAGCGCATAATTGATATTATCTATGCAAGATACCAGGGGACTATGGACAGTGTAAATAACTTGGGTGGAGCCCGAATAAAAAAAACCCTTCAAAACACTGCAGTATGAAAAGTAATGCTGAGGTTTCTTGATGATGCTGTAGTTCACTTGGTGTTGATTATATATTTTTTTTATATAATACCACACTGGATGATCAATCCTCCGTCATTCTGCAGCATGAGACAGAGCTTGTATGATGACCAACCTTGACTTTAAGGACACAAGGAAAATGATTACAATTTGTTTCAAATATCATTTCTCTGAAAAATAAAAAAGGTAATCTTGAAAGTGCTGTCACAAATAACACTTCCTAATATTATTAGTTTCTGAATCGTGCTGATTCTCCCCCTCTCTCTCTCTCTCTTGCTATATATATATATATATATATATATATATATATATATATATATATATATATGCTACCTTCTGGCTTGTGTATGCATTAACTTGATGTTTGTTTTTTTTTCTGAAAATACATTCTAAACTACTGACAATAAAACAAATCACACTCTGCACTTAATACTGGTTCAACAGCCTGAAGGTTTGTGCGTGCTTGTGAGGGGCTGTTTATCATTGTGGGTTTCCTGTGACTTTCACAGAACAGGGGGTTGTTAACATTGGGTTTACTGTCAACTTTATATTGTTGTAACTTCTTGTAGACTACATAGCTAGGTTGAAAGTGAAAGTGCTTTCACAAAAATACATTCTAATCTTATTAGTTTCTGAATTTCCTTGAAGAAAAACGAATAAAACCACTGTCATTAGTATTAACATGAGTTACATTTCTACTAAATCTGTTTATCCTTTAAGTAAAGTTTTGTAATTAAATGAGTTAATCAGATTAACCTGTAGATAAAGCACATCTGTACACAGCAACAGGAAGAGGAAGTCATCCAATATCAGTCATCCCATAGCAAGTTATCTACTAGTTTCTTCACAACTGGTGGTTGCCAGATCAGAATGGACTGGTCTCTAAGCCTGTGAGACTGGGACCTTGTTAACTTGATGCTACATTGTCGCCATATTCCTCAAACTTGGGTCCTCTATCAAGTTTGAGGGTTCTGCACAGTATTAACTATTCCTATAATCTCTTCTGGACTGAGACCTTTGATGTTGTGTCTGCAATGTACTGGAATCTTACAGTTTGGGTTTACTGGTTTTATTGCCCCTTTACTGCAACTACTATGTGAAAAACAGTGTTCCACATTTGATTCAGTTGTTCCTTTTGCCCCGGTACATTACAGTTTTCTTATATGCCTTCTTCCTGAATCTGCTGTTTAATAGGACTGCCACATCTTTCACAACCTAGTGGTGTTTTGTCACCACTAGGGTTTGACAGGTTGAGCTCTCTTGTCCTCAGCCGTTGGTGCCTTAGAAAACCAACGGCAGTTACTGAGGTATATAAACAAATCAATATGCTACACAGATGTTCATGTACACTATCTCGTTGTAGAGCCTTTACAATATATAGCACCTTGAGGTGATTGGTGTTGGGATTTGATGCTATATAAATTCAACTGAATTGAGTTGAATTGTTGTGCTCAGGAGTTAACGTGTGCAGATTTGACAGATGGGGTAACTCTAAGATTGGATGTTGTGTGGACAAAAAAACAAAAAACAAAACATTTTGCTGCTCTGAAATTCACTACCCTTTGTGGATTTAGCCAATAGTTGCAGAAGTAGATATTGCATGGGCTATCATCACTGTTTTTCAACCCCAGAGAATATAAAGGCAATATAAAAGATTGAATTGACTGAGTGAATCTTAATCTAGTCAATTTAAATTAATGTTTACTAGCCTTGATGAGTCTCGTTAGTCTATAGGATATACATGTATTCGTCGCTATCCTGTATGTATACTATTCTGCTTGTGGCAGCTATGCCCCTTTTATTTGGATCAGCTTTCCTCCCTTTAACTTTATTCATCTACATTTATTGCCAATATGAGTAACCAACAAACAAAAATCTAGACAATTATATCAAAATTAATTGCTTGATTTTGCCATTGAAACTAACTTTTGTGATCAAGTCACACACTGAGATGCTGTGTCGCAATTTTTTCCTGGAGAGGGGCTGGACTCTGTCTCTGTCTCAGTCTGGAGTTGCCCCTGGTGAGAGGCGGCGGGCTGGGGTGGGTTTTTTAATATCCCCTCGGCTTGCTGCCGGTATGTTGGGGTTTTTCCCGGTGGATGAGAGGGTTTGTTCCCTGCGCCTTAGGGTCGGGGAATGAGTCCTGACTGTCATCTGCGCTTATGCGCCGAGTGGCAGTTCAGAGTACCCAGCCTTCTTAGAGTCCCTGGGGGGGGGGGGTGCTGAAAGGTGCTCCACCTGGAGACTCTGTTGTCCTGCTGGGAGACTTCAATGCTCACATGGGTAACGACAGCGAGACCTGGAGGGGCGTGATTGGGAGGAACGGCCTCCTTGATCTGAACCCGAGCGGTGTTTTATTATTGAACTTCTGTGCAAATCACAGTTTGGCCATAACGAACACCTTGTTCGAACATAAGAGTGTCCATAAGTGCACGTGGCACCAGGACGCTCTAAGCCGTAGGTCGATGATCGATTTTGTAATCGTATCACCAGACCTGCGACCATATGTTCTGGACACTTGGGTAAAGAGAGGGGCTGAGCTGTCAACTGATCACTACCTGGTATCAGGTGGCGGGGGAGGACGCTGGACAGACCCAGTGCACCTAAACGCGTAGTGAGGGTGTGCTGGGAACGTCTAGCAGAGGCCCCAGTCCGCGAGATCTTCAACGCACACCTCCAGCAGAGCTTCAACAGCATTTCGAGGGAGACTGGGGACATTGAGTCCGAATTGACCATGTTCAGCGTCTCCATTGCCGAAGCTGCTGCATCGAGCTGCGGCCGCAAGGTGGTTGGTGCCTGCCGTGGTGGTAATCCCCGAACCAAATGGTGGACACCAGAGGTGAAGGGAGCCACCAGGCTGAAGAAGGAGTCCTATCGGGCTTGGTTAGCCTGTGGGACTCCGGAGGCAGCCGACAGGTATCGACAGGCCAAGTGGAATGTGGCTCGGGCAGTGACTGAAGCAAAAACTCGGGTGTGGGAGGAGTTCGAAGAGGACATGAAAAAAGACTTCGACCTCAAAGAGATTCTGGCAAACCGTCAGGCATCTCAGGAGTGGAAAGCGGTGCTCTACCTGCACTGTGTATAGTGCTGGCGGAGCGCTGCTGACGTCGACTGAGAAAATTGTCAGGCGGTGGAAGGAATACTTCGAGGACCTCCTTAATCCCACTGACACGTTTTCCGAGGAGGAAGCAGAGTCTGGGGATGAGGGGAATAACCCGCTAATTTCCGGGGGCGAGGTCACTGAGGCAGTTAAACAACTCCTTGGTGGCAGAGCCCCTGGTGTTGATGAGGTCCGCCCCGAGTTCCTGAAGGCTCTGGACGTTGTAGGGCTGTCCTTGTTGACACGCCTCTACAATGTTGCGTGGAGATCAGGGGCAGTACCCCTGGACTGGCAGACCGGGGTGGTGGTCCCCATCTTTGAGAAGGGAAACCGGAGGGTGTGTTCCAACTACAGGGGGATCACACTCCTCAGCCTCCCCGGGAAAGTCTATGCCAGGGTGCTGGAAAGGAGAGTTCGTCCGCTAGTCGAACCTCGGATACAGGAGGAACAATGCGGTTTTCATCCTGATCGCGGAACACTGGACCAGCTCTTTATCCTCTCAAGGATACTTGAGGGTGTATGGGAGTTTGCCCAACCAGTCTACATGTGTTTTGTGGACTTGGAGAAGGCATTTGACCGTGTCCCTCAGGGTGTCCTGTGGGAGGTGTTGCAGGAGCATGGGGTGTCTGGCCCAAGAGGAGTCTGGCCCCAAGAGGAGTTCAAGTATCTCGGGGTCTTGTTCGCGAGTGAGAGAAGGGAGCCGGAGATCGACAGATGGATTGGGGCTGCAGCTGCAGTAATGCGGACGCTGCACCGGTCCGTCGTGGTGAAGAGGGAGCTGAGTGTAAAAGCGAAGCTCTCAATTTACCGGTCGATCTACGTCCCTACCCTCACCTATGGCCACAAGCTGTGGGTAGTGACCGAAAGAACAAGATCGCGGATACAAGCGGCAGAAATGAGCTTCCTCCGAAGGGTGGCAGCCGCTAGCTGCTCCACATCGAAAGGAGCCAGCTGAGGTGGTGCAGGAGGTTCCGGCATCCTGAAAAGGATGCCGGAACCTCCTGCACCATGGGTGAGCCTCGGGCATGGGTGCCCGGAACACCTCACCCTCCTGGGTGAGGCCCCGGGGCAGACCCAGGACACGCTGGAAAGATTATATCTCTCGGCTGGCCTGGGAATGCCTTAGTGTTCCCCCGGATAAGCTGGAGGAGGTGGCTGGGGAGAGGGAGGTCTGGGCCTCTCTGCTTAGGCTGCTGCCCCCGCGACCCAGCTCGGATAAAGCGGATGAAGATGGATGGATGGATAGAATAGAATAGAATTGCCTTTTTTTATTTTCAGTCTCTCTCCCACACATACACACACATGGTCAAAGACACACATATACACACATGCACTGTAAATGCAAAATAAATCAGATAGCAATAAGCAATTACAGTTTCAAAATATAAATAATAATGTTTCAGTGCTGCTCTCTTTCTTCATTCCTTTTTTGTGCACCTTTTCGTTTGGCTTAAAGATGTCAGGTGGAGCAGGTGAAGGCGTGCACAAATGGCAGAGAGCAAAGTCTGGAAAGACACGCAATATATTTCCAAGCATGCACCTTCACCATCAAAATTTTACAGAAAAATCTTCTATTGAAATTACTGCAGTTTCAAAAAACGTGCAGCTAAAATTCAATTCATAGGGAATTTTTTTTATGAATAGAGGAAGACAAAACATACCGTGCATGAATAAATTTGGGCATAAGTGTGACTTATAGAGGAGTTATCGGGAACACATAGAGGAACGATTATAATCTGTTGACTTGGATATATGTATTCTGTCTATAAGGAGGGGCCTTTCTTAGCTGTTGAGGCAGCTAACCTATAAAAAGCTTTGTCTCAAATCTTGTGTCCAGGTAATTAACTTCACCAAGATTTCCCACATTGTCCAGTTTACTTCTCACAAATATTTATGTGTAGTTATTTTGGTAAAATAAAATCCATATTCACTTGTCAATTTGGAAATACGCTAGCTGGAGGACAGCTAGGAATCAAAATTCAGTTTAGACTAAGTAAAATCACATACATAAAATCTGTACTGGAAGCTAATGAGCTTCAGGATTTTTCAATAATACCCTCATCTCCCTTTATGTGAGAAAACTTTAGTAAATTCAAGGATTTTCTGTTGTACCAATCACCATTGCTAAGTTACTGTACATGAATGTTGATGAGAAAAATACATGTGAAATAGTTATATTACTCTATTAGAAATGAGGAGAATAACTATTTTAATTGGGTCAAAACTCAAATTTTTAGATGCTGCTGTATTGGTTTATGTGATTTTTTTTATGTGGCTGTTTTTTATGACTGTTTGAAATTAACCTTCCTAAGCTATGACGTTTGTTCTCAGGTTTGACAATAATTCCCAGAAAAATATTGTAGAGCGCTGGTTTGTACTACAGTGATTGCTTTATATTATCCTTTTGTCCAATACCAAAAACAAAGCATTTTGATTGTGAGCTGAATGAGAAATATCACCTGAGAATTACACCGCAGAAAGTTCTTTTTTCAACCCATTAAGTTATCCTATATACAGGGTTTGGCCGCAAGAGCATTTATAATGCTGACTTAGAGGATAAATAGACATTATATGACAGTTGAGGCAAGTTCATAAACATTGAGGTAAAAATAAATGATGCTGAATTATATAACTGATATAAATATAACTAATATAATAACTAATATAACCCAACACCCAAACAACCCAAACACAGATTTGCGCGTTAATGCGGCTATGGCGTTAACGAGATTAACCCTGACAGCACTAATATATATGTATATTATATATATATATATATATATATATATATATATATATGTGTGTGTGTGTGTGTGTGTGTGTGTAATAAAACACACTTATGAACTATAAAGAACAACAAAAAGCTAGTAATTTTAACAATTTTTTTCATGTTGTCAAATCGTATATATTAGTTTTGTTCATATCAGAGCAATTGTTCTGTAAGTTAAAGATGGTAGCTTTTTATTTCACTGTATAACAATAACCAGACTTAGATATTTCTTTGTCATTTCTGTGGGAGGAAAAAACATCATTATTATTATTATTATTACATGGTGCAAGTGTTGATAGCAGAGATGCTGAAATCAGAAATCTGGGCTGTCCTCTTCTTCTTTGGTCTCTGTGATGCCTGACGGATTTCCAAAGGTGCATAATACACTTCGTCATCCTAAAATTTTATAATAATTTCGATGTATCATGATATACTTGTGTAATATGATAAATGTATTTTACTGCTCAATATCTTGATAATCATGACTACAGAAAATAAATAGTAGCTGTAGTATACATATATCATATCATTGATGTGAAGACTGATGAAAGCCATTACTTACCTGATTTCTTGTAGTCTGGTCTCTTCTGTCATACTGTTTTTCATCAACTTGAGGTTCCTTAGCTACAGAAATTAACAACATGTAATTAAAATGAATATAAAATAAATATTAAAATATATCACAATATTAATTATGGTAATACATTAAAAGATACATTCATTTTAATCAGCCACTTTTTTCCCCAGTTTTTTTTTTTTTCCAAAAACTCAATTTAATAGTGATGGTCAAATGACCAGAGGAATAAAGTGATAAAAAGTAACTGGCTGGACAAAATGAAACATTGAGGAGTTACCTGTCTTCTGACAGTAATAAATCAAAAGAGAGGAGAGGAGAGATGAGAGGATAGCAAAAGCTTGACAGAGAGAATAGAAGAGCATCCAGCAAAGAGCACAGTCGGGCTGAGTCTCACGGTGATGAGGTTCACTGGAATCTGAATGAAAAATAAACAACACACCAGATATCTAGAAATTATGAAAATTTAGACACTGTGACATTACAGATGAACATGACTGATGTGCTCAGTTTCATCTTTAGTTCTAGGGATGGAACAAAAATCCAAGCATCTTACATCATGCATGCATGGGTTTCAATAGTGGAAATTCGGTTTCTCTTTCAATCCATAATCTTGCCGCCACTTTGACCATTAAACAAGTACGGGGTTATGTAAGACCTGATTTTCTTTCTGTGCTTAGTTTGTCAAATCCTTTAAACAGTTCACAGAAAATGTATTAATGACACACCGATTACTTACAAAAGAAAATCCTCGTTGTGATGTTACCATATGTGCGTACATATCCAGGAGTAATTAGTTTCTTATCCGTAAGCGCAAGCTTTTCAGTTCCACAGTAGTAGAGAGCCTCATTGGAATCAGTGATGTTTGTGATCAGCAGATTGTAAGATTGAGAGGACTCATTCTTCGCCAGGTAAAAATCAGGGAATGGATTCAGAATGTTTCTGTAAGCAGCCCTATCATTTGAACTTTGGTCCCCACTTTTCCAATCAAGCACAGTTTTCACTGCAAGAGGAGGTTGTTTCTCATGAGTGCAATTCCTATACCACAGTATGTAAACTCCAACTGACGATTTACAATCACAGTGTAGAGTGATATTTTCTCCTGGTCTGACTGCCATCTCTATCAGCGAGTCATATCTGAGATCTTGACTGGAAGTTAAAAATCCTGGAGAAAAAACCCCAAAACAAAATTAAAGGTTGTTTGCATCTGCATGGCATTACAAAAATGAACATCAATAAAGATGGAATAAATATAATTCTATCTTCAAAATGTTTATAAGATTTACCTAAAGGAACAATTAGAAATACATGCAGCCCGTCCATGTGTGATGATGATGACATCCTGGAGTTAGAAGACAACACCATGACCTCCTAACAGATGTCATGAGCCATGCCGATTTTTTCATTTAAGGAAATGTTAGTTGTGATTGGTTGCTGAGCAATATTCTTTGTGGATGCTTTCTATAGGCTTTTTATGTTTTGATACTGATGTAAAAGATAACTTTCAAAAAACAAAAAAGCATAAACACATTGCACATTCAAGTGTATAAGCCCTAGTTTTCGTCCAAAGCTTTGATTGATTTCTTCATGTCTTCATTTCAGACAGAAAAGATATTCATGATACAAAGAAGACTTTCCAGTTGTCCACAAGGTTTACATAAATATATTTGGAAAGCTTCATTCTGCTATGTGAAAGATTTCATAGCCCTAGCCCAATCTAAAAAAAAAAACCCTCCAAAAAACAAATAAACAAAAAAAATCTTTCTTCCCTACTAAATGTGCATAGTGCAAAAGCAATCCAAATATTTGTCAAGGCAAAAGAGATGTTCTTCAAAGTCCATGTCAGTTGCTTAACTGACTTGACCCACCTGTAAATCGTAGAAGTTTGAAGTCAAGAAAATGCAGAAGTTGCCCATTAGAGGTTATATAAATGAATAAATAAATAAATGAGATACAGTTTTACTGTAACCATATGAACAAATGGATTATTTTACTTACTCCCAGTAAGTGTGAAAGCATTGAGCAATTACATGATTGTGTCAGTGCACCAAACGCTCAAAACTAAAACTATAAAATCTCTTTTTTTCCTCTCTCTTTTTTTCTTTAAAATCCACACAGAGTGGGAAAGATGTAATTTTTGATTATGGCATGCTTCCCTTTGGGATACCCCTGTGAACAAAAGATTGTTAGGGGATGGTAGAGTTTCAATTTCAAGAAAGTACGGTATCTTGCATTGGTGCCATGTTGACATACTGTGATCTTTCCAGAGAATACAGGCTTGTTATCTTTCAGTACATACCCTTTCAAACTGTATCATTTGCAATAAATATCAAGTGATAAGTATTCATAAGTGTTTAAATAATAAATTGTCCATGAATAGTACAGTATTTGGGTGGATGCTAACAGAAGTGTGGGAAGCAGAGGCATCTGTTATGAAGGATGCCAACCTGCTTGTTCATCCTTTTAGTAAGCTGTGTAATTAGTTTGTATGAGGATCTAACTATACACAGTGACTTGGTTCTTATGTCAAAAAAAAGAAGAATTCAGCTAATGTGGGTGGCTGTAGCTCAGGAGGTAGAGTGGGTCCTCTACTGCGTGGAAGGTTAGTCGTTTGATTCCTTGTTGCTCCAGTCTGCATACCAAAAACCCTTGAAGAAGTTACTAACCTCAAGTTGCTCTCCTATGCATCCGTCGGAGTATGATTGGTAGACAGGAAGCGCTTAAGCATAGAAGTAAGTGAATGAGGCATGTCATATAATATGATTTGAGTGCTCTAGGACAGCTGTACCCAACCACCGGTCCGTGAGTAATTTGGTACAGGGAGGCGAGAGTTGAGACTCGGGTGTGAAATTTATGGTTTTCAGGGTTTTTATCGGTTTTTATCATTATTTTTTTTTATCCTCAACTCAGTTTCCCTGGGTGTTTTCCTGTGTGTTATGAATAAATCTTTTTTTTTGGTACCAGTACTTTATTTTGTTGTTTTTTCAAAGTGCTTCACATGGGAATAAAAGCATATCAAACGAAACAATAAAAATGGTATAAAAAAGGTATAAAAGCATAGCAATTGATACAATAAAACACTATAAATAGGATATAGTAGCATATCCAACAAAACAGTTTGCTACACATGAATATTACCTAAATGCCTTTCTAAACAGATGTGTAGAAAGGCACCATGTACAGTGTTGATGGTGCGTAGCGGGTGAGGTCAACTGTTCCAACCATCTCCAATTCGCCTTTGGATACAATAGTCTTGAGTTTGGCAAAGGCCGGTCTGTGGCGCAAAAAAAGGTTGGGGAATAGGAGAGTAGAAAAGTAGAATAGAGTAGAGTAGAGCTCTAGGAGAGTAGAAAAGTGCAATATAAGAATCAGACCATTTAATGTCAGGACACATTACATGTTTATTAAAAAGTAAATCACTTTTTCAACATTTGTTATCTAAGTGTGATTTGTTTATTCAGAAGAGCTGCTAATTTTTGGCTTGTGTATACTTTAAATGCAATATTGTTTTCGTTAGCGTAATCACACTATGTGCTAATCTGGTGGTTCAAACAGTGTACAGGCCAAGGTTTTTAGTTACATGAGCTGTTTGTCATTGTGGGTTTCCTGTGAGTTTCACATATCACAAGGCTTGTTGAGGCTACCTTTGTTGTCATTTTTGGGTTGTTGTAACTTTATGTGGCTGGCCTGTCATTAAGCAAAGGATGAGTCTTTTTTTTTGTTGTTTTTTTTGTGACGCGTCCTAAAACAAATTTAGTATGTTGAGTTGTATTTCCTGTAGAAAAAGCCACTCTAACCTATCAAATGCTATGAACTACTACAGTACAGGCATTGTTAGTTATAATCTACCAGTAAAAAGTAACAACTGATAAAACAGAGCAAAAGAGCTTTTCTAAAATGTTCTAAAACCTGTGAAAAGGTACTTTGAGCCAAGCCCTTACCAAGTTCTAAGTATTTCCAGCCCCTCCTGAGCATTGACTGAACCTAACCAGAGAAAAATAATAATAAAATGGACGTTAAAATAATCCCAGTCAAATAATCCCACTCAAAAGACTCTCTGTTGACAGTCATGTGTCAGACAAGTCAACAGAAAATGTAACTACCGTTGTAGTTCTTTTTGTTCGTTTTTATGGTTTAAGGCAGCACTGTCAGACAAGCTTTATGTAATAATTTATTCCAATTTAATTTCTAGTTGGCCCACCCAGTAAAAAATGCACATAGCAACCTACCTTTCTCTTAATTTAAAAAAGCACACATATTCTAAAAAATTCAAAAAACACCAAGTAATTAACAATTCATTTACAAACCAGATGACATGAAGCCTGGAACATCGTAATAAAACCAATTTCAATCAAAAAAATATACATTTTTGTGTACATTTCAGTTCACAGTGAAGCTACAAAAACACACAACCTTCACATGCAGAGTATTTTAGAACCAAAATGTCCTTTTTTGAACCATAAAAATATCCATTACTCATACCTATTCCAGCAAATTACTGAGATCAAAATGTATTTTCTGTACATTTTTCAGCCCTTTGCAGTAAAGGTTGGCATCACCAGAAACAGAGGAGCTTGCAGCAATATATTTATGATATTAACAATTACAAATTAACAAAGTTTTCACACTTTCACAGCTTCACACTAAGGTGTAGAATATTAATATTGTGTGTATTAATAATGTGCAGAAGTCAGAACTCTGTGTTTTCTTCTTTTGCCTCTGCGATGCCTGATTTCCAAGGCAGCATAACACATATCTTCATCCTAAGAGGTCACATTTGTTGTTAGAAGCTCCATTTTGTTCTACTGTAATGCTATTACTGTAGTATAACATAAAGTTAAAACATTCTGTCAATTACCTTTATTCTTGTTAGACGTCTTGTTTTAGGACGTATCTGGTCAACTTCAGGTTCTTTAGCTTTGAAAAAAAATTCCCTTACATAATCAAAACAATGGAAAAATGTCTTGATTTAAATGAACGGCATATGAATAGTAATACTTACAGTTATTAAATCTTTTCCTACATAGGTGATAAACCAGAAGTGAGGAGTGAGGAGAGGCCAGCAAAAACTGGACAAAGAGAGACGAGCAGCATCCAACACATGTCACAGTTCTGAGAAGGTTCATGATGTTTGCTGGAACCTGGATCAAACAAAAAGCTCTAATGAGTAGGTTAATTATATTTTAATCTCATAATGGAAACTCATCATTTCTTTGACCATGACCATAAAATGAATGCTGTTATCAATTATTCTGTTACAACCCATGCTAAGTTTTCTTTGCAGAATGAATAGACATTTTTGAAATTTGCAAATGCTATACAATCGTGGCTTTTTACTTTGATTTCTTGACATAGGTTGATTGATTTTGATAACTGCACTGCGCTACTGTTTTTTCCAAACTTTTTTTTTCCAGAAATGAAGTGTAAAAACAAAAAAAAATCTCAGAGGTTTGTGATACTGTGATCATATGAAAAATACATTTATACCAAATGGTGTGCATCTAAGTAGCAAGGGGTCTCTGATCTTGTAGGAATTCTTTGAAAAATCTTAAAAAAAACAATATTTGACCTTTCATTCTAGATGAATGATGCACAACATCTACTCAAATTACATCTCAATTAAGATCACATAAAATGTCATACAAAAGAAAAACCTGACAAAAACACTCACCTATTATGATTCTTCTTGTGGCATTGCCATAAGTGTAAATAAATCTAGGCACGATGAATTCTTTATCTTTATCTATATCTTTATCTTTATCTTTGTTGTTCTGTTCCACAGTAGTAGAGGCCCTCATCAGAATCAGTAACGTTTAAAATCATAAGGTCATAGGACTCAGAGGCCTGTCATGCAGAATTTTCTCTTTGTGTGAAATTTGTGTGAAATTTCTCTCTCTGTGATACTCTTCTTGATATATCTCTTTGAACTCTGGTGCATATTACTTAATATTATTAAGTTTATTAGTGTTCATTAATATCTTTAGATTGGGGGAAACACAGAAAAACGAGCTTTAAAATGTGTGCTAAATACTGTTTTGAGTCTGTCTTGAGCAGAGCCATGATCTTTTCCTAGCCTTATCAAGTTATTTTATTGCCAAAGTCTAACAAAACCAGAGAAAAAGAATAAGAAACCAAAAATAAATGCCAGTAAGACTCAAAAATGTTTTTTTAATTTAACTTCTGACCTCTAACCCCATGAAGGGGTATTTTGTGGTCCTCAAACCACAATGGTAATATAACAGAAGAACAAATGACTTGTATGACTACTTAGTTTGGATAAGCTGATAAATAAATCTAGTAAATAATAGAAACCTCAAGAACTCAGTTTGGCTTGTACTGATAAATGAAATTACATTGATTACTTATAAGTTACTCATTAGAAATAGCATCATTTCACTTTGATCCAGTGACAAACTTCAGTGTCTCCTGTTTTAGATTGAATACACTGATTAAACGGTTTTGTTTAAATGTATGTGTGTGTGTTTCTTGAGTCGGGGTTTTAGCAAAAGGCATAATAAGCATGTCATTTTCAAAACTTTCGAATTTTCTGGCAATTATTTAAAGGTTCGGGCTTTAAAAGGTTAAGAGAAAGGAATTGCCAGCAAACCTAAGTAGGTAAGAACAGTAGCACTTGTTCCTGTTTTACACATAGCATTTAGCCAGAGAGGAAACATTTACCTGAACTATACTGAGTAAGCAGGGAAGCACATCACATTATTAAAGACAAGAATTCAACAATATCACAGAGATTTTAATAGGTTGTTCATCCTCTGGTTAATTTGTTAAAGGCAAATCCCTCAAGTCTTCATGCTGACCTTTTAGTGGGCTAAATGGTTTCTATTAACCCCACCCATGTTGTCTGCTTGCTGTCATTTGATGTGCTTGTGCTTTAAGGCTAAACACTCAGAAAGAGCATGACCCTTTTTATGAAAATTACATTCCCATTCAACCTTTGGAACAGAGTTATCACAAACCCACTCTTATGGGTAAAAGCAAATTAATCTTCTGCTGCTGTAGGAGCTTTCAAAGTTGTTAAAGAGTCAAATCCCCCAAACCAAAAGCCTTTAGTTAAAACGCACACAAAACACAAAAAAATGTTTTAAACTTACAAATAAGCTCCTAGCAACTCAAGGAAAAACATGACAAAAGGGTGGTGATTAAACAAAAATGGGTTGTCTCCTCTACAGGCTTTCTTTCACAAAGTTAACACAAAACAATGAAACTGATAATTTACTGAGAAACAAGCAAAACAACAAGCTAACATAAACATAATATAAACAATAGCATAGCATATACAAGCTCCCAAAAACTTGTGGTGCTCTGATTGGAAACCAAAATGGCCACAGACTCTGAAGCGCAGCTTCAAACCCTGTATATAAGATAAGATAAAACTTTATTAATCCCTCGGGTGGGTTCCTCTGGGAAATTTGTTTTCCAAAAAGCACAGCACCGACAGAAGTTACAGAGTTAAGAATATTATATATATATATATATATATACACACACATATATAAATACAAAGACATATATAGATAAAATATACAAAGGGGATAAATAGAATAAATAGGAATAAAAATAAAAATACAAGTGAATTGCACATTTCAAGTATGGAGTCTATTGCACCGCTGATTATTAACAAAAAGTATTGCACAAAAGGTAATTGCACAGTGAAGTGGAGAGGCACTACAGCTTAGTTGTTCCCCCCCTCCTTTGTCCTCCTGTTTCCCCTCCCTCTCCCCTCCAGAGAGGAGTTAAACAGTTTGATGGCGTGTGGGACAAAGGAGTTTTTAAGTCTGTTGGTTCTTGTCTTTGGGAGAAGCAACCTGTCACTGAACAGACTCTTCTGGTTGTTTATGGCCGTGTGCAGAGGATGCCCAGCATTGTCCATAATGTCCAGCAGTTTCTTTAGTGTCCTTTTCTCTGCCACTGTCACCAGAGTATAGCCCCCTGTGACTCAGCCTACAGCCAGTGAGTTCAAAAAGGAGCCAAAAAGAGTAAAAAGGAGGAAATCCAGAGACTGGGATGTAGAAGCAGATTAGTATGCACTAACCCTTTAAATTTTACATTCTATATAGACTTTGCTCTCAAGCAGTATCAGATTGGACAAGGACTATCTGATCATGTGATCTGCCATCTTTATTTTTATGCTTGCTGTGGTCCTATGGTATTTTTTCTAGGTCAGGCTGTTTGAAAAACTGTGACACTTTCTAGATGTCAGTAATGAGGTCAGTGCCCCCGCACCACAGTCCCCACCCCCACTTCCACCCCACCCTCTAAAGCAATTCAGTACATGAAAAGTACTATAACAAGGGAACTGACATTTGCAATTGATATATAATACAGAAAAACGTGTAAATATTTGTTCTAACCAAGTTTCTGTAACTAATTTTAAAGATCTATTAATTCCGAATCAGTTATTTCATTTCAAATTTATAATGACAAACTATCACTAATGCCTTTCACATTCAGTCAGAAGCACTTGTTCTAGTTGTTTCAGAAATATGATGATTGAAGGAATGATCTGTAGGTTTATGACCCTATTACAAAGATAGCTGAAAAGTTTTAGTTTTAATTAAGCAATACATCAAGCAGTTCAGCTAACTGAGCTGGGTTTTGAAATCCTTCCAATATCAACTTTGCTTGGGTTCTACTGGCATTTGGAGTTGATGAACTTACACTGTCCGCCAGAGGGTGCTATTTCTTTTGGAACAGATATTTATTGGGACAGCCTTCCACAGATTTAGTATATTGTTAATATAATGTTAAAAACAATGCTTTAGTTTAAAAAATATTTTTAACTAAAACAATTATTACTAATAAACAATATTTACCAATGATCAGTAATGTTAAAATGTACAATATGCTTATGCCATAAATTAGTGCAATAAAAATTATTATTCAGTGACAAAGCTGTGGGTGTCTCAGAGACTTGTGTATTTCTGGCACCAGCCCCTTGATGCATGTGATGCAACAATAGTGAGAAGGCTCTCGGTCATGAGCTGACTTGTTTCAACCTAGACCACAATTCTTTCCTAAATCTAAACATTTCTGAGAATCGCATGCCAACCAAACAGCTTGTGCAAATGAAAGTAAAAAAGTAAAAACAAAACTATTCAGTGTGAGAAACAAGACACAAAGATTCACAGTTGTGTGAATACTCCACCCTTTTTTCCATCTGCCTTCTTATAATGTCTTTTAAACAAGTATAAAAATCACCTATCAACATCTGGCTGGTTTTTGTAAAGTTACAGCTTGTTTGCATATATAAATCTGTTTACAATTTACTTCTTAATGTGATCATTTTAGCAGTAATAAGTGTTAAGTAAAGGCTAATTCTCTATCAGTTTGCTTATTATGGCTATGCAAAGTATTACCTATAATGAATTATACCAGAAAACCTTGTTCAGTCAGCAAAAGAGGGTTAAGGAAGCTCTTTCCTACCAGTCAAAAATGTTATACAATTGAATTTGATATACAATGGACATATGATGAAAGTAGTTGTCATTTGTTGGTAATTATATCTTTTTTGTCATCCACCCTAGCCATTACAAATATTTTTACATGTCATTCAAGTACTTAAAACTTTGTGTACAGAATAAAAATGTGATCAAACATAACAAATGTAAATGTTATCTTAATCAGATAAGTGGCAAAATCATTTATAGACGTATTATTAAGGCATTTAGGTTGACAGCCTGTAGTGGGACTTGAGCACAAGCAGTTTTATTTAGGTTTCTCTCCATTTACAAAAACTAATTTTGACAGGTTGAATAATAATTCCAAAAACTCCAACAGTGTCAAATTCAACCTCATTCAACCAGTCTGTTATGACATCCCCTTGCATTAATAGGAGATGTATTACTATACTATTCCTCATCATCCAGATGCAAAAGACTTTAAACCGGCTCACAATAGAGAACCAGAGATATGTACTCACAGCTTAACTTTGTTATGAGTTCTGGTAAAATATTTTTCAAGAAAATGGAAACAAGCCAAGGCTATTTCCTAGACATTTTCATAAAGCTGAAAACTAAAAATGCTTTTCAATATCAAGGTTTTGTTTTAAACTTAAATAATCGTTCACTTTTATTTGTCTTTGTCCCTGAAAGCGAGGTAGATCCAAATTTAATGTTTAACTCTACGTCAGCCAGCAGAAAAATGTCAATGTGACCACTTTTTTCATGGCATGCTCACTAACTAATAAAATAATGTATGAATATTTAAATAGGTTTGTAAATTCTGACTGTTCTTTGACTTATAGAATGATTTTCACATGATAAGATAAAATAATCTTTACTAGTCCCACACGTGGCAAATTGTTTGGTCATGGCAGTAAGCACAAGTTTAAGAGCAGTAAAAGTTAACAAAAACACAATAGGATAGGGTAAGCAATAATACAATAGTAAACTATACAACAGGAATAAAATACTATATACAATAGAATAAAGTACAATACAAATAAGATTAAAAGATACTGTACAAAGAGCTCTGTTGTAGTAGGGGAAAAAATGCATGATGCCATGCTGCATATATTTCAAAAAATTGAAACTTAAATTGCCGCCCATCAGAGTGGTAAACAGAAATGGTGTGGCAGAGCAGTCCCTGAAGAGGTTAAACTAAGCTGAAAATTTATCACAACTTAAATGCGGGGCAGGCTGAAATGAAGCTATTTATATTTCACAACCTATTTGCAAATGTTAGTTGTGGTTGTATGTTAGTGCAACTATGAGTTGACTTTCGCAACAGTGTTTGCAGTGCAAGCATTGTCAGCATGGCAACTTACAGCTACCCTTCTGCAACATCAAGCAAGAAGCATAGACCTGCAGAAACCACAACTGCTCCCATCTCTGTAAATGTCAACAGCATGGTCAATATCTTCAGCCCCCATTTTAGTGTATGCACTCGTACAGGACAGGAAGCGGTTTGTGCAGAATTTCATAACTGTGTGAAAACTTTGATGTCAGTATAAAAAGATTTTTTTCAGTGTAACAATGTTGCATTTCACATTGTGTTTAATTGATCTCATTTAACTATTACTTAACCACATCTTGGACAAGCTGTCGGCACAGTGATATTACAGGAAAAACATGAAAATAAACATAATTTCTTTATTAAACTGCTATTTAAGATACATATAAAACAAATAACTTGCTCAGTTTTGTCATCAGAAGAATATTATCTTGTTACTTACTTGTCTATAGGTTAGCTTTGTACAAACAAGAGTGCCAGTGAGTACTACGACTGCAAACTGTAGTATACATACTGGCAGTGAAAATATATAGGATGTAAGATATGTTGCGGGTAGCTAATGTATACCTTTAAATATAAAGATAAGGGTCAGGGGGAAGGTCAAGTATTTTTAAATGTAAAACAGCATTTGTTTACAATAAAACTCAGGCTTAGTGTCTGATTCTGTACACACAAGCATTGAAGGCCTTAGAGGCTAGCCACTTTATAACAGTACAACAGCTTTAACCAAAATGAGTTTTAAAATGTCTTTGTTATAGAGGTAAAAAACAAACAAACATGAAAACAAACACAAAAAAAGGTTTATGCAAGCTCCTATTTTTGTTTACCCACATGTTTTTATCTGGCTAACTTTATGCAGCACATTAATATCAATATAAGTTTTGTGGCTCTGCAAGTACCATCCATGTGCTTTCTTTGACTAAGTTTGATTTCTGTGGACAAAAAGCTGCAGTTCATACTCTGTGTACAAAGTCACTTTTAAGTAGATATTTGGAACTTATGTGTGTTGGTGTGTGTATTTTTGTGAGTGTCTGGGAGAAAGAACAAGATAGATATGTGCATTTGTTTGTACACCTTGTCTGTGTGTAGAATGCCTGAATGGATGTTTATATCCCCAATGACATACACAAGGTCAGCACTATACTGCACAAAGCAGCTGCAAGTATGACTTCAAATGCCAGTTTTGAAGCTCATATTACCTCTAAATGTCACTAGATGGCGATGTGGCTATTTATTGACACCATTAAAGAGAAAGTGCCTGTTTAGTACATCTATTATGTTGACTCACTGTGCTCGTCTCTTTTTTAGCCCTGTGCAGTGTTATTTGCAGCTCTGTAAACACTGGTTTGTAGGATATTAATTGCTTCTGAATAAAATCTAGTTATGGGGTGGAAAAAAAGTACAAGATTATTGTGGGGAATACATAAAATAGAAACGTTCACTTTATTAGAGTAACAAAAAGGAAGGCTTAATTCTAGTGTTCATGTTGTAGTTCATTTTTGTTTTATGCTTTTTTAATCTTATGAAATATGAATAATATCATTTGTTCAGTTACAGACAGGACACTGTTATCACATTATCTCTAATAAAGATGGTTTGATTGGAAAGCTTTTTTTAAAAGTTTCACTTACAGGGCTCTAAAGTAGGAAGAATAATAGCAACTCCTTACAGTTCAGCACAATCAACATCACTAGCTTTGGCTTTAGAAATTCCCATAGACTTGAATTGATCAGTTGTACTCAAATCTTTGAAACAGTTTTCATCAAAAAAGGAGAAAATAATCAAACAAATATATACACTGATGACATCAGTGCAGTTAAACCTGATTGACAGTGATGATGCCATAATAAGCACTAGCATGACTAAATGCAATAAAATTAACTCTGAAAAAGTTACAAGATGACTAAGACAGATAAACATATGGCCAAAACATTCATTTGTAACTTAATGTTCTGTTCTTTCTACAGTCAGTCAAAAGTAGATATAATATATAAATAAACATTGTACACCACCAGACATATCTATGGACTTTCATGTCTTCATGAATCAATGAAAAAACACACCAATGTTCGTCATCTGCTTGTTACAAGAACTTACATTACATTTCAACAGCAGCTTCATTAATGAACATAGTCATATCATTTAAAGGTAAATTGAACCAAATATTGAATTATTAAATATTCACAGTTTGCAATATTAGAAACATATTTACTCATTTTTGTTACCACAGATAACATTTACTGATTTTTCTTTCTTCTCTCCCTGAGCTGTTTCACCCACATATCTGTTCAGTACTGTTCCACCAAATTTATAAAAACTGACGTAACCATGACTACAAGACACCGTCAACCCAGTCAAAATGGGAGTCCTTGTTTCTAAACTTTACAATTTAAGACATGTACTGTACTCTTAAAATTAATTTGAAATCTTCAATGGAAAAGTGCTACTATGACAACAAAGAGTGTACTATTACCCGAAATAACATTTCTGCACGTGGAATTCCATTTTCAAAATGTGACCTGCAAATCCCCTATCTGTGTGTACAAACATGACCCAATAAGTTTTTTCCCCCTCTTTAAACAAATGGATTCCAAATAGCCACCACTGCTTTTTTTTTTTTTTTTTTTTTTTTGCTAGCCAAAAAATTGAAACAAAACATGCAGATGGGCAACATTGCACACACTTTTGCTTTTGTCCAGTAATTTATGGATACATGTTGTTAATTGGTCACTGTTGTTTCCTGTTTGCTTCCTTTTAGTTGAATCAAACAACTGTGTTCCTTTAATCTGACTTGCAGTTAAATCTTTGCTCTCAAGGTCTGTTCAAAGATACAAGACACATGTTCATTTTTTTTAAACTTTTTAACTTTAACTGATCTGACTTTGCACTGTCCTCTTTCTCTTGCCGTCTTTACCACAGATCCACAGTTTATCTTGAAAAATTTAGCAGCTTTTCCTAATTATTTTGATTATTAAACACCACAATTCATCAAAGCATTAATCCATAATAAGATACATGGTCTCAAATTATATGGCATGTAAATCCATTATTATTAGGCAGCTGCATAACAGCATTTCTTTCCTACCCCTATATCAATTGAAGAAAAAAAAGGGATGGTACATCGGGCAACATTATTTATGAATTATATTTACAATTATTAAACTTTTGCAAAAGTTGGCACCTATTAGATGAATAAACAACACCTTTAAGTAGTTGATTGCACAGTTTGTGAGGCTGCAGTGAGGACTGAAAGCGCTGTAAAAATTGCTAGAGAAAATATGAGTCATCCACAAAACATCTTGAGACATACATCATTTCAATGTCCAGTAACATCGATAACTATGACTTCAGGAATTAAAAGTATAACAGCGGCCATTACTACTCCAGGGCGAAAGATAAAAGAAAATGGCCAAAATCCACTTCTCTCACCACGACATCCCATCAAGGTCAATTTGTGCCGCTTTTTCGTCTTGCCTGAAGCACCCCGCATGCCTCATCTTGTGAATACACATTTTAACAACGGGGAATCAGTCTGTCACTAAGACACATTCAGTCCTCATGCAACCCCCCTCACTCCCCGCACCCCCATCCCCCGCTCAACAGTCCAGTGAAGAGGACAGAAAAGCTCTGCAGCAGCTACGTCACCGTGGAGCTGAAGACACATGAGACGATTTGTTCAAATCATTCCCTAGGTGACTCGTACTTAGCGCCTTTCACGCAGAGCCCGTTTTGAACATACACATACAGTCACACATAAAGAGCCGCATAGACCCAGTGAGATATAATGCATATGAGCAGCCACACATATGCAGGCATTCCAACTCTCATTCATACAGCTTACTCTCACTGCATGCCAAAACTGGGGTCACAGCCACTCATGGTGAATGAGTGCCAAACAGACTTGAAAAGATGAGGCGAGTCCAAACACACACTTTCTCACTCAGCGCCATCCTTTGTGTGCACCCACCCACCCCCACCCCATTTCCCCCATCCATCCTGTGTCTGCTTGTGTCACTGCTTCAATCTAAACTGATGCTGCTTTTTACCCATTAGCCTTATTAATCTTTTTAATCATCAGAGTGTTAACACTCGTTAGCATCACTGTTAGTTGCATTCCAGTCCAGTGAGGATTAACATCCAGCAGGTTAGTCATGATGTCAACGACAGCCTCAGGAGCTAAACATGCACCATAAGCAGTCAATAGGTGAGTTGTTCTCAATTACTGACCAATGCAAGATAATTACACTTTGTGACACTTCAAAAAGCGTGGCGAGCGCACACACAGATGTTTAAGTGTTTGTACACACAAGCACACAATCACTCTCATATGCACACACATGCATGCACACAAATACACAAAGTGAAGAAGTGGAGCAGATTAATGAAGCAAAGCAGACAAGGAGGGACGAGTTAAATGAAGGGGAGAAAAGGAGCTTTCCCTTCCACCTCATTCTAATCTGTTGTGATTGTATCCATAGTCAGGTCTGTCTATGGCCAGATGGTCCACAACACTACAACGCATGCACGCACACACACACACACACACACAAGGATGACCAGAAACCCAGATCCTCCTTCGGAAAGCAATATCAAATACCCTATATTTGCTAAAATGTCAACCTCCCATTACCTGTAAATTGATGGAAAAAAACTGAAAATTACTATATCATGTTCAGTATAAAAAAAAGCGGAAAAGGAAAAAAAATTAAATGTATGACAAAACAAAATAAAAATCAGAGAAAGGCTTGTATGAAGATAGATTAGAGGAAAAAATGAAGGACAAAATAAGGCTTCTCCTTTTTTATCTTCTCTTGTGTTGTTGTAGTGTGTGACTGTTTTGACCCACTGGCGAAAGGGTTTGTGTTCAATCACACTTTCCTCTGAGACGGAAATTAAAGTGCTCTTTTTGGAGCCTTACGGCACACACATTCACACACATGCACAAAGGCTCTGACTTGCATTCATACACAAAGAGACACACATTTCTGCTCTTACCACATGGACTAACATGAACACACTGTGCTTGTCTTTCCCTGAATAACCAGCGCCTGCCTGCCTAGCTGGCTGGCTGGATGCTCTGGGGCAAGTCTGACATGAATCCCGTCTGATGCCTGTTTTTGCACTCCGATAATTCAATTAGGAGAGAGGATGGCCCGTGCCCTGCTGCACACACCGATCAGAAGTTGTGCCAAAACCCCAGGCCATTGGGTTATAGTGAGAGGAGGGATACATTACATGATGTTACCTGCATGCACTGACAAGAAGAGACAAGGCGTGACCTATGGGGCATCTTAAACGGCTCAGTGGCAATTTGACCAGACCAACTCTGCAGGGAGGCTGTTTAGATCCACTAAACCATGAACACATACACAGAACACAGTTTCTATGCAAAAGAATAAGCGTGTGTGAAAGATGAAAACAATTTGCATGTATGCAGTATCTACGGTGCACAGTCTGCATTCAGTTTCCAACAGTGATCACAGAGAGGCAACAAGTTAAAAGGGAAAAATGAATAATTTAGAGGAGAAACATTACAGTTGCCCCTTTTAGTGACAAAGAGAATCACTGAATGGGTTACTGAGCATAAATGTGATGTGAATCATGTTTTAGCTGTCAGTATTACCAGATCTCAAGCTACTTCAACATCTGTGAAAGATTTTGGGCATGTTGGCAAGAGTTCTCCAACACCATCATCCGATTGCCAAAGTAAGAAATTTCTTTTAGAAGACTGGCATGAAATTCTCCACTAATATTCCACACAACAGCAGAACCAAGGCCAAAAACAGAGACACTGAAAATGTTTTGTGAACTCATGGTGGTCCAGCACTTTAGCATATGTATAGCACCATGCTACAACAAGGCAACTCAAAGTGACATTAGAGATAAAATGCAACACAATATAAAAGAAACATCAGACAGTATAAATGCTACATAACACACAGAATAGCTAAGTAAAATAAAAAAATATCTCTTTGAAATTGAGTCAATGCTGCATTGCACCAGTGTTTATTTAAAGGCCAGTTTTTACAGATTTAAAGGTGAAAAGGGGCAAAAAAATGCAGACAGAGGTGGGATAGGGTGCAGCAGAGGCAGCACAGAGCCGATCATGGATTTTGCAAAGATGCAATTTAACTCGTAGACTTCTAGGGTGCTTCCATTTAAAAAGAAAAGGATACTGGTGCCCAGCGAAATGAAATCTCTAATAGCCATTTGCTTATATTAAAGTAATACAAGTAAAAAAATGCAAAATGATTCAATCCAAACTGAGCTGGAATGAAATACAATATGTATAATACACACAGAACTCATACACAGTAAAAGACACACATTCTCAGCTTCACTAGTAAGAAACACAGAAAACTCACTCACCCATAACACCCACCCTCCACCCCCATCCCACCACGCACACACACACACACTTACACACACTCACACGCACAAATGCATTGCATTTCTTGCCCTCCTTCTACTTCACTGCTCTGCTAATGTCATTCTTGACATGACACCAATGTTTTTTCCTTCTCACACATGTTGAGGAGCAGTGAACATTATGTCCTCTTAACTAGGGCAAGCAGAAGGCCAGCGCAAATGTTCTTGTTATCTGTGAAATTCATGTATGTGTGGAAGTTGGTGTACGTGGTATCTTTAAAATGGGTGCGCTATTGTTGGAGGGGAGATTGTGCCTCTGAAAGCAAAATTCACTCAGGAAGCATTTGTTCCGGGAGGAGATGAGTAAGGAGATGAGTTGTTTTTCCTACATAGCCACACACGCGCGAACACACTCTGGTCACATAAATACACAGACACAAAGATGCACGGGCTCTATTTCCCACACACCATTACATACTTACATACACCTCTCCGGAGGCAAAGAGAGGGGAGATGAGTTGATGGAGGGTTGCAGGTAGTGGATGATATTAAGGATGTTTTATTTTTAGGGGGTGAGGAAAAGCACAAAGCTTAGACTGCACACTTTCCACAAATGAAAACAAGAGGCATTAAAAATAGATGAATAGAAAGCCCTCCTTCCGGAATCATGGAGAAATTGAGGTAGTGAAAGACAACAAAGGGGTAATGACCGAAGATGGAGGTTATTTATCCCTCTGCTGAGTGGTTTTACTGTGACCCCCTCAGGGCACTGTGCCTTCAACCCACACTCACATTCACACATATACACAGTTCACAAGTTCAGCAAGACCCCTTTAACATGGGAACTGGTCACATATGGTGTTCTTTACAAGGTTAGACATTCACAGGCTAACCCTGTAGCCTTTATTTTATCATGACATCCTGCTGAGATAGGAGGGAAACCAAGCTAAGAACATGGCGGGACATACACATCAGGAAAGATGCATTTAGAAAGAAGATGAGGAAGAGAGGAAGAGCAAGGATTTGAAAGACAGAGCAAAAGCAAGCAAGGGAGAGATGGGGGCATACAATTTAAATGCCATACTGACAGAAACTAATTCAAAGCCATAACAACTCCCAATAGAGTCATGTTTCACAGTACCAACTACTTTGAACTCAGGGAGAAGAGCTCGTTCTTTAAATCTGAAAACTTCCTGCAGGCGGTTCCTCACAGTGAGGGCAGACATTGTGATAAATTTCTAACCCGTATTTGTTGACAAAGCTGCTGGGACAGTCAGCAGAAGGGGGTCTTGGGAACTCCTGCTGCAGTCATCTAGATTTTTTATAATCTAAGGGAAAAACTAAAAGATTGAATTTATGAGTAAATATAAAATACCCCAGTTGCCAACAATACACATAGAAAAAACACATAGATTTGACATTTACTTTTGTGCAGGTCTTAAGAATTCTCATTGCACTAGGATGAATAGTATACAAAAAACATACTATTCAAACTCAAAAAAAGAAAAACTGTTCTCACATAAACTCTATCAACCTTCAACCTCAAACTTAACAGACCATGATCATCAGACTCAGCCATATGGCGTTTTACTTTTAAATTATATCTGAAGGAAAAAACACACTTTTTGAAACTTTGCTTGGGTGTGGGTGTACAGCAATACAGAAACAAGCAAACATGGTATAAAAGTGATGGTTTAATTCCAAATTAGAAACCTGAACTCAAGAATTACAAACCATGAGCTTCATTTATCAAACTACATGTTGAAAGAGCTCTAAAGTGCTCTCCGTTCAAATACAAGCAGTGTAAAAGAAAACTGGTATTTATCATATGTGTGTACACACAGCAGTGTGAACTCTGCATGAGATGTGATCTGCATGTCATTTACAGAAGAAATTAGCTAAAAGGCTAAGCATTTTTCTTTAAAGGATTTTATGGCATACTTGTCAACATTGACATGGACCAAGTTAAAAGGCTAAACATCACTCTACAGAACAGTCAAAAAAGGGTAACTAAATAAGTAAGCGCTATCGCTACTGTTATGGGCAGTTACAGAGGTCAAAACAAAGTAAAAACATATTAAAAGCTTAAAGAGAACTGCTGCAAACAACAAAGAAATTATTGCCACAGAAGGGGGGCAATCCATCTCTGCAATATTGCCTGTGGGTGAAAAAAACACTCCAGTAATTGGTGAGACACTGCTGGCAGGAACGATCCCTGAAGGTGATACAGATTGCTACGGTGAATCTCAACAAAGCCCGAAGAAGACTGGAACAAATTTTATTTTTATTGCCTGATTATCATTTCGGAGTTGTATAGCTTATTAGTCACACTTAAAGAAGTGAAAAAGGGGTTTTGTACAGATGAGGGTACCAGAGTCAGAGAACTGACCAGACTCTAGAACAGGGGTGGGAAATCTCAGTCCACGAGGGCCGGTGTCCCTGCAGCTTTTAGATCTCACCTTGGGTCAACACACCTGAATCACATGATTAGTTCGTAACCAGGCCTCTGGAGAACTTCAGGACATGTTGAGGAGCTAATTTAGCCATTTAAATCAGCTGTGTTGGTTCGAGGACACATCTAAAACCTGCAGGGACACCGGCCCTCGTGGACTGAGATTGCCCACCCCTGCTCTAGAAGCTCTTCTTGGCTGGGAGTGGCTTGAGCAAGTTGATCCACATCAACAGAAAAGAAGTTGGTGCATTTCCTAAATCTTCCAGTGGTTTTTACTACTTAAAATAAATGCTGAATAATAAATTAAAATTCATGTTTATTGCAACTATAAGAGAATTGCATTTTTATCACATGTCAGCTTTTAGAAGATGATGTCATTAAAAATCACATTATTATTTAATAATACAACACAAAACCCTTTAACATTTACTTGCCAAATAAATCAAGTGTAACATGCAGATAATCAGGGGTTAAGGTGGGATTTGGCAGGTTGGGAAGCACTAAAATCTTGTGTAGCGATGCAGCTGGTAAAAATTACTCAAAAATTTGATTTGCACTCTGAGTGCCAATTACCTGGCCTGTGTGGCTCAGAGGTAAACTGTTCTGCATGGATTTAGAAAAACCAAACAAACAGATGTTACAAGAACTACTACACCACTAGCTGCTTTTCAACCTCCAACTACAGTTCTGCAGTTAAACTGACTTAAAGCGATTCAACCATTTACAAATAATTATTTTTGAATGTTAACAAGGGACAAGGGTTAAGAGATTAAGGGTTAAGAAGGTTATTTTGGATAGAAGACTTTAGCGTGACCACCACCCAGGGCAGTTTCTTGTTTTCACGGACTGCTCAGTTAGATTTAGGCATTAACACTAATTGGCTAAGGTTAGAGATTTGTCATGGTTTGGGACAATTGTGAATTGAAAAGCACGACCTAGCTCATTTCTGATTCAAAATTAGAAACTATGAACTAAAATGAATGAAACGTAGTACATAATACTCCAGTCATGTGAAAAAACAAAACAAAAGCCTTTTCACAAGACTCTATGAAAAGCTAAGTAAAATCATACTGAATCTATAACAGTTTAAAGGGAAAGTAGCAGTCAGTTTCTGCTAATCAAAGCAAGAGGTAAGTACAGTATGTGTATCATCTGGCCTGTGTAAGCACTTAGATTTGATCTGATCACACATGATCTGTGCTTGTGGAGCATCAGTGGCCTGTGGGATAAAACAACACTGTGGTGTCATCATGTTTTAAATCTCTCTCTTCTGCTTTGCTAATTGGTAAAAGCCACAACCCGTACTACAAGACAAGCACAGCATCGTCAGGCCCACAGGGACTCTGGTGTCTGCATGCGTATGTATGATTGGAGGTGGGAAGCTGCTTAGATATTCAGGAGTGGCTCTGCATGGGCTGAGAATTATTATGACTTTTCAGATTTAAAACACGCATGGAATCCACAATTACTGTGGAAACGCAGGTAAGCTTTGTCAAGTCAGTGGTTATGGTTTATTATATAAAAAATAGATGTAACCACCACACCTTTTAATTAAATTACATTCAGTTTTATTTATATCCAACTTAGAACAATCAGATGATCTTCTGTGAGTGAGCACTTGGCAATGGTGGGAAGGAAGAACTCCCTTTTCACCATTTCCACAAACTCACAAAAACAAACCAAAACCTTGAAC